>NC_091435.1:25021498-25760205 GCF_964237555.1 Oryctolagus cuniculus
GTAAACATATAAGGTCACTCTTAATGTAGAACTCTTGTATCACCTGCCTAAAATGGAAATATTCATGTTGTCAAGAACTGTGAAACAATTAAGCAAAGCTATTAGAAATCACAAAGCTTGACTGGGGTAGAACTAATCATAAATTGACACTTGGTTTTCACATCCTCAGATAGATGTGAAAGTACACTGTGGCCCCAAAGTTTCCCACCTTTGCTCTGTAAACAAACTAACAAAAGAGGCAAAGCACATTGTGTGTTTATTCTCAGAGAATTCTGACTTCATTATGCAGGGGTCTGCAAAAGGCTGGAACCATAATAAAAGTAGTTTTTACCACTGCTTTTCATTATGTAGAATTTTAATAGTTGAACTCTAGTTACATATATAAAAATGACTTTGGGAATAATTCCATCATTAATGAAGAGTGTCTTTAAGTTTTCTTAAAAAGGTTTATGAATATACTCATCACAGGTCAATTATATTTTCATTTGCTTTTGAAGTTCACATTTTCTTTTTTGTATAAATTATACTGTGTTTCAAGTTTTCAATAGCAGTGTAAGCATATGATTCACCTTTTAAAAATTAGCTTAGAAACTGTAGAAAGACTCTTTGTAGTATAATTCATATGGGTGTATATTATGAAGAACCATGGAAAAATTACAAATGTAGTAATTATGCATTATTTTTCTGGATCTTTTATCAAAAACCCATTGATGGTACTATTTTAAGATCACAGCTCAGCTCTTCTGAATTTTCATTATCTATTTACTACACTGCTTTTTATATTCCTTTTCATCATGGATATAAATTACACATAAAAATAAAATATTTAAGAATTAAGGTTTGATTGATAGGAGATTTTATTCAGGAAGCACATATATTCCTTGAAATCTAATGACAACCCATGAAACACCAAAATTTTACCCCATGTAAAAATTTTGATTTAATAGAAATGTTTCATCAAATTACATAAGTGTTTCACAAGCAATTTGTACTGATCTAAAGTACAATATTTTTGGCAAATAAATGGTATTCATCCAAGATACTCATTCATTTTTTTCAGGGGCTCCTCTACATGTAAAATATAGGAGTTGTATAATTAACAAACATTTCATTCTATAGTCTAAAAGAACAGATTTTCATAAAATACATACAAATAACTTAGTGATTAAAAATAACCAGGAAATTATTTTACACTCACAAAAGGTCCAGACCAAAAAGCCCTTTTCCTGATACAAAGCTTTTTTTTCTTATATAGCAGATGGTTGGGGATAAATTAATAATTTATAATCAAATGCTTTCTGTCCTCTGTGCCTATAGAAACTCTCAACTTCATTTAACCTCCAACTAACGTCTGTATATTTTTTTAAATATGAAGATAGTTATTCTGACTAACATTTCCACAGGCATTCCTTCTAAATTAAAAAAAAAAATCTGAATTTTTAATTTTAAAGCTAAAAATGCTATTTATAAGTTAAAATTTTAATGATTTCAAGAAGTTGGAATGTAAAATAATGAAAAGATCTGTTTCTATAATTTTAATTTGGAATTCCAGTTGTATTTAGTCAACAAATAGGACAAATAAGATAAATGATTTATTTTTTTTTCAAAATTAATTACTGTTGCCTTTAAAATAGATTGATGGAATAGAATACTGTGTTGAAATTTGGAGAAGATATTATATAATTATGTCATCCAAATTGTATGAATTTATAATGCTAGATATAAAAACTATAATCTATCCTTATGAAATTCACTTGTATTTTATAAGCTTCATATAATGAAATGAAGAATAAATTACTTACACTAGTTGCTAACCTTAGGCAAATTTGTGATAATTCACTCACATATCTGGAGAAGGAGAATGTCTTTAAGTCCATGAAAATGCAAATAAAGGTTTTAGCCACTTGCTAATGATCAAGACATATGCAGCTTGCTTCTGCTATATAATTCCTTTTCTACTTATTAAAAATTGACTATTGGATAACGGTTCTAAATCCACAGACAGGTATTTTCTCTTTTAAGATGCTAGCATTTAGATGACTGAATAGGCTAACACTTTTGCTGGACCAGATCCTTTTGTACACCACAATTTTTGAGGCTACCTTAAATATGTTTTTTAACCTAGCATCATCAAGCATGAATTTAATAATGTTACAATTTGGGGTCGGCGCCGTGTCACAGGTTAATCCTTCACCTGTGGCACCAGCATCCAATATGGGCACAAATTCTAGTCTTGGCTGCTTTTCTTCCAATCCAGCTCTCTGCTGTGGCCCGGGAAGGCAGGGGAGGATTGCCCAAGTCCTTGGGCCCCTGCATCCACATGGGAGACCAGGAATAAGCACTTGGCTCCTAGTTTTGGATCGGCGCAGCTCCAGTCGCTGCCATTTGGGGAGTGAACCAACGGAAGGAAGACCTTTCTCTCTGTCTCTCCATTTGTCTGTAACTCCACCTCTCAAATAAGTAAATAAAATATTTAATAAAATAATAATATTACAATCTTATCAGCTAGTGAAACACTTAATAAATTAAAATAATTTTAAAGTACAATATTCTTTTGAATATTTTTAATGATTTATTTATTCACTTGAGAGGTAGAGTTACAGACAGAGAGGGAAAGACACAGAGAAAAATCTTCCATCCACTGGTTCACTCCCCAACTGTTAGCAATAGCCGGAGCTGAGTTGATCCAAAGCCAGGAGCCAGGAGCTTCTTCCAGATCTCCCATGAGAGTGCATGGGCCCAACCACTTGGGCCTACTTCCACCACTTTCCAAGGCCATAGCAGAGAGCTGGATCGGAAGAGGAGCAGCCAGGACCAGAACCAGCACCCATATTCAATGCAGAAGCTTAGCCCACTACACCATAGCACCAGCCCCTCTTTTGTACATTAAAAGCAAATCACATTTTTAATACAGTAAATGAATATACTTGGATGAGTCAAGTATTTTTGTGCAGAAATGAAAAGAGATCAGGCAGAAAAGAGAGACTAAGATAATACATGCAAAGCACACAAATATATGCACAAACATGCATACATATAAATACCATATGCTATAGTATACATAGTATGCATATAAAAGTTTTATTGATCACTTATCCAATGAGATTATATGAATTATAATTTATATAATTTGTTTAGAGAAATGGAAAACTTTTTTCTGGCTTATCTTTATGTACATAAATGCATTGATCTTACACAAGTTCATATATTTATTTCTGCAATATGTGCATCCTATTTTAGGAATCATTGTTTATGTAATATTGGTTTTCAAAAGAGGTTATGGCTAAAATCAGACAGTGCATTAGTTCAAATTTTATCAGAAAGGTTAATGGAGATTAATATGTAGATAAAGAAGGAACACAGGAAATGGCAACAATAAGAGAAACAAACATTGTACCCATGGTCTACACGTGATGGAAAAGTAATGAGAACCACGTGATGGCATTCTGAAGTCATGTCTGTGATGTCAGCCCATGGTCATTTCCAATGAATGGTACTATTCAAAGAAACCATTAGAATCTTCCAAATATAAGAATCCTTAGCTATTTAGTAAGAAAATAAAAGGCTCTATACTCCTCCTTAGGCTTTGAGGATATATACATATTAAACTAGAGAAAATAATTATTGCTTATAATAATTAATTTTAATAATAGAATGGCAAATAATATTTGCTACAAGGAAGTGGGTCAGTCATCATTTCTTTCTTTCTTTCTTTGAGAAGTAGAGTTATAGACAGTGAGATGGAGAGATAGAGAGAAAAGTCTTCCTTCCGTTGGTTCACTCCCCAAAGGGCCGCTATGGCCTGCGCTGCACCGATCTGAAGCCAGGAGCCAGGATCTTCTTCCTGGTCTCCTATGCCGGTGCAGGAGCCCAGACTCAACTGTTGCCCATATGGGATGCTGGCACAGGATTAACCTACTGCGTCACAGTGCTGGCCCCCAGTCATCATTTCAACGTATTTAGATGAATGAAATTTAAATACACCTTCCACAATGAATCATCAGGCGCAGGTGGTGGGCACAATGACTTCAAGACTGCATAGGATGCCTGCATCACATGTCAGGGTCCCTTGGTTCAAGTCCTAGTTCTATTTCCAGTTCTGGCTTCCTGCTATGTGCACACTCGAAGGCAGTAAATGATGGCTCAAAAGCTTGGGCCCATGCCACCCACTTGGACTTAGTGGCAAACTCCTGACCTTGTCAAGACCCAGCTCTAGTCTTTGCAGGTGTTTTGGGAGTGTTTAGCTCTCTGACTCTTGTTGTAATAAATAAGTAATAAATTAAAAAAAATTAAGAAATACAGTATCAGTAATTTTCACTAACAAAAATTCCTACAAAATCTTTGATGGTCAGCCCAGGAGAAACTTCACTGGACTTAAGAATTTGAAAGCTACATTTTAGCAAATATCATAGTTACAGGGAAATTTACAGTGTCTAGAAGAGTGTATGACTGAGATGAATTTTTTTTTAATTTCTCAGAAACATAAATACTTCTGCTCACCTTTGGTTTACATTCCTATAAAATACACTGAAATGTTAATGTTTCTTTTGGCACTACCCACCACAAAATCATCACCAAAAATCAGTATCATAAACATTTCCTCCACCTTCCTAAAGTCTCCTCCCACCTGCCTGCTCTTTCTCTCCTTTTTTTTCTTGTCTTTTCCCCTTTTTCTCTGCCTTTCTTCTTCCCTTCCTCTCTTTGCTTCCATCCTTCCTCCCTTTTTTCTCCATTCCTTCCCTCAATTCCTTCCTTCTTTTCAGCTTTTCTTGTGATATGATTACTTAACATAAAATCTACCCTTTCAGCAAATTTTTTAACTGTACAGTATTGTTAACTGTAGATGCTACATTGCATGATAGATTCAGTGGAAGTTAAAAACAAAAGATCTTCTAAGATGGACTTCCCTGATGGAAAGGGGGCTAATATCTGACTAAGCCTAGTCTACTTGGTAAAGACAATCAGAAACCACAACGAGAATCACCTCTAGCAGGCAATAATCTAAAAAGGGCTGACTTCCTACCCTTTAGAAGGAATAATCATGACCTATACTCTTTAAGCTCTGTGTGTGTAAGAAATGGACTTTGCCAGTATTTCCCCGTGGTAACTGCCACAGGCCCTAGATTAGTTCTGGTCAGTTTACAAAGGGAGCACACTAAAGACCATCCCTACCAAGGAATAACCTTTTGATGTCACCTAGGGCAAAATGCCTTACAAAATGCTAAACCCTCCCTGAAAGCTATGCACGATCTCATTTGTGTCTGTGCAGTTGTATCTCATTATTCGTCAGTACTGGAATGGAATTTTTATGAATATGTAATAACTATTTTGTTCTAATTTTGTTAAAAGCTTTGTTCCTTTGCCTGTACTTGCTAGAATACACTTTTAAATTGTACAAGAATGGAGTTACTCTCCACTCTATAGGTCTTTTTTTCTTAAAAATAATGCTCTACTTTTTGCCTTTTAGTCTGAGAGTACCTCGGTAAATAATCTCCAGGATGTATTCACTGTATGGAACATGAACTTTCTATTCTTTGACAGACACTTTCCCAGTTCCCCCTCCTCCTACCCACTGATAATCAACATTCTATTCTGTTTCTATGAGTATACAGATTCCGAATAAATGGAACTATGTTATATTTTTCTTTTCATGCCTGGCTCTTCCACTTAACACAACGTCCTTCAGGTTGATCCATGGTGTTGCAAATGACAAGAGTGCCTTTTCTTTGTGACTGAATTATGATATTTCAATGCATCCGTGGATCTGCTGATAGGTGCCTAGATTGCTTTCGTATGATGAATGCTGTAAATAGTATTGCAATGAATATAGGAGTACATAATTCATTTTATTTAGACATATACTGAGAAGGAGAATTATTGGATCATATCGTAGTTCTATTTTAATTGTTTTATGATTTTCTATACTGTTTTCCGTAGAGACTGCATCAATTTACATTCCTACCAACAGCATACAATAATTCCATTTTTTCACATCTTCCCCAATACTCCTCATCTCTTGTCTTTTTGAAAACAGCTATCCCAATGTAGATTTCACATGAATTTCCCTCTAATTTTCTAATGCCAACATATAAATGAGCATCTGTATAATTCAGACCCAAACCTGCTGCACTAAAATAAAGTGGTGATGAGGGCAGCATAGAGAGCGTTGTTATAATTCTGAATGAAAGAGCTAAAACGTAGAAGGAACTAGATTTTTCTAGCAATGATATGTCATAGAAAATTTTATAATGACAATAAATAATCTTTTTTATTATGGCACTCACAGCCTCACATTATATAAAAGATGTGAGCTTAAAGTTTTAGGATATTCAACTAGAAACATTGTTTTTTCCTTTGGGGTTATTGAGATCATTGGATTTTGGCATCCCTTTAGGGACAAAGAGAGCACTTGGAAGGAGCATCTCTTTAATTCCATCACTGGTCCCTTAATCTGAGGTTTATGAAGGACGTTGCATGCTAAATGAAGTAACTGTACAACCAATAAGATCAAGCCTAGCATTGCTTAAGACATCAAGTATTCCAATCATTGTACTTGGACCATTCTTTTAAGATAGGCTTATTCTGACCTTCATCAAAACACAACATTGTGATATATCAAAACACAAGAGATGTTGAACCTAAACTACATTTGATTCTCCCGGAAAGAAATATCACTTACATAATAAGAATTGGTAATCAAGAAGACTTATCAATAGCACCCTAGAATTTAGAATCTGAAAGAAAATGACTATAAAACTAGAAAGTTATATTCATTTTAATTGTTGTACTAAAGACACAAGAAATAAAAAAACTCAAATCTTAACACCTCAAATAAGTCACTGTTTTCTTCCATCTCCAGAAACTCTTTGAGATGGTAGTTTATATTATACAGCAAGTTATACAATATAAGGATACAGTACATGAGATTTGGGAAATAAATGATATAACATAGAAGGAAATACAAGAGATGGGTTTATGTCTGATAAGACTTGGTGCTAATGTTTAAAAAAACTCCAGAAATCAAGCAAATAATTAAAACTTTGTCAAGATATTAACTGAAAGAACTTAAAACAGGGATCTAGTCATCCTGATGAGTTCAGTATCATGATCCTTCATCGATTAATGCTGGAATGTCATTTAGTTAGGTTCATTATATTGCTAGGCTCACCATAGGGATAATCAGTTAATATTCATGCAAACAGAGATAAGTGAGTTGCAGAAGAAGGAAAAAGAGGAAGTGTCATGGCTTTCATGGTTCACATAACTATATCCATGTTGAGCAATCATTGTCTTCTGTGAGTCTGAATACTTGTTTTGATAAAATTAAAAAATACATATTTTTGCGAAGGTGTGCCTGCCCATGTTTTAATGTTTGTAATATTCTAATTGATATATTAAATAGGAGAAGAGACCCAATCTCAAATTGTAGGCCTCTTCTCGTCCTTTGTCATATCAGTTCCTCTGTTGACTTCACAACATAAGCATGGTAAATGTCTAAACCTTAACGACTTCTAAATTTGCACTTCCAGTCAAGACTTTGCTTATATATTATCTGTTAGACTGAAGACATCTCTACTTAAGCACTCAATCACAAGGCAGATTTCTACTTTCCAAGTAAGATCCAACTGTAGTTACCCCCATCTCAGCATCCTTTTGATTTGAGAAACTGCTCAAATCTAAAATCTCCAAGTCAGCATGAACTTTTTTTTTTGCTTCTTTATTATTATTATTTTTTATTTCCACTGTGACTTATTCACCATATTACTAGATATCCAAGCCAATCTTCTTTGCACTACTTTCAAGATACATCTAGGATCAGATTACCTCTCCTGAATGGCCTGTTCCAAGAGCTGTGTGTCTGATTTGGACCATAACTGACTTGGAATCGGTCTGCCTGATTGCATTATTCTCTCAACACAGCAGCAAGAATGATATTAAAATATTTCTGCTGATAGCATTTTGCACATAATTTCCAAGGACTCCTCATTTAACTGAAAAATAGCTGAAGTCCTACACCTTCTTATAGTATATTATATTAGTGCTTCCCAAAGTTTAACATTTATGTGAATGCCTTGTCATTTTGTTACAATGAAGACCTTGATTTAGGAGATCTGGGAAAGGATCCAAGAGTTAGTCTTTCTAACAATGCTTCAGGTGATGTCAGTGTTGCTGGCTCACACTCATTTCTTGACCTACCAACTTCCCTAATCTCCTACTTTTCTGATTATACTGATTATACTTTTCTGATTATACAAACATTTCTTTGTTTCTCAATCCAACCTTCTTGATCCTTTGCTCCTTAAGCAGGCACAAACAGCTTAAGGAATCTTGCATTAGCTATTATTCTGCATAGGAATTTTTCTTCCCATATAGCCACCTTCATCTCTTTCAAGTCTCTGCTCAAATGTCATCTTACCAGGGCCCAAGATAGTCATCCTGGGGTCAGCACTGTGGTATAGTGGCTAAGCTTCGGTCCCCAGTGCCAGCATCCCATATGAGCACCAGATCCTAAGCCAGCTGCTCTTCTTTTGATCTACCTCTTTACTATGGCCTGGGAAAGCAATGGAAGATGGCCCAAGTGCTGGGGCCCCTGAACCCATGTGGGAGGCATAAAAGAAGCCCCTGGCTCCTGGCTCCTAGCTTTCTATTGGCTCAGTTCCAACCATTTCAGTCATTTCGGGAGTGAACCAGCAGATGGAAGACCTTGCTCTTTGTCTCTCCCTCTCTCCGTCTGTAACCTTGCTCTTTGTCTCTCCCTCTCTCTGTCTGTAACTCTGCCTCTCAAATAAAATCTTAAAAACAAAAGCCATCTTTCTAATAAGACCTCCATGTTTACATTACTTAAAACTGTTAACATTTCTCAACCTTCTCATAATCTTGAACACTTTTTATTGTCCGCATTGTTTTTTTAAGCACAGTACATAATTTAATTACTCACAATGTGCATTTCTTATTATTCTGATTTATTTTTTTGAATGTAATTTCTTTAGCCAACAATATTACTGAAGTGAGAACACCTTCAGAATTTAAAGTATCCATATATTAGGTGCCTCGTTAGTGCAGTACCGCGTCAGTCTCATAAAGTATCCATATATTGATACTGAAAACAATGTTAGAAAGAGAAGCGTGTTTGAAAATTTTGATTTGGAGTACTCCAGTTAATAAAATTCACTTGTTCATATTACAGTTCAAAATTTCATTGATTTTTATTTGAAACCCTGCTAATTCAAGGAATTTAAATAAATTTGATTATCAAGTTTGAATTACATATCTACCAAACATGATTTTAAATAAACAGGAATATAGAATTCATCTAAATATTTGTTAAGTTTGGTGAACTAATGGGTTTCACATGTTGAACAGAAATTTGAAATCTTTGTCAGGCAGAAGTTATTTTACGACCTTTCTTACATCTGCATTCTGGCTAATCTATTTTCAGAGGGATAATGCTAAATTAGAGGAAAACCTGTAAAATGACATTTGTAAAATAATCTGTAGTTTAGTTAATATAAAGTATACATACTGGCCGGCGCCGCAGCTCACTAGGCTAATCCTCCACCTACGGCGCCGGCACACCGGGTTCTAGTCCCTGTCGGGGCGCGGGATTCTGTCCCGGTTGCCCCTCTTCCAGGCCAGCTCTCTGCTGTGGTCAGGGAATGCAGTGGAGGATGGCCCAAGTCCTTGGGCCCTGTACCCCATGGGAGACCAGGATAAGTACCTGGCTCCTGCCATCGGATCAGCGCAGTGCGCTGGCCGCAGTGCGCTGGCCGCAGCGCGCCGGCTGCGGCGGCCATTGGAGGGTGAACCAACGGCAAAGGAAGACCTTTCTCTCTGTCTCTCTCTCTCACTGTCCACTCTGCCTGTCAAAAAAAAAAAAAAGAAAGTATACATACTGATAATTTTCATTTTGATAAATGTACCAAGTTATATTATCATTGGAGAAGACTGGGTAATGGGTATATGAGTACACTCTATACCATTTTTGAACTGTTTTGTAAAACTACGAGTATTCTAAATAAGAAAGTTTATTTTAATGACATTTGATCAACATTTTCAAATTGTAATCTATTAAAGTTATTTAAGCATGAATCTCTAAACTTGCAGTTAACTAAAATAATACAGGAAACCTTATACTCTAAGAAATTATACTATACCTTTAAGCCCAAATGAAGAACAAATTGTTCATGCACAGCTGGGATAGAGGAACTTGCACACACTCCTTCAGGCAATTCCTCTCTTTTAAAGTATTTTGGAAGCTTCATTAACTACTTCTTAATTTTCATGAATTACACCAATGGCTGAGTATATAAACATTACACATGATCCATTTTTGGATATATTCACACATTTTATACATCCCCAGCTGTGAAGATGAACATAGATTTCTTTGACATTCTTTATCATTGATATCTTTAAAGAATTTCTACAGTTTTTACTTAAAAAATAATTTGTTTTCAAAGGAAAATGTCTTTCCATGAAAGTTGGTGATAATTCTACTAATCTGCATATTTACATGTAAGAACTCAGTATTTGATCTACTAACATTCATTCTATTCATATTCGGACTCCTGTTCTAAATTGTCTTGCTTATGCATATCTTTAATAAATCTAAATCTATAATTCAAAACAACTTAGGAGAGAACAACACTGGGGCACAACGGGTTAAAGCCCTGGCCTGCAGTGCTTGTATCCCCTGTGGGCATCGGTTCTAGTCCCAGCTGCTCCAATTCCAATACAGCTCCCTGCTGATGTGCCCGGGAAAGCAGCAGAAGATGGCCCAAGGGCCTGGGCCTTTGCACCCACATGGGAGACATGGAAGAAGTTCCTGGCTCCTGACTTCAGATCCGCTCAGCTCTGGGCAGCCATTTTGGGAGTGAACCAGAAGATCAAAGACTCTCTGTCTGTCTCTACTTCTCTCTATAAATGTATACTAAAACTAAGGAAGCATGACCTTTCCCTTAAAATGAGAATGACTTTTTGCACCTTATAAATGAATTTTTCTTCAGAATTTTATTAAAATAAGAAAGTTTGCAAAATTAAAACCTGAAAAATTTTAGAATTATACATAATAATGAAGCATGTAACTAGCATTAATTACAGTATTTGCAAACTACTATCTCTAATAGTAAAATTACTATATAGAGAGACACATATGTATGGACTGCAGTTACATTTTCCAAAAATACATGGTAATTTACTGAAATAACTCAATAAGACAAATATAAAATCCAACTGTGTAGTTATTTCCCAGGTTCAATTAATCATTACATTACTTGATCAGTGAAAAAGGTAAGAAATTGAAAAACAGTTTCTGATGAAAGCCCCTTTCACAGTTCTACAATATTCAAATAAACTTTGTTTTTTTTTTTTTGTTTTTTTTTTTTTTGACAGGCAGAGTGGACAATGAGAGAGAGAGAGACAAAGAGAAAGGTCTTCCTTTTGCCATTGGTTCACCCTCCAATGGCCGCTGCGGCCTGTGCGCTGCGGCCAGCATACCACGCTGATCCGAAGCCAGGAGCCAGGTGCTTCCTCCTGGTCTCCCATGGGGTGCAGGGCCCAAGCACTTGGGCCATCCTCCACTGCACTCCCTGGCCACAGAAGAGAGCTGGCCTGGAAGAGGGGCAACCGGGACAGAATCCGGCACCCCAATCCGGACTAGAATCTGGGGTGCCGGCGCCGCAGGCAGAGGATTAGCCTATTGAGCCGCAGTGCCAGCCTCAAATAAACTTTGAATAAATTTGAACATATACTAATTTTTTAAAACAACATTTATTTATTTATTTATTTGGAAGGCAGAGTGATACACAGAGCAGGGATTGTGGGGAGAGGCTGGAAGAAAGAGAGAGGAGAGAGAGTGACAGAAAAACTCCCATCCACTGGCTCACTTCCAAAATTAGTACAACAGACGGGGCTGGACAAGGGTGAAGTAAGGAGCCAGGAATTCCACCTGGGTCTCCTGCAAGGGTAGCAGGGACTCAGCTCTTGAACCATCATCTGCCCCTTCCTGGTAATATTAGCAGGGAGCTGGAATGGAAGTGAAGTAACCATGATTTGAACTGGCACTGCTATGTTCTAATCTGCTTTTTCAGTGTGTCCATCCCCACATATAATAATTTTTATTGGGATTTAAAGGGCTTATATGCATGGTTGTTGATGGTGATAATTTCTCAACTCAAATAGATTATGCTATTTGAATTAATTGTTCAGTTATTTACTAAATGTAACAGTATTTTTAAATACTAATTTTTAAACTTTATTATCAAAATAGAAAAATCAGCTTTTTTTAAAAAAAAGATTTATCTGTTTATTTAAAAGGCAGAGTTAAAAGAGATGCGGAGGCAGAGAGAGAGAGAGAGAGAGAGAGAGAGAGAGAGAAGTCTTCCATCTGCTGGTTCACTCTCCAGATGGCCGCAATGGCCGGAGCTGTGCTTATCCAAAGCCAGGAGCCAGGAGCTTCATCTGGGTCTCCCACACAGGCTCCAGGGGCCCAGCAAGTGCTGGGCCATCTTCCATTGCTTTCCCAGGCCATAGCAGGGAGCTGGATTGGAAGGGGAGCAGCTGGGACTCGAACCAGTGCCCATATAAGATGTTGCACTGCAGGTGGCGGCATCATTTGTTATGCCACAGCACCAGCCACAAAAGCAGCTTTTTAAAAAGACGCTTATTTTCCCTGCATTAAATACCCAATGAGGAGCGTAGAATTAACTAACAAAGTAATAGATGATATGGCAATCAATGTATCATGTAGCTCCTCTATATGAAAAGTCTCGTTAGACATGTGATACATGTTTCTGACCTGGAGTTAGATACCCAAATTGCTCATATTCTGCATTAGAAAAATTCAACTTGTTGTTATCTGATTTCTCATAATTTCCTATAATTTGGAAATAATTTTCATGTCACATCAGTGGTTGGGACGATCACTATGCCTACAACTAAATCCTGAAGAGGATAGTAACAGGACAGATTCCCATTGCATCTTAAATCTAGGACCTGACACACAGTGAACAGCTAAACATAGATAATAAATTAATAAATTAGTTGGGATCAGAATATAATAACAGGAAAATATATACAAAATATTTCTAGATTGCAATCAAGATAGAAATGCTTTTTATGAATGAGTGTTGACATCAATTACCAGAATTAGAACCATGTATGTTTTATAGTATATTATAGTTATTTAGGAACAGAAAAGATGAATAGCAACTAAACTTCCATAATTAGTACAAACAAATAAAGTCACTGTGATAAAAATAATAACTGAAATGTTCAGAACTATATGCATCTGAATTTTCGTATGTCAAATCAAGTATTGTTTAACAAATGCTTCTAAGTCAAGGAATGTAATTGTGTTTACAAAGATTTCTTAAATGTTAGGGAACATATTTTTAAATTTTATTTAAGTTATACAAGTTTCGTGCATTTCATATAAAAAGATTTAGGAACATAATGATACTTCCCAATCTACACTCCCCCCTCCCACCATACAGGCTCCAACCCTTCCTTTACCTTCTCCATCACCCACTCTTAATTGATACAAAGATTTATTTTCACTTTCCATAAAAATCCAAAGGTTAAACCTACACTAAAAAAGGGTTGAACAAATAGTTTTTGTTCCTCACCAGAAGAGACAAGGGCTGTAACAGTCATCAAGTCTCAAAATGTTCATTTCACTCCAATACATTATATTTTAGGTATTCTATTAGTTACCCTAGATCAAGGAAAACATGACATCTGTCTTTTTGGAACTGGCTTCTTTCTCTTTTTTTGTATAAAGATTTTATTTAGTTATTTGAGAGATAGAGTTACAGTGAGAGGGAGAGACAGAGAGAAAGGTCTTCCATCTGCTGGTTCACTCTCCAGATGGTTGCAACGGCTGGAGCTGGCCAATCTGAAGCCAGGAGCCAGGTGTTTCTTCCCGGTCTCCCATGTGGGTGCAGGGGCCCAAAGACTTGGGCCATCTTCTACTGCTTTCCCAGACCATAGCAGAGAGCTGGATTGGAAGAGGGGCAGCCGGGACTAGAACCAGCGACCATATGGGATGCAGGTGAAGGATTAACCTACTGAGCCATGACACGGCCCCAGGAACTGGCTTATTTCAATAGTATAATGCTTTCCAGTCCAGTTGCATCCATTTTATTGCAAAAGACAGAATTTCTTTCTTTTTCTTTTTTGTTGTTGTTTAATTACTTGAGCTCTGTACGGATGCTGGATATTAATCCATTAAGAGTCCTATAGTTTGCAATTATTTCCCCCATTCTTTTGGTTGCCTCTTCACTTTGCTGAGTGTTTCTTTGGAGTGCAGAAGCTACTCAGATGGATGTAATCCCATTTGTCCATCTGAGTTTTGATTGCCTGTGCTTCTGGGGTATTTCCTAAGAAGTCTTTGCCTATGCCAATGTCTTGCAGAGCTTCTCAAAATACTCTACTAATTTAATGGTACTGGCCTTGATTGTGTTGAGAAATGTTCCTTCTAAGCACAATATGTTTAAGGTTTTTATCATTAAAGGATGTTTTCTTTTATCAAATGCTTTTTCTGCATCTATTGAGACAATCTATGGTTTTTGCTCTTCAGCTTGTTAATGGGATGTATCACATTAATTGATTTGTGAATGTTGAACCATCCAGCATACCAGGGATAAATCTCACTTGGTCTGAGTGAATGATCTTTCTAATATATTGTTGGATTTGATTAGCTAATATTTCATTGAGGATTTTTGCATCCATGATTATCAGTAATATTGAACTATAGTTCTCTTTGTTGCATCTTTCTCTGACTAAAGAATTAAGGTAATAGAGGCTTCATAGAAGGAGTTTAGGAGGATTTCCTCTTATTCAATTGTTTTGAATAGCTTGAGAAGAATTGGAATTACTTCTTTAAATGTCTGGTGGAATTCCATAGTGAAGCTGTCTGGTCCTGGGCTTTTCTTTTTTGGGACAGTCTTCATTACTGATTAAGTCTCTGTCATGGCTATTTGTCTGTTTAGGTTTGCTATGTCTTTATGACTCAGTTTTGGTGGTTGTATGTGTCCCAGATTCTATCCAGTTCTTCTAGCTTCCTTGATTTGTTGGAATGCAGTTCTTTCTAGTAATTCCTGAAGATTATTTTTATTTCTGTGGTATATGTTGTTAACATTTCCTGTTTCATCTCTGATTTTATTGATTTGGGTCTTCTCCCTCTTTTTATGGTCAGCTGGGCCAATGTGTAGCAATTTTATTTAAAAAAAACACAGCTCTTCATTTCACTGATCTTTTGTATTTTTTATTTCAGTTTTGTTTATTTCTTCTCAAATTTTAATTATTTCTTTCCTCTGACTAATTTGGGTTTTTTTTGTTGTTGTTTTTCTGAGTCCTTGAGATGCATCAATAGCTCATTTATTTGGTACCTTTCTAATTTCTTCATGTAGGCACCAATTGCTATAAATTTCCCTCTTAACACTGCTTTTGCTGTATCCCATATGTTTTGATTTTACATATTGTCATATTGATTCATTTCCAGAATTTTTTTGATTTCTCCCTTGATTTCCTCTATAACCCCCTGTTCATTCAGGAACATGTCATTCAGTATCATTGTTCTTGTATATGATCTAGAGATTCTTGAGTTGTTGATTTGCAGCTTCATTCCACTGTGGCCAGAGAAGATGCAGGGTATGATTTAGACTTTTTTCAATTTGCTGAGACTTGCTTTATGACTTAGCATATGGTCTATCCTAGAGAAAATTCCACACTCTGCAACTGTGGTTGAGAAAGTTCTGTCAATATGTTAGGTTCATTGGGTCTATATTGTCAATTAGCTCTGTTGTTTCTTTGTTGATTTTCTGTCTAGTCCGTCTGTCATTTGATGGAAATGGGGTGTTGAAGTTTTCTGTTACTATTGTATTGGAATCTATGTCTCCATTAAATCTATTAACAATTCTTTTATGTAGCCAGGCACCCTTTAACTGGATGCATACAATTTATTATAGTCACACCTTCCTTATGAGTTGATCCCTTAATCATTACACAGTGCCCTTCTTCATCCCTTTTAACAGTATTTTTGTTAAAATATATTTTGTTTGATATTGGGATGACATCGCCTACTATTTCCTTCTCATGCCATGTTCTTGCTCTGGCTATTATCACCATGGGTTACTGCAGTCTAACTTCACCTCCGTCTCCAGGTTGGCACCTTCTCCAGCTCTCAGCTGCTGGAATCATCTGTTGTGGCAGTGTGTGTACTTCTTGTTCACACCTTCCACACATTTCTACAGCATTTCTATTCCTTCTGTAGAATTTCCACTGTGGTTTTCTCTCTAATTATCCCCTGAGAGTATACTTCCTACATTTTTTTAAAAAATTGTATCCCTAGTATAGTGCAGTACATTGTTCCCTGTTCCACCATCTTGGAATTCTCAAGATACTTTAGTAACACAACCCGAGGCTCATAAACAAACACAAAGGAAACATCTATGAACTATTCAAAATTATAGCCAAGCTTTAAAAAATACCTTCAGATTTATACCTGTACATTCACCTAGACAGCCAGAAAAAGAAGCCTTAATTCTGACTCCAAATTGCAAACACCATTTTCAAAATAAATTATTTTAATGTGCACATTATCTCACAGTAAAGGAAAGCAAATTCTGAAACATCAAAAGTGAATTGCATACAGAGACCTAAAGTTAGAGGGGCAGCCATGTAATTGCTTTAGGATCATTTATAGTAGTCAGAGTGCAAATAGTACTGTATTATTGGAGCTTTTGTATAGGTCTCTGATATAGAAGACTAGGTTTGAATAGACTCAGTCGGCACACAAAAATGCAAAGTGGGAAACTGAATCTAAGATCTTTGAATGGAACCAGGATCCTCAAAGTTATTGGATAGAAACAAAAGGTTGGGATAGAAAACACACACACACACACTTGACTGCTGGTAACAAAACCTTTTATGACAAAGGCCTTGAATCTAGTTTGATAAGAGGCTGGATAAATACTTCTTTGAAAAATAACAAACACACGGGCTGTGATATGGCTCAGCATGGTAAGCTGCTGGCTGAAATGCCAGCATCCCATATGAGTATGAGTTCCAGTCCCCGCTGCTCCATGTCTAGTCCATTCCTTCCTAACGTGCCTGAGAAAGCAGCAGAAGATGGCCATTCATACTGGATACCCGGATACAGTTCTAGGATTCTGGCTTCAGCCTGGCCCAGCCCTGACCATTGTGGCCATCTGGGAAGTGAATCAGCAGATGTTCTTTCATGGATGAGAAAATTCCAAGTCAAGAAATCAGGGGCAGGGGTTAGACACAATGGTTAAGGTGCCATTTGGTATTCCTATACTGTATATTGGAGTATCTGGGTTTGAGCCCCAGTTCTGTTCTGATTGCAGTCTCTTGCAATCACACACACACACACACACACACACACCACATACACACACAAACATATACACACATCCTGAGAGGCTCAGGTGATGGCTCAAGCAGTTCTGTCATAAATTGAGTTCCTGTCTTTTGGTGTCACCATGGCATAATATTGGCTGTTGGGCGTATTTCTATTTGGATATGTGGATGTAATACTTTTCTGTGTGTCCCCCTTGTCTCTTCCTCTCTCCCTCTCTGTCTTCACCCCATTTACATGCTCCACTTCTTACCTCTCAATGGAAGGGAGAAAGAAAGAGAGAGGGAGGGAAGAAAGGAAAGGGGAGTAAGGGAGGAAGGAAGGAAGAAAGAAAGAAATGAAGAAAGAGGAAAGAAGGAAGGAAGCAAGGAAGAGAGGAAGGAAGGAAGGAAGGAAGGAAGGAAGGAAGGAAGGAAGGAAGGAAACTTTCTTACCAACATAAAAGGACAAATTAATTTAGAATGTTCTTGGGTTCCCAAATAGCAGATGCAAAGAAATATCTTTTGTAGAGTGATGCACCTGAAACTCATGTACTGCATTACTCCAAGTAAAGAAAATACGCAAAATATGTGACCACAATATAGAAGTCATAAAATACACCAGCAAATAGGTCAGCTTAAGTAGATTCTGCTGAATTTTTGAGCATCAATTTCGTAAACTATGATTTTCAAAATTCAAATATAGAATAAGTATGCATAAAAGATTAAAAAACATTAAAAAGGACAAAATTTTGAAATGCCAAGTTAACTTGGAAAACAACTAAGTAAAACTTACATAAATTCAATATGTGATCATTAAAGTAAAAACTTAATGGAAAAGTTAAGTAACAGATTGAGCATATCTGAATATAGAATTAGTGATATGGAAGATAGAACTGAAGATATTACCATTAACTCAGAACAAAGATCGAAAAGAATGAAACAATAAAAAATATAAAGATATATGTTATTTTAGCTTCTCAGACACATTTTTAACTTGGATTTCAGAATAAAAGAACAGTAAGAAAGAGGAAGAGTATAATATTCAAGAAAGTTATGATACAATATTTTCCAGTAATTGATGAAAACATGGTTCTTCAGATTCAGAAGTCAAACTAAATCCCATGTGATATAAATGACAGATATTCACAGTAAGACATATAAGTAAACTTCAAATTCCTTGAAGTAGACAAAAAGCAACCAAAGAGAAAAAGTAAACATATTTTCAAAGAAATGGCAGTTTAGTAAGATAAAAAGGGAGGAGGAGGGAGGCTGGGTGTGAGGGAGGGAGGGAGGGACAGTAAGGTGGAAATTATCATTGTGCTCTTAAAACTGCTTATATGGGGGCCAGTCTGTGGCATAGCAGGTAAAGTCACTCTGACATCCCCATTAAAGGAATCTCGGGCATCCCCATCAAAACAAGTGTCACTCCACTCCTTCCCTGCTCCTTTGGCTCCCTGACTCACCCACGCCTTCCTTGTGATGCCACAATCCTTCATGCCCCTAATGGACAGAGAGCTCTCTAAACTAAAAGCCTCATTCATCACACCACCATTCGATGTCACCTCGATCTTTTGTCTCCAACTCCACCCCTCTAACAGCCCCCAGGTCTCCATCTCCCCCTCTCCTCTGCCTGAAGACATGCCCCCTGTTGTTCCTTTAGTTTGGGACATTAACAACCCTGGCATCATCCAACATCACTCTTTTCTGGGTAACAAAAAAAAACCCATGCTTCCATCTCACAAGAACAATACCCTCTAAACCCTAACAACTGCCATGTCTTAAGCCCATAATTAACCATCTTCTTCAGGCCTCCCTTTATTTTGTATACTCCCCACACAACACCCCTGTCTTGGCATCAAAAAGTCCAATGGGTCTTATTGTCTCATTCAAGACTTGTGCAAAATAAATGAAGCCATTGCCTCTACCCATCCCCATCAATCCTAACCCCTATATATTCCTATCCTCTATCTCTTCCAGTGTGACCCATTTCAAGTCTTAGACCTCAAGGATGACTTCTCAATCCCCCTTGATCCCGAATCTTTGCCTCCACATGGAAAGACCCTGATTCTCAACGGTCCCAGCAGCTAACCTGGACCATCCTCCCCCGGGGCCTCAGCAATGAGATCTCCTCACTATAGACCTCACTGCTGACCACCTCCTGCCACATATGGATGACCCCCTTCTTGGCAGTCCCTCCAGAGAAGTTTGTTTACAAGGCTCTGCCACCCTAGCCACATGAGGATATAGGTTCTCCCCCAATAAAGCCCTAATAGCCTTTAGTGTCATCACACATCTGTGTCTCCATATCTCACACCAAGCCTGGTCTATAACCCATGAAGGTATCTCCCAGCTCCTGCAGCATCCACTACTTTAAACTCAGAGAGAGCTCCTCTCCCTCCTGGGCTTGCTCAGTTTCTTTCTCATATGGATCCTTAACTTCTCCTTTATTTCACATATGCTTTATGAGGGCACTAAAGGGCCTCTAGATGAGCCCCTCCCCACTCCCTCTTCCCTCACAACCCTAATCACAAAACTACTGCAGGCCCTGACCCATGCTTCCACTCTCTATCTCCCTGACAATTCCAAGTCCTTCTTTCTCTTTGTCCACACCAATCAAGGGCAGGTTCTCGGCCTTCTGTGACAGAGGGGAGGTGATACCTGGGTTCCTGAGGCCTACCCATCCAAACAGCTGGATCTGATCTCTAGAGGGTAGCCTCCCTGTCTCTTAGCCCTTGCAGCTGTGGCCCTACCTGTACCAGAAGTCTCCAAGCTGTCTCGTTTCTCACTCCTAGATATTCATTCACCTCACCACCACCAAAACCTGCTGAGCCATCAGGCATTTCTTTCCATTCCACCTTCCAGGGTTCAAATCCTGGTAGACCCTACCTTATTCTTCTCAGCATGCCCCATTCTAAACCCTGCAGCACTCCTCCTCCTCCCTACCCAAGATTCACAAATTATAACACATAATTGCAGCAAGGTCTTAAATCTCATCTTCAACCCCTTTGCTCATATCAGAGATGAGCCTCTCCAAGACCCTCCACATCCATCTCCCCCGGTTCATCAATGGTAGTTCCCAAAAGACACCACCCTATGTGTCAGGATATGCAATCATACAAGGAAGCATCTCTAATCATTCTAAACACACTCTATTAGAGGTGCAACTCTTGCCACCCCAAACTACTTTCCAACAGGCAGAGCTTATTGCACTCTCCCAAGCTCTCACACTAGCCAAAGATAAACAAGCAAATATCCACACTGACTCCAAATATAACTATAATATTCTTTGTTCTAATATCTTAATCTGGAGAGAACGTGGCTTTCTCATTTAGAAGGGCACTCCTGAGTTAATGCTTCTCACATTAAAGCTTTTCTCAATGCAGCCCTCCTTCCCAAACATCACTTAACATGAGTGCAGATACTCAGCCTATACTTTATACTATGCTCCATCCCACATTATAGGTACCACCACCTGTATCATCCTCAACACTCCCAAAGTGGCCTTACCTTGGGACTGTAATAACACCATCACTTTCAAAGAAACAACGAAGGACTTTTCCCTTTGTTGCCCTGTGCCTTCGGAGCACATGGCCTATTGGCCTCCACTCTGCCTCTGCTTTCCTGCTTGCATGCTTGCTCGACGAGGCATCTGGCTTGCTCTCTGCCAGGTATGGACCCAACTTAGCTTCTAGATTTCCTTCTCCCCTAGTTAAAGCCCTCACTTTCCTGTGCATTTCTAACACTGAATCAAACGCCTAAAAACTTATCATGTCGTCTGATCTATTTTGAGACAATATTCAGAACTCTTCTTTGAACAGATGGCAAGAACACACAAGGTTATTAATATTGAAATTATTAATAAGGCTGGACAATATTATAATGGCGACCCAGATGGGACCCTTAATAATGTAGGGACTCCCCAATATTTATTTATATTTGTTTGAATGGTTTAAAAGGAAAAAAAAAGGGGCAACATGGCAAGAACCTAAGAACCGGCTTCCCATGGCTTCTAAATTTGCTCATCTTTCCACAGTTCACTCCCTCACTGATCTGCACTCATGGCTTTCCCTTAGATTAGGGAGCATGTGCTCACTGTGCACACCCAACTTTGGAGGGTTCCTGCTCCTCAAGAATTTGCACTTTCTTGCCACCCGCCTTGCTCCAGCCCCACCAGCTGCCAAGGTGTGTGCATTGCTGGGGGAGGAGCAGGAGCCAAGAGAGAGGAGATGGGACTGGAAGCTGCCAATCCCTCCTGCCACCGCAACAGGTGCACAGGATGTACACAAGACTCCTCCAGTTTCTATGGGAACTGGGCCACTCCTCAAACAGAAGCCAACAGAGTTGCAGCTGGGGAAATGCGCTGGCACTTGCACACGCTCCAGCCCAACTTTGCCACAGCTGTCTGCTCTGCCAGCCATTGCCAGCCCCTTCAGGACAGGCACTGGTCTCTTGCTGGTGCAAAACTCTGCAGGGACTTGGGCCGGCTGCACAGCCTCTTTGTGATTCCTGCGCAGGGCCCATGCTCAGTTCTAGCAGCCATTGTCCATGGCTCTACTAGCCCCGCCCTGCCTCAGCTGCCTAAGAAGCCACACCCACAGCTCTGGCCAGTGTTTTCATCCAAAATGACAGACAGTTTAATCCCTTTCACAAATGACAGCGCATAGGCAGTTTTCCTCTGAGTTTTGGCACTTGTGGTTTTCAGAAAATGCACGGATTGGTTTCTTTTCACTGTTCCTTGCTTTGATTATTTCAGGAAAATGTGCTGTTAGTGCTAATGGAATTCTGGCAGAGAGATGAGAAGGATTTTCACAGAGGGCTAGTTTTCGAGTTTGTGAGAGCTTACTGATATATATTAAAGTTTCCAAGTTGTTTGTAATATGTTTTAAAGACAATTTACATATTTTCTAAGGTTAGAATTTTAGGAAGGTTTTTTTTTTTTTTAAATGGTACCCAAAATTCTGTTTTGCCTCAGGGTTTTCAAACATGCTTTCAATTGTTAATTTTGAGCTGGGGAACCGGTTTGGTTGCCAAGTAACCTGATAGCATTATACATGATGGAGGCTCCACTTCCTGCTGCAGAGGGTGGGACTTCCATTCCAAGATGGAAGCCCCCATGGGAATTTCTGCCCTTACAAGAAGATGGGCAACAGACTCAATCCCAAAATGGCAGTCTTCATGGCCTGCCACATGCCTGACTAAATAGAGTAACTTTTTTATTATTTTTTAACTATAGGTATTATTTTGTCCTCCATGCTGTTCTTCATTGTTTTAGCTTAAATTGGCAGCTCTCACACTGGTTTTTCTTGCTTAGCTTACACTGACAACTTTAACACTGGTCTTTATTATTTTAATTATTCACTTTGCTTTACTAAGTGACATTTAAAAAAACAATAATAAAAAAGAAAAAAAATTAAAATACCCTCACTGGGCTTGGTAAAATAATGGCCCCATTTGGTACACAAATGGAGACAATAAGGTGTCAGAATTGTAGCTAATGCAATGCATCCAAGTCACATGCTTAAGGAATTATAACTAACTCAGTGTATCCATGTTAACTGCTTAAGGATAATAAAGCTCCTGAAGAGCTGTGTTTGTTTTATCTTCTCAGGTCCTACAAATGGACTTTTAAAACTTTATAATTCTATACACATTCCTACAGACTTACTTCTAAGGGTACATTTAAAAACTTGCCCTGGGATCCTAAATCCCCTTGAGCTAGATGGGAAAAGGAACATCTCAAGTGTAAAAGTGATCACATAGATGGGACTAAGGGTTAAAGTGATCATATCAATAGGGTTAAGTGTTCAGTAATAATAATGGAAGGGATCAAAGAGGAGTAAATGCTCCAACATGGGAAGCAGTCCATACAGCAGACTCCAGAATGGCAGACACTTTAAGTAACACTCAATGACCTCATAGCCCATAAGGCATCCTGCTCTGGCTAAGAAGCCCATGAGAACATTTCAGGCATGGAAAGCCAGGACACTCATGCAAAAATTGTCCCTACATGGAGGAACTCCCTGGGTGAAACTCAGTGGAAAGAGGTAGTCATCAAAGGATATACTTTTCTCTAAAGGGAGGATAGAACTTCCACTTTGCTTACGGCTCTGTCTAAATCCTGATGGAGTTTGTGGACTCAAAAGACATCCATAGCCTAGACAGCTCACGTCAAGAACCTCGGATGTGGGGCCGGAGCAGTGGCACAGCGGGCCTGAAGTGCCGGCATCCCATATGGGCCCCGTTTCTAGTCCTGGCTGCTCCTCTTCCAATCCAATGGTAAAACTTGTTCCCAAAGATTTACTTCATTCTAGTGTGTTATATTATTATGTGTCATAAGTTCTAGTTATGCCTAAGTGTCAAAACCCATTGCCTGCATTCATAGTTGCTTCTTTAAAGTTAATTAAGTGTCTTAAACATGTACTCTTAGATCCATATATCCCTGTGATATTCCTATCTTGTGTGTTTTAAGGTCAAATACAGAGTACAGAGTTAAAGGCCTCAGGACTATTAATGAGACTGTTGTTTCAATGCATATTGTTGTGTGCTAAACATTTGCCTAAGGAGTAATTTCTTCTGCATTCCACTAAACCCAGAATCTGGGGAAGTGAGGATACACAATTTCCCAAACAAAAGTTCAGGTTTCTAAACCAGAGGTAGATTACCTGGGATACATTCTAACCCCAGGAATGCATGCTCTTTCAGTCAAGAGAAAGGAAGCTATTCTACGTATAGGGTCACCACAGACTAAAAGCAGCTAAGGACATTTCTGGAAATGGCAGGATTCAGTGGAATTTGGATTCCAGGATTTGGTTTCCAAGCCATTGTATGAGATTTAAAAGGCCCTGACACAGACACACTGTACTGGAAAGGGTAGCTACAAAAGTTGCTCCAAAGAATTAAGGAGCTTTTTAACAGAAACTCCTACATTGAGAACCACTGATGACAGGATTCTGTGGAACACAGATTCCAGGATTTGGATTATAAACCTTTGCATGAGCTTTAAAAGGCCCTGATACAGCCACACGGTGCTGGACAGGGGAGCTACAAAAGGTGTTCCAAAGAATTAAAACAAACAAACAAACAAACAAAAAAAACCTTTTAACAGAAGCTACAACATTAGGAATTACTGAGCAAGCCATTCATAGAAAGATCCTCTTCAGATCGGCTGCAGCCTAAATGAACGGGACCCTAATAGGTGCTACTGAGCATGACTAACTCAGTAAAATTGGGATTAAGCTTCTACAGCTTGACTCTTCACAGGTGAACTCAAAAGACACAGCTGAGCATTCCATAAGCCAATCGAGACCTTAAGTACCTCTTCAAAAGCAAAAAGATAAATAAAGCTTTTGCTTAAGGCAAAAATGCTACATCTGCCTCTTATTTTAATTCTTTCCAGGAGCTGTTATTGACAATAAAACTCCTAATGGGTCTTCTATTTTAATTCTTCATGCTCAAGCTAAATGGGTTTATAATCTGCATAAGGGTAGCCTATCACCACCCATTATCTGGGAGTCCCTAAATTCTTTCCATTTTATGGGGCACTCCATTTAAATTTGGTTTTGTTCCAGTTTTGCTCATGCTAATTAACAAACTTATATGTTTCAGAACTCAATGACTTCTAAGAATAACTGACCATATAGGGGACACAGCCATTGGTGATGACTGAAAATTCTCCAGCTCATCAAACAAATTTGTTAGATGAGATAGGCAGAGACTCTGCACTACACCCCTAATAAGCAGGAAGCAGCCATAGAAAATATGATGATTCTATGCCTTTCAACATCCTTTAAGATTAAGGTCTGTAATCCCTGAGGAGGGAATGATAGAGTCAGGTATACAGAATCAAACTGATTAGATCTGTAGCCAGTGCTGTGGTGCAGGAGGTTAATCCTCCATCTGCAGTGCCAGCATCCCAAAGGCTGCTGCTTTTCCAATTCAGTTCTCTGCTATGGCCTGGAAAAGCAAAAGAAGGCCCAAGCGCTTGGACCCTCCACCCAGGTGGGAGACCTGGAAGAAGCTCCGGGCTGCTGGCTTCAGATCAATCCAGCCCCTGCCTCTGTGGCCATTTAGGGAGTGAACCAGTGGATGGAAGACCTTTCTCTTTGTCTCTCCTTCTCAATGTCTGTAACTTTAACTCTCAAATAAATAAAATCTAAAATCTAAAAAAAAATAAACTCAAAAAACAAATTTATTAAATATGTAAGCTGGAGACCACATCTTCATCCTGTCCCCTTTTGTGATCTCATGCCCCTATCTGATCTCACCTGACTGCCCACCTGCCCATCAGACTATGTAAGCACTCCCCTTTGGTAGTGAATAAATGGCCTGGAGTGTGGTGGGCCCTCCCGTTCCATGCCTGTGGGCGCTCAGCCTTCTGGCTGTCTGCTTCTGCTTCCCTGCCTGCATGCTCGCTCCACGTGGCTCCTGGCCTACTCTCTGCCTGGTATGAACCCAACTTTGCTTCTAGACTTCTTTTTTTTAAACTTTTATTTAATGAATACAAATTTCCAAAGTACAGCTTGTGGATTACAATGGCTTGCCCCCCATAATGTCCCTCCCACCCGCAACCCTCCCCTTTCCCACTCCCTCTCCCCTTCCATTCACATCAAGATTCATTTTCGATTCTCTTTATATACAGAAGATCAGTTTAACACAGAAACATAAAGTGAAAAATACTGTTTGAGTACTAGTTATAGCATTAAATCACAATGTACAGCACACTAAGGACAGAGATCCTACATGAGGAGTAAGTGCACAGTGACTCCTATTGTTGACTTAACAAATTGACACTCTTGTTTATGGCCTCAGTGATCACCCTAGGCTCTTGTCATGAGCTGCCGAGGCTATGGAAGCCCCCTGAGTTCACTGACTCTGATCATATTTAGACAACGCCATGGTCAAAGTGGAAGTTCTCTCCTCCCTTCAGAGAAAGGTACCTCCTTCTTTGATGACCTGTTCTTTCCACTGGGATCTCACTCGCAGAGATCTTTCATTTAGGTTTTTTATTTATTTATTTTTTTTTTCCCCCAGAGTGTCTTGGCTTTCCATGCCTGAAATACTCTCGTGGGCTTTTCAGCCAGATCCACATGCCTTAAGGGCTGATTCTGAGGCCAGAGTGCTGTTTAGGACATCTGCCATTCTATGGGTCTGCTGTGCATCTCACCTCCCATGTTGGATCATTCTCACTTTTGGTTGAATACTGTAATCAATACACAATTCTTCTTAAGTGCTGAAACTTAACTGAAAAGTGATCACGGTTAAATATAAGAGTGGGAATAAGAGAGGGAAGAGATGTGCAATTTGGGACATGCTCAGGCTGACTTGCCTCAAACAGTAGAGTTGGAAACATACCAGTGGATTCCAATTCAATCCCATCAGGGTGGCATGTACCAATGCCATCTCACTGGTCTCAATGATCAATTTCTGTTCACAATTGATCATAATGATGGGACTAAGAACCGAAGGGATCATATGGACAAGAATAGTGTCTGCTTCTAAACTTCTTTTAAATCCTTCACTTTCCTACGCACTTCTTTCACTGAATGAAATGCTTAAAATCTTTTAATGCTGTCTAGTCTACTTTAGCCAGTATTCAGAATTCTTATCTGAATAGATTGCAAGAAACCACAAAATTATTATATGTAACATTAACAGTAAGGCTAGAAGATATCCGAATTAGCACATTTTGAGATTTATTTCACTTTCAGGGAGTATGAATTGACTCTAAGTGTGAAGTCACCCTAAAAAGTCTACATGAACCCTGGTTTTATAGCTACAAGAAACTGAATTTGAACAAACACTGGAAGATCATTCTTCCACAGAGACTCCAAAGATTAACACTTTGACTGTTGCCTTATAAACTGAGAAGAAAGCTAGTCACACTGAACCTGAACTTCTTTCTTATTTATTTATTTATTTTTATTTGACGGAGTTACAGTGAGAGAGAGAGACAGAGAGAAAGGTCTTCCTTCCATTGGTTCACTCCCCAAATGACCACTGCAGCCGGCGCTGTGCCCATCTGAAGCGAGAAGCCAGGTGCTTCTTCCTGGTCTCCCATGCAGGTGCAGGGGCACAAGCACTTGAGCCATCCTCCACTGCCTTCCCGGGCCACAGCAGAGAGCTGGACTGGAAGAGGAACAATCAGGACCAGATCCGGCGCCCATATGGGATGCCAGCGCCGCAGGCGGAGGATTAACCAAGTGAGCCACAGTGCAGGCCCTGACCCTGAACTTCTGACCTACAGAATTGTTAGCTCATTAGCTAGCTATTGCTTTCTTTAAAAAGAAAACAATTTCTCAAAATGTAAAATCTCCTTATACTAATTTTCTCACTTATTAATATATGCCAATTTTGGTTTTAAGGGCAGCTAACAGATAATTTGGACTATACTCAAGAAAAAAAATGGAATGTTTAAATGTGTACTGATGATTTATTTAATAATCAGAAACCTTTGCAATATAAAAAGTTAAATAATCATGCTAAATAAGTAAAGAGATAAATTATGTGGTATATATAGGCACCCAGTCATAGCTAGACCCATGCATTCTAGAATCTCATAACATGAATTTCTATGAGATTTTACAATCCATGAACTCAGATCAGTTTTAAAATTTTCACTTATAACCCTTTGTAATTTTAAATACATATTGTGGTAGAAGATAAATTTAAATGCAGCTCCTTCTAATCTAAAGCTTGAGGGTTTACAGTCAGCAAAGAGTTATTATCCGCTTAGGTGCAAAGAACTATCTCATCCTAGTCTGTAATTCTTATGAAGGCTGGCATGTGAACAAACAGGGAGGAAAGCAGGGGCCAGCTCACTTGACAGAAGTCTCATTCAAGCTTCCCTTCTGCCTAATCTAGTTGGTCTCATCTTCCTATACAGAGCACTTTACTGCCTTAGTTGCATCTTGGGGTATACAAATGGATAATTATGCATGGAACAATAGATCCTGGAAGCATAAGATACCAGGAGTTCCTGATGAAGCAAAAAAGTGACAAAATATATGCTAGTGAGTTTGAGTTTTGAGACTTCTGCGAGGTACTGAAAAAAAAAACAATAACCAATTTACTAAGTGGCACAAAAGTCTGTCATACCAAATTTGAACTGTGATAGCACCAAGAAAGATTCTGATAAATAATACAGGCAGTTGGTGAAGAAGCCCTGTCGCTTGGACCATATGACTTGTCTTGTGAAACTATTATTATTCTATATATTAAAAAAGGGAAGGGCCGGTGCCGCGACTCACTAGGCTAATCCTCCACCTTGCAGAGCCAGCACACACTCTAGCCCCGGTTGAGGCGTCGGATTCTGTCCCAGTTGCCCCTCTTCCAGGCCAGCTCTCTGCTGTGGCCCGGGAGTGCAGTGGAGGATGGCCCAAGTACTTGGGCCCTGCACCCGCATGGGAGACCAGGAGAAGCACCTGGCTCCTGGCTTCAGATCAGTGTGGTGCACCCACCGCGTCGGCCATTGGAGGGTGAACCAACGGCAAAAAGGAAGACCTTTCTCTCTGTCTCTCTCTCTCTCTCACTGTCCACTCTGCCTGTCAAAAAAAAAAAAAAAAAAAGGGAAGAAATGTTATGTGGAATTAGTAGCAAGCCCAATGGGAGAATTACAAAATGTCCTTTAGTTTCTTAATTAAGGTAATGCTGTGCCATATGGAATTATGTACTTTTAAAAATTACATGAATAACAACAATAACAGCAATGACAAATCTGGTGGCATGGTATTGAGTCTCCATAAAGAATGAATGAATGTGCAAGGATCATGATCAGACCATGTGGCTATGTAACCTAAGCCACCATCATCACCTGACTATTGATCAACTAAATTACAATGTCCAGCTAACTAACAATGTATCATCCATGAGGTTGTCCATTCAAGATGGACACCATTCTTTAGAGGGCCTCATCTAGTTGGCTGAAGATTCGTGCAACCTGCATTTCATTCTTACTATTCCATTTGCCCAATTATGCTTTCTCCTCACACTTTTCAAAAGTTTTGATCCATAAAAAATACACTGAATCTGTTTCCATTTGAAAGTTACTCTGTGGAAACATTTTTATTAAAAAGAGCTGTACAATGGATTCACTTAATAAAGAGCAAAACAGAAGGTGATAAAAATAATCTTTTGTTTCTATTTCCGTACCTCTACCACATTTCAAAATTCCATCTACTCTAATAGGCTTGCAGCATTTGAAATACTGAGATGACCAAGGATACTAGGTCAATTTATAGAGCTTATAAACTAGGAGATAAGATATACGTGAAAATTATAATAAACATGATGAGATATGATTTTGCCTTTCTAAATATATACACTGCAACATAATTAAGAAAGAGGGTATTATTGCTTGCCAATCACACATTCTAGGAAAAGAGAGAATTTGAGTTTGAGAACACTTCCAAGAAGCAGTGATTGTGAAAGCTTATTATAGGTAACTCAAGATAAAAGAGTAATTCTGGGCAGTGTTGAAAAGATCTAAGCCTGTCTGATGGGAAGTATGTGATTCAGGTTGTCGAAATATCACTTTAAAGGATACAGTGATTCAATGAAACCATAGTGAAAGTAAGACAATATGTATCCTGATGGTAGGAAGCCTAAGTGAAAACTTTGTTATTCACTCCAACAATCAAATCTTTATTATTAATTTACAATAAAACAACCATGGTCATTTATATCATACTATATTTTTTTAATTTGACAGAGTTAGACAGTGAGAGAGAGACAGAGAGAAAGGTCTTCCTTCCATTGGTTCACCCCCCAAATGCCTGCCACAGCCGGAGCTATGCCGATCCGAAGCCAGGAGCCAGGTGCTTCCTCCTTATCTCCCATGTGGGTGCAGGGCCCAAGCACTTGGGCTATTCCTCCACTGCACTCCCGGGCCACAGCAGAGAGCTGGACTGGAAGAGGAGCAACCGGGACTAGAACCTGGTGCTCGTATGGGATGCCGGCGCCACAGGTGGAGGATTAACCATGGGAGCCACGGCGCTGGCCCACACCACATTTTTTAAAAGCATAAATCATTTGTTATTCTGATGAATAACTTCACTGCATTGCTTCATAAATATATCTTTTCTAGGAAACAAAGAGTAAATATCAGACATGTATCCTAGAATATCAGCAGTGATCCCAATAGAGTTACTCAGCTTGTCTCTCCAACTGGATATTGCATTTATTTTTTTCTTTTTTGTTATGTATTCAGATTCATGTATGTTATGAATATGGAAACTGTATTAAGGGCCCTTAGTAACTTGCTTTTCTTAAAAATATGAGCTTAAATATAAAATGAGATTACATTATCATTTGAGATATAAAATCTAAAGTCAGCATTAAATAAATCTAATTACAAAATTCCACTGAATCTCAAATAGAATAGCATCATCCCAGGAGAAAACTATATGGAAAATGGAATGGACATGTTCTTGTGTTAGAATTTTCATCTGAGACAATTCGTGAAGTAAAAAATGTCAAACACAGAACTATCAAAGAGCAACAAAGCACATAGGAGAAGAAAATCCTGCCACTGCAATAATGAGCCTTCTCCTTTGGAGAGGATTCAATGTTGTCTGATCTGTTCCTGGTTAGTGAAAGTGGTCAAATAACAGAAAGAATCCACAGACTGTTTTTCTCACAACTGATGGAGGAGGCATGGGTCTGGCATTTCCATCTCCATTTGGGCTTTTTTTTTTTTTTTTTTTTTTTTGCATAAGATTCAATTACCTTCTGTGTCTCTTTGGAGTGTGTGGGGGGAACTAAAGAAAATGCCAGCTATGAAGCTATGTAGCTCCAAACATTTTAGCTTAGTAAGGCTGTGGATCTTCTCCCTGAGTCAAGTGGATATGGAATAAAGTTGGCGGACAACAGTCTCACATAAAACCTGCTGAAGACAGGGCGAGGAGACATCTTAAGGTTAGGCACAGCAGAATCCTATCTGCAGAAACTCTCTCCAGAAGATTTCTAATGTATTTGCGTCTCATTGCTGCATCACCCAGAATTAGCTATTTAGATGCCAGTCACACAGAGAGCACAGATGACAGGAGCAGATTAAAGAGAAGTACGACATTAGAAAAATAAGAGGCAGCAATAGGTACAGTGGGTTAAGTCATCACTTGCAATGTTGGCGTCTCACATCCCAGTGCCAGTTCCAGTCCCAGCTGTTCCACTTTTGATTCAATTTCTTGCTAATGTGTTTCGGAAGGAAGCAAAGGACGGCCCGAGTACTTGGGCCCTTGCCGCTTATGTGGGAGAGCATGATGGAGTTCCTGGCTCTTGGATTCATCCTGGCCCAGTCCTGACTGTTGTGACAAGTTAGGAGGTGATACAGCAGCTCTCTCTCGCTCACCTCTCTTCCCTTCTCTCTGTGTCACTCTGGTTTTTGAATAAATAATTTTTAAAGATTTTATTTATTTGATAGGTAGAGTTACAGAGAGAAGAGAGACAGGGAGAAAGATCTTCCATCTGCTGGTTCACCCCCAAATGGTTCCAATGGCCAGAGCTGGCCCAATTGGATACCAGGAGCCAGGAGTTTCTTTTGGGTTGCAAGTGGTGCAGGGGCCCAAGCACTTGGCAATCTCCTATTGACTTCCCAGGCCATATCAGGGAGCTGGATCAGAAGAGGAGCAGCCAAGACTAGAACTGGCATCCATATGGGATGCTGACAAGCAGGCAGAGGCTTAGCCCGATATACCACAGCACCGGCCTCTTGAATAAAGATTTTTAAAAGAAATTTTGACTCCTTTCTTCTCAGGAGGAGATTTAGTTCATACCACCTCTAAGTTCCCCAAGATAAGGTCCAGCTGTAATGGGGGGCAGAGAAAATATGATTGCTATACAAGATACTATAAATTATACGCTGTGCAGGACTCTACTGGACTTTTAAAAAGATTAGCATATAATTCTCCACCTGTGGCGCCGGCACCCCGGGTTCTAGTCCCGGTTGGGGCACTGGATTCTGTCCTGGTTGCTCCTCTTCCAGTCCAGCTCTCTGCTGTAGCCCGGGAAGGCAGTGGAGGGTGGCCCAAGTGCTTGGGCCCTGCACCCCATGGAAGACCAGGAGGAAACACCTGGCTCCTGGCTTCGGATTGGCGTAGTTCCAGCCATAGTGGCCATTTGGGGGGGTGAACCAATGGAAGGAAGACCTTTCTCTCTGTCTCTCTCTCACTGTCTAACTCTGCCTTTCCAAAAAAAAAAAAAAAAAAAAAAGATTAGCATACATTTAGATTAATTTGGAAGAATGGCTTAGAGTAGTTGCTGGATTATATTATACTGCATTGACATTAGGCATGGGTTGGCTACATGACTATTACCTCACTGGAGAAACTTGTTATTTAAAAAAGAGACAGGCAAGTAAATGAGGAAAAAAAAATATTGATACAGACATCTTCCTCTGTAGAGGAAACCCCCAGCGATGGGACTTCTGAGTCTTTAGTTTCCTTGGTGAGATGAAGACGTCCCAGCCTGAGGCCATTCATGAAACTTCCCATGCTGATATTCTAGGCTCACGGAAGAAGTTTCAGACTCACATTTTGTTCCATGACATATACAAACAAGTAAAAAATGTGATTATCATATGGATGCTGAATATCCTAATTTCTGAGTCAGTGATTTCTTGTAAATTCTCAAATGTGTACTATATGTCAGTCTTTAAGGCATAACAATCTGCTATGACAGATGGATACAAGGAGTACCGAGTTAGGTTTTTTAACTTAATCATAGGAGCCCCACTGAGATGATTATAAATCCTCCATCTTCTTAGAACTTTTTAAGAAGTCTCGGGAGAATCTAATATCCTCTTCTGGGTGACAGGGTTAGGATGGTGTATACTGTTATGGCATATCTAGACTTAACAATATTTTATTCATGGTTGTACTTGTCTTGAGTGTTCAGTAGTGTAAGAAGCAATCCGGTTTCTATTTTGTATTGATTTACAGAATTCTACAATCAATCCCAATCACCTATTATCCTCCCTTGTTTTTTATCATTAAGCAAAACAAGATCTTCCTGTATCCAAGTTAATAATAGTTTTAATTCAGTAGTTGATACCACTCATTTATTCACTTTGTATGCTATCTTTTAAATATATTACATATCCACAAAGAACATTATCCAAAATAATGTTTCATCATTAAAAGAAATAATAAGAGCTCACCTGTTTGGAGATTTTATTTGTAGTGTGTGTTCAGTGGTTGATGACTGGCTTTTTAAAACAAACAAATGTAGTTACTCTCAGTTGAGCAATCAGATGTTAACACTGATGGGACAAGAATTGCTTAATTTCTACTTCCTCCATGTTCACTGGTATTGGTTCTTTCCTCACTTTTTTTTTCTTGCTTTTTGTTGAACCCTGACTGATCTGCCTTGATACTAAGGCATAGTCTTCACAGGAGGGACAGTATGAAGGATTAAATTCCTTACTATTTTGTTCTGCCTTTGTAGATCTCTCAAGGTATCTGTACATTCTAACTCAGAGAGTCTGACATTGGCGATTTTTTTTTTATTATTTCCTACGCTAATTTCTTCTTCTTATAGCCAGGAAATCAATTTTCACCATATAATAAAACTCTACTTGTAAAAGAAGTTCCAAAAATTGTTCTAACTTCTCAGGATCAATCAACTCTATGATTCAAAATGATATGATTTTCAGTAAAAAATTGGGCTTTCAGAAAACAATAAAATATATTCATTTTGAAATAAACTTTAGATGGAGGATGAATTTTTATACTTTGCTCATGAATACATATACAAGGACATTTGAAAAACTTTGTGGAAAAGTGGTATTCAAAGTTTCTTTGGCTGCAAGGTTGAATCTATGCATTGATTTTGCTACTACACATTTTACATACAATTTTGAAGCTCCCTCATAGAAGATATCCGCATTTTACAATATGACTTTAACACTTATTAATGGAAAACTATTGATAATAGAAAAGAAGTACACATTTTAAAAAATTCAGCCATTGCACCTAACATATCAGCATTGTCATTTCATCAACAAAATTTTAAAAGTTAATTCATTCCCAAAGAATTGCACTTTGGTGGTTCTGTTAAACCCTTCAAGCTTCACTAAAGATGGAAAACTTTCTAATTTGTGTTGAAATAAAAGAAAAAGTTAAAGGAAAATAAAAACTAATTACACAGTTATAGTAAAGGCCATCTCGAATTACCACATTGTGAACTCACTTTGAACTCCATGGGAGCGTACTATTTTCCAGGTTTCTGATGCCACTTCTTTGACATCCACTTGATAGTGATGAATAGGCACACCTCCATGGGAGTCCGGTTTGTTGAAAGAAACCTTGGCTGTGGTCTGTGACAGCTCTATGATCTTCACTCCATAGGGACTCGATGGTACATCTAGGAAGGAGTAAACAAGGAAACATGACTCAGGTTATGTGGATAGCCATTACTGAGACAGGTGGTGCTATGAGAATTAGGAATAAAGCAAAATTGCTGTCTAGAGTGCTTAAAATATTTTTATTGCAAAGCTTGCATAAGCACTTGAATTTTATCTTCAGATTGTCAGAAAGTATACACAAATAAATATTTATCATCACAGCAAATAAACAACAAAGCATTCAGAATTGCACTTCATTTGTTGAAGGGATGGTTTACTGGTCCATTTTCTGTATAATAGAGACATATAATTTGAGTTCAACGGAAACAGGCTTTTGTGTGTCTTTGAGTGTGTATGTGTGTGTGTGTATGGGATACAGAGAAAGAACGATAAAAAGGATAATTAAAATGTAAGAATATATTTTCATTTAATCATTATCATAAGTAATAATTTCTGTTGAAAATGAGAAATGCATTTTCTTTTTATTCATCAAAATTATATTGCTAACCATAGAAAGTGTTAAGTACAGAGAATGCTGCTATTTGAACTAAACAAAACAGCAAGCTGTATGTTATAATTTCACTTATAGATTATTTAACTAAAAGTAAAATTTAAGTTGAGAAATTGATGTGTTAATCTCTCGATGTGAAAAAATATCTATAAAATATTTCCTTTGTGTGTTATATCAATCCATTACTTATATTATTTCAAGTTCAATATGCTATTGTAATGAGAACTTTTAGATTCTAATATACATAACATTTTTGAGAAAGTATTATCTCAAAAGCAAAATGAGTGAGAGGAAAAGAAATGATAGAAAAAGAATCTTAGTGATTAACAAAACTTGTACTTAAGAAACAAAATTATGTAGAAGCACATTAAACACTAAAGGAATTTGTCTTTCAATCTCTTTCTCTTTTCCCTATTACATTTAAAATTATTTTAAACTGTGAAAAAGAAAATTATCACGGATATTTACAGAAAGAACTTATTTATATATACATAAAGAAATATTTGTGTGCCTGTGTATTTATGTACATATATATACCATGATTTATAAAAATTCTATAAATGTAAATTTACATTCTGATGCCCATCGAGTAGTCATATAAAAATCATGAATGACAATCAAAAGTCAAATGTGCCTTATTTGCTGGAGTTGAAAGAAAAATCACTGTAAATTATATTAAAATGTGCAACATAAGTGTTAGTGGGCAAGAGGCAGCAGGGAAAGTTTATGGCCTTTTGGATATGTGCACTGTAAATAAATATAGCAGTGTATATATAAGCCTTAATTAGTAACTGTAAATTATTTAGAGATCCTATGAAGTACATTATGCTATAACTCTAAGATTCAGCGATAAATGTCTGGAATACTAATGCATCCAAAAAATTCATAGTGCTTTTAAAAATCACATCTGGATATACAAATTTTAAATTTTTAAAATAATGTATCTGAACTATAATACATAAATATTCTCATTTTTCATACATTAATATCTAAATATTCAAGCTTTTTTGTTTGTATGCTTGATTGAAAATTTCACAGGGAGTTCTGATTCAAAACAAAAGAGAAACACAAACCAACATGGTTTGCCCTTAGTAAGACTGTTAATCCTTCAATCCATGCCCATGTGACTCTGTAATGACTACTGGTTTAAGTATAACATCACAGTAATTATAACTTTAGTTAGATAAATGTATAAAAAGTGAATGTAGTATATCTTGGAGGAAGAAAAGACTTTCTAAGGGCACCCACATTTGAGTGTGTGATATATACATGATCCTTGTTTTTACTCTGACTATAGATGTAGACACAAACTGCAATCCTAATGTAGTGCATGGAAGGAGAAACAAGAGAATAAGAGTCTTTTTCTCTTATCACAAAAGTTATATCATCACTACATGAGCCAGTAGCTGTCTTTTTCTATCCATGTAGTATATGTTCAGATTTGTTAACTCTTACCCTGGTTTTTCATTTATATTATTTTTTGTTGGCCTCTTCTTTCTCCTATCTGATTAAAAGAAAAATCATGCTTAGTCCTTGCAGGTCTAGTCTCTTTCTAAGCAATTTTAATTTACATTATTATCTTAGCTTCCAAACTACCCTCTAACTACTAATCTGTAAGTTATCTGAGGAAATGTATATATATATACCTCTTTCACACATACATATTTATATTTATATATACTACTCCTATATAATACTTTCAGATACATATATTTATACATGCATACATGTTTCCCTAGGAAACACTTTATGACTTAAATATTTCAGTAATTAAAAATAATATGAAAAAATAGAAAACATGTCCAAATGAATAATAATATCTGATGTGCCTAAAATTCATCAATTCTTTTTATTTGCTTAGCTGCTTTGGAATTACTATCTCCTTCTCTTATGTACATCAAAAATAGTCACTATATTATTTTCTCAATGCCTTCATTGTAACTTATGAATCTATCTCTTCCTTCATGTTTCCACTGACTTGCATATCCTGGATCTATGTACTTCTCCCTGCAATTCCATTAGTGAATCTTGGCTTCCTTTTGCGATTGGATTGCCCACCAAGCTTCAATCCATATGTTCTGCAAATGCAAAATCAATCTTTCCAAAGAACCACTCTAATCACATCACTTCCCTGAGAAGGGCACTCAGGAGCATTGTCTTCTTTTACAACATCAATCATAGTCTTTTCAGTTTTATCCTCAAGTTCCTGGATCACTGAACTCCGTGGGTTTGTGCAAACAGAAGGATAATATGGTAAAATACTATCAAACACAGTCCAAGATTTCAGTAAGTCACATGGATATTAAATTCCACCATTGTATGGAGTTTTGAATAATTGTATCCACTACTAGGTTTGTCAAAAGTATCATGAAATGTGGAACATTTATTACAGTATCTGGAATATACCAAGCACTCGGTACATGCTAGCCAGTGTAAATGTTGCTATCCTTCCCTGATAATCATCCTGCTTCTATTACATTCATCTGTATACATGATATGTATCACTTTCTGGGTATTTATTGGTATCCACCAATGTTTTAGTGAAACAATATGGAATTGAGACAATATAGAAGTTTAATTCAGAAAATTATGCTTCGCATAACAGAAAAGAGGTGATGCCATGACCTAGGAGTCAAATAGGAAGAATCTTTGGATTCTTTGTATGACTCTGGGAAAATTAAAAACTTATTGAGTATCATTTTCCTCACAAATAAAATACCAACAGTAATGTGTTGTTGAGAGAGTAAGTTGATGGATATAATTAATTGGAAATTCACATGTATTATCTCTATTATTTGATTCTTAAGAATTGTGGGAGCTAAAATTAAAGAAAAACAGAGTGAGAGTGATGGGATGAGGTATATATGGTAAAAAAAAAAAGGTCACATATTTTGTTGGATACATGTAAAACTTTTTTGAAATAAAATCATAAAAAATAATAAGTGACAGCATATAAATGATATTCATTGACATTTTGATATTTACATGCTCGTGAAACCATAATTTCCTCAAGCATAAATGTGAAAAGTTATAAAGAGTCAGTCTTGGTGATAATTTGACCTCATTTCAACCAGAAGAGTAACGAAATGAGTTGCTCATCTGATTTAATTCTGACAAAAGAAAGGCATACAGCAAATGAAAAGAAATTAATAAGTGAAATGAAATGGAAATATGTGAATCCTTATTGAAAAGAAGCAAGTAATAATAAATTATTGATATATCTATCTATTTATCTATCTTTCTAACGAGCTATCACTTATGCATCCATCAATTCTATTGAGATTATTAGAAACAGACTGGAAGGGATACATACAGTATTATGTTCTCAAACAAAATAGCATTTCAAAATGATGATACACTATAAAATAAAATGTTGAAAACATACATCCACAGGTAAGAGTGAAGAAGAATATGAAAGGGACTAATAAAATAGATTTTAATGTAGATGCAAAGGAGATCTTGATGAGTACATTTTTAAAGTAATACTGTCATTTTCTCAAGAATGTGTTGACTATTAGGTTTTTGTGTGTGTGAGTTTAGTTCCATACAAATTGTAATTTTTTTTTCTATTTATGTGAAAATGATCCTTACTATTCTATAGGAAATGGATTGACTGTTTATCATTTTGGTGGTAAAAAATTTTTAGTAACATTAATTCTTCCAATCCATGTACATGGGATGTCATTCTATTTATGTCTTCTTCAATTTCTTTCATCAATCTTTTAAAGGTCTCATGTTGAGACGAGATCTTTAATCTGCATGGTCAAAATCATTCCTTTGTATGATTTTTGGCATCTATTGTAAATGAGATTTTTTTATTTGTTTTTCAGATAGTTTAGTATTATGTTATGTGTATATTGGTTTTGTAGTTTGCAATGATACTGAAGATTGAAGACACCTAACATTCCCATTAAACAATCTATACAATAGATGAGATAGAGAATCAACTTAAAAAGCCAGCAACAAATGATAGATGAAGAAATGTATAAATACACAACAGAATATTATTCAGCCAGACAGAATGAAATCCTGTCATCTGTGAAAACATAGATGATCTGAAGATATTATGTTAAGTGAAATAATCCAGAAACAGATATCTCTCTCATTTGTGGAATCTAATATGTTGACCTGATAGAAGTAAAGGGTATAATGATGGCTTCTAGAGGCTTGGGTGTTTAATGGCAAGGAGAGAAGGGGGACATGTTGGTCAGGTATACATAGAGACAGATGGGAAGAATGAATTTCAGGAAATCTACTGTACATCAATTTGACCATTTAAGAGCATTTTTGGAAAACATGTTGAATAAATTTAATGTGCTTCCATCACAGAAATTGGAACTTTATGAGGTAATATACTTATTAACTGAGAATACTTAACCATTCTTCAATGTATGTATACTTAAAAAGATTAGTAGTATAATGGTATTTTCAATTAAATAAAGAGAGAAGTTAAAAATTTTGAAAAGGAATGTGAAACATGGGCTTATAAACTAGCAGATGTAAGATCTGCTTTTACTTCTATCTCTAACTTTCAAATAAAAAATATTCTTAAAAAGAAACCATTTCTTAATATTGAAAACAACAGCAAAAAGCTTGTTTGTGAGTGAAGGTGTGTGCATATTTGTGAATGTGCGTGTTTTAGCTCTTCCTCAATTGCATTCTTAATTTTCTGAAATAGACTCAACATTAACTGCAAAAATAGGAGACATCAGGTCCTTTTTCTCAAATTATAAACTATCATATCTTCCTTTCAACATCATTGAAATATAATGGAAAATAATTTTATATAGTTAAGTGTACAACCTGATGTTTCCTATACACATTTGATTGTTCTTATGAAATACTCACCACAGTCAAGCTAGTTACCACTTTATCAACTACTACAGTTACTTTTATGGGTATGTGTATCATAAGAATGTTTATGCTCTACCTATACCAAATATAAAAAAAACTTTTCTTAACTATTTGTGCATTGATGTATATTAAATTCCCAGAACTCATTTATCTTGAAGAAATGTAATTTATTATAATTTCTTTTTTTTTTTTTTTTTTGACAGGCAGAGTTAGACAGTGAGAGAGACAGAGAGAAAGGTTTTCCTTCCGTTCATTCACCGCCCAAAATGGCTGCTACTGCCAGCGCACTGCACCGATCTGATGGCAGGAGCCAGGTGCTTTCTCCTGGTCTCCCATGTGGTTACAGGGCCCAAGCCCTTGGGCCATCCTCCACTGCATTCCCAGGCCACAGCAGAGAGCTGGACTGGAAGAGGAGCAACCGGGACAGAATCCGGCGACCCAACCGGGACTAGAACCCGGAGTACTGGCACCGCAGGCGGAGGATTAGCCTAGTGAGCTGTGGTGCCGGCCGAGGCTTTGTAATTTCTCCCATGGCTTCCTTTACCCAGCTCTTGGCAAATACTCTTCCAAGCTCTCATCCATGTGGTTGCAAATGAAAGAACCTATTCATTTTCCTTCCTCTCCCCTCCTTCCTTCTCTGCCCTTCCTCCTCTATCTTCTCATTCCTCCCCGCTCCTCTTATTCCTCCTGCATTTTACTCTATGTAACACTCCAGTGAGCAGTTGTTGGTTCCATATCTTGAATATCTTGGTTACTGGGAATAATCCTGCCATGAAATTAGTATCTTGGAGAGCTATCACCTCTTTATTAGCCCATAAAGGGCTTTTCATTTACAGAGCTAAACACTCTGTCTCCAAATGGCATTTCTCTTATTTCCAGCCTTTCCTAGAAGTCTGCTTCATTAGATGGATCTTTCCTTTCTCTTTTTGATTCTTCTTCTTTGCTATCTTATTACCATAAACTACAATGTTTCCCCAAATGATACACTTTCTTTGATCATCTTGCTCTCCCTTCAGCCATATTGTCTTCTCTTTGTCCCATCACAGTCTTTGAAGAGGTTGCTACTAATTTCTGTGCCAATTTCATTACTTCTTGGAATTTGATTCCCTAGAATGATGGGAAGCTGAAGATTCAGGTATAGTTTTGACATACTGAGTCAGCCATTTCTCCACAGATGAGGATGCGGTAATGCTAGATTTAGGTCACAGAATCTGAAGAAAAACCATCTTTTTTTCTGGTAAACTCTCCTTTAAGTAGGAAATACTTTAGTGAATATTCTTCCAGCATGGTGCTTTAAAACCTGTCGTATATATACTCTACTGACATTAAGCATTAACATCTATCACATCAGCTGGTTTCCATTATCATGAGGAATGGAAATCAAAATCTTCATTACCCGGATTCACTTTGATGGTTTGGCTCTAAGTAGCATGTAGGCAATTAGTATGAAAAACACGTATATACAGTTTCAAGCATTGGTGGAGGATGAAAACCATTTTCCCCACTTTTTTAAAAAAAAGAATTATTTATTTATTTGAAAGGCAGATTTACAGAGAGCCAGAGGCAGAGAGAGAGAGAGGCCTTCCATCTGCTGAAGCCAGAAGTCAGGAGCCAGGAGCCAGGAGCTTCTTCAGGGTTTCCCACTTGGGTGCAGGAGCCCAAGGACTTGGGCCATCTTCTACTGCTTCCCCAGGCCATAGCAGAGAGCTGGTTCGGAAGTGGAGCAGCAGGTACTTGAACCAGCACCCATATGGGATGCTGGCACTGCAGGCAGTGACTTTATCCACTAAGCCACAGTGCCGGCCCCTCTCCCACTTTCTGAACAAGTGTGCATGGACAAAAGGGTCTGAAAATGCACTGAGAGTAGCATCTGGATTTCTCAGTCTGTTAACACAGATTCACAGGTGTGGAGTTAGTGTGATGACGGCAGAAGGTAGCTTAAAAGCAGGGATTCCTGGCAGATTTCTTATCCGCATGTGCAGATTTGACTTCTGGATTTCATTAGTGGTAGTCTGTGACCTAAAAGCTGGAAAACTGGTGCTTGGTTTTTCTCCTGCTTTCCTCTGATTTCTAAACAACGAATTATCTGCAATAAATTATTTTCTGCTTAGTGTATCAATTGCTGTGTAAGTCAAAAACTAAGGAAATGGGCTGGTGCCCCGGCTCACTAGGCTAATCCTCCGCCTTGAGTCGCCGGCACACCGGGTTCTAGTCCCAGTCGGGGCACCGGATTCTGTCCCGGTTGCCCCTCTTCCAGTCCAGCTCTCTGCTGTGGCCCGGGAGTGCAGTGGAGGATGCCCCAAGTCCTTGGGCCCTGCACCCGCACAGGAGACCAGGAGAAGCACCTGGCTCCTGGCTTCAGATCAGCGTGGTGTGCCAGCCGCAGCAGCCATTGGAGGGTGAACCAACGATAAAGGAAGACCTTTCTCCCTGTCTTTCTCTCTTACTGTCCACTCTGCCTGTCAAAAAATAAATAAATAAAAATTAAAAAAAAAACTAAGGAAGTGACACATTAAGAAATATACACCTGGGGTCAGTGTCAGTGCTGTGGCATAGCAGGCTAAGCCACCACGTGCATTCTGGCATCCCATATGGGAACCAGGTCAAGTCCCTGCTGCTCTACTTATGATCCCTCTCTCTGCTAATGCTCCTGCGGAAGCAGTGGATAATGTGTAAGTGCTTGTGCTCTTGCATCCATGTGGGAGACCTGGAAGAAGCTCCTGGCTCCTGTCTTCAGACTGGCTCAGCTGTAGCCATTGTGGCCATTTGGGGAGTGAACCAGCAGCTAGAAGATCTCTCTCTTTCTCTTTGTCTGTCATTCTGTTTTTGTATCTCTATCTCTTTTTCCCTATCTCTCTTTGTGTGTATGTGAGTATGTGTTTGTAATTCTGCCTTTGAAATAAACAAAATAAAATAAGTCTTCCAAAAAAATATACTCACTACAGCCACTAAAACTGCAACATGCTGAGTGTTACTGTCACCTATTTGTTTCTCAAGGAGAGAATCCATCTGCTTCTGCTCTGGGTAACACTTTATTATTTTTTCCTCATTAAAGTGTTTTAATGGGTCTCAAAATTCTGACAGATGTTTGCTCAGGTTTTTCCATTAAAAGGTTCTGATTATAAAACCAATAACTGAAAACCACCACACACACACACACACACACACACACAATGGTTCACAAAATATTCTTCCCTTCTGAAGGTTTTATGATGTATTGTTATCATTAGCCAGTCTTTTACTATTAAACATAAATGACCAATTGAGGCAAATAGTTCTAAGACTGTTCTCCACCATTGATTAAGACTGAGTTGACAGGTATTAAGGGACAGTATTCATTATGCTTCCAGAGAATTCTGGGCAGCCTTGGTAACCTTTGCAACAAATTTTACCTATATATTTCTTCATATTATAATTGCTATTGGTCTGAATGTCCTGATTCTTACGTTGAAGTTTTTTTTTTCTTTGAAGATTTATTCTATTTATTTATTTTATTTAAGGCATATAAAATTCATGTGTTTTATATATGCAGATTAAGGAACATAGTGATACTTTCCATTCTGACCTCCTTCCCATCGACTCTCCCATCTTTCTTCCTCCTCCTTCTCCTATTCCTATTCTTAATTTTTACAAAGATCTATTTTCAGTTTATTTATACTCATAAGATTGACTTTACACTAAGTGAAGGTTCAACAAATAGTATGAAGAAAAGAACACTGTTCCTCAACAGTTGAGACAAGGACTGTAAACCATCATAACAAGGCAGAGTTACAGAGAGAGAGAGGGAAAGAGAGAGAGAAAGAGACAGACAGAAGAGACAGACAGATCTTCAATCTGCTGGTTCACTCACCAACTGATCACAATGGCCAAGGCTGGACCGAACCGAAGCCAGGACCCTGGAGCTTCTGGGTCTCCCACATGGGTGCAGGCTCCCAAGGACTTGGACCATCCTCTACTGCTTCCCAAGGCACATTAGCAGGGAGCTGGGCTGGAGGTGGAAGAGCCAGGACTCGAACTGCCACCCATATGGGATGTTGGCATCACAGGTGGCAGCTTAACCGCCATTTCACAACACTGGTCACTTTAGTAAGCGGTGAGAATTCTGAGGAAGTGATTAGGTCATAAGGGTTCTACTCTCATGAATGGATGCTGAAGTGAGTGTGTTCATCACTTGCACTACATAAGGAAGGCCAGAGGGTGCCATCAATGAGCAACAGGCCCACACTAGCCAACAAGTCTTGCTGGTCCCTTGCCCTTGGATTTCCCAGTCTCCATAATTGTGAGCCAACAATTCTAAGAAAGGAGTCTAAATGAAGTGTCAAATGTATTTTGCAATAGTGGTCAGAATGCAGTAAGACAGATTATGAGATTAAGCCTATATTTTAGTGACTGTGAACACATCTGAACTGTAAATTCCTCCACATTTCACTACTCTCTGGTTTTCTTGAACTGTCCAATCCAAATCGTTAGACTATTGATCTTTCTACAGCATTTGATCACTTATGTTTAAATTTTCTCCCACCAGTTGTTAGTTGAATGCTCTGAATAAACTTTTCTCATTTATTATTCATATACTTTTTTATTTTATTTTTTTTTTTACAGGCAGAGTGCACAGTGAGAGAGAGAAAGAGAGAGAGAGAAAGGTCTTCCTTTTGCCATTGCACCGTGCCTATCCAAAGGCAGGAGCCAGGAGCCAGGTGCTTCTCCTGATCTCCCATGGGGTGCAGGGCCCAAGCACCTGGGCCATCCTCCACTGCACTCCCTGGCCACAGCAGAGAGCTGGCCCGGAAGAGGGGCAACCGGGACAGAATCCGGTGCCCCGACCAGGACTAGAACCCAGTGTGCTGGCGCCACTAGGCGGAGGATTAGCCTATTGAGCCACGGCGCCGGCCATTCATATACTTTTACGTGTTGGTTAAACTGAGGAAGTACATGGATCTATCCTTGAATATGCCATTTTTGCCTCTAGTATTCTCCATGGATGTATAGGAAATTATTTCCTACAGATATTTTAATATCTTGACTTCTCACATTTCTCCTGGACCCTGAGATCCTATTATTAACTGAGAATTTCAATTATTATTCATGACATAATGTAACACAGTTAACCCTTCATGCATTCAACAAAAACATACTATAACCTTTATACCTTCAATAAATTAATCGAAAACTACTTAGACTTAGGCAACTTGTATGTGTATTTCTTCCCCTTCTGGAGCAACCAAAATTAGTTTATAATATTTAGTTTATAATATTTGAGTTTACATTTATGGATTTGGAAAGTGGTAATTATTATTATTATTATGTTATGCTGAAATAAGTCTTTAAAATGAAACCAATAAAGCTGTTTCAACCTAACTAGATCATGTTGTTTTATGGCCAAAGAAACTCCAAGCTTCCCTTTCTGCATGTCTGAGAGAATTAAAACATACGAAGGTTTTAGAGATCTATGAGTTGAACTCTCATTACTTCACTGTTCACACCACCATGCACTGCTCCCCTCAGCTGACGTATTTCTCCTGTCATCCAATAAATGTCTCAAAGTCCCCTCAATTCAGATTATGGTGTTACATTGACTCAATTTTTCTTTTTCACTGGACTTGATTCTACGAACACTTTCAGATCCAATTCAAAAGCTATTATCTGTTTGAATCTTTCTCAAAATGGCTAATCAGAATTCAATTTTAAATCTTGATGCTATTGGTTCACACTTTTGTTTTAGCCCTTACCTTTGAATTCTAACTTTCACGTAAAGACCAGATACCAACTATTATAACCCTTTAGACTCAGAAGTCTATAACAATGTCTGACACCTAATAGGCATTCACTATGAGTTTGCTGAATAAGTATGAAGTTATTAAGAATTGATGAAAACACTGATTCCCTATACAATATTATCACATTATTCTAATTTCATTTTCATAATAATATGAGAATGAGAAAATGAGGGAATGTTATATAAGTAGTTTCTGAATATGACTAAGGTCACCTTGGTATTTCCCAAAATTGAACAAGATGTTGTCTTTTCCAGGCTAGATCACAAAAATAATTATGTAAGAAAGTTGAAGAAAGTGTGTTTCAAACTGAAGCAATTTTAATCTGCTTTCCAGAGTCTGGATACACTCTAGTCTGGCTAGAAGGACCAGTAAATGGACTGTAATTCCATATCTACAGAATTCTGTCAATTGATACAATTTAACCTGAACAAGGTCTCTGTTCTCAAAAGTGACTTTTATAGGCTTATCTTTGACTGAGGTGAAAATATAGATGACCACCTCATGAGGTTTGTGAATTAAATCAATCTTGGTAAGAATGATAAAATATTGGATTTGACAGGGTCTCAAGAGGTTAAAAAGATGAGCCCAAACTGAGAAGATGAGATTTAATGGGGGTAAGTATAGAGTCTCGAACTGAGGTTAAAAGAATCAATTGTGAAGCACAGTATGGGAGACCTCACTTAAGTGCAATTTGTGTAAGAAAGATGTAGGAAAGCCACAAGGAAGGAAGAAGTGGCAAAATCACATGGAAATCAAAATTACTTACTAGAAATACAGTGTCACTAATAAGCACGGTCATTACCCCATTTTATTGTGCATTGGCCTGTACTGGGAAGGGACTTTAAAAGGTATGTATGAAAATGGAATGCAAAGATAAGCTTATTCTGATGCAAACTATTAGAAATACATACATAGTTTTTCCATCAGGCACATTTCTGAAGATGTCTCATACTCTCAGATTTTATTTTTTTCTCACCAAAATAATCTTATTTTAAAATTCTACCTTCTACAAAATTTTTGAACTTCTCTATTTGTATTATAACAACAAATACATTGACATACTGATTTCTATCTTAAAGAAAAGTGACCTCTAGGAACTAAAATTTGGTCATAAAAATAATAATAGATATTACATAACATCTATTGTATACTTGACTTTCAGAGGATGCTGGTATTGCATTAACTCATTTAGTGCTCACAACAGTCTAATGAGATAGTTCATAGCATGTTTGCTTGAAGTTTTGCCCAGAAACCTCCCCAAGAAAAAGATATTCATTCCCCCATATTCCATTTGTTTTACCTGTTAACAGCTTAGCATTAAGTCCTCCCATAAAAAATCTCCCGAAAAAGATGACTTATCAGAAAAGTTTGCCATTTAATGAAGGTGAGATTATTGTTTTATGGTTTAATATAAAACAATGTTGAAATAAATTAAGAAATGCAAGGGGCTGGTTCTTTAATGCCTTGTTAAGCTACCACTTGGGATGCCCAAATCCCATATGAGAATGCTTGGCATGAGTTCCTTACAGCTTCCTGTAAGTGCACACTCTTGGAGACAGCAGAAGAAGGATCTGACTGCTGGGTATCCGGCATGCCTGTGGGGAACCCAGACTGAGTTCCAGGCTCCTGGCATTTGGAAAATGAACCAGAAAGTTGAAGTTCTTTGTATTTTTCCTCTTTATCTCTGTGATTTTCACATAAATTAAACAAATGAAAAAGAATCCACAAAAATATAAATTAAATAATTTGATAATAAAGTTTAATAATAAAGTTTAAAAACTAGAATTAAGGTCATTTGAAAATTAAAATTATATATAAATACATGCAGTGCCTTTTATAATCTGTTGGAAGACAAAACAATAAGGAAGGAAGAACACTAATGAGTTATAATTTTAGCAAATGATTGATATGACTTATTTATTGTTTTGAAAAGCAGACTGATAGAGAGGAGACACATAACTACACTCATATACCCTCCCCTCCCCCCCCCCCCACACACACAGAGGAAGAGAGAGAGAGAGAGAATCAAGATTTTCCATCGACTGGATCACTCAACAAATGGCCACAATAGCCAGATATGGGCAAGGTTATAATTCATTTTCTCTGAGGAGGTTTTTATCTTTTAATTATTAACATAATTCTTATGGTACTTGAAGTATTATTTGATATCTAAATATATATGTTACCTACTGTTGTCACATAAATCTCAATTACAAAGTTAGGAACAATAAAATCAGGGCTTAATCAGTCTTGATCTGTAAATACCTTTTACGTCCTGATTACATGTCAGATACAACTGTTCCAAGTTAATCAGCACTGGTTCATTCTTTCATATAACAATTTACATAATGATTCATTAAAGTGTACAAGATGATGTTGACATGGCGGCTAGTGAGTACAGCTGCCACTTGTGACTATCTGCATCATATACAGGTGGGCACCAGTTCACACCCCAGCTGCTTCATGTTTGATCCAGCTCTCTGCTAATGGCCTGGGAAAAGCAGCAGAAGATAGTTCATGTATTATGGATTACCACCCAATTGGGATACCCGGATGAAGTTACAGGCTCCTGGGGGTGGACTAGGCCATTGTGGCCATCTGGGAGTGAAATAGTGGATGGAAAATATCTGTCTCTGTATCCCCCTCTCTTTCTGTAACTCTTTTTTTTTTCTTTCTTTTTTTTTTATACTTTTATTTAATGCATATAAATTTCCAAAGTACGACTTACGGATTACAATGGCTTCCTCCCCATACCGTCCCTCCCACCCACAACCCTCCCCTTTCCCACTCCCTCTCCCCTTCCATTCACATCAAGATTCATTTTTGATTATCTTAATATACAGAAGATCAGCTTAGTATACATCAAGTATGGATTTCAACAGTTTGCTCCCACACAGAAACATAAAGTGAAAAATAATAGATGATTTTTTTTTAAATGATGATGAAATCAGAGCAGACCTATTGTCATGTTTAATCCCAGTAAGAGTCAAGTTGGGAATTAATAATTTCTTTTTTTTTTTTTTTTTTTTTTACAGAGGATCAGTTTAGTATGCATTAAGTAAGGATTTCAACAGTTTGCACCCCCATAGAAACACAAAGTGAAATATATTGTTTGAGTACTCGTTATAGCATTAAATCTCAATGTACAGCACATTAAGGATAGAGATCCTACATGAGGAGTAAGTGCACAGTGACTCCTGTTGTTGACTTTACCAATTGACACTCCTGTCTATGGCATCAGTAATCTCCCTATGCTCCAGTCATGAGTTTCCAAGGCTATGGAAGCCCTCTGAGTTCTCCGACTCTTATCTTGTTTAGACAAGGTCATAGTCAAAGTGGAGGTTCTCTCCTCCCTTCAGAGAAAGGTACCTCCTTCTTTGATGACCTGTTCTTTCCACTGGGATCTCACTCGCAGAGATCTTTTGCCAGAGTGTCTTGGCTTTCCATGCCTGAAATACTCTCATGAGCTTTTCAGCCAGCTCCGAATGCCTTTAGGGCTGATTCTGAGGCCAGAGTGCTATTTAGGACATCTGCCATTCTATGAGTCTGCTGAGTATCTCACTTCCCATGTTGGATCACTCTCCCCTTTATTTACTCCATCAGTTAGTGTTAGCAGGTACTAGACTTGTCTATGTGCTCCCTTTGACTCCCAGTCCCTCCACCATGACCAACTGTGATCTGAAACTGATCACCTGGAACAGTGAGATGGCATTGGTACATGCCACCTCGATGGGATTGAATTGGAATCCCCTGGTATGCTTCCAACTCCACCACTTGGGGCAAGTCAGCCTGAGCATGTCCCTAATTATACATCTCTTCCCTCTCCCATTCCCACCACCATGTTCAACAGGGATCACATTTCAGTTAATTTTCTTTCTGTAACTCTTAATTTAAAATAAATAAAATGTGAAAAAAAATGTTGTATGATCTCAAAAATTATTGTGCTGTACTTACCAGCTAAAGCAAGAATATATTCTTGAAATCTTGTTCCTATACGGTTAGTGGCTGTGCAATTATATCGTCCAAAGTCATTGTCAGATGTAGGAGCAATCTGAAATGATCATTATAACAAAGGATTCTAAGCAACATCATAGAAACTTTAAAATAGATATTAGTATGCCTACCATTTGTCTTCATGCTCATTTAACATATATCTCCTGCCATAACTTTTTTTTCCTGTGTCAATTAAACTGTATTAAATAGTGAAAAAAATTCAAATGTGCTTTCACATCCAGGAAATACTAAATATTTAAAGAAGATAGATTTGTTTATCCTGATTGTTCATTCATTATACAAAAATGTGATACCCAATAAATGTTTAATTTTGTATCTGTTAAAAATAAAAATTAACTACCTAAAAGGATAGGTTGAATCAAAGTTTATCTATTACATTCATTAAGCAGAAAACTGTCACCATTTTATAGTATCCACTGCATAGCAAAATCATCAGTTTCTCCTGTATGTAAAACTCAGAAAACAGTATGCAGTTTGAAAAACAAATAGTTAAAATAAATGCAAATGTGGACTTGAAAATAGGAAGTTTTATACCACACTTATTACTAACTAGATTTCCTGTTTTAGTCTCAGACCAGGATGAATTAAAGTGAAGCAGACACAAAACATGAGATTTGTCCCCTTTTTGTAAGTTTATGTATGTAAAATTATAAGAAACAATGAATCATTCAAAAAAAATTTTGCAGGAAGATATTTTTCAAGAATATATTGTCCCTGTGCAAGCACTGCCACAGACAGGCACAATTTCTTGATATCTAATAACAGTATATTTCCATTCAATTCCTATCATTCTCATTTTGTTTAGGTGGAAAATAGCTGGCCTCGGTCCTTACATATTTGAAATCTATAATTAAGTTAACCTTTGAGGACTCTTTCTGTGAATCTTGGGACCAACCTGACAATTCTAAAACATAGAGGTTCCTAAACTATCAGTTTAGGAAAAGAGATTTGATATTAGTAATAGATATAATTTTCAATTCCAGTAACTATTATTAAGAAAGAATACCCTTACAAGAAGAGTTGCTGCTAATTTCAACTGTATCTTAAAAGAGAAAAATGATTTTGCAGCAATGAGAGGCTATTAACTAAGAGTGCAATTTTGAGGTCCATTGAAGATGATAATTCTAAAAGAGTACAAAAAAAAAAAAAAAAAGTAGTGTCATTCATTCTCTAGGCAGCTGTCCATCTAGGAATAGTTCATGAGTTTAAGGCTTAGAAGTTTTAACAGCTTTTGCAAAAGTACTCCATAGTGATTCAAATATTCATTTTTCTGACTTTCAGCTTTTGATCAGGCAGTCTAAGTTAATACTAATACAATTCTGCTAATGAGAACGAAATTTAACAACACCCTTTTTTATTCTACAGTCATCTCAGAAAATGCTCTGTATGTTCCACAAGGATGAATGTGTATATTGAATCAATACAATGCAGAGACAGAATATCCACAATGGAGAATTGTGACTGTTGCACATACTTTAAGGTTAGCATTTTAAATATAACCACTTTTTTATACATTTTAAGAACTAGTACTTAGATGAGGATTACAATAATATTTAAGTCCCAAAGCTACTATGTGTTCTACCAATAAAAAGTTACTAATGTTTATTTTTTCTTTTTTTATCATTTTGTATTATTTTCAAGCTGTGTCACTTGCTCATATGAATTTTTTAAATGAAAAATTATTATTTTTTAATAAAAATTTTAAATAAAATTTAATCTGTGAAAAAATATACACAGAAACAAAAAATAAAGTGTGGGGAACCGCAGGCTGGCCACCTGTGGGAACTTCCTCACTTTGCTGTTTGCATGGCCTGTTGTAACAACTTGTGCAAAACAAGTTAAGGAAGTGCTGGCTGCTGAGAAAAACAAGTCAAGGAAGTGCTAACCACAGGATGTCCTGAAGACACAAACAACCCCGATGGAGCAAGATGAACTTTCGACCTGAGGCACTATGTGCCCTTCGACTTGACTGGACTGTGCCTGCATGGACTGCATGTGAACAGACTTGCCATTGGCTGGGAGCGTCCTGCTAGGGGAACCTAGGGTATATAATGGGGATAGGATTGTGTAGGAGGAGGAGGGCTTAGCTTCTTTTCTTTTGCCTTGCATCTGGATGAATAAAGTTCCATGAGAACCGAGTAAGCAGCGATCGTGTCTTTACTACGCTGGACTCTCGCGGGCGAGCATCCAGCAATAAAGCAATGTGTTAACTAGCAGATCAATTAGCTATATGTAAAGTTATAAAAAATGGCTTATTTTCCACCTGGGGTTGGAGTGAATGCTTTTTAAGGAGAAATTTAAGTGGCATGAGATCTTCATATAATCCAAATATTTTCAGGTTGTACATACAAAATGATTCTTGACATGAACCATAAAGATTAGGAGTTATCTTAGGAACTCAAAAGTGATATGATGAAGTAAATCAAAAATTACACATCAGTCTATCATTTAAGTATGATCTTAAATCTACCTGCTTTAGACTGAATTTCATTCACTCCAAAGTTCAAATATTGAAACTTTAACACCAAGTGTGAGTATATTTGGAGATAGTATCTTTAGGAATGTAATTAAGCTTACATACAAAAGGATAGGTCCTAGTACAGCAGGGCTTTTGTCTTTTTAAGAAGAGCAACAGATAGAGTGTGGAGTAAGGGGTGTGGGAGGACTTAGCAGGGTGAAAGTCATGTACAAGTTAAGGAAGGAGTCCTCTCTGGAAACCAATCCTGCTGACACTTTGATCTTGGACATTCAGCCTTCAGAACTGAGAAAATAAATTTGGTTATGTATACAAGCCAGACTGTGATACACTATTATGGCAACCAAAGAGATTAATATACTACCCAAAGCTGAACTAAATCTAATCTATTTTAACCACGGTTAAAAAATAAACTAAAAGTTAGCTTAAATCTGCTTAAAAGTCTTTGTGAATTTGATAGCCCTGCCAATTCACCAACAGCCAGTTCTTCCAGCACAATTGCAAATACTAATGTACACTGAAATAGGTTTAAATATGTAACTATAGAAATATTTGGGGATGTGATGGATAAATCTTAATCATTTTCATCAAGCAATTAACTAAGTCAAATTGTAATGTAGAAGAGATAATATGACATGAACAAGAACACCTTCAATTTATGCAGTAGGGATATCTCATGTTATTCTAAAGCATTCATTTCTTTCAATTCTTGTAAACTGAATTAATGGAGAAAATGTCTCAACTTTTCATTTAAAAACGACTGTGTAGATTCCCATTTGTTTTGAAAACATTATAAATTGAAAGGCTGATGATTACTGTCATATGCTTATAAAATTTTACAAATTGGTACATATAAATATACATAATCTGCAATTAACAAAAGCCATTCTATTTTTTTTTTTTTTTTTTGACAGGCAGAGTTGGACAGTGAGAGAGAGAGACAGAGAGAAAGGTCTTCCTTTTAACGTTGGTTCACCCCACAAATGGCCGCTATGGCCGGTACGACGATCTGAGACCAGGAGCTCCTGGTCTCCCATGCAGGTGCAGGGCCCCAGCTCTTGGGCCATCCTCCACTGCCTTCCCGGGCCACAGCAGAGAGCTGGAAGAGGAGCAACCAGGACAGAATCCAGCGTCCCAACTGGGACTAGAACCTGGGCTGCCGGCACTGCAGGCGGAGGATTAGCCAAGTGAGCCACGGCACCGGCCAAAAGCCATTCTTTTTAAATAGTATTTAAAAGCCAGCTACTTGGCACTATAAAAATAATTATTTATACTCATTTTAAATTTTAAATATAGAATTCAGAGAGGCTCTGAACATGTAAATTTGATCTAGTTAGAACGTTTCCTCAGAATTTAAAAATGTAGCCATTATATAATATTTATATATGGCAATCTAAGGAAAACACATTTATGGACATAGGATCAATTGAAGTAACAACACTGAAGTTGAAATTGTTCCCCTCAAACGTTAAATTATTAGGTTTTCTCTAATATAATTATATTCCTTTCAAAAGTAAATTCATAAAATACTGTATTTTATATACCATATTTCTGAATTAGTGAATACTGAGACATTCATCATTAATGGGCCATGGTCCAAATGCATAAACTTTACCTTCATGTAAAAAAGTATGAAGTATATATATGTATATATATATATATATATATATATAATAGGATGCACAGATAGATTATATAGATAATAATAACAGAAATAGATTTTAGAATATACTCCAAAAGAGTAGATAACTACTGTTCTTTACGTGAAGACTTACCTCTAATATCATCTTTCTTCCTGAACTGTATGTCTTTAAATTAGTGGTGTTTTTAGCTGGTAAGACTAATTTGTCTCTTCTCCAATGTATTGATGCTGGTGGATTTGATTTCACATCACAACTTATATTGATAGGATTTCCTTCCCAAGAGTAATAAATTGTTTGGTTTGATATAAACTTGGGAGCATCTGTAAAGTAATATAATAAAATATTTAGAGACTTTTCTTTTACATAATAACTGTTTTTTCAGTATGAACATTAGCAATTTGTAATTGAAGACAACAAGTAGCCATAACAATTCTCATTTCAGTTATTTAATAAGTTGGCATTGGAATGCATGAAAATGTATTTTAATTTTATATTTTATAACATAGTTTTGTTATTATTAAAAACTAAAATATGGTCAAGTACTAAAATATAAAAGAACTCAGATAATTTATTTTTAATTATCTGACAAAAGTACCCATCAATTAATTAAATGACTGTACATCAGTAGAAAATATTTTAGGGACCAGCATACAATGGGGGAGTTTAGGATAAATATCCAACAAAATAAATAGTTTTCTGTCAATTTTTAATCATTTTCTAGTCATTTTTCTCATAAAATATTTTAAATATTAAAATATAAAATATAACTTGAAATACTGACCTCATAAATAAATATTAATTATTTTTCTGATGTTTTCATGTTTACAAATTTAAACCAAATAAGTTCTAATTAGTTAGTAATAATTAATTTAAAAATTAAACAGTTGTTATGACTACCTGTCCCTTTTCAGGTATGCATGTAATAACTCTATAATATAGTTAAGAGCAAGCCAAGCACACAACATATTATATCATTTTATTGGAAAAATTAATTATGAAGACCTGTTACCATTATACAACTTTTCAATGTTTCATTTAATATTCAAATATGCAAATATTGATTTGTATCCAACTTTGTTGTAACAACTTATATATCAGATATGCAATATGAGAATTACAATCTTTAGTGCAAATGCAGAAAAAATTATTAAAAATATGCAACCTATGTATGATTCACTCTGTTTTTAGCATGAATGTAAGATACAAGTATAAAGTGTTCATTGAATGTTTTCTACACAACAGCATCATTTTAAAAATGATTTATTGTATTTATTTGAAAGACAGATTTACAGACAGAGATGGAGAGAGAAAGAGATTAAGAGAGAGAGTGAGAGGAAGAGGGAGAGAGAGAGAGGGAGAGATCTTCCATCCTCTAGTTCACTCCTCAAATGGCTGCAACAGCTGGCCAGGCCAACACCAGGAACTTCATCCAGGTCTCTCACATGAGTGCTATCCTTTGCTGTTTCCATAGGCAAATTAGCAGGGAGCTGTATCATAAGTGGTGCAGTTGAGGCTCAAACTGGCACTCTTATGGGATACCAGTGTTGCAGGCTGCAGCTTAACTTGCTACACTTAAATATAGCCCCTTAAAATGTAACTTTGTATATTTTATTCTACTTAATATTTTTAAAGATTTTTATTCATTTTGAAAGGTATTGAGACAGAGAGAGAGGGAGAAACAAAAAGAAAGAGAGAGATCTTCCATTCACTTGTTCACTCCTCAAATGGGCACAAGAGCCATGAAGCCCATCTTGGTCTCTCACATGGGTAGCAGGGATCCAAGAACTTTGGTCATCTTCTGCTGCCTTCCCAGGAACATCAGTAGGAAGTGAATGAGTACTCAGAGTACACAAACCAGCACTTCAGTATATGATGTCAGCATCAAAAGTGTTGGCTTAACCTTGTGAGAAAGCTGCAGTCTCTCTCTCTCTCTTTTTTTTTTTTTTTTTTTTTTTTGACAGGCAGAGTGGACAGTGAGAGAGAGAGACAGAGAGAAAAGTCTTCCTTTGCCGTTGGTTCACCCTCCAATGGCTGCCGCAGCCGGCGCACCGCGCTGATCCAATGGCAGGAGCCAGGTGCTTCTCCTGGTCTCCCATGAGGTGCAGGGCCCAAGCACTTGGGCCATCCTCCACTGCACTCCCTGGCCACAGCAGAGAGCTGGCCTGGAAGAGGGGCAACCGGGACAGAATCCGGCGCCCTGACCGGGACTAGAACCCAGTGTGCCGGCGCCGCAAGGCGAAGGATTAGCCTAGTGAGCCATGGCGCCGGCCTGCAGTCTCTTTTCTAGGAATTAGATATTGGGAGTAAGAGATTCAAAATTCATTTTACTACTAAGAGGTAGTGCTGGGATATAAATTTAGGTTATTTCAATTCTCTATTATGTCTCAATCAAATCCATAAACACAAATAAAACCAGTGCTACTGGCTTTCTGGTGATGTTGGCACTATCATACATTATTGAGAAATATATAATTGGAATGACACTTCAAGAAGAAAAAGTATTTAAAAGCTTTATAATCTTGTTTGTACAATACATTCTTCTTGGTTGTATACCTAGAGAAAAATTTAGATATGTTATCAAAGGTTTATATGAAAGATTTTAATGCATTATTATTTTAATAACAAAGCTATAAACAACGTAATGTCCTACAGAAAAATATTGGCTCAACAAATGTTGGTGCATCTTTGCACTGAGCTATGCTAAATTTTGTGCAAAAATATTTGGCTGTAAGTTTCAATTCTTTTTGCAGATGCTTCCTCTTCCATTCATTTGACTGCCTATAAAATATTGTGAATAATCAATATTTTGTTCATTGGTTACATTTTGTTTAATATTTTAAATATTTTTAAAATGTATATGTATTTATTTTATTTATTTGAAAAGGAAAAATAGAGACCTTTCCTCTCTGGTTCATTCTCCAAATGTCCACAGAAGCCTAGGCAGAAACAGGCCTAAGCCAGGGGCTGGCAATTCAATCCAGGCATCACATATATGCTTAGGCACCAGAGTACTTGAGTACTGCTGCCTCCCCGGGTTTGCATTAGCAGGAAAGTGGAATTCACAGAAGAGTAAGTGTGTGAACCCAGGCTCTCTAAGGTGAAATGTGTGCCCCCCAATAGTGAAATAACCAATATGCCAACTGTATTCCCTTAACAGAAAATTAAAATCCTTCTAATAATAATGATGCCTTTCATTTTTACTTTTGATTCACAACAATAACAATTTTCATATCTATTGACACTCAGTCATTAATCAAACCCTGCATATAACTTTTTAAGCACAAATTTTTTCCAACCTGACAATTTGTTAGGGTATTTTGAATATGTGGAGAAAAAAATTAGATGTCTGAGCCTTCTCTTGAAGAGACGGCGTTTGGTGTTGTGGTTATGCTGCCACGTGGGATGCTTACATCCCATATCACAGTGCCTGGGTTCAAGTCCAGTCCCCACTATTCGGTACAACTTCCTGTTAATGTGCACTCTGGGAAATAGAGGTGATTTCTCAAGTTCTTGGATCCTGTACCCTACATGGGATACCCGGATTCAGTTTGTGACTCTTGGCTTTGGCCTGGCTCAGACCCAACTAACTGTTTATATTTAAATAGTGAACCAGCAGAGATTTCTGTCTGTCTCCTTGCCTTTCACTGTCTCTCTGCCTTTCAAATAAATAAAAAGTGAAACTAAAAGATTATGAATTTTGAAATCTTGGGAGTACATTAACTGAATTCATTGTCCACAGTTATCATTATCTATTTATCATGTTAATCACTGTTTAAATGTGGGGAATTCATGTCAACAGGAAATTCATCATAGTGTATCAGTTATATTATTGTGACAGTTATATAACTGTGGCTCAGTGAAAGCTTCCTATAAAGGACAAGAACTTTAATCTCTAACATTTTTTATTGTCAGACACAGTGTTAAGTTCCTTTCATAGGCTGTCACAATAAGCTTTACAGTAAGGTTCCGGAGACAACTTAATAGCAAGAAAACAAATAACTTGATTAAAACATGGGTAGAGAACTGAATAGTCATTTCTTGAAGGAAGATAAGTGTATAAAATTGTCAGTATAACTAATTATTATATAAAGAAAATTAAAATTACAATAGACAACACCTCATACTTGTTTGGATGGCTATTATAATGAAGATAAAAGATGAATGTTGGTGAAGATTCAGAGAGAAAAGAACCTTGGATCACTGTTGTGGAAGTGTGTATTAGTACACAGAAATCTGTTAAGGAGGTCCCCCCACACTAAAAACAAACTACCCTGTGTGACCCAGCATCCCCTTTTGCGTATGCTGAACATATATCTGTGCTCTTATTTTCAATGTGGAATTATTCATAAAACTCAAGATACAGAACAAAATGTATGAATCAAAGTAAACGTGGTGTATATATATTTATATATATGGTATATATATGTGGTATACACACACACACATACACACACAATGAAACACAACCAACCTTTACAGAAAGAAGAAAACTCTCATTTGTAGCAACATGATTGAACACGGATGAATCTGGAGGAAAAAATCTCCAAAGCCTGTGAACACCTGACCTTACATGAAAAAAGAGACTTTGCAGCTGTGACTAAGGTGAACATGTTGAAAAGGGGAAGAAAAGCAACACGAGTTTGTCAAGAGCAGTCCTGGAGAATTCAAGCTCAGAATAGAGTCTAATATGTCTGAAGCTGAGTGAACAAGATAAAGAGATGAGTAGAAGGTGAGGACTTGAAGTAGGTGTAGTGGAAAAATGCGGTTAAAAATAGCAGCTCCCTGTCACAGGTGGGTAGGGAGCACTCAAAATGTGTCTAGTGCAACTGAGAAAATGAAAATCTCAGGGCCAGCAGCATGGCTCACTCAGTTAATCCTCCGCCTATGGTGCTGGCATCCCATAGGGGTGCTGGGTTCTAGTCCTGGTTGCTCCTCTTCTAGTCCAGCTCTCTGCTGTGGCCCGGGAAGGCAGTGGAGGATGGCCTGAGTGCTTGGGCCCTGCACCCTCATGGGAGACCAGGAAGAAGCACCTGGCTCCTGGATTCGGATCAGCGCAGTGCCAGCCGTGGCAGCCATTTTGGGGTGAACCAATGAAAGGAAGACCTTACTCTCTGTTTCTCTCTCTCACTGTCTAACTCTATCTGTCAAATAAAAAAAAAAATTAAAGAAACTCTAATTTTTACATTGATGCATTTAAGTTTAAAATATGATACTAGGTTCACTTATTGGAAAAAAGTTAGCATGAGTGTGATCACCTAGGTATGTAAATCTATTTAGACATGCATTATACAGAGTCCACATGAAGAAGAGGTTTTCCTAATATATACCAATTATCTGATTTGAGCTACACTATTAAAGTACCCAACAGATTGTGAAATGTAAGACATAAAGTAAAACTTGTAAGATATCTCATTATCTCATTATTTTTATATTGACTACATGTTAAAATATTATCTCATTTTTTTTATATTGACTACATGTTAAAATTTCACCAATTAAAGTATGTCATTTAAACTTATACTATTACAATTAATTTGACCTATTATTTAGTGTGGCTTTTAGAAAATTTAATATTGCCCAGGTAAATTTGCTTTCTGTTTCTATTGGACAGCATGGACATAGAGAGCTTTATAATCTTAAGGAGGGCTTTGGAAAGGAGGGGAAGCCACAGAAGAATTTAAGAAAGGGAGCAACATGCTCAGGCATATGTTTTAAAAGAATGACCCTGGCTCCATGTAAAGCATAGTTCAATTGGTTATAAAGGTGGAAACAGAAGAGCAAGGAGACTATTGCATTCAATAGTGAAGTTCACAGTATAACAGTAATTTGTCATCACTTCAATATACCTTTATGTAAATACCAATAATAAGAAGAGTAAACTACATATTCAACAAACAGTAATTATAATGGATTATATTAAAATCAAATATAGAATTTATCAGGAAATTATATATTTGTATTTACCTCAAATGATTTCAAGAATTTATTATAAACAACTTCTAATTGTATTTTAGTAAATAGCTATAATTCTAAAGAAAGCATTAATCACAAGGAAACCTTATGTGCTTGCATGTAATATAAAATTACACTTTTCAATTTTATGTTAAAAAGAGTAATGCTATTCAGCTTTGTGACAATATGCATCTTTACAACTTTCCTTATATAGTTTCTTTCTTTCTTTCTTTCTTTCTTTCTTTCTTTCTTTCTTTCTTTCTTTCTTTCTTTCTTTCTTTCTTTTTTTTACAGACAGAGTTAGTGAGAGAGAGAGAGACAGAGAGAAAGGTCTCCCTTCCATTGGTTCACCCCCCAAATGGCCGCTAAGGCCAGTGTGCTGCGCTGATCCGAAGCCAGGTGCCAGGAGCCATGAGCCAGGAGCCAGGTGCTTCCTTCTGGTCTCCCATGAGGGCTCAGGGCCCAAGCACTTGGGCCATCCTCCACTGCCTTTCCAGGCCACAGCAGAGAGCTGGACTGGAAGTCGAGCAACCAGGACAGAATCCGGCGCCCCAACCAGGACTAGAACCCGGGGTGCAGGCACCGCAGGAGGAGGATTAGCCAAGTAAGCCGTGGCGCCGGCCTCCTTATATAGTTGCAAACTTACTTGAATAATCATCACAGATTGAGTAAGAAAATATAAAATTTTACATTTTTTAAGTTGCAATAAGCGAATGGCATTTCATGTATCTTCATTAAGAACCTTCAAATATAAATATTCTCTATAACAATATTTATTATTTAACACTAGTAACAGATATCACTAATGCTTTTCAAATATTCAAAATGATTGAGTGTTTATAAAAATATTGTATCATGCCTCAAGAGTCAGAATCTATTTATATAAAACAGCTTAGGAAATAAAAAATAATATATAATGTGGATAGGCTGGCGCCGCGGCTCACTAGGCTAATCCTCCACCTTGCGGCGTCGGCACACCGGGTTCTAGTCCCGGTCGGGGTGCCGGATTCTGTCCCGGTTGCCCCTCTTCCAGGCCAGCTCTCTGCTGTGGCCAGGGAGTGCAGTGGAGGATGGCCCAAGTGCTTGGGCCCTGCACCCCTGGGAGACCAGGAGAAGCACCTGGCTCCTGGCTTCGGATCAGCGCGGTGCACCGGCCGCAGTGTGCTGGCCGCGGCGGCCATTGGAGGGTGAACCAATGGCAAAGGAAGACCTTTCTCTCTGTCTCTCTCTCTCTCACTGTCTACTCTGCCTATCAAAAAAAAAAATATATATATATATATATATAATGTGGCTAATTTGCCTTAGGATATTTATCCTCATAAAATAACTTTATTTTATATTTATAGCTCGTCCAGAATAAAATGTCCTCTCTCTGCTCTATTGATAGGGACACAAAAGCATGTTCCTTTCATGGGATACAGATGAAGGTTTTATCAGATCAACTTATATCTCTACAGATATAGTTTTATTTCTTTGTGCTTCTCAAAATACTATCTGAGAATTTCCAAATTTTATTTTATTTATTTGTTTAATTATTGATTGATCGGTTTTACCTTTCTGAAAGGAAGAGACAAAGGCGGAGAACTCTCATTCACTCTCCTAAATGCCTGCAATAGCCATGGTTGTGACAGAACAAAGCCAGGAGCCAGGATCTCATTCTGGGTTTCCTATGTGGTGGCTGGGAATCAACCCCGTCAGCCATCGTCTGCTGCCTGTTGGGTTCACATCAACCGCGGGACAGAATGCAGAGCAGAGCAAGAACTCAAACCCAGGTGCTCTGACACCTGATGCCAAAGCAGTGGCTTACCCTCCAAGCTAAATATTTGTCCTTGAAGCAGAATTTGAAATACTACTGATTAGACACAAATTATTTGATGAGACTCCTGTTCATTTAGAATCTTTGATTTTTTTCTTGGGCTAGTTAAAATGATTTCAAAGATTACAAGTACATAATTGATATAAATGGATATTGATAATTCAATATGGACAAAATTATCAGAGAAAAATTTTATAAATATTGTCTACTTTGATTTCTCTTTCCTGTAATTTATCAGTGCTCAGAAAATGAATAATTTTTATCCCAATTATTCTTGAGTCATTAATGCTAACATCGTGTTATATAATTATTTTTACCATGACAAAATTTATTTTTATGGCTATTTTAATGATTGTGAAAGACCTTTATTGAATATATTAAAAAGTTGTATAATACCTTAATAAACTGACTCTAATTTTATTTAAGTATTTGCACAATTATTTTAAATGCAGATTGCAAAGAAATTTGCATTATTTTCACTAATAGAAGAGCCTTAACAATCCACATGAGTAATCATTCACCCTGATATGACTCATGAATTCTTATAAAATACATTCAAATTTTGTTTTTAAGCAAGTATGTAAAAATATTTCTAATAACAACATAATCTTTAAAAATTATATATACTGTCATGAAAAATGCACTTATGTAAGTCACAATAGAGAACACAATAGAACACAATAGAGAACAAAATAGCCATGAGCAGCACAATATTCTCATTACTATTTTATATATGATTTGAGGAAGGAAAGATATTTGGAGAATATAAAGAAATATTCAAAAAACCTAAGAGTATAAAATGAATAATTTGCTTCAATTATAATCAAACTCTATGGCCAGGAATGTTTATTTCATTGTTAATGATCATAGGAGACTGAAATCCTGTGTATACAATGGAGTGACTTCTAGATATCTCTTAATGTAAATGACTCTTAAGACCCAACTCTAGGGTCATAAAATGTGCCGAGATTTGCACAGAACTTGGTTATTCAAATTGAGTACAAAAATGCACATCCAGCTTTACAGTTAATTGGCAATAAGCACACATCTAATTTAGTATTCCACATAGCCATTCTAATTCCCCTGGGATGTGGGCTGAATCCAGTTAATTGCCATAGCTACTTTTGCATATGACTGAATATGCAGTAGAACTGAATCTATGAAATCATTAATTGAATTACCTTCCAAATGTGCCAAAGGATATATTAGTTTTTACTCCCTTGGTAGTTTCTCTCAGCATAAATCAAATGAGAAAATTCAAATGACTGAAAAAAAAGTGTCAGGGTACATTAGATATTTTTAAAGTGTGCAGTTAATTCTTAGCTAATGTAAGGGCTAGTTTCTTCACACAATAGGCAACAGACAATTTGATACAATTGAATCAACACTGAAATAGATTACAAATGCTATGACTTTAGAAAAATTAAAACCAATGTCATATTTTTTTCTCCTGTTAACTGAAGTAATGACATCTAGAACACATAGTTAAGGGTTACATTCATTCATTCACTCACTCATTGTGCAGTTAACTACTGAATAACTATTGACTGTTGATTATAAATTCAGGTGCTGTATGGAACTGTGGTGAAAGCAACGTTGCCTTGGTTCATGTGGAGTACATTCATGACACATTAAATGAAATTCAGCTATGTGTCACTTAAATGGTATGCATTCTGTGAAATGCATCATTAGGTGATATCAACATTTCATGAACATCACAGAGTACCGATACACTGAGATGGCTATAATCTCACTAGGCAATATTGTCTTTAGGGACTACTTAGTATATTCAGTCTTATTGAGCACACTTTTATTATGTGTGCTAAGATGTCACATATAGGTTTCCCTTAAAGTGCATGACTGGATAACAGAAACTGTGTGGGAGAACAGGCATTTGGCCTAGTAGGTAAGATGACACTTGAGACACCTTCTTCCTATTTTGAATGCCTGGGTTCAAGCAGCTGCTCCGCTTCCAATTGTAGCTTCCTTCTAGCATGCACCCTGGAAAGCAGCAGGTGATGGCTCAAGTGCATCCATGACAACCACGTGAGCGTCCCAGACTAAGTTGCTGGCATCTGGCTTTGAACTGGCCCAGCCGGAGTTATTGTAGGTATCAGGGGAGAGAACCAGCAAAAGGGAGATCCATCTATGTTTTTCTTTCTTTCTTTCTTTCTTTCTTTCTTTCTTTCTTTCTTTCTTTCTTTCTTTCTTTCTTTCTTTCTTTCTTTCTTTTCTTTCTCTCTCTCTCTCTTTCTCTCTCTCTCTCTTTCTCTCTCTTTCTCTCTCTCTCTCTTTCTCTTTCTCTCTTTCTCTCTTTGTTTCTCTTTCTTTCTTCTCTTCTCCTCTTTTCTTCTCTTTTCTATCTCCCTTTCTCTTTCTCTTTCTGCCTCTCTCTCATAAGTAAAGGTTAAGTTAAAAATGTTTAAAAAGTGATTATATAGGGGCCAGAGCCGTGGCTCACTTGGTTAATCCTCCGTCTGTGGCGCCAGCATCCCAAATGGGCGCCGGGTCCTAATGCCGGCTGCTTCTCTTCCAGTCCAGCTCTCTGCTGTTGCCGGGGAGTGCAGTGGAGGATGGCCCTAGTGCTTGGGCCCTGCACCCACATGGGAGACCAGGAGGAAGCACCTGGCTCCTGGCTTTGGATCGGCGCAGCACGCTGGCCATAGTGGCCATTTGGAGAGTGAACCAACGGAAGGAAGACCTTTCTCTCTGTATCTCTCTCTCACTAACTCTACTTGTCTAATAAAAAAAAAAAAAGTGATTATACAGATGGAACAGCTAGTACAGAAAACTAAACACAGGGCAGTAGTCCCGGGATGGTGCGGGGTGGCGGCATGGGGGCGGCCTCCTGGAGAAGCTAACCCCCTCATCTATGAGCGCTCAGGGGAGCAGCCAGTGACGACGGGGTGGGGGGTGGGGGATGGGAGAGGATGAGCAGGTTCCGGATAGCATTGACGCAGGCGAGATCTTCGATCTTATTCGTCCATCAATGATCCGGAGCATCCGCTGACCCTGGAGGAGTTGAAGGTAGTAGAGCAAGTCTGGGTTCAGGTCAGTGACCCCGAGAGCACAGTGGCTGTGGCCTTCACCCCCACTATTCCGCACTGCAGTATGGCCACCCTTATTGGCCTGTCCATCAAGATCAAGCTTCTGCGGTCCCTCCCCCAGCGTTTCAAGATGGACGTGCACATTACTCCAGGGACCCTTGCCTCTGAGCACGCCGCGAACAAGTAGCATGCGGATAAGGAGTGTGTGGTGGCCGCGCTGGAGAACATGCACCTGTTGGAGGTTGTCAATCGGTGCCTGTCAGCTCGCTCCTGTGGCTGGCTGCCGGCCCCAATTTACCGCCTCGCCGGCGTCTGCCCCCAGCTCCATGCAGAGCGCAAGCGTTTGTTCAATTCCTGACAGTGAGAAACTAATGTTTTGTATTTTGTAATAAACCCTTAATTTATATGAGTTAAAAACGGTTATGGTTGGGCATGGCATTGTGGCATAGCAGGAAAATTCCTTTCTGGGGCTCTGGCATCACATATGGGCACTAGTTCTTATCCCAGCTGCTCAACTTCAGATCTCACTCTCTGCTAAGGCATTTGGAACAGCAGCAGAAGATAGTCCAAACATTGGTCCTCTACACCACGTGGGAAACCAGGAAGAAGCTCCTGGATCCTGGCTTCAGATTGGCCCAGCTCTGGCCATTGAGGCCATTTGGGGGTTGAACCAGAGAATGGAAGATGCTCTTTCTCCTCACCCCCCCCCAACTCTGCCTTTGAAATAAATGCAATAAAATAAATCTTAAAAAATGGTTATGTATGACAAACAAAGTTCAGCTTGATGGGGACAAATTTGCAGAGATAAACAAAGGGGGTTAGACAGAAATTTGTCAATTGTTATAAAAGTTGAGATTTAAGGAATGTGAATAGAATATTTTAGAATGTTTTAAAAATAGTAACATCAAGCCGGTAAGGGGCTTCTAAAATTGACCAGGTAGTGATTATTACCAGGATAATCGAGATATAAGTGCACATTGAGAGAAGTGAATGGTGTTTCCATATGCCATGCTTTAGTGGTGAAGAGTGCATGGCGAATATTTTATTTACTTATTTTTAAAATGTATTTACTTGAGAGCAACAGAGAGATACAGAGAGAAAAAAGAGAGCTTCTACCCTGATTCACTGTCCAAATGTGAACAACCACTGGTGCCATGCCAAGCCAAAGCTGGGAGCCTGAAATTCAATGCTAATTCAATGCTGATTTTCCATGAGTATGGCAGGAATCCAATTACTTGAACCATTACTGCTACCTCCCAGGTTCTATATTTCCAGGAAGCTAGAGTCTAGACCCAGTGTGCAGTATCAAATCTGCGTACTGCAGTATTTTAAGCAGCCTCTTAACCTGTACACTAAACACTTGCTAGGAAAAAGTCTATGTTACACATTAAAATAACTATTGCTTTTATTTGTAATTCTTAAAGTCTAATGTTCAAGAAACAAAAGTGACAATTGTAGGTGACAGCATGATGACTGAAATATACTATGCAAGGCAGATTTGCAACAGTGGCAACGACTTCTTGTTGTGGACAATACATGTATATTATCAATATGATTTAAATATATTTAAATTCATTATTCAGTGATTTTGATGAATTTCTCTAACAACGTGTTTTCAGTGTGATTCAGTAAACAGCATATACTGCATTTCTATAGTTCATTGCCTGATTCTACTAGTTATGAGCTAGTGGAAATTTAGGTCAAAGATTTTTGTGTTTCAGTTCCCAGAGCTTGTGCTATGCTTTGTTATCAACTTCAACCTGCTCATGTGTAGGCAAAATTCAGAAATCCAGGCCAGCACTCAGCAAGACCTAAGACTTTACTTAGGTCACATGTACTCACTACAAATAAGCCACATTCAAAGAAAAAGATTTCAGAGCCTGAGTGGAAATAAAAAAAAAATAAATAAATAAAAAATAAAAAATAAAAAAAACAAGGAAAACTGGAAAGCTTGCATGAAGCAAGTAATCAAGTTACAAAATTTCCTACCATGACAGAGGCAGTGAACTTACTGGCTGTAAGTTAAGCTTTAGGTATTAGCAGTAAGACACACACACACACACACACACGAGGAGGCAATCATTAAAACAGGTTTAACCTGGTACCAAGTCTGAAGGCAAGCTTGTAAGGTTTTTTTGGCATCTCCTGGTACAGACAGGGCCTGGAGTAAACTTATGAACACAACTGTGAAAAATGTGACTGTGCACAGGTTACTGTGTAGTTTCAAGCAGGTAACTTAAATCAGAGATTTAGTCAACATTGAAGCATAAAAGTTGTTACATATTTTAGATCAGTTTCTGCCTGTTTACCTACTATTTAATTCAATCTAAAGGATTTCTCTTTTGTAGTCATTCTATCATTTTAAGAGTTAAGAAAATATAGCTCTCTTTGTTGTTTTTATTTATTAATATATGGAGAACAGATTTCATGAATTTCATTGATACAAGACCAAGAATATGATATTTTTATTTCCTATTTTGAGATTCCAATCCTTATAGTCTATGCAGAAATGAATATATTTTATGAACCATATAATTATTAAGAAAACATGGGAGCCTAAAATAATAGATTTGTATATCACCAAGGACTACTACATTATTTTCTTTGTTTTAGAAGAAAATGACTTGTTAAAATATTTACTAGTTTTGCTTTTCTTATTCATTATTATAAATGTTAGCATACTTGGATATAGTCAATTACATAAGAGGCTTATTAACATGAAGAAAAGCGTTATCCTAAAGAGTTTTCATAATTTTTCCCAAAGCAAATGTCACTTTTTTATATTCCAATGGCTCTAATTATAGCAAGAGATATGTATATATATATGCATATATATATTTAAAATTTTATTCTATTTATTTGAAAGGCAGACTTACTTAGAGAGAGGGGAAGAAACAGGGATAGAAAGAGAGAGAAACAGTGAGAGAGAGCTTCCATCTGCTGGTTCACTACCTAAATGGCTACAAAGGTCAAGACTGGGCTATGTCAAAGCCAGGAGCCAGGAGCTATGTCTGAGCCTCCCACATGGGTGCAGTTGCCCAAGGGCCTGGGCTACCTTATGCTAGTTTTCCAGGCGCATTGGCAGAGAGTTGGATTGGAAGAAGAGCAGCCAGGACTCAAGCAGCACCCATATGGGATCTGAGCATTGCACAAAGCTGGCCCACAGAGCTGGACCCTATATGTATGCATTTAACATTTGTGTCAGACTCATATGTTCTTTAAAAAATATTTCTAGAGTATGAGGAATTTGGAATTACAGAGTTAAACTCCTTAAAGTAAAACAATCATAAAAGCACAAACGAATAAACAGAAATTCAGGGTCACATCATTGCTTATTGGCAGAGTTAAGAATCAGAATCCAATGTGATTCCAATGTACTTTTCAGTAAAATCCTGTGTTTATAAGTAGAAATTACAAAATTTCCTTTTCCATTATATTCTCCTACTGCTGTATATGTGTATGCATGTGTGTATTTCTAGATATTTTTAGTTCTATAAATTTATGGAATTTTGAAATATGATGTATTGGTACATGTATATAATGCAGAATGAATGAAACAAGCTGATTAGCATGTCCCAACCTCATATATACTTGTTATTTTTGTGATGACAACATTTGAAACTTACTGTATGGATTTGGAAGTATGCATTATTGTTAGCTATTATCACCATACTGTGCCATAGATATCAAAGAAACTATTCCTCTTGTCTAAAACTCAGTATTTGACCATTGTAACTGACATCTCTCCTTTCCAACACTCACCACACCACCACAGCCTCCGGTAATCCCTGTTCTATCTCTTTTTTCCATGAGATTGACTGTTTTAAATTCCACATATAAGTGAGTTCACACAGTATTTGTCATTTTGTGCTTGGCTCATTTCATTATCTACAGTCACACTTTTGTGCAATAAAATTTCAAAATTTACTATTTTACATTGTTTTTCTATGCAAGCATTATTTTTCAAAAGTCTACTTTTTATCTATGGTTTTACAACATTTCTGATCTTTTCAAAGTATTAAATTTTACCTTTGTTAATTTATAATCCTTACCTATCTGTTCCTAATGATTTATCTTTTTATTTCCTTTCTTCTCTACATTTTGTATTTTTCTTTATTCTGTGTTTACAGATTCTTTTAAAATAGATGTATGTATTTATTTGAAAGCTGGAGTTACAGAAATAGAGGGAGTGTAGCACAGTCAGTAAAGCCACCATCTGCTCTGCTGGCATCCCATATGGGTATGGGTTCGAGTCCTGGCTGCTCAAATTCCAATCCAGCTCTCTGCTAATGTGCCTGGGAAAGCAGTGAAGGATGGCCCAAGTTCTTGGGCCCCTGAAGCCATGTAAGAGACTTGGAAGAAGCTCCTAGCTCCTAGCTTCGGATCGGTCCAGGCAGCCATTGCAGCCTTCTGGAGGAGTGAACTAGCTGTTGGAAAATCTCTTTCTGTCTCTGCCTCTCTCTCTGTAACTCTGATTTTCAAATACATAAATACATCTTTCTTAAAAAAGATTTATTTTTATTTATTTGAAAGATGGAGTTACAGAGAGAAGCAGAGACAGAGAGAGAGGTCTTCCATCCGATAGTTCACTCCCCAGATGGCCGCAGCAGCCGGAGCTGTGCTGATCCAAAACCAGAAGCCAGGAGCTTCCTTTGGGTCTCCCACATGGGTGCAGGGGCCCAAGGACTTGGGCCATCTTGTACTGCTATCCCAGGCCATAGCAGAGAGCTGGATTGGAAGAGGAACAGCCGGGGCTAGAACCGGCGCCCACATGGGATGCCGGTGCTTCAGGCCACGGCATTAACCCAATGTGCCACAGGGCCAGCCCCATAAATACATCTTTAAAACAAATACATCTGTAAAAAATAGAGCAAGAGAAAGAGAGAAAAACAGAGAGATCTTGCATGTTTTGGTTTACTCCCCAGGTGGCCCCAACATCCAGAGCTGGACCAAACTGAAGCCAGGAGCCAGGAGCTTCATCTGGATTTCGCACACGTGGGTAGCAGGGACCTAAGCACTTGGGACATCTTCAGCTGCTTTTTTTCAGGCCTATATTAGGGACCTGGCTCAGAAGGGGTGTAGCCCGGACATGAACTTGCAACTGTATAAAATACTGGTGTTGCATTTGAAAGCTTTACCTGATACTACAACGCTGCCCCCTGTTTATAAATTCTTAAAGTGGAATGCTAGATCATTTATTCTAGATGTTGTTATAATTTCTGTTATAGCCATATAAAACCCAACACTTGTGTTAAATAGTGCTTTAATTCTGTCCCACAAATTGTTATATGCTACATTTTTGTTGTCATTCACTTGAAAAGTTGTTTATTTTTTGATGATTCTTTTCTTGGTCTAATATTTTAAAAGTGTTTATGTTTCAGATAATTTCCTTGTTACTAATTTCTAATTTAGACCAATTGTACTACAAACATCCTCTGCATCATTTTACTTTTGTGTATTTATGTGAATTAGGTTTATATTCCAGCACATGTTCTATCTAGGTGAATATAGCTGTTCTGTTAGAAAGAAGACAGCTGAAAAACCTTTGTCATAATTGTAAACCTTTTTCTCTCTTTAATCTTTCCATCTTTGCATTGTATATTTGAGGCTCATCAAGGCACATAGGCTTCTGTACTTTCTGAGCTGTATTAGATTCCTCCTGCTGTGATAACCAATGACTACGACAGTTCTGGTGATCAGAGGACTGAAATGACTCTTGCTAGGCTACTTTCAAATGGCAGCAGGGCTGTATTCCTGGTGCAGGCTCTAGAGAGGACCCCATTTGCCTGGTTTTATTTATTTCTTTTTCAGCTAGTAGAGGCCACTCGTAGTCCTTGGCTCACAGTCCCTGCCATCCTCCAAGCCAGCAATGGCAGTGAAGTCTTCCTTACATCACACTCTCAGTGTTTCCTTATTCACAACTCTTTGTATCGCTCCTCCAGCCATCAGTTATATTCACTGGTGTAATCCAAAAGTAATCAAAATGTTGGCGTTTTTTATTATGAAAAATATTATGGAAATAACTGATGTATCTCATTGTACTACTTTGTGTTGAACATTTTGCTCCCTTATTTTGCTTGCTAGAACTTTCATTTGACCATTAAAGCAGGTATTTTTGCTAGATTTAGTCAGTTTTATATACTAAAAACCTAGAAAAGTACTTTTCATGTACTACATTCCTCATAAATATTTTGAATAAAAATAAAATTAAAATAATTACTTCCATATGACAAATCCATAGAATAAGATGGTAAATCTGCCTCTTCCTTCTTACTAAAATTAGCAAATTGAAGCTTGGGTAATATAAATGATGAACTCAAGTTTTGGGATTAGATTTATATAATTAGATTTATCAAATTAGATATCAAATTAGATTTAACAAAGAAATAGAGTTACTAATACATGCTACTGACATATTATTTTAGTAAAACCTAATATATTTGAAAAATGCTATCTAGTCAATCATTACATACTATGACCTGGGTTAAATTAATGGATAGGCACTAATAATATACAGCTAATATTAGAACAATGTTTTCTCCTGCCACTTCTCTGCAGATACTACAAAGAAGAATGCAGACAATTTAAGGATTTATGGCCACAGAATTTTTGCTAAATGGATTCAAGTTGTTGAATTTGTCTTTTTTTTTTTTAAGACTTATTTGAAAGTCAGACTTATAGAGAGACTGAGAGTGAGAGAGGGCGAGAGGTAGAGAGAGATATTCCATTTGCTGGCTTACTCCCCAAATGGCTGCAACAGCTAGGACTGGGCCAGGCAGAAGCCAGAAGCCAAGAGCTTCATCCGGGTCTCTCATGTGGGTGGCAGAGGCCCAAACACTTCGGTCATCCTTGGCTGCTTTTCCCAGGTAATTAGCAGGGAGCTGGATTGGAAGTGGAACCGCTGGGGCAGGAACAACCTTGTATTCGGGTGTGGCAGCTTTACCCACTAAGCCACAATGCTGGACCCAAAGTAATCTTTTTTAAACATGAAACCCTTCAACATCTGGTGGCTTGGTCTTGATATGTAGGCACATAGCAAAGGGACGGTTCCAATCAAAAGCCCAGCCAAGGCCGGCGCCGCGGCTCACTAGGCTAATCCTCCGCCTAGCGGCGCCGGCACACCTGGTTCTAGTCCCGGTCGGGGCTCCGGATTCTGTCCCGGTTACCCCTCTTCCAGGCCAGCCCTCTGCTGTGGCCAGGGAGTGCAGTGGAGGATGGCCCAAGTGCTTGGGCCCTGCACCCCATGGGAAACCAGGATAAGCACCTGCCTTCTGGCTCCTGCCATCGGATCAGCACGGTGCGCCGGCCGCAGCGCGCTGGCCGCGGCGGCCATTGGAGGGTGAATCAACGGCAAAGGAAGACCTTTCTCTCTGTCTCTCTCTCACTGTCCACTCTGCCTGTCAAAATTAAAAAAAAAAAAAAAAAAAAAAAGCCCAGCCAATCTGAACTCAGAATTTCAGCCTCCATAATTCTGAAGTAGATACTTGTTCTATTTTAACAATCAGAGTCTTAGTTCAGGCTGCTATATAGAACAAGTACACTGTCCTAGTGAGCACTGAGATCCGCAGGGCAATGCCTTCATTCCAGAAGAAGGTCAGAGAGCTATGGCAAGGTGGAGGTAGTGTTCAGTGTTTCTGGTTGATAAGCAGGTTAAGAAGTAGTGATAAGTCTAATAGTAATACAAATGCCAACTTTTATTAATTGTTTTTCATTCTGATTTGTTCATTTCTGAATTTATCTTCTGGAGGACTTAGTATTTCTCAACATTTTCTAAAGCTAAATCTCTAAAATACATTTTAAAAGCATGATTTTATCTGAATCAAAAAATAGCTTTCAGGGGGTAAGGATCTGACCTACCAGTTAAAATTCCTGCATCCCATACCAGTGTGTCTGAGTTTGATACTTGCCTCAGGCTCCCAACTCCAGGTTCCTGCTAATGCTAACTCTATAAGGCAGCAGTGGATTGGGTTCAGACCACCCCCACGGGAGACCTGGATTGAGTTTCTGAATTCTGGCTTCAGTTTGGCCTCACAGTTGTGGGCATTTGGGTAGTGAATCAGTAGATAGGAGCTCCCCCTCTTTTTCTTTTCTTCCTTCTTCCTTCTTCATCCTCCCTCCCTCTGTCTCCCAGCCCCTCTGATAAATAAGTACATAAATTTTATGTACTTTTAGAGAATGACAAAAAAGTATAGTATAGAGTAATTGATATGATCTGTGCACACAAAGCATGGGGTATTTCAAATTCTCTCAGAGATTTCATGTAAAATTTGGATTTAAAAAGTACAGTTGAGTGACATAAGGTTTTTCACCTTTTTTTTTTTTTTTTGAAGGTTGTGCTCTTGTCTTCTGGATAAATGGATATACTTTGTAACTTTCTCAGTTGCTTTCCTTGAGGGAATATAAAAGCAAATAGTTGCAAATAGTAGAACCACTTTATGTGTGCAAAAAGGGTCATTTTATTTCAAGTTCAATGACTTAAATATATTATGGTGAATGTCAAACTCAGGGTCATTAAACAAGATTTTACTCACATATATAAAATGTGTATCTGTTATCACCAAGGATGCTTTTTTCTAATTTCTAATTAGAATTTTTTCTAATTCAATATTTGCTGAATTAAATTTTTTTAAATAACAGTCATTTCATATCTTTTCTACCTCTTACATCTATCAGAAAAACCACGTTAACAGAATTGCTGTATATTGAAGGAATGCAAATCTTGCTTAAAAATTATTTGATTAAGCAAGTATCTACTAATTCTATAACTAAATGCAAATAACTATGGAAGTAATATGAATCCATGTTATAAGATTAGTTCATATTCCTTTAATTTTAGAAGCTATATGATAGTGCTAATTACTTATTTTATTCGACAGGAGAAAATGCTGATACACATTACTATTATGTCTATCAAAAATTAAAAGCAGGTGAAGCAAGCTCAACTAGAAAAAATATATAAATAAAAATTCAATATTTCTTAACATGCATTATTACCATGTAACTGTTAAATGGGCTTTATCACATAAAATAATTAAGCCTAATTAATAGTTAATATGACTACCTGGTCACAAAATGTAATGATATTCTAATTGTGATCAAACGTACTATGTAATCGGTGCTTATTGCATTAAACCACATATCACATGCCTGTTATCTCCTTTGTTTTATAAATTGGAACTTTAGTTCAACCCCTGCTTCTTAGTAAGGTAACACCTTGGAAATGCTGAAAATGAACTGGCAGAATGCCAAGAAATCTGCTTAAGCTGAAATACAAAAGAGGTTTTGAAGGAGGAAAAAAACCTTAATCTTCTAACACCATAAATTTTGTGCTATTATAGTTAATAAAGCTGGTATCAAATTATAAATGGTTTAATTTTTTCCACTCACTCTTAGCTATATTGCACTGTAGGTGCTTGATTCAGGAGGTAAAGCTTGTTTTGCTACTTTTTTTTGATGTTGTGTAATGATTTTGTAATTTTCATCTTCTCTACAGTGTTTTGCTAAGATGCATAATAAAAATATTGAAACCATCCTTGATATATATATTTATTTACAATAATTTTTCATGACCTTTCAAATAAGGTATCAAGATATTTATTATTAGCATTATTAATATTTCTGATGAATAGGTGCTTATCTAATTAAATACCTGGCTTCCAAGACCAAAAAGAGACTTATTAGCTCTCTTTTGTATGGATCACTATCATTTGGCTGTAATATACAACTAAGAATTTCTACTAATCTTCATATAAGAACATAAAATTCCATATAAATAGTAGTGGTGTAGATGTGATAAAAAAAAGCTTCAACTTTTGTTATGCAATTATTGACTTACAAGGAAGGCAACAGAGGGAAGAGCCATATAATTAAATTACTTAAGGCAATTGATTATTTAACCCAATAATTCAAAATTTACTAAATGTAGACAAATACCTATTTATTTATTTCTGCTAAAAAATAGAATTTGAACTTTAACAAGCAATGGAATTAGATTAAGTATATTAATTTCTACTTAAGTATAAATCAGTCCTTCACAAGTATATTTATGTAATTTATCATAAGTAGATTTTTCATCATCATATTCATCCATTTAAAATACTACTTTCATGATTCAATTTTTAATAAATTATAATATTTTTCTAGAGGATAACAATCTTATATACATACAATAGTGAAGAGGTAAGACAATATATGTTCAAATCAGTATATATTGGATTATAGATGTATCAAAGACTTAGAAAAAGATAGGTTTTCAGTATATTAATTATTGCTCTGGTATCCATCAGTCCATTTAATTGTGAAGCAGAGAGTTCTAATTGAGAAAAATGAAGAAATACTACGAAAATCTAGATTAATCAAAGAGGACACTAGACTCTTAGATATAGCCAAGTAATTTATAATTAATATGTAAAAGGCATTCATAACCAGGCTGACAGCAAGCAATGGCAGTTTAAATACAGCATTCATTGCAGTTGGCAGGTAAAGCGGCTGCCTGCAAGCCCGGCATCACTTATGGGTGCTGGTTCACGTCCTGGGTGCTCCACTTTCATTCCAACTTCCTAAAGGCCTGGGGAAAGCAGCAAAAGAGGGTCCAAGGGTTTGTGCCCCTCCCACCCATGTGGGAGACCAAGATGAAGCTCCTGGCTCCTGACTTCGGCATGGCCCTCTGCCAGACGTTGCAGCCATCTGGGGAGAGGACCAGCAAATAGATCTCTCTTTCTCCCTCTCTTTCTATTTCTTATTTGTAGGTTAAAAAATCTTTTCAGATGAAATTTGAAAATGAAATAAGTTACATTGATAAACTGTCAAGAGAATTGTGATAAGATTTTGAAAATATTATTAGTGATTTTGAAAATAAAAAAAATTACTTTGTATGAAACTCAGTCTTTATGAGTAAAAATACCTTAGTATTAAATGATACTATTCACAATTCTGAATATCTATTTTTTGAATATATAACTTTAAACTCAGCTGAAGTTATAAAAATTCTCAGTTTAAAATTTAAAATCATTTCCATAAAAATCTACCAGTGAACTCACTACACTTTATAGGGAGACTGAGTCTGCTTATAGGTAAAGTTATCAACACACACAAATGCTAAAGAAATAAATACTCCATGCAGTATTCTGCACAGATAACTGCTATGAAAAAGAAGCTAGCTCTTTTTGCAACATGGGAATTTAAACAATAATGATCAGGAAAATTATTTATTTCAAAAATATAGCTTATATGTTATTAAAACCAATAAAATTCACAAATAAATGAAAAGTAACAAAAATATTTCTGAAAGCTGAAACTAACACATATATGTTATTGACTCTAGTTAAATGCTAATCTCATTGCTTAAAATGAATCAAAAATAAAATATAACAAGATGTTTATGTCTTGGCAGGGTTTGCCCTCCAAATTACATCTCCAGTGCTGATATTATTTCCAAGCTATGGAAATACTAAAAGTAAATTTAGAATGACCGGGAATTCTGTGAAGGATGTCAAATCAAGAAGATTATGGAGAGGAATAAAAACAAATTCCCAGCTATTTCTTTGCGTTTTCTTGCAGTGCTCGTCCCAGAAAGCAGGCCCCAGTTGCGAAGTTTCAGGGTGATTCTGGCTGCTAAAATGTGTCCAGACGGGCACAGTCATTTTGGGAAGCAGTCAGCGTATGTGGGAGAGGGTGAGCATTATGCCAGCAGAAAAGGAAATGCCAAAATTTTGTTTATACAATAACAGAAATCTTAGTCTTAGGTCCAAGGATTGGACATACACCATAGAAACAGCAAAGGATCTGAGACTATAACTGAGATTTGAGTCACCTCTAACAGAGGACACATAGAACTGAGTGGCAGTGATGGCTAAAACCAATTCTCCAGATGGTTATAAAAACACCTAGACTGCAACAAGTGTTGTGGCATGGTGGGTAAAGCTTGCCTGCCATGCCAACATCCCATCTCGGTATAGGTTCTATACCTGGCTGCTCCACTTTCAATCCAGATCCTTGCTAATGGCCTGGGAAAGGCAACGGACGATAGCCCAAGTGCTTGGGCCCCTGCATAACACATGGGAGAACAAGAAGATCCTGGCTCCTGGCTTTGGACTGGCCCAGCCCTGTTTGAAGCAGCGATTTCCACAGTGAACCAGAAGACAGAAGACCTCTCTCTCTCTCTCTCTCTCTGCCTTTCCAACAAATAAAACAAATCAAAAAAAAAAAAAAAAAAAAAAAAACACTAGATTCTGCACAGCATACTATTTACAATTTGTAGGAAGCAATCCAGCATTTCTTAACATTCAATGAACCAGAGAACTACAACCAATTCTGAAGGAAAAAGACAACTAACAGATGCAAATATTAAAATGACCCAGATGCTATATCTTTGTTAGATTTTGAGCAGCAATTTTATAGCAGCTCCCATGCTTGAAGACATAAAGAGAACCATATTTAAAATGAATTAAGTGGCTGGCACTGTGGTGTAGCTGGTAAAGCCACCACCTGCAGTGCTGGCATCCCATATGGGCGCTGGTTCGAGTACTGGCTCTACTTCTGAATCAGCTCTCTGCTATGGCCTGAGAAAGCAGTAGAAGATGGCCCAAGTACTTGGGCCCCTGCACCTGCGTGGGAGACCTGGAAGAAACTCCTGGCTCCTGGCTTTGGATTGGCCCAGCTCTAGCCATTGTGCCCATTTGGGGAGTGAACCAGAAGATGGAAAACCTCTCTCTCTGCATCTGCCTCTCTGTAACACTGCCTTTCAAATAAATAAATAGATCTCTAAAATAAAATGAATTAAGGCATTGACACTGTAAGCAAGGTAACACGAAGTTTAAAGTAAAACAAAATTGAACAACAAATTTAAAAACAAATCACACAAAAATTTAAAAATTCACTGCACTAGTTCAAAAGCAAAAAATATCAGTAAACAAAATATCAGTAAACCTAAAAATAAAACAATAACAATTATGTAATATAAACATTAGTGAAAAATAAGATAGACAAAACAAAAATATTTGAAGAGAGTAGCCCTGAAGTACACAAGTATATTGACAAATAAAACATTATAGATTCAAGGACAGTATACTCCAAACAGGAATGAAAAAAAAAAAAAAATCACACCTAAATACTTCCTAATCAAACTGATAAATATTAAAGAGAAAGAAAATAGCTTTAAAGCAGTCAGAGACATCAGTTGGAGCAGCAATTCACACACTAAGCCACCTCTACAAGAGCAAAAGGAGCCAGGAAAGTAGTGACAGACAGTAAAGAAATTCCATGAATTATCAGAGAAAGAGGACAGACAACACCATGACCACTAGTGCAACTTCTACTTCACCTGTTCCTGGTTGGAAATGCCATTTTGCTAAAAAAAGGTGGAAGGCACTGTGGTTCCTGCCATCAACATGGATTAACAGCCTGGCTACAGGAGCATTCCATAGTTCTTGTAGCCTAGAAAAATATTCCTGCATTCTAGCAGGGCAGATTGAACTTCATGGGTCCCACCTGGGCTCAACAAGACAACACTGGCTCCATAGTCCACACCAACACACTGCTCTCCATTGCAGTAGACAGTAGGGGCAGTTTAACTGGGATAGACAGTCCTTAGAATTTTGGAATTAAGGAAACCCACCCAGTCAGAACTGAGGACAATATTCTTCCTCATTGCCTACCCTCCCTGGACCACTTGAAAAATAGCAGGATGAGGCTCAGTTTCTGAGTATCCACCTGGGGTCTGACTACAGATGCTAACACCTTACTGGACAATGAGTTTAGGTAGCCCAGAGGGGTTAGAGAGCTCAATATTGAGTGAGCCGGTGTTCTGGATAGAGCTCACATATGGGTGGGTGAAGAGACTCTGAACATGTCAGTGGGCTCCAACATCTCCCCCCATTGCCTCCATGACAATAATCAAAGATGCTCCACCATGCTCCTCTCAGTTATTATTCTGGACCCTTGCTCCACAAACAAACAGTGGACCAGAGCTCCCTGGTCCCACTCAATGCATAACTGCACACCCCTAAAAGTATGGAATAAGCCTCGGGTGTTCCACAAAACCCAGCAACACTTTGCTCATCAGGATTTACAACTGAAATCTTTGGCTAAGCTTACCATAATACAATACTACAGCTTGCTGGGATCTCTGTCCCACAAGATCCACACTTGACCTAGGCTCAGTGTGGCTTTCAGGCCTATAGGCCCCAGTGCTGCATGTGCAGCTGCATACAACCAAAACTGGTAAACACAGAGAGAGGCCCAGGACAACTTTTTTGCTGATAGAGAGCCCAAATCGCTCTCACTTATCCAGGCATTCAGTCAGAAAGTATCCATGGGTGCCACCTCCTCCAACCAACCTTAGACGGACTCTTCGAGCTCTGGGTCTGGGCAGCAGCTAGGAGTCTCTAAGACCACACAGCTCAACTGATCTCACAATTCCTGTGGCTGCCATTGATACTGACTGGGAATCTACATGCCAGGCACACCTACAACACAAGCAAAGCCTGCTTCCAACACACAAGAGACTCATCACAACAGTCCCTCCTGCAAGAGATAGCCGGTAGCCAGAGTAACAGAAATCTCAGTGACCATACTAAGACACAGGAAAAGCACAGATCCCTACACCAAATATTATCAACTATTGTGAATAAATGCTTAGCGAAACTATACAGCAAAATCGAACTAGAACTAAAGATAAAGTGCTAATCAGAGACAAACTAACACCCACACACGCATCTCCAGAATGAAGCCTTCAATCATAAAAGCTGTCCTCCAGAAGCGACAGAATCAAGATATTCCTCCAGTAAGCAAAAATTAACAGAAACACAACGAATATGAGCAAAAAAGGCAATATGAGTCCCATAAAGGAACACAATAATGCATTAATATTGAACTGTGACAAAGGAAGATTGACAAAATGCTTGAAAAAGAAATCAAAAGAATGATTGTAAGATAACTCAAAAATATAGAAAAACAGTTACATCAAGAAATCAGTAATGAAATGTATGGGAAATTCGGGAAAGAATAGAGATATTAAGAAAAAAAGAAGAAAATTGGAATGAAGTATTCAATAAGTCAAATAAAAAATACAGTGGAAAACTTTAACAACAGACTTGATGAGGCAGAAGAAAGAATATCTGATCTACAAGGCATGTGTTTTGAAATATCACAGTGAGACCAAAAAAAAAAAAAAAAAATTAGAAAGAACAAAAACAGTGTTTGGTATCTATGGGATACTGTCAAGCAACTAAATATACGCATCTTAGGAACTCCTGAGGAAATGATTAAAAAAGTGACTTAGAAAATCATTCATTGGAATGCTATATGAAAATTTCATCAATTTGAAGAAAGATACAGACATCCAAATATATGTAGCTGATATAAAACCCCATGTAGTCAGCCGAGGCCGCGGCTCACTAGGCTAATCCTCTGCCTTGAGGCGCCGGCACACCGGGTTCTAGTCCCAGTCGGGGTGCCGGATTCTGTCCCGGTTGCCCCTCTTCCAGGCCAGCTCTCTGCTGTGGCCAGGGAGTGCAGTGGAGGATGGCCCAAGTGCTTGGGCCCTGCACCCCATGGGAGACCAGGATAAGTACCTGGCTCCTACCATGGGATCAGCGCAGTGCGCCGGCCGCAGCGCACCCGCCATGGCGGCCATTGGAGGGTGAACAAACAGCAAAAGGAAGACCTTTCTCCTCTCTGTCTCTCTCTCTCTCTCTCACTGTCCACTCTGCCTGTCAAAATAAAAAAGAAAAAAAAAAAAAAAAAAAACATGTAGTCATGATTAGCAAAGGGTATCACTACGACACATTATATTCAAACTTTCAAAAATAAACATAAAAAAATCCTAAACTTTATAAAACAGAAACCCCAGGTCAATTTTAAAAGAACTCCCATCAGATTGACAGCATAGTTCTCAATAGAAATCTACAGTCTAGGAGAGAATGGAGAAATGCAGTCCAAGTTTTAATAGAAAAAATAAATGTAAACCCAGAACACTTTACCAGCAAAACTCTCACTCATAAACTAAGGTGAAGTAAAAATTGAAGGAGAAGCAAAAATTGAAAGAATTTCTCACCCACCTGGCAAGCCTTACTTACGGACATATTGCATACAGAAACACAGAAAGGCAACCAACATCATGACAGAATGTGGAGGCAGAAAACCTCCCCGTGGGGGGAAAAAAAATACAGATCCAAAACAAGCAATGGGAACTTTATGAGAAAAAAGCAAGACAAATTCTTACTTAACAATAATAATCCTAGGAATAAATGCATGAAAGTCTCTAATTAAAAGCACAAATTGGATAAATGGATTAAAAAAAAAAAAAACAATTATATGGTCCCTATAAGAAACACACTTACAAATAAAGATACATACAGATTAAAGGTCAAAGAATAGAAAAAGATATCCTATGTTAATGGAAATCAGAAGCAAGCAGGAGTAGCTATACTCATATCAGAAATAATAAGCTTTAGGGTAAAAACTGCTAAAAGACAAAAGGAAAAACATAACGACTAAGGGATGAATTCAACATGAAGTGACTATTGTCGATAGAACACCCAGTTTTATAAAACAAATGTTAATGGATAGAATGGGAGATACAGGCTCTGATATAATAATACTGGGATCTTCAACACTCCACTCACATTAAAAATCAACAAAAAAACAACAGAGCAAATCTAAACTGTATATCAGATGTCCTAATAGAGAGCTAACATTTGATCCCATGGCAGAAGAATGAAATTTTAAAAACATTATTTCCAGAAACAGAAAAAGACACATATGGAAAAATCTGACAAGTTAATGGATTGGAAAAATTAATATCATTAACTGTCCATACTACCAAAGCATCTTACAGAATCAGTGAAACTCCAATGAAAATTCCAAGGACATTCTTCAAAGGTCTAGGAAAAAAATTTCAAAATTTCTTAAGCACAAAATAAAAAGAAAACCCTGAAAAACTCAAAACTATTTTAAACAATATAGGCAAAGCAAGAGTCATGAAAATACCAGATTTCAAGTCACTCTACATGATTTTTATAATCGGAACAGTCTGGAACTGGCATAAAAATGGATATATAGACCAATGGGGCAAAATATAAATCCCAGTTATCTACTCATGATTTTAGCTTGCCAAAAATTAGTTTGTTATAGATTCATGAGTAGATAAATATATAACAAACTAATTTTTGACAAGCTAAAATCATTTGCTGGAGAAAGGACAGTCTCTTCAATAAATGGTTTTGGAAAAGTTGGAAGTTTCAAAGAAAACTGCTACCTTACATCCTATAAAAAAAAAAAAAAAAACTCAAAATGGATAAAGTATCTAAACTGAAGACCTGAAACAATGAACCTAACAGAGGGAAGCAGGGGAAATGTGGTAAGACCTTGTCCCAGGCAAAGACTTCTTGAATAAGACCCCAGAAGTACAGGAAATAAAAGCTAAAATAGAAAATGATTAAAGCTAAGAAGTTTCTGCTCAGCAAGAGAAATAATGAACAATTAATGAGGAAATCAACAGAATGGGAGAAATATCTGCAGACCATGTATCCAATAAAGAATTAATACCCAGAAAATATAGTGAGTTCAAGACACTTAACAACAACAAAACGATCATGTTAAGACATGCACAAAGGCTATGAGTAGACATTTTCCAAAGGAAGACCTACAAATGATCACCAGGAACATGAAAAATTGCCAGGATCACTGGCCTTTGGGAAGATTTAAATAAAAACCACAAAGAGGTATCACCTCATTTCATTTAAAATAGCTACTATCCAGAAATGGGGAAAAAAAGGCCCATAAAATTGTGGAGAAAAGTTACCCTAATGTAATGTTAGTGGGAATTCCAATTGATACAGACATTATGAATTTAGTTTTGTAAAAGAACTTTAAAATATTCATTGAAAATATGCATTGTCTTCAATTCCATTTTCATGAGCATTTTGAAGCCTCTATTACATTATAATCTTGAAGAATCACTTAAAACAAAACAACATAAATAAAAATCAAAAACAAAAGAAAAATAAAAAAAATACTGACTAAATGTAAACTAAAATAATTTACCAAAACTTCAAATAGCTGAAGAGAAGTCGGGAAAATGGCAACATGTGAAAACAAAGGGAAAAATTCAACAATCAAATTTGAGCTAAAAGGAAATCATGTAAATTGCATTGAATTTAATAGTCAAAAGCAGAGATGCCTATGGGCAAAATCTAACTTAAAAAATTGGTAAATATGACTTATATTTACAGATAATTCTTGTATTTTCAATGATTTTGTAAGTGGAAAAATATGACAAAGGTAATATGTGACTCAACAAAACCTTAAATGTTTATTAACTCAGTCATTAATTTTTGGTTTAAACACTCCTGGTTTAAATATTCTAATTCCTGGTTTAAACACTGCAAGTATAAGGCAGATTGATAGATGCAATGACAAAGCATTATTATGTCATAGGCCACCTAAAGTGATATATTTAAATTTCACATAAAAATCTACACAGTTTGAAAGTAAATAAATGGAAACAATTATAAATGCATTAAGGATAAGGAAGCTAGAGTAGTTGTTGGAATATTGGTAAATGACATGAGGTCAGAGATTAATACAAGTGGGTACTGATAAAAGGGACACTTTCTGAGGAAGATATAAGTATATGGGAATGGAGAATGATGACCTCCTAAAGATATTCACAGCCTAATCTCCAGAACCTGTGGATAAGTTACCTTACACTACCAAAAGGTACACTCATGGCTGTGAAAGGTACAGACTTTGATAGAAAGATTACTCTAGATTATTCTAGTGGATACAATTATTGGCAGGAAAGTCTGAGACAGAGATGGAGTTGTGAAGAAGAAAGCAATGAGGAGATGTGATATGAGAAAAACTTGACCTGCCATCGCTGCCTGTGAGCACAAGCAGAGAACAATGACCCAAGGACTGCGAACAGCCTTTAACACCTGAAAAAGGCAGGGAATTGAGGATCCCTCCTAGAGCCTTCACTGAGGATTAGAGCACAGCTGACATTTGATTCTACCCCAGCAAGGCTCATTTCAGACCACTGACATTCATAATGCTTAAGATAATAAATTTGTGTTACTTACAGCAACTAAGATTGCTGTGAATTGATTATTACAGCAGGAGGAAACTAACACAGCAAACAAAGTTCAAAGGCTTACATTGTTCTTAAGCCTCAAAATACATGATTGGAAGATCAAAGGGATTAAAAAAAGAGAACAAAGTTCACAGTAATAGCAGAAGATTTTAACTGCTCTTACTCTGACAGACAGCTATCCAAAAATTGCAGCACAGACAGAACACAAGATATTTTCACCCATTCCACAAGAAAATCAGCATCTCATAGAACCATCTGCATGATCATATTCATTACACCACTATTCACAACATCTAAGACATGGAATCACCCTAAAGATTCATCAATTAATGAACAGATCAATAAAATGGGATATATACACACAACCAATAAACATATCAGACATAGCCAATCTTTAAGTGAGGGAAACCCTGCCACTTGGCAAAACTTGCATGAATCTGGCTCACTGTGCTAAGTGAAACAAAACAGGTAAGAAAGACAAGTTGCACACAATCTCACTTAAATATGGAATCTAATAAAGAACTCATAGAAGAAAAGAGTAGGATGATGGCTAAGAGAAGCTACAAGGAAAGGGAAAAAAGTTTCAGACAGAAGGAAAGAACAAGCTTTGAGATTTGTTCTACAGTTGGGTGCAGTCAATAATCTGTGCATTTCAAAATAAGAAGTAGTAAATTTCAAATTCTTTATCAAAAATTGCAGTTAAGCAAGATGACAGCTATTTTGATTACCTTAATTTAATCACTCCATATTGTATACAAATATCAAAATATTGTATTCTACAAATGCATATGATTATGTTTTCAATTACAAATCCCAATTAATTTTTAAGAACATTTTGCATGCTATGTATATCTAGTTTTTTTATTATTAAACTATAAATTTAAAGATAAAATTATAGTACATGATTCCACATAAGAAAACTTTTTAGAAATGCAAACTAAATTATGAAATAAAAAATAGATAGATGCCCAGGGATGAATATAAAAGGAAGGATAAATTATAAGGGGCTTAAGAAGAGTTAAGCACAATAGATATTTGTTTTGATGATTGCAATGGATTGGGAATGTAAATATATGTCAAACTTGATCACATTTTATAATTTATAAGAAAGCACCTCATTGCCGGCGCCGCGGCTCACTAGGCTAATCCTCCGCCTAGCGGCGCCGGCACACCGGGTTCTAGTCCCGGTCGGGGCGCCGGATTCTGTCCCGGTTGCCCCTCTTCCAGGCCAGCCCTCTGCTGTGGCCCGGGAGTGCAGTGGAGGATGGCCCAGGTGCTTGGGCCCTGCACCCCATGGGAGACCAGGAAAAGCACCTGGCTCCTGGCTCCTGCCATCGGATCAGCGCGGTGCGCCGGCCGCAGCGCGCCGGCCGCGGCGGCCATTGGAGGGTGAACCAACGGCAAAGGAAGACCTTTCTCTCTGTCTCTCTCTCTCACTGTCCACTCTGCCTGTCAAAAAAAAAAAAAAAAAAAAAAAGAAAGCACCTCATTAATGGATATTTCAATAAAAATAAAATAGAGATTGCTTATTTTCTAATTATCCTTACATGTGTATATTTTATCAAAAAAGTTGATCAAGTGAGAAAACTCAATTTCAGCAATATTAGTGGGAAAATATATAAATGTTTAGTTAAAATAACATTTATTTTTAAACAATGATTTACTATAGGAAAAGCCTTATTGTTTAAAAATAAACATTTATTTTCCAAATACATTTCCTAGTCAGATCCTAATCCACATGGAGGCAACAACTATCTCAGAAATGTTCAGAGAATTCTCAAAACATAGTTTTATAAAATATTTTAACCTTCTTCATATGAAAAATAGCATAATTTTTGTGAGCATTACTGCAAAAATTTGCCTCAGAATAGTTAAGCAGAAAAACAGACCAGTGTCTAAAACTCTAAGGTGAGAGAAGAATGCATCTGTGATCAAGAGAAATTACTACTTTGCTAGAAATCAATCCTTGAAAAACAGACCATTCTCAGTACTTCTTACATTAAATTACGCATGTTATTAAAAGACCACAAGAGCATTAATTCATCTAGCAACATAGTCATTTGTCCCATTGTTTTCTATCTAGCTGAAATCACTGATAACTAAAATCGTGTCATCAAATATTAGCATTTCACATTAATTTGATTTGTTTCTCCTCTATCATTATTTAACATTTAAATGCTTGTTTAATTTGATTTAAACCTTGTTGATCCGAGTCCCTTAATATAACAGAAGCTGTGTTTCATTCATGTTTGTGTCTGTTATCATGTATTACAAAACAAAACTTACAAGGTGGAGCTAGTGTAGATTTTTAAATCGTTTACATAAGGTTTTTAAATATAAATAAACAGAACACATAGAACTTAGTTTAAATTTTTATTCTTTTCATACCAACTCATATGTAGCCATGCACGAGGACAATTCTGAAGTTTCAGGCATCTGATAAATATGGATATGCTGGATTAAAAGTATGTTTAAATGTTTGAGTATGAAGCCCCAGGAGTCTCTTTCATCACTCTTGTTGTTTTATAATTTAGGAAAATGAAGTCTCTAAGTTGCTGGTCATAAGAACCATTATCACTGGTCCTCAAACTACAAGACCAGCTAGTACCATTCTAGTAAAAGCATTCACATATGAGTCAATTTACCTTACTGTTTCTCGAAAATAATAACAGTGCTCATTTCTCATGAAGTTTATTTTCTCTGCTTTTCCAAAAATTGTCATTTATGTATTTTTATTTATTTAAAAGACATAGCAACAGAAAAGTAACGAGATATTCACACACCAAATGGCTGCAACAGCTGGAGCTAGGCAAGGCAGAAATTGGAAGCCTGATGCTGCATATCAGTTTCTCTTGGGGGTGGCAGCAACACAAGTGCTTGAGCCATCACCTGCTGCCTCCCAGTATATGCGTTAGCAGGAAACCGGATCAGAACCAGTGTTTCTAAGACTCAAACCAGACACATCGATGCATGCAGTGTAACTGACTGGGCCACAGCAACTGCCCTACCACCACTTCTCTGTCTGGCAATAAAAATTCAGTAACACTGCAGCACAGACATCTTAGTGAAATCTCCACCATCCAGGGGGATGCAATCACATCTCTGCAGCAAGGCCTGAGCCACAGTCCCTAGAAGCAGGCTTTCTTTCATGTTTGTTCTTCCTTGCATACTTCCTTGCATTCTTCAGCCCTATGAAAACCTTTAAACTTTTCTGTTCATCTTCATAGTTGCAATATCATAGCTTAATGAATATATATATATATATTAAACTTCCTTTAAAAACAGTAAAAAAGAAATTCAGTAAAACCCTATGATATGTCTAATAAATTTAAAAGTATTTTTACAAAATGTAAAGACAAAAACCCTAATATTGCTTCATAAGAGAATATATTGTCTAGTATCCTTTTTTTGAACAGTGTAAAAAAGCCGGAAATACTCTAAGGGCTTGTCCACCAAAATAATTGGGTGCTTTCTGATAGAAATCATGTCATGTCTCCCTTACGTGTTTCTTCACTTACATTCATATTATATGAAAGAAAATAACAAAATTTGGTTTACATATATAAATTTAAGTTTAAAGTCATTTAAAATATGACTTTCTGGGAAGTTGCCCAATAACAAGTAAAGTCAGCAATTTGTGATAGAAGCAAAATGCCTTCCATTGTTGACTACCTTTTCTCAGCTTTTTCGATTGTCATTTCCATGAATTTCTCAAAAAACATAACCTACAAATATGTAAATTAATATTGTTTACTTGTGTCAATTCTTAAAAAAATATTTCTTGCTAAAGGCACTAGCAAGAGAAAATGCATTTTGTTTCATGGTTCCTTGCATTCTATCAACATTACTGCATGAGAAATTCTCTAACAGAAATGTTTTATCAATAAAACTATCTCATATATACTGGTTAAAAGAGATACGTCTTTTCAAGCATCAGCGTCTCCAGCTTAGTGATTCACTAATGTTTACTGAGAATGATGTTAAATTACATCATTTTTAAATAACATTCATACCAAATTATTTTAAATTTCCAGGCAATAGGTTAAGGAAAATTGTGAAGGCTTAATTTGCATTAGCTATCTCACTTAGTTATCTCAAATAGTTATTTTTTTTTTTTATTTTAGCAACTCTTTTTATACTGGATGTCTTTTTCAGACAGCAAGCACAGTATGACAAAAGTTACTACTGATACATTTTACTATATTCATAATATTATTTCATATCTTATGAGGATGAAAAACTATTCAACAAAACAAATTGAGTAGTAAATGAAAACATGCACTGCATATGTGCCACATAGTGCCACATATTTTATTTAAAAATAATAAATAGCTATTATTTTAAAAAATAGACAAAAATCTAGAAGATGTTGAACAGTAACTACAACTAATGTAGTATAACCAATACTGTGTTAGGGTTAAATGTTGCAAATAAAGAAACTCACCATTTTCATGAAAAAAAATATAAGACACTTTAATATACCAAATTATGAAATGTCCCATATCATCCACTAGATGTCTCTAATAACTGATTTTTAATAGTTAACAATCCTTTGAAAGCTACACATGAAATACAAAAAACATGAACTAAATACGTACTTTAATATTCATATAAAATTACTGCTCATTAAAGAGATACAAGTGCTTCAATAAAGATACAAATTAAAAATCACTTACATTCAATGTCAAGGTACATGCTTTTTTGGTGCCCTCCAATTCTACTTGCAGCTTCACAGTCATATCTGCCTGAGTCGGACAACTTCACCTCTTTCATATGCAGTGATGAGCTTCCATGGTGGCCTTTGACTTCAATACGGCCATCTGGGCTCTGTTTGCATCAATTCAAGAAAAAAAAAATATGCTTGTTAGTGCAAAATGATGACCAAACATATGATGTTTATTATACATTTATGAATGAAAAGAAACTCATTCACACTTAATTTTTCCCAACAGTAATATTTCTGTATTTTTGATTTACTGCTCTCAGCTTATCCATTTTATCTGCCCACTGGCTTACAGAAATGTTGACATGTAGTAAAAACCTGTAAGCATATCTTAGCCATATTTTTAATTTAATCTGATCTTTGTCTTTTTACATATTTAAAATTCTTTCTTATTAACAATACTTATACATATTTACAGGGTCCAATGTGACATTTCAATGTATGTGTATAATGTGTACGGATGAAATCAGGTGATCTTTGCATTTTAAAAACCTGCATGTTTTAAATGGAAGAGTTTTGTTGGCTTCCAATTACATTACTTGTGATTATGAGGGAGCAATCTTGCTGTTTCACTGCCTCTAACCTACCAATGAAAATTACATTCCTCAGGAACTTTGACTACATATTCTGCCTTTCGAAGAAGTATATAAAGATGTATGACAAATAAAGCAAGTTGGGAAAAGTCTCAGTTTTCATTTTTGAAAGAGGACAGTGGCATTGCATAAAAGCATAATTTGCACAATAATTATCATACATAAAGTATTAGACATAAGCATCACCATATAAGTTGTTCTTTGTGAGTCAAGGGAAACAATGTGAAGATAACTATCACTCCAGAAATGTTGCCTCAGATCACAGAATTGCTTATCACCCAATAGTTTATATTTCTGGGGCCGGTGCTGTGGAGCAGTGGATTAAAGCCCTGGCCTGCAGTGCTGGAATCCCATAAGGGCACCAGTTCAAGTCCCAACTGCTCTACTTCCCATCCAGTTCTCTGCTGTGGCCTGGGAAAGCAGTGGAAGATGGCCCAAGTCCTTGGGCCCCTGCACCTACGTGGGAAACCCGGAAGAGGCTTTGGATCAGCTCAGCTCTGGCCGTTAAGGCCATTTGGGGAGTTAACCAGTGGATGGAAGACATCTCTCTGTAACTCTGTCTTTCAAATAAATATAATAAAATCTTAAAATAAAGAGATTATATTTCTAATAGCAACTACTGTTTAACATAATTATCGTAACTAAAATTGTTTTCTTAACTTATTTAAACACTTTTATGGCAGCCATATTAAAACAAAGACACTTTATCTGTTTAATTTTACTTTGTAAAATGAGGAAACATAACAATTTAGTGTTTAATAAGTAACTCAAAACAAACATTTTACTATTATTGTATTGATTATCTTCAGATTTTGAGATTTTGGTGCCTTAATGAAATACTTGCATGCCATGCAAAAATATATAAGAATAAAATGGCCAGCAAATTCTATGGGACTAAAATTCAAATAAATTTTAATTTCATGCATGCATGAATTTCAATTTCAATACATGCAATTTGTATCAATAAAGACCCAAGTTTAAGTATTATCAATTTATTCTCCTTTTTTTTTTAAAAAAAAGGATTTATTCATTTATTTGAAAGGCAAGTAGACAGAGGAAGAGACAGCAATCTTTCTTTTGTTGGTTTACCCTATATAGCCACAACAGCAAGGACTTAGCCTGGTTGAAGCTGGAGGCCTGGAACTTCATCTGGGTCTCCCACATAGGTTGAAGGGGCTTAAATACTTTGTCCATCTGCAGCTGCCAGATCAGAAGTGCAGCAGCTGGGACTCAAACAGGTGTCCATATTGATGCTGACATCGCATTAGCGACTTAAACCGCTGTACGATAATGCCAGTCTCAATGTGCTCTCTTTATTCATATCCAAAGGCTATTTCAAAACTAGTTTTAAAATATTAAGCTGATTTGTAGGATAACATGATTGTTTTTGTTTATTTTATTTATGAATATACTTAAAATAATAGTATTGAATCAGTTGTAATTTTTTTACTTTCTTTTTTTTACACAAAAATGGTCTTTAAAAACAAACAACTAAGATAAACATTTTTAGGCCACAATATGTTCTTCAACTCCTGCATATTGCTAAAATAAGAAAAAGCGGTTTTAAAGAAGGCATTTCCTTTGCTATTTGTAAGGCGTTCAGTTGACAAACCTATTTAATTAATTAAAGAAAATCACAAAATATTCAATATTTCATAGAAGCTAAAACCAGAATAAGTAAAACCCAAAGCCCAATAATCATTTTTTATACAAGCTAACTACCTTTCCACAGCTAAGTGGCTGTTCCTTGGTCCTTCTTTTACTGCACCCATATTCATGGATTCACCCTATTAAACTAGACTCCATTTTTTAAGCATTGACTTCTCTCAGGTCTCATGGCACCCACTGTGCCTGGTTTTCGCGGTTTTCCCTGTCTGCCTACTTCTTGCCATGGAGTTCCCCAGTATTCTGTCCTGGTCTCTGTTTTCTTGCCATACTCTGGTCTAAGGAACTCTCAACACACATACAACCTGAGGATCTTTGAACATGCCTTCCTCAGCTAGCTCACCTTTTCTCTGGAATCTAAGAATCAAATAACCTTACTACAACGTATGGCCATTTAATAAGTATCTCAAAAGGATCTGAAATCAATTCCCCTTCACCCAGCATAATCTGTTCTTTCCATGAATGATATTAGTAATTTCCCATGCTCCATGCTCATTGCTGCAGTCTTTGATTAGCTGCTGAAAATTTATTTATTTACTACATACGGAGAAATCTGTCATCTTGTTCAATATTATCATTTTCCATTTCAGTAACTGTATTTATGTCAGTCTCTCTGTTCTCTGCTACACCTGCTCAAGGTATTGTGGCTGAGATTGAAATGTACTGGCAGGGTCCTCTGGAATTCCAGAGAGCAATCACACTTTTAGGTTGAATGTGACTGCAAAAGATTCCTTGACTTTGCAAAATCATTGACATTCTGTTATTCCCCATGTCCCTTTAACAAAAACTATTCCAGCTGCATTTCTAACTTTGTTTGTAACTACTTATACTGCCCCATATTTCCTGTGCCTTCCATCTCAGCTGTTCACAGACCCATCTCAAATGCTTTACCCTTTGTACCTTTGATATTTACATGGCAAGATGCAACCCTCTATCCTTTAATTTATTGGTCAAATATTAACTTATATCTAAATAGCTCTTGATTGCATACATAAATAATTATGTCTCCAACAGACTCTATGCTGTTTGTGGGAAACATTGCTTTTTACTAAAGTCTTGTTTGAACTCGAGATTTCACCTTGTATTATTATATTATAGCAGAGCAAATGGGATAAAAATTTCATAGCATTTCATGTAAAAGGAATCCACAGTAGCCCTGGGACAGAAACATTTTATTCTAGTATTTTCATAAAGCAAATAGGTATGTTTCAATTTATATTTAGTTAAGTAAAGAAAAGGGAATCTTTCTTTATTTTTATCTTTTAAATATTTAAGAATTATACATATTATTGGAGTACATTGTGATTTTTTGGTATATGTATACATAGTGTAATGCCTGTAGGTTTACATAAATTCATCTGTTCAAACATTTTACATTTGCTTATGGTGAAATCACCCAATTCAAATCCTTTAATTTGTTTTTTTTTTTAAAGAGAAATTTACAATATATTAACACATCATTTATTTTTTTGTTACTGGTTAAAAGCTTAATTATCTTCATTAGAAAGTCACAACAAGATATGCCATAAATAGCACAAAGCAATTTCTTCCTTTGTATGAGACAAATTATTGTGCTTTCACAGTATTGAAAAGTGAATTTGAAGGTTGTGCTTTTCTTCCTTTGAAAATAAACATGTCTTCTTTTTATCTCTCAGATATGGACTATTTTTGACTTGTGAAAAATTATTAGTGTTTGTAAAACAGAGATACTATTAGTTAAAATGTTGATATGTGAAAGTTTTTGTTAATGTTCTAAAATATTAAAATAATTTATGAACAAACATTTTTGGAGAGTATGTGATTCCTTGGCAAGTTATAATTCATGTTTGGACTTAACAGTGACTTTGTAATAATGCTCAATGTGCGTCCATTCAAATAGTTACATTAAAAGACCAAAGTCATCCCTTTACATATCTGACATTCTAAAGGACATCTCTCTCTTTGTGCTACAAAAAGGCATTACGTACATCTGAAAGAAAATTCATTTATCTCTTGGCCTTGGTTCAACACCTACTGAAGATTCATTTAAGGCACCTGATATTTGATTGAGACAGGTAATGGGCATTTTAGCTGTCTATCTAGTATTTCCAAGTTCTATCACTGAATTAAGTAAGATGATTAGAGAGCAAAGTGTCTGGCTGTACATTATAATTCTTATCCTTTGTAGAAATGCACTACCTGAAATTTGATTTGATGTTATATTCTTTGCCTTTCTAGAAGGTCAATTTAAGAACTGCTTATTTGAATCATATTTTAATAGTTTTAAAAAACACCTATGCTTAAAACTTAATGTCTTTTCCTGAATTTCTTGTTGAAGAAACTATGTTGCATATAATTTCAACATACATTTTATTTTGGTAATTTTATTGTTGTATAACTAAAATTTTACAGTGTGTAATGTTTATATGTTATCTTTTTAAACTTACATGACAAAACATTTATTGCAAAATTTCGAATTCTAGGGGCCAGTGCAGTGACACAGAAGCTTAAGCTGCAACCCGCAGCACTGCTATCCCATATGGGCTGCATTCGTGTTCCTGCTATTCTACTTCTGAGCCAGCTCTCTGCTAATGAGCCTGAGAGAGCAGAGGCGGATGGCCCAAGTGCTTGAGATGCTGCACCCATGTGGGAGATGTGGATGAAGCTCCTTGCTCCTAGCTTTGGTCTGGCTCAGCCTTGGCTTTTTCAGCCGTGTGGGGAGTGAACCAGCAGATGGAAGATCCCTCTCTCTCTCGCTTGCTTTCTCTCCCTCTTCCCCCCTCCTCTTCTTCCTCTATATAATCTGCCTTTCAAATAAATAAATACATTTTAAAAATAATTGAGTTTTACTGTAGTACTCAGACATTTTGGATAACTGATATTATTTAGCTTTTTTCATTACACTGCAACCTTGAACATTTTTGTAGTTATTGACCCCTTCAGTATTTCAGACAATTATGGATCATATCCTCAACATTAGTGTGTTTTTGTGACAATTTCATCTACAATAAGCAGTCACTACTGAGGATACAGTGACGAGCAAATGCAATAGTTTCGACCTTTGAAGCACTAAAGTTTAACAAAGGAGACAGACATTAATTTTAAAATATGATACAGACACTTCGCAAAAAGTGCCATGTGGGAATACCAGATTCCTTTAGGGGTAAGTAATTATGTTCCTTGAAAATCATAAGTGTGTATTAAGATCTGAAAATGTAAAAAGGTGATGTAGAAGAGAAATCCAGGCTGATGCACCCAGGGGATTTAGGGAAGAACTGAGAAAGGCCAGGCAAATACACTGAGGAAACGAAGGCTTGCAGGCTTTCCTGATGTTGGACTAGTGAACACAGACTGAACACAGACCTTAAAAAAATGCAGAAACACACAAAATGTGTACCTAACATTACACCCCTACATTTTACTGGAATAGCTGTTTGTGTCATTTTTTTAAAAGATTTATTTATTTGTTTGAGAGGTAGGCTTACAGAGAGGGAAAGACAGAGAGAAAAGTCTTCCATCCTTTGGATAACTCGGGGTCTCCTATGCAGGTACAGGAGCCCAAGGACTTGGGCCATCTTGTACTGATTTCCCAGGCCATAGCAGAGAGCTGGATCAGAAGGGGAGCAGCCAGGACATGAACTGGCACCCAAATGGGCTTAGAGGCTTAGCCCACTATGCCATAGTGCTGGCCCGTTTGTCATACTAATTGCCTTACTTGTCTCCCAAAAGTCAATTAAGACAATTTCAAATACCTTGATGTAAAGAAGAAACATAACTGCTAACTACGGAAGTGAGAACATACACATTCTCTAAAAGTTATTAACATTAGTTTATCTTGACTAACATCAAAAATTGTGTTAATATTGTGTTAAGTTGACCAGTTCTTTCAGTGATATCAAGAATTTAAGTTTCTCTTCCCTCTTTATAACACTCCTACCTTTACTATTAGCTTTACTTCATTTTCTGCTGGGCTTGCTCTCAGTTTCCTAATTTTTGTCCTACTTTGATTTCATGAGCTGATCTTGTGCAATTACTCTTCCTTCTGCAAGTACAAATTAATGTACTAAAGAGTCTTATGTGCAATATAAGTTCTTAACATAAGTAATGTCTTCACTAGGTCCTAGTGTTAATTTCGTTTCCTTGAATATGCAATTAATATTTTGTTCAAAAACAAAACTTGAATGTAATGATTATAACAATAAGTGGTATTATAAGTCTTCTAAATATTTTACATTTATGAGTTCATATCTCTCTATCACTATGAAGTTTAGATTAATATCATTTCTATTTTAAGATGAGAAAATGGAAGCACAGAAATATTAAACAGCATTCTAATGTCTCTTAGTCTCTTAGCCTTTAAGTGACAGAAGGTGGATATCCAGGCTGCCTGGCAATGAAGGTATGTTCTGAATTAGTTTTGCTATCTGGACATGCTCCTGAGTCACAGCTATGAGGATAAATTACACATTGTACCACAGTCACATGACAGGCATTGTGCTGGCTTCTAGGAACAGAAACCATGGACAAGAAAAGCAAAACCCTTGGTTTTTCAGGTCAAAGGGCTTAGTCCAAAAATGACAAATTATAATAAATGTTGGTGTAGATGAAATTCAGGAAGAAAATCTAAGACAACCTACAGAGATGAAGAGTTGCTTGTTCCGAAGACCAGGTTATGATGACAAGCCAAGCACTAACAGGGCTACATAATTTTCAGAGCCCACTGCAAAATGAAATAAGGTGTTTTCTGTTTAAAACTATTATAAATTTCAAAGTGACAACAGCAGTCCAGTAAACCAAACACTGGGACCTTCTAAGTAGGGGATCCTGTGGGACTGTACAGATTGCACACTTGCAGTTTCTTCTGGTCAGGCACAATGGAAGGAAAATTGTAAGGAAATGGAATGCAGAGATCTATGCATGATGTAGTTGTAGTATCTAGTACATGACTGGACAGACCATAGTGATGAAAGAAAGATGGAAACCTATATTTCCATGTTTCTGCCTTAAATTCCTATATAAGAAATATTATCTATCATTAGTGAAATCTCATATGTACATAAAATTATTCACTGGTATGCATGCATTCATATTTTATGTAACACAGCATATTTTAATATTTTCAGAATTCTATCATGATTATATATTCATTCAGTACCTTGAAACTAACAACTAAAATTAAAATTTTGTGATAATAATATCAAACAAAATAAATCTATTGGAGGTTTTTTTTTGCTTCAAAAATGAGATTAGGTGTATTTCAACTGAAAATTGTCGAAACATAGGTTTACAGAAAGTGATCTGAATATTTTATACTTCTGCAGTGATAAGCTGACTACTTTAAGTCTAACACAAGAGTTAAGGCCAGCAACTGCAGAACCAGTATGAAGAAGGTTACCCTCCTGGCTGTGAGAGCTGAAAAGGAAAAATTACCTAGCTGAAAAGAGAAAAATTACTTAGCTAGACCTCAATTTCCTTTTTCGCGTAATGGGTATAATAAGAGTACCGATTTCATAGGGCTTCTGTGCTGATTAAATGAATCAATATTTGTAAATAGATTAACATATGATGGGAGCCAAGATGGCGGAATAGTGAGGGCGCGCACCGATAGTCCGGGAAAATTTAGTTTAATAAAAGGGGAGTTACGGTAGCCGCAGAAAATAGAACCAAACAAAAATTGCAGGGGAAACCCTTCTGAATGGAGCAGGCGTGAATCGGACGACCTACTGGGAGAACAAGGTCGCCCACCTCACGGAAGCAAAGTCGCGGGACCCAGCCGCAGAAGCCCCAGGGTCTGCGCGACAGTGCTCCAAGGAGAGTGCACGCCACACAGAAAACAGCGGGGAGACTTGAGACGCTCAGGGCTCCGAGTCCACACATCGGCGCTGGAAGGGGAGGTGAGCTCAATAACCCGAGACATTGGTGGGGAAACGGGGGTCAGAATCTAGAGGGGGGCCGGAAAGTGCAGCAAACTCACTACCGGAAAGAAGGAAAAAAAAAAAGCTTCGGGGTTTCTCTTCCCCCTAACCTTGCAAAGGTTACAAGCCTGCAAGACTTGAAGAATTCCCAAGAGACAAAGAGCAGGCCTCCTCTTTGGATTTACATATCAGTGGGGGAGAGTTAAGGAACTGAGTCACTACAATTCAGTAGCCTAGGCAACCCAGTGGGAGTCCAGAGGAGCCAAAGACTGGAAGCTAAATACCATCAATTCTGCACAGCCCTGCCCTGCAGTGTTACTTACCCCCTGAATAAATAAAATAAATAAATAAATAAAAAGAGAGAGATTTACCACGCATAACCTGAGGGTGTCACCTTTGCACACCCTTAACCTGGAAGAACCAGGCAGAGCTCTCAGGCCCCACCCATCTCAAGCCTCCAAGGCTCCTCCAACAGCAGGCAGTCCACTTAACACGGACACAGTATAAAAAAAAAAAAAAGAAAGAAAAAAAAAAAGCGCACAGTGACGCAAGAAGAATTAACTATGCCGAGTAACAAACACAGAAATAGAGGGAGCAAGATCAACGACGACACTATGATGCCTCCAAATAAGCAAAACACCCCAAGCCAAGAGTATGAAGATGATGAGATAGAAGAAATGCAAGATACGGATTTCAAAAAATTTATGATAAGAACATTTAGAAGTTTTCAAAAGCAAATCCTTGAACTACAGAAATCCTTAATGGACAAGATTGAAAATCTTTCTCGTGAAAATGAAATTTTAAGGAAGAGTCAAAATGAAACTCAGAAACTAGTAGAACAGGAAAGTGTAATAGTCAAGAGAAATCAAAATGAAATGAAGAGCTCAATAGATCAAATGACAAACACATTAGAAAGCCTTAAAAACAGAATGGGTGAAGCAGAAGAGAGAATATCGGACTTAGAAGATAGAGCACAGGAAAACATACAGTCAAACCAAAGAAAAGAAGAGGAAATTAGAAACCTGAAAAATATTGTTGGGAATCTACAGGATACTATTAAAAAAACCAACATTCGAGTTCTAGGAGTTCCTGAAGGCATGGAGAGAGAGAAAGGATTGGAAGGCCTTTTTAGTGAGATACTAGCAGAGAACTTTCCAGGTTTGGAGAAGGACAGAGATATCCTAGTACAGGAAGCTCATAGAACCCCCAATAAACATGACCAAAAGAGATCCTCACCACGACACGTGGTAATTAAACTTACCACAGTGAAACATAAAGAAAAGATCCTAAAATGTGCAAGAGAGAAACGTCAGATTACTCTCAGAGGATCTCCAATCAGACTCACAGCTGACTTCTCATCAGAAACCCTACAAGCTAGGAGGGAATGGCGAGACATAGCACAGGTGCTAAGAGAGAAAAATTGCCAGCCCAGAATATTATATCCTGCCAAGCTCTCATTTGTGAATGAAGGTGAAATAAAGACCTTTCATAGCAAACAGAAATTGAAAGACTTTGTGGCCACTCGTCCGGCCCTGCAAAAGATACTTAAAGATGTGCTACACTCAGAAACACAGAAACACGGCCATCAATATGAAAGAAGGGAAAGGAAGAACACCTACCAGTAAAAGAGCATGGGAAGCTCAAAGCATATACTAGAAAATATTTCCGGGAAAATGGCAGGGCAAAGTCACTACGTATCAATTGTCACATTGAACATTAATGGTCTGAATTCTTCAGTTAAAAGACACCGTTTAGCTGACTGGCTCACAGAACACAACCCAACTATTTGTTGCCTACAAGAAACACATCTCTCTAACAAAGAGGCATGCAGACTGAAAGTGAAAGGTTGGAAAAAGATATTCCATGCCAACAGAAACCAAAAAAAAGCAGGTGTAGCCATATTAATATCAGACAAAATAAACTTTAATACAAAAACTGTTAAGAGAGACAAAGAGGGACACTATATAATGATTAAGGGTTCAATTCAACAGGAAGATGTAACTATTATAAATGTATATGCACCTAATTACAGGGCACCGGTCTATTTAAAAGATATGTTAAGGGACTTAAAGGGGGATTTAGATTCCAATACAATAGTACTGGGGGACTTCAATACTCCACTCTCAGAAATAGACAGATCATCCGGACAGAAGATCAACAAGGAAACAGCAGATTTAATTGACACTATTGCCCAAATGGATCTAACAGATATCTACAGAACTTTCAACCCTACATCTACAGACTTCACATTCTTCTCAGCAGCGCATGGAACCTTCTCTAGGATTGATCACATACTAGGCCATAAAGCAAGTCTCAGCAAATTTAAAAGAATTAGAATCATACCATGCAGCTTCTCAGACCACAGCGGGATGAAGCTGGAAATTAGCAACTCAGGAAACCCCAGAAAGTATGCAAACACATGGAGACTGAACAACATGCTCCTGAATGAACACTGGGTCATTCAAGAAATCAAAAGAGAAATCAAAAACTTTCTGGAAGTAAATGAAGACAACAACACAACATATCAAAACTTATGGGATACAGCAAAAGCAGTATTGAGAGGCAAATTTATAGCAATAGGTGCCTATATCAAGAAATTGGAAAGGTACCAAATAAATGAGCTTTCAGCGCACCTCAAGGACCTAGAAAAACTGCAGCAAACCAAACCCAAATCTAGTAGGAGAAGAGAAATAATTAAAACCAGAGAAGAAATTAACAGGATTGAATCCAAAAAAACATTACAAAAAATCAGCCAAGCGAGAAGCTGGTTTTTTGAAAAAATAAACAAAATTGACACCCCATTGGCCCAACTAACTAAAAAAAGAAGAGAAAAGACCCAAATCAATAAAATCAGAGATGAAAAAGGAAACGTAACAACAGACACCACAGAAATAAAAAGAATCATCAGAAATTACTACAAGGACCTGTATGCCAGCAAACAGGAAAACCTATCAGAAATGGATAGATTCCTGGACACATGCAATCTACCAAAATTGAACCAGGAAGACATCGAAAACCTAAATAGACCCATAACTGAAACAGAAATTGAAACAGTAATAAAGGCCCTCCCAACAAAGAAAAGCCCAGGACCAGATGGATTCACTGCTGAATTCTACCAGACATTTAAAGAAGAACTAATCCCATTTCTTCTCAAACTATTCAGAACAATCGAAGAAGAGGGAATCCTCCCAAATTCTTTCTATGAAGCCAGCATCACCTTAATCCCTAAGCCAGAGAAAGATGCAGCACTGAAAGAAAATTACAGACCAATATCCCTGATGAACATAGATGCAAAAATCCTCAATAAAATTCTGGCCAACAGAATACAACAACACATCAGGAAAATCATCCACCCAGACCAAGTGGGATTCATCCCTGGTATGCAGGGATGGTTCAACATTCGCAAATCAATCAATGTGATTCACCACATTAACAGACTGCAGAAGAAAAACCATATGATTATCTCAATTGATGCAGAGAAAGCATTTGATAAAATTCAACACCCTTTCATGATGAAAACTCTAAGCAAATTGGGTATAGAAGGAACATTCCTCAATATAATCAAAGCAATTTATAAAAAACCCACAGCCAGCATCCTATTGAATGGGGAAAAGTTGGAAGCATTTCCACTGAAATCTGGCACCAGGCAGGGATGCCCACTCTCACCACTGCTATTTAACATAGTTCTGGAAGTTTTAGCCAGAGCCATCAGACAAGAAAAAGAAATCAAAGGAATACAAATCAAGAAGGAAGAAGTCAAACTATCCCTCTTTGCAGACGATATGATTCTGTACTTAGAGGATCCAAAGAACTCTACTAAGAGACTATTGGAACTCATAGAGGAGTTTGGCAAAGTGGCAGGATATAAAATCAATGCACAAAAATCAACAGCCTTTGTATACACAAGTAATGCCATGACTGAGAAAGAACTGCTAAGATCAATCCCATTCACAATAGCTACAAAAACAATCAAATACCTTGGAATAAACTTAACCAAGGACGTTAAAGATCTCTACGATGAAAATTACAAAACCTTAAAGAAAGAAATAGAAGAGGATACCAAAAAATGGAAAAATCTTCCATGCTCATGGATTGGAAGAATCAACATCATCAAAATGTCCATTCTCCCAAAAGCAATTTATAGATTCAATGCAATCCCAATCAAGATACCAAAGACATTCTTCGCAGATCTAGAAAAAATGATGCTGAAATTCATATGGAGGCACAAGAGACCTCGAATAGCTAAAGCAATCTTGTACAACAAAAACAAAGCCGGAGGCATCACAATACCAGACTTCAGGACATACTACAGGGCAGTTGTAATCAAAACAGCATGGTACTGGTACAGAAACAGATGGATAGACCAATGGAACAGAATTGAAACACCAGAAATCAACCCAAACATCTACAGCCAACTTATATTTGATCAAGGATCTAAAACTAATTCCTGGAGCAAGGACAGTCTATTCAATAAATGGTGCTGGGAAAACTGGATTTCCACGTGCAGAAGCATGAAGCAAGACCCCTACCTTACACCTTACACAAAAATCCACTCAACGTGGATTAAAGACCTAAATCTACGTCCTGACACCATTAAGTTATTAGAGAACATTGGAGAAACCCTTCAAGATATTGGCACAGGCAAAGAATTTCTGGAAAAGACCCGGGAGGCACAGACAGTCAAAGCCAAAATCAACTATTGGGATTGCATCAAATTGAGAAGTTTCTTTACTGCAAAAGAAACAGTCAGGAGAGTGAAGAGACAACCGACAGAATGGGAAAAAATATTTGCAAACTATGCAACAGATAAAGGGTTAATAACCAGAATCTACAAAGAGATCAAGAAACTCCACAAAAACAAAACCAACAACCCACTTAAGAGATGGGCCAAGGACTTCAATAGACATTTTTCAAAAGAGGAAATCCAAATGGCCAACAGGCACATGAAAAAATGTTCAAGGTCACTAGCAATCAGGGAAATGCAAATCAAAACCACAATGAGGTTTCACCTCACCCCGGTTAGAATGGCTCACATACAGAAATCTACCAACAACAGATGCTGGCGAGGATGTGGGGAAAAAGGGACACTAACCCACTGTTGGTGGGAATGCAAACTGGTTAAGCCACTATGGAAATCAGTCTGGAGATTCCTCAGAAACCTGAATATAACCCTACCATTCGACCCAGCCATCCCACTCCTTGGAATTTACCCAAAGGAGTTTAAATTGATAAAGAAAAAAGCGGTCTGCACCCTAATGTTTATTGCAGCACAATTCACAATAGCCAAGACCTGGAACCAACCTAAATGCCCATCAACGGTAGACTGGATAAAGAAATTATGGGATATGTATTCTTTAGAATACTATACCGCAGTAAGAAACAACGAAATCCAGTCATTTGCAACAAAATGGAGGAATCTGGAACACATCATGCTGAGTGAAGTAAGCCAGTCCCAAAGGGACAAATACCATATGTTCTCCCTGATCGGTGACAACTGACTGCACACCAAAAAGGAAACCTCCTGAAGTGAAATGGACACTATGAGAAATGGTGACTTGATCAGCATAGCCCTGACTGCTAATGGACAACTTAATACATTATCCCTCATAGTATTTTTTTTTTTGTCTGTTCTACTTAATATGACTGGTTTAATTCTGTAATTATCACACAGTTATTCTTAAGTGTTGAAAATTAACTGAAATGTGATCCCTGTTAAACATAAAAGTGGGAATAAGAGAGGGAAGAGATGTATAATTTGGGGCATGCTCGGGCTGACTTGCCCCAATTGGTAGAGTTGGAAACATACTAGGGGATTCCAATTCAATCCCATCAAGGTGGCATGTGCCAATGCCATCTCACTATTCCAAGTGATCAATTTCAGTTCACAATTGATCATAATGAAAGGACTAAGAGTCAAAGGGAGCACATAAACAAGTCTAGTATCTGCTAACACTAACCAATAGAATAAATAAAGGGGAGAGTGATCCAACATGGGAAGTGAGATACTCAGCAGACTCATAGAATGGCAGATGTCCTAAATAGCACTCTGGCCTCAGAATCAGCCCTAAAGGCACTCGGATCTGGCTGAAAAGCCCATGAGAGTATTTCAGGCATGGAAAGCCAAGACACTCTGGCAAAAAGATCTCTGTGAGTGAGATCCCAGTGGAAAGAACAGGTCTTCAAAGAGGGAGGTGCCTTTCTCTGAAGGGAGGAGAGAACCTCCACTTTGACTATGACCTTGTCTAAACAAGATAAGAGTCGGAGAACTCAAGGGGCTTCCATAGCCTTGGAAACTCATGACTGGTGCATAGGGAGATTACTGATACCATAAACAGGAGTGTCAATTGGTAAAGTCAACAACAGGAGTCACTGTGCACTTACTCCTCATGTAGGATCTCTGTCCTTAATGTGCTGTACACTGAGGCTTAATGCTATAACGAGTACTCAAACAGTATATTTCACTTTGTGTTTCTATGGGGGTGCAAACTGTTGAAATCTTTACTTAATGTACACTAAACTGATCTTCTGTTAAAAAAAAAAAAAAAAGAAAAGAAACTATCAATTCCCAACTTGACTCTCACTGGGATTAAACATGACAATAGGTCTGATCTGATTTCATCATCATTTAAAAAAAAATCATCTATTATTTTTCACTTTATGTTTCTGTGTGGGAACAAACTGTTGAAATCCTTACTTAAGGTATACTAAGCTGATCTTCTGTATACTAAGATAATCGAAAATGAATCTTGATGTGAATGGAAGGGGAGAGGGAGTGGGAAAGGGGAGGGTGGTGGGTGGGAGGGACGGTATGGGGGGGAAAGCCATTGTAACCCATGAGACGTACTTTGGAAATTTATATTCATTAAATAAAAGATAAAAAAAAAAAAAAAAAAAAAAAAAAAAAAAAAAAAGAATAACTTTGTAGGTTGGCGCCGCAGCTCACTAGGCTAATCCTCCGCCTTGTGGAAAAAAAAAAAAAAAAAAAAAAAAAAACATATGATCGGCTGGCGCCGCGGCTCAATAGGCTAATCCTCCGCCTGCGGTGCCGGCACACCGGGTTCTAGTCCCGATTGGGACACCGGATTCTGTCCCGGTTGCCCCTCTTCCAGGCCAGCTCTCTGCTGTGGCCAGGGAGTGCAGTGGAGGATGGCCCAGGTGCTTGGGCCCTGCACCCCATGGGAGACCAGGAGAAGCACCTGGCTCCTGGCTTCAGATCAGCGCGGTGTGCCGGCCACAGCGGCCATTGGAGGGTGAACCAATGGTAAAGGAAGACCTTTCTCTCTGTCTCTTTCTCTCTCACTGTCCTCTCTGCCTGTCAACAAAAATATGATCACTACTTGAAAGTTTGTAGGTACCACCTTTTTTAAAAAAAAAATATTTATTTTACTTGAAAGTCAGAGTTACAGAGAGGCAGAGGCAGAGAGAGAGCAAGAAAGAGAGAGATCTTTCATCTGCTGGTTCACTCCTTAAATGGCCACAATGGTCAGAGCTGCGCTGATCCAAAGCCAGGAGCCAAGAGCTTCTTCCGGGTCTCCCACGTGGGTGCAGGGGCCCAAGCACTTGGGCCATCTTCTACTGCTTTCCCAGACCACTGCAGAGAGCTGGATTGGAAGTAGGGCAGCTGGGACTTGAACTGGCACCCACATGGGATGCCGGCTCTGCAGGCGGCGGCTTTACACGCAACGCCACAGCGCCGGCCCCTGTAGGTAACACCTGATTACTTGATATAAGCATTAGTTATATGTCTTTATAAAACTCTATTTCTTCATGATTTCTAAAAACACTCTTCATATATTCTCTCTCAAATGGAATAATAACTTCCAATCCACTACTTAATCAACAGAGCATTACCACAGCTAGAGGTTTCTTACGATCCTGTGCAACACATGCAAATTATTTAAAATTTTTTATGAATTATTTGCAATATATTAATAAAGAAAAATATAATTTGTGCTAAGAACTACTTTAGGAAAGGAAAATGACTATTGATAAATAATAAACATTTTATATATTCCCATGTCTGTTATATCATATTATTTATTATGATGACACCTTACTACTGAAGGTTTAACAATTAAATCAGAATAATGTGAATGTTTTGTAGTATGTCTGACGTTAGTTTTAGCGTAACTCTTGATTATTCTGAGAAACTCCTTTTTTGTGAGTGTGTGTGCATGCACAATTTTAACAGAAGGGGAAGGTAAAAATATTTGCTAAGAAAGTTCTTTTCAAAATTCAGGAAATATGAATTGAAGAGGTAAGTATGGGCTAGAGTTGATAGGCAGGCCTAATAAAGCCACACTGATTCATTGCTTTATAAAGTTTAGAAATAGGCAATAATAGGATAATTTCAAACTCCCAATTTTCCTGTATATCCTTCATAATGGAAAAGAAAGATAGTAAGAACAACCATCTATTTCTAAATCAATAAGAAACGATGCCAAGAAGATACTCAGATCTAAAAATGACATCGTATCTTGAGGTGAAATTTTGCTTCGTATCATACAACAATGAAAACACAGAGCAGCGATTGGAAAGAATGAGGCAAATTATATCCCCAAATCCCTACTACTCAACATTTATTACAACCTGGTCAGATGTCTTGTGATGATTGTGTCACATAATTGAACTCACCTTGTGAACACTGATATCATGTTATTAAATCATATTTCTCTGAAGAAATGTGAACAATCTCTAATACGTTCTGACTGCCCTATTTTGAGGCATAGAGGAAGCTACAGATCATATCCTTCAATGTTTTTTAAATTTAAAATCTAAAATAGTTTGCTCTTTAATATACAGATAAAATCCATATTGGCAAAGAGATGAAGTACAATATACCAATATTAGAATTAGAATGATAAATGGTCAATAGCAATTGAAGCTGAGTGGTGTTTACACAGGTATGTCAAAAAGCTCATGGAAAATGAAATGAAATTAACAGATAGGTTTTCAAAAATTGAAATTCATGCATTCATTTTGTCTTTTAAAAGTTCTAAAAAGACATATCTTAAAATATATACCTAGTTGGACAAATGTTTTGCACCAAAATATACATCTTAAATAGAGTTTTCCATTCTCAAATATGGAATTTTGTTATAATATTTTACAGTTTTTCTTTTGTTAAAAATTACATTTCATCGTGGAAATTTCTAAAACAGGATGTCCCCAATGCACTCTGTTTCTGCAGCCTGTTTTCTGAATCTCAAGAATATTTGCAGCAGATTAGAACCCAGATTCAAGTCTGTAATTGTGCTGCCAGAGCCAACTTACACACCCATAAATATTTTTTGTGGAAAGCCATTGAGGTTTTGATGACATTTATTTTGGAGCGTTATGATTGTAGAAATTGAGTAATAAACACTATTTAATTTTGTTGCTTTGCCCACATATGGTGAAGATTAAATGAGATTACACAGGCTTGGTGCTAGGTACATGATAAATATAAGAATCAATAATGTAGTTAGTTCCTAGTATCTAAGAAGTATGATAATCTAGTTTAAAGTATAGATAAATGAGAGATTAAAAAGAGTACAATATTCCAGAGGCAGAACAACAGTATCTTATGAAGTGCTTATAAAATAGCTATTACATAGTATATATTAATTAAATGTTAACTAGAGTTATTATTATTGTCTTTTGTATGATTTTATCTAAATCCTCATCTGGCACTCTATAGAGCTTAGGTGAAATATCTCGTTCTCCTAGGGATTGATGTGCTGCTCATCATAGTACAAATTTTTGTGGTTCTGTGGCTGTTTAAGGGGAGAGTGTAAATCAAGTCTTTTTCAATCCATCATGCTTAGAAATTGTAAAAACTATTTTAAAATGTCACTGATTTCACACTTATTGACAAAAAATACAATATGCTTACCATCTAGTGACAACATTTTGTCACAAAACACGGGATTCCTACAGTGCACAATACATCTTTACTAAGAGCATCACTTTTATTAAACTCAGACCATAAAAGTTAGAGTACTTGGCAAAGACCAGTGTGGTTTTTATTACTTTTAAAATAATCACATTATGCCAAGTATACACTTGTATTTATAAGTGTATAAGTTGTGTATAATTGTATAAGTTGTGTATAAGTGTATAAGTTGTGTACACAAGTATACACTTATATTTATGCCTTTGAATATGTAAGCTATTTCATATAATTGATGTGTATAATTACTGTCATATGTACAGGTAGTATTATAGCAAATGCATTTTCTTTTTTTTTAATATGGAGCTGCTGAGCAATTCATAGATTTTACATTGATGCCACATAACTACATATTAGTTGGGAATTTCAAGAAGATAAAAATATATCCATAAAACTGTGCTTTGAACTCTCCTATGGTTATCTTGCTGAATGACTCAAAGAATTAACATGATTAAATTAATGAAAGTTAACTGTACACTTATGTTAGACATGAACCTAAACACCAAAAGCTAACCACCAAACACCACAAGACTAAAATCATAATTTTATTGTATCATTTTTGGTATACAGACATAAAAACAACCTAGTCTAAGAAGTGATACTGTAGGGGCTGGCGCTGTGGTGCTGCGGATACAGCCGCCGCCTGCACTGCCAGCATCCCATATGTGCGCTGGTTTGTAGTCCCGGCTGCGCCATTTCTCATCCAGCTTTCTGATATGGCCTGGGAAAACAGTAGAAGCTGCCCCACCTGCGTGGGAGACCCAGAAGAAGCTCCTGGCTCCTGGCTTCAGACAGGCTAAGCTCTGGCCTTTGCAGCCAACTGGTGAGTGAACCAGCAGATGGAAGACCGATCTCTCTCTATCTCTCTGTGCCTCTCTTTCTCTCTCAGTGTAACTCTGACTTTCAAATAAAAATAAATAAATCTTAAAAAAAGAGAAATGACACTGTAGACAACAAATTTAATGAGCTGCATTGAGTTGTTTTTCATTGTTTTTGCTTTTATTATTTGTTGGTTTTGTCATAAGTAAACTAATTCTCCATAAAGTAAAAGCAAGTAGAATCAAAATCTGTAAAAGTATACATGAATTTCAAAATTTTGTGTAACAAAATAAACTTATTTTTAAATTCAATTTTCAAGAACTTCTTGAAGTAACTGTGAATATACAGTTACTTATTTATAGCTCTTAGAAATTAAAAAAAGAAGGAACTCTTCAGAGAGGAAAAAATAATTCTTATGACAAGCAGGCTTGGAAATAGTGAATTTTCTCCCCAAATGCAGGCATTTCTTAAAACTCTGCATTAGTATGGAATGAATGAAGTGATGTTAGAATCAGAAACCATAGAAAGGAGAAGATACAGCTTAATACAAGTCCAAACATATTAACATAATATAAAGCATCCTATATTTCTATATTACTTCCATTTCTCTAAAAGATGAAATGCAATTATAGGTCAGTAAGATTTACAAAGAATTTCAAAGTGATGTATGCCAATCATTTGATGATTAAAAAAAAAACAAACTAAGATTCTTACCAGGAAAGAAAGAAAAATCTAGTGATAGGAATGCCAGAGACCCATGAGGTAGAAAGAGAAGTTGGAAATGTATATGGATCTTTGCTATTAAACATAAAATAATGAAAGACAGCCTTCATTGAGTTTCTAATTGTGTGTTAGGATAAGCAGTATGAGAATGACACTACCGAAGATATGGCTGTAAATTTTATGAGAGAGCATACAAAATATATTATTTAGTAAAAATATGTACTATAGCATGATACTGATTAAATGTAATAGCTATGTTTCCAAAAATTTAGTAACTGATGGAGAAAGTCATAATAAGCTTTTATCTTCACTTCTATAGCACATATTACTACAGTATGCATATCTGTTGCCTATACATCTGCCCCTCTAATTCGGGAATCAGATTTCTTTATTTATCCTAACATTTACCTAAATAAACTTTATTTACATATAAATAAATTCTGAATCAATAAGCAATCAGCCAAAAAAGGAATGTTCTATCACTTAAATATAAAGTAGTATTATTCTCCCTTAAATTTTGGTATCAGTATTATATATATTAACTCCTATCACTCTGCTGGATATAGTAGAATTTGAAATCAATGCAAATATCCATGTAGTAAACCAATTAGAGTATTCCTTATATGGCTTAAGCTTTTTAAATTGGCTCTTTTTTGTAAGTTAAGCAACAGTGGGCTGTTTTATCTTGACTTTTCCCATGGAACCCAACAACTAACATAAATGTTCTCAGTTATTACTTACAAAATACCAGTCTTCAACCAAATAGATTACACTACCACTGGTCAAGGATTCTTAATACATGTTAAAATATTTAAAAATTGTAGTAAGTACATCAAAAATTTGACAAAGTTTTCACCATATTTATGACTTGGAACACACAACCAGTATTATAAACAAATAAAGTACAGAGGAAAAGCTTGAAATGTCCAAGGAATGGTGTAGGCAATATGAAATTCAAATTGTCTAAAGTTAATTGTTCCTAATAGTAGAGTATGAAAAAAATAGGAAGTAACATGTATTGATACAGTAGTCTGTCATGTAAAGCATGTAGGTCCTGGCAGAGTTTTCAAAATGATAGGAAATTATTGAATGCTTAGTAATAGAACTATGTATTATGTGGCTTGTTGCAGGTATATCAATTTAACTTTTTATGAGAATTACAGGGGCAAGAGTGGATTCATTGCAACCTCTTAAAAAGTTATAGCAATAATCCAGGTAAGTAATGATGAAGACTTCAACCAAACTGGTTATGGGTGCTGAGCAACAACTGAATTAGGGATATAGTTAAAGTAGGTATAAAAGGGTTTGATAAAAAAGTTGAACATGGATAAAACAATAGTCAATTCTAATTGCAGGAATTTCAAGTCAAATGACTCAGAGAAAGGAACCACTATTTAATGAGATTGGGATGATTAAAGGATAAGCAGGTGTAGGACATTATTCAGAGTTGGTCCGGATATTACAGGTGTGTGTGTGTGTGTGTGTGTGTGTAATGGAACTTTCTGATTGAATCTGGGAGACTGGAATTCATTGGACAATAAATATATTTAATATTTGACACAGAATTCAGTTGGCTATTAAAATCATGAGAGTATACAAGAAAACCAAGGGAGAGGTTAGAGATGATAGGTTCAAGAATGGTTCCAAAAATAGAATGATTATTTAGCCACCAGTTAGAAGACAAAGAATGGTCTTTGGGCGAGCCAAGTTTTAAGAGAAAAAGCAGTTGAATGCACTTGCAATCGTATAACAAACATCAAATGGAAGAAATAGCTTGCTAGGTCACTACTACTGCTAGTCAGAAAAGAAAAAAAAAAAAAACAAACAATGAGAACTGATAACATCGTGAGGTTTAAGAAACCTGTGGGGAGCAATCCGGACTGGACTGAGTTACTGGAATTAAGACTTATTCTATGCATCTGCTCTCCCACAATATGGCGCTGGGAGAGAAGTAAACAGCTTCCGCACAGCTGCCTCCAGTTCAACTAATAAACTGTAGGACTTGCTCCTGATTGGAGGAGAGCAGCGTACTCGGCGTGTGGGCAGCCGAGTTGGGATTGGCAGAGGAGGACTATAAAGGAGGAGAGAGACGGCATGCACCAGGAACATCTATGGGGAACATCTAAGGGGAACATCTGAGGGAACACCTGTGCAGCCCCCGAGAAGAGCCGGCCGGCGGTGTGCTGCTCCCCTGCGGAAGTGGGGAATGTGGCCAGGGGGAACTGCCCTTCCACGGAGGTGGAAGGGATAGTAGCCAACCCGGGAAGAACCAGCAGCAAACCCGGGGAGGGCCGAGCAGACGAAAGAACAGCGCAGGGTCCTGTGTCGTTCCCCCACGAAGACGGGGAGCGACATAATGGTGCCGTGACTCGGATATGAAGCCTAGGCAGGGTTTAGTGTCGTTCCTCCACGAAGAGGGGGAGCGACAAAACCAAAGGTGGTAATCTCATGAGAGAGTTTCAGCAAAGCGATATGACCAAAGCATGATTGGAATATATTTAAGACATAGTTAGAGGGAAAAAATTGAGAACAAATTTAAACAACATATTCATTGGATTTTGGCATGAATAGAGGAAAGAGATCAGATGATATTTGATTTTCTATGTATCCATATTTGTATCTAGATATCTACCATCCTAACTACCTGTACACACTTAAATACAGACATATACATAAAGGATACGAGTATGTGTATCAAAAGAAATAAAAACTTTTTTGACTGTTAATGAGAATGCTCAATCAGATAGTGAGTATAGAAATTATATTGGAATGTAGTCTCTAATAAATTAAAGAAGATGAGGACATGTATCTACATAAAATTTTCGATATCTGTTAAAGGTAACATGTAAGTTCATCGATGAACATGTACAATGCAGTTAAGAGTTTATTTGATTGCTTCTATAAAGTTAGAAGAGTAAATGTGTCATTAGATGATCTTTTTGGAGATAAAGAATGCTTGTAAGTTCTAAATAGAAGAAAATGCACGAAGTTGTTAATCTTAAATTGTAGTCAACAATTGTAGTCAACAAAATGGGTCATGCTCACTGTGAAGAAATATTATAAATGTTTTTGGTGGTAAATGTTTATCAAAAAATAAGGTTAAGAAAAAATATTACTTCCCACATATTAATAATGTTTCCCCCAGAAATATTAGTGTAAACTTCTGAATTGTCACATAATCTTACAAAGATGAAATCTTATAAGGCTGATGACATAGATATTTTTTTAAAGAATATTATTATAATACAGTTCAAATTAATAGTCAATTAATAAATGATGTTTCTAGAAAATAACAATGACATTTTTATTTAACAATATTTTCTCAAAATTCTCTCAAAAATAACTTGAAAAGGACATGCTCAATAAATGGATAGCCTTGATGATCTTTGTTCAAGCTGCAAGCTGGAAAAGATTTCAGACAGTTGTAAATGATTCAAACTGCCCCCCTCAGCCTGTTTAGAAGCATCATGGAAGATTTCTAATTCAGTTAATTACATTCTACCACCTGCATCAGAGTGGGAAAAGCAGAACTCATTTTGCATGTAGCCCAGCAGGGATGGATATTGTTGCTTTCATAGCATTAGGAAAAAAAATGCATTAGGGAAATCTTAAAAATATCATTCAAATAAAAAAATTAAGAAAAGTTCTTTTTATCTGTAAAAAAAAAAAAGAAAAATGGGGAAAATATGATAAGGCAATGAAATTTACAAGTGCCTGGGTTTAGTGGTTTGCATTTAGGCATTATTCTACAGCATTGGGAAGTGACATTTTTCCTAAACTAATAGAAGAGATGTAGATGGTAAACAACACGAATCATTAATGGGCATCTTCAATATATAGCTCCTTATTCTCTATCAAAGTTTTAGTGATTTTAAACATCTGAAAGGGAGACTTCGTCAAGTCTATGAGTACACAGTTCTTTACGAGGTTCAGATCTACATACTTGATGAAATTCTGCTACCCTGAGAATTAAAAAAGGTCTAATTGCTTATAAAACAGAAAGTTGGAGAAAAAAAGATCATTTGAGATCCTGTAATGTAGCATCACATTAACTGGAAAGATTTTCTTGAAAACATTGATGATTTTGCAAATTATGTAAAAGAAATTCAGGGAAATGAATATTTTCATCTGGAATTCTGTAATCACCCATCTCTGATCTCTGATTATTAGAAACCGCATCTTTGTAACATCAATCCTGCTATTAGATAGCCACCTACAGAAAGTACGAAATGTGTCTAGTTCAGGTGCATGAATGACTCTTAAAACAATTCAGAAAACTCATCATTACTGTTCTTCAGTTTTTTACTAAAACATTACATTATTTATTTATTTTCCATAGTAGGGTTATCATCCTCATTCTTCAGTTTTTTATCAGTTTGATGATCAAACACTAAAATTTCCAATAATTGCATCCCAGGAAGTACCTTTAAGGTTCAGTAAAAAGGTACAAATAAAATTCCTCATAAAAGTAATAAAATGCACCTATAAAAGATTTGCCCAGAAGTATGACTACTTACAAAATTATATAAAAATAATTAGATGCTGTCTTTCATTGTTAAATGTAATGCTAAAAATATGCTTCACTTTTAAAAAAAAGTTATTGGAAACTCTACAGTATCCCTATTTTAAATAAATAGCTTGATTTTTTTCTTGCTTTGATGTTTTTGACAAAAAGGAAGTTAAAAAATCGTAATTGGCTCCTATAACAAAAAAGGCTGTCAGTTCATCATACCATTATATATTTCTTTAAGTTTTTTTTCTTTTAATTAGAAACTAAGAAGCCTCTGCAGCCTGGGAAAATTAACAGGAGATAGCCTATTGCCAGAGACTGAGTCTGCAACAAGCATCCCTTTGGAACCCTGTTGGGCAAAGAAGTTTACTGGACAATTAATAGTGTACCAAGATCAGTCAAATCTACATGGTGGCTGTTTGAACGTGCAATTCCATGCTCAAAATTGAAACTGTTGTATGAAAATTTTAAACATGATTTGATTCCATGTCCTCTCATAAATCTGTGAACAATAAGGCAGAAAAACAAAATTTTTCCGTTGTATTCCTTGTGCATAGTGCATGCAAACATAACAGTAATCAATAATATCTGCTGATAAATTGACAAGTAATTTTAGGCCAGTGATAAAGGAAATATTTGGTCCATATGTTCTTACTACTTTTATTGTATTTCATTGTATTTTACAAAATTTATCCTCAACAATTATTTTTTTCAACAAATGAAAAGGAGAAGCACAAGAATGACCCATGTAAATTTTAGATTTTATATATAGAAAGGATTTAAGAATTTTAGAGCTGAGATTTTCATGTGGTCTGAAAAATCCATTATCTTGAATGTTAGTAAAATAGATTTAAGTAAGTAATTTATTTAAATTTGATTTAAGGTGTAAAAATTCCGTGTATTTGATATATACAGATTCAGGAACATAGTGATACTTCCCCACTTGCCCTCCCTCCCATTTACACTTCCACCCTTCTTCTTCCTCTCTCTCCCATTTCTACTCTTAATTTGTACAAAGATCTATTTTCAGTTTACTTTATATTCATAGATTATGTCGCTCCCCCTCTTCGTGGAGGAACGACACAGGACCCTGCACTGTTCTTTCGTCTGCTCGGCCCTCCCCGGGTTTGCTGCTGGTTCTTCCCGGGTTGGCTACTATCCCTTCCACCTCCGTGGAAGGGCAGTTCCCCCTGGCCACATTCCCCACTTCCGCAGGGGAGCGGCACACCACCGGCCGGCTTTCTCGGGGGCTGCACGGGTTCCCTTAGATGTTCCCCATAGATGTTCCTGGTGCATGCCGTCTCTCTCCTCCTTTATAGTCCTCCTCCGCCAATCCTAACTCGGCTGCCCACACGCCGAGTACGCTGCTCTCCTCCAATCAATAGCAAGTCCTACAGTTTATTAGTTGAACTGGAGGCAGCTGTGCGGAAGCTGTTTACTTCTCTCCCAGCGCCATATTGTGGGAGAGCAGATGCATAGAATAAGTCTTAATTCCAGTAACTCAGTCCAGTCCGGTTGCTCCCCACAGATCCCCCTTTCTTTTTATTTTTTGGCGTTGATACGCGCCTGTCTTCGGTGTCCCGCGGCACACACTCTGCTCTACTTGCTAGAGTTGCCACAGGCTCTTACAAGTCCTATCAATCAGGCAAACCGAATCCGGGTCCTCTCTTTGCCATGTTGTGAGGAGGTTTTTAGGCGCTGATGCGTGCCTGTGTTCGGTGCCCTGCAGCGCATGCTCTGGTCGAGCCTGCAGGGGCTTACAAGCCCTATCAGGCAAACCGAATCCAAGCCTTCTCATTGCCTTTTTGTGGGGAGGCCTTACTGATGTTAATTCGTGCCTGTCTTCGGTGACCTGCGGCGCATAAGCTGCTAGCCGCTGCAGGTGCTCATCGTGCTCATCGCCTCACTTAATCAGGCAGACCGAATCCAAGCTCTCACATTGCAGTGTTGTAGGGAGGCCTTTCTATTTCTCTATTTCTCTATCTCCGGGCATTCCTATTTCTCCCATTTTACTTCTATCTTCCAGCATTCCTATTTCTCTCACTTTGCTTCTAAACTTCTATTTCTCTTATCCCTGCAGCTTCCCGGCTCTGCGCCGCTTCAGCCAGCGCCTCTCTCATCTGCGCGGCTCCGCTTTCCACGCCCTTCGCGTCTGCACCACGGCCTCGCGCCAGCCCCGTTCCCTATCTACTTGTGCCCCGCACGCTCTCTCTGCGCACGGCAGCTTCCGCGAGTAACACAGCGTAGCTTACGTGTCCGCCACTAGCATTCAATCTAAGTTCCCCGGGCTAGCCTGGCGAATTCAACCCAGCTTACGTCTCCGCCCCACGGTTTGGCTTCCCGTCCTTTGCTCCCCGGGCTAATCAGACGGATCCCAATCTGGCTTATGTTTCAGCTTCTGGTTTTAACTTTTCGCCCCCTATTCCCGGGCTAACTTGAGAATCCCAAAGTGGCTTTCGTATCCGCCTCGGCCTGCCCCCCGCGGCTTCAATTTCCCTAACATTTTTCTCTACCCGGTATGTTTCCCCAAGCTTTCCTCCAACAATACTCCTCCCTCATTTCTCCTGGCCTCTCCCCACAGTCCGCATCCGAGTCTGTTTGTTCTAGCTTTCACTTTCGCTTTCGACCTTAGAGATTTCTCCCAGCTTCCCCCCGTAGTCCGTATCCGAAACTATGCCTAGGCTTTCAATAGCTTCTTCCGGCACCCTTTTCGTCTGGCTTTTCCCTAGGCTGTTTGCTCGTCTCTCTCTCCGGTATTTTCCCTAGGCTGTTTGCTAGTCTCTCTCTCCGATATTTTCCCAGTTCTTCCCGTTTCTTCCCTCCTAAGTTTGCTATCCGTCCTAGGTTTCCTAATCCGAGTCACGGCCCCATTATGTCGCTCCCCCTCTTCGTGGAGGAACGACACTGAACCCTGCCTAGGCTTCATATCCGAGTCACGGCACCACTATGTCGCTCCCCCTCTTCGTGGAGGAACGACATAGGACCCTGCACTGTTCTTTCGTCTGCTCGGCCCTCCCCGGGTTTGCTGCTGGTTCTTCCCGGGTTGGCTACTATCCCTTCCACCTCCGTGGAAGGGCAGTTCCCCCTGGCCACATTCCCCACTTCCGCAGGGGAGCGGCACACCACCGGCCGGCTTTCTCGGGGGCTGCACGGGTTCCCTTAGATGTTCCCCATAGATGTTCCTGGTGCATGCCGTCTCTCTCCTCCTTTATAGTTCTCCTCCGCCAATCCTAACTCGGCTGCCCACACGCCGAGTACGCTGCTCTCCTCCAATCAATAGCAAGTCCTACAGTTTATTAGTTGAACTGGAGGCAGCTGTGCGGAAGCTGTTTACTTCTCTCCCAGCGCCATATTGTGGGAGAGCAGATGCATAGAATAAGTCTTAATTCCAGTAACTCAGTCCAGTCCGGTTGCTCCCCACAGATTAACCCTACACTAAAGAAAGAGTTCAACAAATAGTATGAAGGAAAAAAAAATCACTGTTTCTCAACAGTGGAAAGAAGGACTCTGAGCAATCATCATAACTCTAAATGTCAATTTCATTATTATACATTACATTTTAGGTACTCTATTAGCACAGATAGGGAAAACATATGTTATTTGTATTTTGGGGGATGGCTTATTTCACTAAATGTAATGGCTTCCAGTCGCATCCATTTTGTCATGAAAGATTTTTTTTTTTACCACTGAGTATTATCCCTAGTATCTCACAGTATATATATATATATATATATACACACACACATATATATGTATATATAGTATATATGCATATATATAGTGCATAATTTTTGTCATCAGTCATCAGCTCATGGACATATGAATTGATTCCATATCTTAGTTATTGTGAATCAAGCTGCAATAAACATAGGGGGTATAAATACTCTTTCATATGCTGATTTCATTATGTCTGGGTAAACTCCCAGGAGTGGGATGGCCGGATCATATGCTAGGTCTATATTCAGATTTCTGAGTTATCTACATACAGTCTTCAACTATGGCTGCACCAGTTTGTATTCCCACCAGCATTGGATTAGGGTACTGGGTACCATCTACTCCATTACCTGACCAGTATTTATTTATTATTGGTTGCTTTCTGTATGAGAGCCATTCTAACCGAGGTGAAGTGAAACCTCATTGTGGTTTTGATTTGATTTCTTTGATGGCTAGTGATTCTAAGCACTTTTTCATGTGTCTGTCAGCCATTTGAATTTCCTCTTTTGAACAATGTCTGTTCAAGTCCTTTGCCCATTTCTTAAATGGGTTGTTAGTTTTGTTGTTGAGTTTCTTGGGTTCTTTAAATATTCTGGATATTAACCCTTTATCAGTTGCATGGTTTGCAAATATTTTCTCCTATCCTATCAGTTGATTCTTAGCTTTTTTGTGTTTGTTGCAGTACGGAAGCTTCTCAGCTTGTCAATTTTGGCTTTGATTGCCTGTGCCTCTGTGGTATTTTCAAAGAAGTCTTTGCCTATGCAAATGTTTTACAGTTTCTCTAGCATTATCCTCTATAATTTGATGGAATCAGGTCATAAATTTAGATGTTTGATCCATTTAGAGTTGGTTTTTGTATAAGATGTAAGTGGGGTCTTTTTTCATACTTCTGCATGCAGAGATACAATTTTTCCAGTACTATTTATTGTAAAAACTGTCTTTTCTTAAGATACTGATTTTAGCTCCTCTGTCAAGTTGGTTGTAGATGCATGGATTGATTTCTGGAATTTCTATCATGTTCTAAACATCTATTTTTTTTTGTCAGTATCAGAATCTTTTTATTTTAACTTCCCTGTAGTGTGTCGTGAAATCTGGTGTTGTGATACCCCCTCCAGCTTAGTTTTTGTAATATAAGCTTGCTTTAGGTATTTAGGGTCTCTTGTGTTTTCATATGCATTTTAGTATTGTGTTTTCCTAGATCTGAGAAGAATGCCATTGGTATTTTGATTGGGATCACACTGAATCTGTAAATTGATTTCAGTAGTATGGATATTTTGATGATATTGATTCTTCCAATCCATAAACATTAAAGATTTTTCCATTCTTTGTGTCCTCTTTGTCTCTTTCTTTAATGTTTTGTAATTTCATCAGAGAGATCTTTGACGTCCTCAGTTAAATTTATTCCAATTTATTTAATTTTCTTGTAGCTATTGTGAATGGGATTGATCTTAAAAGTTCTTTCTCAGTGATGGCACTGCACATGTATACAGAAGCTATTTATTTTTATGTGTTAATTTTATATCCTGCTTTGGGGAGCAACTTGGACTAGACTAAGTTACTGGAATTAAGACTTATTCTATGCATCTGCTCTCCCACAATATGGCGCTGGGAGAGGAGTAAACAGCTTCTACGCAGCTGCCTCCAGTTTGACCAATAACCTGCAGGAGCTGCTCCTGATTGGAGGAGAGCAGCGTGCTTGGCGTGTGGGTAGCAGAGTTGTGATTGGTGGAAGAGGACTATAAAGGAGGAGAGAGACAACGTGCACCAGGAACATCCGGATAACATCTGAGCAGCCCCCGAGAGAGCCGACCGGCGGTGTGCTACTCCTCCGCGGAAGTGGGGAAAGTGGCAGGGGGAGCCGCCCCTCCACGGAGGTGGAGGGGTCATCAGCCAACCTGGGAAGGACCAGCAGCAAACCCGGGAAGGGCCGAGCAGACAAAAGAACAGTGCAGGGTCCTGTGTCGTTCCTCCGCGAATGGGGGAGCGACACCTGCCACTTTACCAAACTCTTTTATGAGTTCCAATAGTCTGTTAGTGTGTAGTCTTTTGGTTCCTCTTAACATAGAATCATGTCATCTGCAAATAGGGATAGTTTGACTTCCTTTTTTTCCAGTTTGTATCCCTTTGATTTCCTTTTCTTGCCTAATGGCTCTGGTGAAAACTTCCAGGACTATATTGATAAATAGCAATGGTGAGCATGACAATCTTTGGTTCCATATCTTAGCTTGAATGCTTCCAACTTTTCACATTCAATGATACAGTGGCTGTGGGTATGTCATAAATAACATTGATTGTGATAAGGAATGTTTCTTCTATACTTCACTTGCTTAAGGTTTCCATCATGAAAGAATGCTGTGTTTTATTAAACATTTCTCTGCATCTATTGTGATAACCATATGGTTTTTGTTCTTCAGTTTGATAATGTGATGTATCATATTTATGGAATTTCAAATGTTGATCCATGGATAAATTTCACTTGGTCCTGATGAATGGTCTTTCTGATGTGTTGCTGGATTCAGTTACCTAGTATTGTTGAGCGTTTTTGCATCTATGTTCATTAGGGATACTGCCCTATAGTTCTCTTTCTTTGTTGTTTCTTTTTTCCTAGTTTCAGAATTAACATGATACTGGCTTCATAAAAGGAGTTTGGGAGGATTCTCTCCCTTTCAATTATTCTTGAAAGTAATTGAAATTAGTTATTAAGTGTCTGATAGAATTCAACAGTGAAGACATTTGGACCTGGGCTTTTCTTTATTGTGAGGGTCTTTATTACTGATTGAATCTCCGTCTTTGTTATTGGCCTACTAGGTTTTCTATGTCTTAATGATTCATTTTGGTAGATTGTATGTGTACAGAATCTAGCCAATGCTTCCAGGTGTTATGGTTTGTTGGCATATAGTGCTTTGTAGTAATTTCTGATTTTTTTTTTTTTTTACTGTGGAATCTATTGTTACCTTTACTTTTTCATCACTGATTTTATTGATTCGGGTCTTCTCCATTTTTTTGTTGGTTATTTTAGCCAGTGATCTGTCAATTTATTTTTTCACAAAACAGTTCTTCATTTCTCTGATCTTTTGTATTGTTTCTTGGTTTCAATTTGTCTTGTTCTCTAATTCTATTTATTTATTTCCTCCTACTAATTTTGGGTTTGATTTTTTTCTAGGACCTTGAGATGCATTGATAGCTCATTCATTTGGTGCCTTTCCAATTTCTTGATACAGGTAGAAATTGCTATAAACATTTCCTCTGAACATGTATTTTGCTGTATCCCATAAATTTGATATGTTGACTTGTCTTCTTCACTTGTTTCCAGAAATTTTTTGATTCCCCTTTTGATTTCTTCTGTGACCCACTATTCATTCAGATGAATGATGTTCTGTCTCCATGTGCATGCAAATATTCTATAGATTCTTGAGTTGTTAATTTCCAGCTTCAATCCATTGTTGTTAGAAAAGATCCATATAATAAACTAGATTTTTCAGAATTTGCTGAGATGTGCTTTTTTGCCTAGCATATGGTCTATCCTAGTGAATGTTCCAAGTACAGATGAAAAGAATTGGTATTTTGCAACTGTGGGATGAAAAGTTCTGTAGATATCAGTTCCATTTTGCTCATAATGTAAATTCATTCTGCTATTTTCTTGTTGATTTTTCTGTCTGGTTGATCTGCCCATTCATGAAAGTACGATGCTGAAGTCCCCACTAATATTGGATCACATGTCTCCATTTAGATCTGTTAATATTGTTTTGATATAGCCAACACTCTGTTTTTGGGTGCACAGACATTTGTTATAGTCATGTCCTCCTGTTGAATTGATTCCTTATTCATTACATAGTGCCATCCTTTGTCTCTTTCAGCAGTTTTCGTGTTGAAGTCTATCATGTCTGATGTTAAGATGACTACATCTTCTCTTTTTTTGCTTTCCATTAGCATGGAATACCTTTTTCCATCCTTTCACCTCAGTCTGCATGTAACCTTTTTGGTAAGGTGTGATTGTTGTAGGCATCAAATAGATGGGTCTTGGTTTTCAAATGATTCAGCCAGTCTGTATCTTTTAACTAGAGAATTACGCTATTTACATTCAAGATTACTATTGAAAGGTAACAACTTGACCTTGTCATTTTTCTATAGATATTCCTTTTGTTGAGATATTCTGCCTTTGCATTCCTTCATAATGATGATGATCTTCTTGTGTTTAGAGTATCCTTAAGCATCCTTTCTAAGGGTGGATGAATGGTGATGGATTCTTTCTATTTCTGTTTGCTATGGAAGATCTTTATTTCACTATCATTCATAAATGAGAAATTTCCAGGGCACAGTATTCTTGAGTTGATAGTTTTATGCTCTTAATACTTGAAGTAGGTCTCTGCATTCTCTCCTGGCCTACAGAATTCCTGATGAGAAGTAATCTGTGAGTCTAATTGGAGATCCTCCAAAGGTAATCTGGCATTTCTCTTGTGCTCATTTTAGACTCTTTAAGTTTATTTTTTTATTTTTTTATTTTTTTGACAGGCAGAGTGGACAGTGAGAGAGAGAGACAGAGAGAAAGGTCTTCCATTTTGCCGTTGGTTCACCCTCCAATGGCCCCAGCGGCTGGCGTACTGCGGCAGGCGCACCGTGCCAATCCGATGGCAGGAGTCAGCTACTTATCCTGGTCTTCCATGGGGTGCAGGGGCCAAGTACTTGGGCCATCCTCCACCGCACTCCCTGGCCACAGCAGAGAGCTGGCCTGGAAGAGGGGCAACCGGGACAGAATCCGGTGCCCTGACCAGGACTAGAACCCAGAGTGCTGGCGCCACAAGGCGGAGGATTAGCCTATTGAGCCGCGGCACCGCCCAGATTCTTTAAGCTTTATTATTGAAAGTTTGACTAAAATGTGTCATGGTGAAGATCTTTTCTGGTCATATCTATTATGAGTTCTAAATGAATTGTGTACTTGGACATCCCTTTCTCCAAAGTAGGTTCATTTTCTGTAAATATTTCACTGAATAGCCCTTCTAATCGTTTCCCTAGTTCCACATCCCAGGAACTCCTGAGACCCATAGGTTGGGTCATTTGATAGTATCCCATAAGACTCCAACACTGTTTTTAAGTTTTCTAATTTCTTTTTTTCCTGATTGAAAAATTTCCAAAGATTTGTCTTCTAGCTCAGATATTATTTCTTCTGTCATACTAAGTCTGTTGTTAAAGCTTTTTGTTGTATTTTTATTTGACATATTCAATTCTTCATTTCTAGTATTTCATTTTGATTTCCCTTTAATTCTTTTTCAAACAAATATTTTTCATTCGTGTCTTGTATGTATTGTTTTAATTCTTGAATTTTCCTGTGATTACATCTGAGTAATTCTAAGAGTAATCCTTTGAATTCCATTTCAAGCACTTCATCAGTCTCTTCATCTTCACATTATAATATTGAAGTACTGTTATGTTTGTTTCTGGTGGGGGTTGTCATGTTGCCTTCCTATTCTTGGTTCTTAGATTTCTGCATTTACTTTTAGGCATTTGTGGAGCATCTAGAGTGACACCAAGTTGGGATTGGTAGATCTCTTATTAACAAAAAGGAGGGCATGATCACTTCCATTGGCATACTCACACCCTCATTCCCTCTCTTCCAAGGTTGACCAATGCCTGGGGAATAGCACTCAGAGGTTGTACTACTCATCCACCTTGCTGCATGAACCACAAAAAGGATCTGTGCAGTCCTCAGTGTGAGCAGGGATCCCTCTGCAACGATTGACCACAGGCAATCAGGGAGCTCTGAGCATGTGGAGCCAAAAGTAATCATTGTCCAGAAACCCAGTTACACCCTGCACCCTCTTGTGTTGTCACAGTGTTTCCACCATCTCAGCACACAAGGTTCCCACAGGGTGCAGAGGATCCACAGTCCCCATTTGCTTGTGTTGTCAATGAAGAGGCTGAGATGTTCCCAAAACCAGTTGCCTATAGGTGCTCCACCTAGATTGTTTTAGCCCCAGAGGTTGTGATATGTTGAAAGGCTGGGAGCACCACACAATCCTACATAGGTGCCCAGCCCCCTGTCAATCCTCCCAGCCCAACTCAAAATCAGTGAGGAACACAGATTTTTCCTTGTGGTAAAATACTGGATCACACACATACAAGAACCACAGGCTTAGCCTCGATTCGACCCACAGTTGTACCTGCTCTCCACTGGTTGCTTGGCATGTACAAGAGTGTCTGCAACTAGTACTGATGTCAGAATGACTCCTCTCCACCTGTTGCTGAGTGTGTGCGCCTGAGCTATTGTGTCTGCTGTTGGTGGCAAGATGGTGCCTTGTAGCTGTCAATTTCTGGGCAGGTACACAAGACGTGCTGCAGCTGCAAGTTATGTCCAAAATGGCCCCCATCCTCTCTCAGCTGGTTTCTAGGCACTGTTGTTGGGGGAGGGGGAGCGGGATTAGGACAGAGAAACATGCCTTTACTCACTGTGTTAGCAGGCACCCTATCTCCCTCAGGAGTCCAGGCCAGACTCATAGACAATGTAGTCCTCTAGGCTTTCTCTCTGGCTGTATCACCAGGGGCAAAGGCTGCTGGAGTCCAATCCCACCTTGCACTCAAACGCTAATGCCTTCTCTGATTCCTTGTTGTGTCCTTGCTCACTGGGCATCTGCACCTTCCACGCATATCCATGGCATGCTTCCTCCTCCCAGAGAATCTCAACTGCATTTTTCTCTCCGATTGTCTCCTAAGAATGTACCTTCTCCACTGTTTTAAAACTATTTTCCCCTATCCTAAAGCAGTATGCTCTTGACCTATTCCAGCATCTTGGAATCTCTTCTTAAGTAAATAATTTTTGAAATATCAGGTTTCCATATGTCTACAGCAGAACTCCCATTTTGTAAGTGTCAATTCAGTAAAATAGTTGTTCATGCATAATAAAGAATTATGTCCTTAGAATAAAGCAGTAATATAACCATGAATGCAGTAGTTGTCTAATATTTATTATGCTAGACAATTAAATCATTATAAAAGTTAAAACATTATGTTCTTTTCAGGTAGTTGTGTCTACGGACCAATCTATCTCAATTACTGAAAGAAATCCTGCTGAATTATCATTTTAGTTTGCAAACGCAGTTGATTTATGTATACTTTAGATTACAGTATCTGAAAGTATCATGGAGAAAAATGCTTACCATTTCTACATCGAATAGTAGAAAGGAATGCTTTGCTAAAGGTATGACTTCTATATGTAAATGTAAAACTAAAGCTGACAATCCCTACTTTGGACTCAATAAAAAAGTTTATTCTTGAATACTAAGGCCATTTGCTTAAATACAGGAAGATATATTTTTTTTCAAATGGATAAAAAACTACAGGAAAAACTACTATTTTATTCACAAAGTTTTGAGGTGATTTAAACTCAAACCAACACTTACATTTTCTATTTTACTGGATCAAAAATGGAGGAAATTGCTTTTTAAGTTGGTAACTCTATTCAGTTTTTTGAAAAGAACATTTAGCCTTAAGGATTAAAATTAAATAAATTTCTGTAACAATGATGTGTGAATGTACTCTGTTCCCATTAGTGAGGTGAAGCTAACATATTTCCTGGAGGGAAGTGCTTGTACCAGAGGGGCAGAGTGGGGGTAGAGAATGGATTCTGGACTAATTGAAATATCTTAATTATGCTCTACTCAAAATTTCATAGCTAAATTTTGTATCATTTAACTCCCAATATTTTGTATTAATTTTATGCATATTTAAAATGCAACTGGCATTTACATCATTCTTATGATTTCACTAATATTATTAGGTAGGACATGAAAAAAATAATTCCATTAAAAAATTAAGTCTCTGACAAGGTAGCACTCAAAGGTAGGAAAGAGATAAAGCTGGAAATCAGATGAGTTATTTGAGACATCCTCCTTTATGATTGTAATAACTTACTTTTTTTTTTTTTTGCTTTTCAAATACTTCTTATTCATTGTGAAGTGAGATTAATTTCTACTGGAGGTAGGCCTATAATTTACTAGGTAGGCCAAGTATAACAGGAATAAAATAATTATAGATTCTGTATCTTAAGAGTAGATAAATGACACAAAGGAGATGACATCTACTAGACAATATAATAAGCACTTTATAATTATATAAAACATTCTATTCATACACATGGAATTGCTTACTCTTGTTTATCATTTTATAAGAAGTCTACAGCAAAAAATATTTATAGTAGTAGAACTTTCTACTTTCATATGATATGAAAATTGACAAGTCACATAATATTTCTAGGAAGATATTCAAAAGCAACCAATTTAATCACTTCTTATGAAATCGTATTTTGAAAAATTTTTGAGGAACAAAGTATTCCTAAGCAACACTGTTTGATGGAATATAAACATGATTTTGAGTTTTTGTTGTTGTTGTTGTGTTGTTGTTCTTTGTACTTTAACATCTTGTTAAGGTTCTTTAACTTTTTTTAATTTTAAAAATTTATCTATTTAGAAAAAGTATTTGGAAAGTAGAGCAACAGAGAGAGAGAGATAGAGAGAGAGTGAGAGAGGGAAGTGATAGGAAGAGAATTTCCTTCTGCTGGTTCACTCCCTGGTTACATACAACATCCTGGAGTAAGGTGGAGGTGGGCTGGAGCGAGGAGCCAAGGCCTCAATCCAGTTGGCTGCATTGTGGCATGTATCCAAGAATTTGAGTTAACAGAACAGAAATCTACAATATAAGGAAAGTTCGGACTTTAACGCAGGCGCTACAATAAGGAATGTGGCCATGCTAAATAACAGCTGGGCTAAACAACCTACGTTAAGTACATTTTAGAATGTATGTGAGTTCATTGTAAATCAACAGTATTGTTGGATAAGAAGAGAGATATGAAAAGGCTGTAAAGGCACAACAAATTGCTTATTTTAAGGAGAGGAAAAATGTGAAGGTGTGGGAGAAGACAGAAATGAGATGACGTAAGAAATGGTGTTGAAATAACTCTAGGATGTGCCTAATTCTGATTAAGTCACATATGTAGATAGTTTATAATGTCATAGAGGCCTCTGAATTAATCATTATCCACTTAGAAAGCTATGGCAGTCCTCTGTACTTCCAACTTCATTGGAGATTGAAGTCAAACATAAGGTGGCTAAGATGAGACACAGATGCAGACTTACCTTTTTTTCAATTAAGTTGATTTCCTTTCTGTATGAGGAATTAGATTGTCAAGATCACAGCAAATGTATAACTACTACAACATAGTTCTCATCAATTATCATGCCAATATGATATTAATACAAAGTTAACAGAACCAATGTAGTTCTAAGATATAATTCTAAAAATATAATAATTCCCTCCCTCCCTCTTTTGTCCATCTAGCAGCTTCCTTTCTCTCTCTTCCTTCTGCCATCCCTCCCTCCCTCCCTTCTTTCCTTCCTTCCTATTTCTGTTTCTTTCTCTAATACTCTCTCTTACTTCTTCCTTCCTTCCTTCCCAACTTCCTTCCTTTTATTCCTTCTTTGTTCCCTCCCTCTCTCCCTCCCTCCCTTTCTTTCTGTTTCCTAAATGCAGGACATCATCAGCCTCCAAAAGAAATGGGATACATAAGCTCAAAATTGGAAATTTTGAAAGATGATACAACCTCATATCTAAATCACTGAATTAATGTTAGAGATAATTTTTTTATTTATTTTTATTTATTTTTTGACAGGCAGAGTGGACAGTGAGAGAGAGAGACAGAGAGAAAGGTCTTCCTTTGCTGTTGGTTCACCCCCCAATGGCCGCAGCAGCTGGCGCGCTGCGGCTGGCGCATCGCGCTGAACCGATGGCAGGAGCCAGGTACTTATCCTGGTCTCCCATGGGGTGCAGGGCTCAAACACTTGGGCCATCCTCCACTGCACTCCCTAGCCACAGCAGAGAGCTGGCTTGGAAGAGGGGCAACCGGGACAGAATCCGGTGCCCCAACCGGGACTAGAACCCTGTGTGCCGGCGCCACAACGCAGAGGATTAGCCTAGTGAGCCGCGGCGCTGGCCAGAGATAATTTTAAAGTGAACTTTTTGCACCTACGTTAAAGGAACACAATCTGTGACAACTAGGGGGAAGGCTCTCATTATCAAGGATGTAATTTCTTCATTTATCCATGGCCAGACCATGAAGATTTTTTGAGGTTCTTTTTGGGGTAGAACTAATTGGCACAGAATGCAACACTTTTTCTATTTATAAAATATCTAAATGTAACATAACAATAAGTTTAATACTAAAGAATTCTGATTATCTACAAGGTCAATGGAAAATAAGTTTGATTTGTGTTTGGATGTAGTTAGTTAGCTGTGCTCTTTCATTTTCAGAAAAAATTTTCCAGGTAGGATCTTATGATCCACAGAAACTGAAATTACATATGAGAAGTAAGGTGACCAATGACACAACAAAAGTGACAAAGTCAGGAATAAACTTCGGTTTGTATGACACTTTTCATGACTTCCAGTCATAATTAAATCAATCGCTGTGGCATTTACCGATTTATTCTAACATTTATTGATCAACAAAAATAATGATAGATTATTGAAAGAAACTTTGGTTCAAAATAGATGAGTCTTTTCAACATTAAGTGTAAACATTTAGTTAGTATTTATATTGTGTGCCAGGGACTATGTCAGATCACTTTAGACACAATCTCACAAATTCTTCAGTGCAACTTTTGGGAAGATTCATGGTTTTATTTTATAAACATTTTTAAGGCAAAAAAATTAGATTGCTTACGATGTAAAAGACAATTTTAAAGCTGTAATTCTTGGCTATTTTGTATTCTTGAATAATAGCACTGGTTATGTCTTAAAGTTTATTATGTTTGTTTAAATTGTAAAATTTAGTATATAGCATCAATTATGGAGAGAGACCAGGAGCTTCTAGTTTTCTTACATGCATGCACCTTGAGAAGACTCCTAATTATATTCTGAAATTGAACTGAATTTGATTAGATTTGAATAATCTCAGGACATCAATGATATTTTAATAGAAATATCATCAATATTTTTATTATCACAAAAATAAATGTGTGATCAATTTCAAATTAACAAATAGAATTTAGTGACAAGTTATTCAGTGAAACAAAGGACAAAATATTAACCTGTGATAATATTGGACAATTGGAAATATTATTATAGCAAGTGTATATGCCTATAAAATATACTTGAAATTTATATGAATAGTTTTTAAGACTACACATATTTGGTAACCCTAGCTTCTCTTTCTCTCCCAAGGGAGGGCTGTAGGGTCTAATGGTATGTATAATTAAATTGTATATTTTCATCTGATTCTTCAATTCATATAATGCTCACTTACCTATAGCTTTAACCATGTATATTTTATCCTCATTTATTTTGTGCTCTTTAGTGATTGATTGTAAACTCAATACAAGGAAAATGGATTCCATTCTTTTAGACATTTATCCTCTTTGAAAATGAACAAGATGAACACATTTACTAAGTATGTTATCGTGATGTTGAATGAAATTATTAGTTTGATCCATGTGATACTGATGGCATTTTGTTGTTTTATGATCCACATGTTTGCAATGTTAAGAGTTGTCTTGCACAATATGGATGGAAACATATCTATATGAATTCATTGAATATGCATGGCTGAAGACACTGTGGCAAAAAAAATGACCTAAATGAAAGATCTCTGTGAGTGAGATCCCAGCGGAAAGAACGGGCCATCAAAGAAGGAGGTAACTTTCTCTGAAGGGAGAACTGCCACTTTGAATATGGCCTTGTCTAAATAAGATCGGAGTTGGCGAACTCAAGAGGCTTCCATAGCCTTGGCAGCTCATGACAAGTGTCTCGGGTGATTACTGATGTCATAAATAAGAGTGTCAATTGTTAAATCAACAGGAGTCACTGTGCACTTATCCTCATGTAGGATCTCTGTCCTTAATGTCTTGTGTATTGTGAATTAATGCTATAACTAGTACTCAAACAGTACTTTATACTTTGGGTTTCTGAGTGGGTGCAAACTGTTGAAATCTTTACTTAGTATATACTAAGTTGATCTTCTGTACATAAAGATAATTGAAAATGAATCTTGATGAAGAATGGAATGAGAGAAGGAGTGGGAGATGGGATGGTTGCGGGGGGAGGAAGGTTACAGGGAGGGAGGAAAGCCACTACAATCCAAAAGTTGTACTTTGGAAATTCATATTTATTAAATAAAAGTTAAAATAAATGCATGGTTTGCCCTAGAGTAGTTTCACTAAATCCAAATTAGGGAGAGGATACATATGAACTACAACAGGATCTCCAAATAATTCTTATAAATTATGCCATCTCATGGCAATTTTCATGAGAAAAATTATATGATTTCAATATAATCTGTCATTGTTTTAGTGTTCAAGCAAGTTTTGGGTGACAGAATTTATGAAGTCTTTTGGAAACTAAGATTTATTCAGAATAATAACAACAGGAAAATTCATGCTAAAAATTTGTATGATATGACAAAGATAAAAGTTTATGGCATATGTAAAATATGCTAAATATTTTTCACATATTTTATATGTATTATATACATTCATGTTATATATACGTATTATATAATTATATACATTCATATGCCTTACAACAAACATATCATGTATATATTCATATTCCTTACAACAATAAGAGGGATGTAATTATTAACATTTTAAAAGGGATAAACTCATATGAAAAAATGCTATATTATATCATCAAAGTAAACCACAAATTTGAAATTCAAAATTAGATTTGCTTTCAGAAAGGTCACCTAAAATATTCAATTTGTGAATTTTTCTGTTGCAGCAGTTGATAATAATAGGATAAAAAGGTTTATTGGTAAAAACTAAAAAAAAAATTTTTAATTTTTTTAAATTTAAAAAAAATTAAATTTATTTTTTATTTTTAATTTTTTAATTTTTTCAGAGACGTACCATGACATAAATGAATAGCTTTAATTTATTTATTAATTGTGTAAAAGTTGGAGAAGAATGCATATTTAGGTTTTTATAATTTTTTGACAAATCATGGTGAAAGAGTATGTTCTTTCATAGAGATATTCATTAGGAACAGAAAATAAAACATTATTTTTAAATCTACTATAGAAGATATTTCTAGGTAAGGTTTGAGGTGGCCTGGGGTAAAGATCCAAGAATAAAATGTTACAGCTTTTTGGCTGGCGCCACAGCTCACTAGGCTAATCCTCCGCCTTGCAGCAACGGCACACCGGGTTCTAGTCCCGGTTGGGGCGCTGGATTCTGTCCCAGTTGCCCCTCTTCCAGGCAAGCACTCTGCTGTGGCCAGGGAGTACAGTGGAGGATGGCCCAAGTGCTTAGGCCTTGCACCCCATGGGAGACCAATAGAAGCACCTGCCTCCTGCCTTCGGATCAGTGCGGAGCCCTGTCCGCAGTGCGCTGGCCGCGGCGGCCATTGGAGGGTGAACCAATGGCAAAGGAAGACCTTTCTCTCTGTCTCTCTCTCTCACTGTCCACTCTGCCTGTCAAAAAAAAATGTTACAGCTTTTTGGTTTCCTGATCATTTTTTATAAATAAAATGGATGAGGATATTTTATCTTACAACCTTAGTAAAGTCATAAGGAGACATCTAGAAAATGAGGAGCAATCCTTGAAAAGAGAACTTCACAGAACTTTACAGCAGACAGCAAAATAAATAGAAAGCATATTAGTTATATGAATGTTTGTTTAAAAAAGGCCAAAGGGAAGAATACTCCTCAGTGAGTTAATATAAAGAAACATGCCAAATTGAAATCTGAAAAGTGTCCTTCATAGTTTTATATATTTGACTGTATTTTCCAAAATTTATTAAAATTTAATTATCTTCAATTTTGGCAACTGGGCTGTAGTCATATCTATTATTGTATGTTAAGGAAATATAAAAGCAAACTCTGTAACATTTTAGTGGATTTTAAGAGACAATGAATTTCATATTAAAATTTTATTTTCAAGATTAATATATAAAATAATTACATCAAAACTGTATAAATATTATTAAAAACAGATATAATATCTTAAAAATGCCTTAATGGTAAGGAAATGAGACAAAAAGGGTAATATATATAGCAAATATTCTTTCAAAAATAATGAATGGACAAGATATATGTCTTTTGTCAATTAATAGGGTTAACATGATATTCAATATCATTTTTTCATCTGTGAGTGCTATTAAGTGAAAGGTGTTTTGTAGTGTATGTATTTTTAGAGCTCAGATGGTTTCTGAAAATTAATTAAAATTTATGAAAGTAGTTTAAAGGAAAAATACTCCTTGAGGAGAGAAAAGCAATCAGAAAGTCTAACTTCATGACCTTTATTTAAATAAAAACGTGACTTCCTTTATGTCATTAATTCACTATATTCTCCTTTCTTTTTTATCTTTCTCTATATTTAGTGCTTTGAGTGAATCGCTATGAAAAACAACACTAATGAAAATCCATAAAATATAGTACAACACATGATAACGTTTAGTCAATTTCTGAAAAACAAATCAAAAGCATTATGGTGAAGAATTAGCAAATTATTATGTTATCTTAATTCTTATTTCTCTTATTAGAATCTGTTATTGAAATCAGAAAACTAATCTTCTGAACAACAATGAAAAACAGTTCTAAAGAGTAAAAAGTTGAAGGGTAGCCAAAAATTTTTAATTTGGACTAGTCATTTACACAGCAGGGATACAGGTTAAAATTGCCACAGCATATTTCATGGATTGGATGTATATCAAAAGTCCATGTGAGCAACCTTAACACTAATAGAAATAGGCTATATTTATTACTTAATAAAAATCATTAAATATTATACATTTGATTTCTCCTCCAAAGTTAATTCAAAACAATTTGTGCTAGTGTCCTTTAAACAATTAAATCATTAATTTTATTGGTGAAAAATACTTGACAAATTAGAGACTCACATGAGATTTAATAATATTCAGAACTCCAGAATCTACAATGGTATTGGCAACTGTTATACATTGATTGCTGTTACCTTATCGCCTTCAGAAAATGTGATGCCATCTACAGCTCTTTTCCAAGTTATCTCTGGAATAGGCTCCCCTTCTGCTTCACAGATGAGTGTAACATGACCATTCTCATATGTAGTTTCATTTTGAAGTCGTATGATGTGAGGCTGTACTGTAAAGAATATATACATTACTCAATCCGTATTGCAGGAAATACTTCTTGTCAGAAATAAGGGATAGAAGACATATGAGTACATGCCGTAATAGTATGTGATAAATTAAATTTGTAGCAACTACTGTGGTATGGCATTCTCTGCAAGTGTGACAAGAGAGTCTCAGAGTGCAGGATAAAAAATATTTAGAAAACAATGCTGATCTATTATCATTTTAAAGACAATTTGAATGGCTTAGAAGCCAACAAAATAATTATAAATATTTTCATAATTTTTCTATTGTAAACATCAAGTTATTATTTTCTTCCTCTCTGAAAGGCATATAATTAATTTTTAAAGGTGCATGTATTTCCTATATATGTGTAATATATATCTTCTGTAGCATTTTATATTAATATATTTTACATCAAATTGACTATTTTTATTAGTATCACTTATATAAACAGAAAACAAGTTTTCTAATTTAAATTAATATTAATTTCATAAGATTACATATAAAAGATCTTTATTTTTTAAATTCTATATTATTTATTACTGCCTGATATTATGTTATATGCTACTTAATTTTTTACAGGTTTAGGCAGAAAGTGGATAAAAGCCAGCACTAATTATTTCAGTAAAGTGAAGGCTTTCTTTTGTAATCTGTCAACACACTCATCCATGGGATAAAAGTATAAGTTGGTTGTAGATGCATGGATTGATCTGGAGCTTCTATTCTATACCATTGGTCTACGAATCTGTTTTTGTACTTGTACCAGGCTGTTTAGAAAACTTAAAAACAGTGTTGGAGATTTATGGGATACTATAAAGTGATCCACCAGATGGGTCTTAGGTATTTCTGGGAAGAAAGAGAGAATGGCCTAGAAGGCCTATTTAGTGAAATAATTACAGAAAACTTCACAATTTGGAGAAAGAAAAGAACACTCAAGGGGAGGAAGCACATAGAACTCCTAAAGATATGAACAGAAAAGATTTTCACCATGATACATTGTAGTCAAACTTTCCACAGTAAAACATAAAGAAAAACTTGTCATGGGACTCCAAATCCCATTAAGATTGGTGGTAAAAATGTTATCTTAATTGTTAAAGTGATCATATTAAGTGTTAAAGTGAAGATATAGATATGATTAAGTGTTAATGTGATAATAGGATCAATTGTCTGGTAATAATAATAGATAGAATTAAAAAGGAGAGAATGTTCCAACATAGGACACAGTCCACAGAGCAGACTCACAGAATGACAATCACTTTAAGTAACACTCTGATCTCAGAATCAGCTCTTAAGGTTTTCTGGTCCTTGTGAAAATCGCATAAGAGCATTTCAGGCATGGAAAGTCAAGATAATGTGGCAAAAAATGTTATACATGACGGACCTCTATGAGACCTCAGCAGAAAGAATTGGCCATCAAAGAAGGATGCACTTTTCTCCAAAGGGAGGAGAGAACTTCCACTTTGCTCATGGCCTTGTCTAAATACTGATGGAGTTTGTGGACTCAAAATTCTTCAAGCCAAGGCAGCTCATGTCAAAATCTCAGGTGGTCACTGAAGTCATACATAAACGTTAATTGTTAATTAAAAACAGAGGTCACAGTACACTAACTCCCCATGCAGGACCCCTGCCCTCAATGAGCTATATTATGAGAATAAACTATAAAACTAGTTCCCAAATTACAAAATTTCTGGGAACAAATGAAGGTGACAATACATCATATCAAAACTTATGGGATATAGGAAAATCAGTGTTAAGAAGGAGATTTATAACAATCAGTGAAATGAAGAACTGGTTTTTTTTGAAAAAATAAACAAAATTGATATGCTATTGACCCAACTAACTGAAGAAAAGATGGAGAAGATGCATATCAATAACATTAGAGATGAAAAAAATAAATGTAACAACAGTTATCACAGGAATAAAAAGAATTATCAGGAATTACTACAAAGAACTCTATGCCAACAAATTGGGAAACCTATAAGCAAGGAATAGATTTCCACACACATGCAATCTATCAAAATTGAGTCATGAAGACATAGAAAACCTAAACAGACCAATCACCAAGACAGAGATTGGATCAATAACAAAGACTTTCTGAAAAAAAAAAAAAAAGCCCAAGACCAGATGGCTTCACTGCTGAATGCTACCACATATTTAAAGAACTCCAATTCTTAAACTATTCATAACATTTGAAAAGGAAGGAATCCTCCCAAAACTCACCTCATGAAGCCTAAATTACCTTAATTATTTAGTCAGAAAAAGATATAAGAGAGAAAGAGAAATATAGACCAATATCCTTGATGAACATAGATGCAAAAATCATCAGCAAAATATTAGCTAATTGAATCCAACCACACATCAGAAAAATCATTCACCCATACTATGTGGGATTTACCCGTGGTATGCAGGATGGTTCAACATTCACAGATGAATAAATGTTACACATCCCTCTAACAAACTGAAAAACCAAAACCATACAGTTATCTCAAGAGATGCAGCAAAAGCATTTGATAAAAGAAAACATAATTTTATGATGAAACCTTAAACAAATTGAATTTAGAAAGAACATTTCTCGACACATCCAGCATCCTATTGAATATCTAAGATCCAGTACCAGACAAGGATGCCCATTTTCACCATTGCTATTTAATATAGTCCAGGAAGTTTTAGCCAGGGCCATTAGGCAAGAAATAAAAATTAAAGGGAGACAAATCAGAAAGGAAAAAATCACACACTATTTGCGTTTGCAGATGACATGTTCATGCATGCTGGGGATTGAAAATACACCACTAAGAGACTTTTGGAACTCATATAAGAGTTTGGTAATGTTGAAGGTTATAAAAGCATTGTACAAAAATCAATAGCCTTATCTAGCAACACAATACCTTGGATCAGAAATAATTTTCAAAATTAGTTCTGTTCATAATAGCTCCAAAAAATCAAATACCTTAAAGTAAATTTAACCAAGGATGTAAAAGATCTTTATGATGAAAATTATAAAAACTAAAGAAAGAAATAGAAGAAATCATCAAAATAAAATCTCTTCCATGTTCATGGATTGAAAGAATAAACATCATTAAAATGTCCATACTACTAAAGACAATCTATAGAGCCAATGCAATTCCAATCAAAATACCAATGACATTCTTTCCAGGTTTAGAAAAGTGATGCTAAAATTCGTATGGAAACACAGGAGACCACGGATAGCTAAAGCCACCATATACAACAAGAACAGAGCTAGAGGCATTGCAATTCCTGATTTCAATATGTAGTGTTCCATTTTTCATATCTAACTTTATTTGAGTATTTTCCATTTTTCTTTGATATTCTGGCTAGAAGTTTATTTTGTCTTCTCAACAAACCAATTTCTAGTTTTGTTGATTTTTTTATTCTTTAGTTAGTTTCATTTATTTCTGCTCTGATCCTTATTACGTCTTGCCTCCTGCTGATTTGTGGTTTGGTTTCTTCTTGTATTAATAAGTCTTCAAGATTCATCATTAGATCTTTAACTTGAAACATTTCTCTTTCTCTCTTTTACTTTATTTTAATACATACAAATTTCATAGGTTCAGCTTTAGGAATATAGCGATTCTTACCTCCATACTTGTCCCTCCAACCCCTTCCCATCGCACCTCCTACTCCCTCTCCCATCCCATTCTTAATTAAGATTCATTTTTAATTATCTTTATTTACAGAAGGCCAACTCTATACTAAATAGCAATTTCAACAGTTTGCACCTACACAGACACACAAAGTATAAAGTATTGTTTGAAGACAGTTTTACTGTTAATTTTCATTGTGCAACTCATTAAGGATTGAGATCCTAAATGGGGAGTAAGTGCAAAGTGATTCCTATTGTTGATTTAACAATTGACACTTTATTTTATGATGTCAGTGATCACTCAAGGCTCTTGTCATGTTAAGGCTATGGAAGTCTTTTGAGCAAAACAAACTCTTTTAGTATTTTTTTGCCATAAGCAAAGTGGAAGCTCTCTCCTCCCTTCAGAGAAAAGTACATCCATCTTTGATGGCCCCTACTTTCCACTGGGATCTCACTCACAGAGATCTTTCATGTAGATCATTTTTGCCACAGTGACTGGGCTTTCCATGCTTGTAATGCTCTCACGGCCCTTCAGCCAGATCCAAATGCCTTAACGGCTGATTCTGAGGTCAGAGTGGCATTTATTATTCTATGAATCTGCTGTGTAGCCTGCTCCCCATGTTGAATCATTCTCTCTTTTTTAATTCTATCTATTGTTATTACCAAACATTTCTCTTTTTTTTAATATAAGCATTTAATGCTATAAACTTTCCTCTTAATATTGCTTTTTCTGTATCTTTACTGATTTTCTGTCTGGATGACCTGTCCATTGATGAGAATAGTGTGTTGAAAACATCCACTATTATTGTGTTGGAGTCTGTCTTTCCCTTTAGATCAAATAGTATTTGCTGTATACATCTGGATGGTAAATTTTAAATATATATATATTCAATATATATATATGAATATATATATAATTTATATTTATGGCTGTTATGTTTTCTTGAAGAATAGAATTTTTTTATCAAAATATAACATTCTACTTTATCTCTTTTTACAGCTTTTCATTCGTAGTCAAAATCATCTGTTGTCAGGATAGCATAACGTGGTTGCTTTTGGTTTCCATTTGCCGGTTAGATCTTTTTTCCAACACCTCACTTTCAATCTGTGTGTATCTTTGGTAGTGAAGTGAATTTCTTATAGGAGGCATATAGTGTGGTCTTTTTTTTTTATCCATTCAGCCAACTTACGTCTTTTGGTTGGTGAATTTAATTCATTTACATTCAAAGTTAATACTGATAGATAAGAAGTAAGACTAGTCATTTTGTTGATTGGGCCATAATTCTACCTTCTCCATCAGTGAACTTGGTGGTGACATGTGTTTAATATTTCTTCTAATGCAGGACACCCATCACAATTTCTTGCAAGGCTGGCTTGGTTGTAGTAAATTCTCAGTTTTTGCTTATCTAGAAAATATTTCTCCTTTGTTTTTAAAAGATATCTTCTCTGGATATAATATTCTTGGTTGTAATTTTTTTTTCTTTTATGGCCTTGAGTATATCTTCCCATTGTCTTCTGGTCTGTAGGGTTTCCACTGAGAAATCTGATGTTAACCTAACTGATTGCCTTTGTATGTTACTTGATGTTTTTCTCTTGCTGTCTTTATGATTCTTTCCTTCTATTTAACTTTCATCAATTTGAGAATTACATGCATGCCTTGGATAGACCTTTTCTGGTTGAGTCTGCTTGTGATTCTTTGAGGTGCTTTTATCTGGATGTCCATGTCTCTTTCAAGACTTGGGGAATTTTCAAGTATTATCATTTAACAGATTCCTAATGCTTTTTCCCTTTTCTTCTACTTCCAGAATGCTTATAATACAAATATTTGGTAATTTAATGGTATCCCGTATTTCACATAGACTTTATTCCTTCTTCTTAATTCTTTTCTCTTTGTTTTTGTCTGATATGGTTATTTTGAAATTCATGTCCTGGGGATAAATTCTTCCACTTGATCTATTCTGTTGTTAAAGCTCTCAATCATATATTTTATTTCACTGACTGAAGATTTTGTTTGCAAAATTTCTATTTGGTTTTTCTTAATGAGTTCTGTCTCCTTAGTAATATTTTCATTCATGTCACGCATTAATTTCCTCATTAATTTAACCTATATGTATTCTCTTTCATCTTGTTCAATTTCCTTACACTCATTATTTTGAATTCTAACTGTCATTTCACAGATTTCCTTCAGATCAGGATGTAATTCAGTAACCTTCCTGTGTTCTTTTGGAGGTATCATGCTACCTTGCTTTTTCATGTCTTTTGTGTCTACACATTGACTTCTGTCCATCTCGTGTACTCTCTTCTTCTTCTTTTTTTTTTTTTTTTACAGGCAGAGTGGACAGTGAGAGAGAGAGAGACAGAGAGAAAGGTCTTCCTTTGCCGTTGGTTCACCCTCCAATGGCCGCCGCGACCAGCGCGCTGCGGCTGGCGCACCACGCTGATCCGATGGCAGGAGCCAGGAGCCAGGTGCTTATCCTGGTCTCCCATGGGGTGCAGGGCCCAAGCACTTGGGCCATCCTCCACTGCACTCCCTGGCCACAGCAGAGAGCTGGCCTGGAAGAGGGGCAACCGGGACAGAATCCGGTGCCCCGACCGGGACTAGAACCCAGTGTGCATGTACTCTCTTCTTTATGGAGTGGGTTTTACTGGAAAAGAGTTTACGGTTTATCTGGAATGCAGGGTACCACTTGGCTTGTTGCTTTAGCTTTGGTTCTAAATGAGCCTGGGAGTGCAGTGATTTCTTTTGTTAGCTCAAAGGGATAGAAGTATGGCTTTGAGATGAATAATGTTTTCCTTAAGTGTATATATTTGGCCCACAGAGAGTTTAGAGTCAGTTTCCCTTGTGAATGTCATAGCCGGTACCTTGTTTTTGGTGGTGAGGGAGAACAGGACGGCTTGTGCCCTTGTCCTACTGGTAAGCCTGAGTAATGGCTGGGGATTGTGGCACCAATACTGTAGCTCTAAAGCAATGCAGCTTCCCTGCTCCAAGACTAGCAGTTTCACAGACCCCAGTCAGCTTTCCAGGCTGAAATAAAAGTGAGTGAGAGGCTGTAGAATTCCCTCTTAGCTAAAACTGCCAGTGGTGGAATGTACGGCAATTTCTCCCTACTTTAAGGTGGTGAGAGACTGGCTTCCGTCTGGCGGCTGGGGGCACTGGAGACTAGCTGCAGCAGTGTCTCTGCCTTCTCTCCTGACAATAACATTTTTAAGCAGGATATTCTGGAAAAAAGTTAGTTACTAAGCGTTTTAAATGTCTTTAATGTTTCCTCTAATTGAAGAAGCTTTCACAGGTTCTTAGCTTGGTCAGTTTCTTATCACTAAAGATTTTTGTTTAAACATCACCCACCCATTACCATTCAGAGTCAATTCTCACTCCATGCTACTCAAAATAACAGTCTGCCTCCAATTTCATCTGAATGTATTCAGTTTCACATTTTTCATAGAACATTATGCTCCAGTTATTTTATTATTTGTATTTTGTAATTATAATTATTATCTTTAGTTCTAACGTTTTTGGCATGGCTATTTATTGTCTGTTCCTTTCTCTAGAATATAAGGTTTACAGAAATTTCTCTGGCTCAGAAAATGTTTCCATCACAGACAGTACAGAACCAGCCACTAGACAGTATGTCTGTCAGGTGTCAGCATACATGTTAGGATCAGTGGAAGGAAAATCTCTGCTCCTGCAAACTGCCCCAGTTGATCCTGTTGTGCTCTCAGATTTCTTCTTCCTTCCTTTTCTCTCTTGTTGTGAAAGCATTTTGATAATACTGTTGCTAAATATGCAGCAAATGTACTAAATGTTGGTATAGTGCGTGGATTCTTAGTATTATGCTTTTTAAAGAAAAACATCATATCACAAATACTCACCAGCAAAACTGTCTTTATTCTTGCAAAATAATGTACGTTAAATAATTTTTAAAAGGCACTTGTTTTCTATGCTCTATAACTTCCCCAACATAAACAATGACTCCTATATATATATATCTTCCAAATTATATATATATATTTATATATATTTATGTCATAAATATATATATGGAAGATATTTACTTTAAGCTTTCATTTAATACAATTAAAAAGAAAATTTAATTTTAGTTAAGGTCATTGGCTCTAAATTGTATTCTTGTAAATGTGCTCTTTGAAAATATACAGAAAGTCAAACTGATCCCAACATGTCATATAAATATTTATGAAGATCAACTGTCATATAGATATAAAATATCTCATATCCATTAAGATGTAATTTAAATGGATTTTCTTCCAGCTTCTCTTATGAATCATCCAATGTCAGGCCAAAGTTCCCACCTGTATTTTTATATAATTCTTAAAATAATTACCTGGTAGCTAAAATTTAAAAATATATTTCAAAATGATGAAAATGGAGTTTTATTATGAGAAAATATTTTGTGTTTTAGTATGTAGGGCTTTGTTTCTAAACTTTCTCTAGATATTGTAACTTAGACCACTTTGCAATAATACTTACCAAAGACTTGGAGGAAAGCCTGCTTTTCATCTTCTCCTGCCTTATTTGTGGCCCTGCAGACATAAGGGCCCCCATCACTATTGATTATGTTCCTGACAGTGAGCTCTGTATTGCTTCCTTTCAATATGTACTTCTCATTTTCTTCAATAAGCTTGCCATTCCTGAAGGGGAAAAATAGGTTGATCTTGAAAAATCTGGCTTCTTCATGTAAGAGATCATAATTGACTTTCTGATCTACAAGCATCAGTTACTTATTCTATTATAATTGTTAGACAACACTCTATTTCAATCTAAAGAATAATTTCAGTAGTATCAGAACTTTATGCATAAGCATTAAAATGACACTAGAAAATTATTTTGACTTTAGAAACAAGAATATCATTTAAACTATATTGAAATCTTAAATTTATATTGAATATTAAAATTAGTCAGGCAAAATAATCACACTGTCAATTTATACTATATTGATGAGAAATATTTTCTTTACCTATCTTAAATCCATATACTGCTTATATGCTGTTATATCAACAAATAATTATGAAATATACTTATTTACTAATTTCCTGAGCCACATTTAGAATAATTTCTGTGAAACTATTTTAAAGTATTTTCAAAGTATGTGCAAGAAAAATCCATGTGAAATGCTTTTGCATATAAGAATTGCTAAACAAAGAGTAATATGAGAAAAAGATGTAAAAAAACCTAGTTAAATAAATTATGATGAATATAATGATTTAATTCACTAATGAGAAGAAATACTTTTACAAGTTTCCTCTTTCTAAAATTTGTCTTAATAATTTCAGAACATTCATGGATATTCTTTTTACTTCTATTTTTTCATCATCCTTTCCTCCTTCTCTGATTCTTTTTCTGTGTTTCTCTACATATTTTTCTTGAGGTTTGGGTTACTGATTTGGTTTTAAGATCCACTGATAGAAAAATTTAGAACATATCTTAGTTGTGAGATTTACTTGTACACAAAGTTTAAATTTAGAAAAAAAAATGGAATATCTAGAAAGATTGCAAAATATCTTTCTTAGACAAAATGGAACATTTTTCTCACAGGCTAAAATCTTTGTAGTTAATTCTAGCTCCACTTTTCAGAATGCACTAACATATACACTATGATAATCCTTATCTTTCTCTGACTTAATGGTATCTGTTTCCTCAGTTTTCAAGGTAACTCTAAATATATTTTACAATGTGTAAAATTCCATAAGAATGATGAAGGAAAGAGTCGAGTTGTATAAGATCACAACAAAAAAGTGTATACAGGCCGGTTCCTCGGCTCACTAGGCTAATCCTCCGCCTACAATGCTGGCATCCCGGGTCCTAGTCCCGACTGGGGCACTGGATTCTGTCCCGGTTGCTCCTCTTCCAGTCCAGCTCTCCGCTGTGGTCCAGGAAGGCAGTGGAGGATGGCCCAAGTGCTTGGGTCCTTTACCTGCACAGGTGACCAGGAGGAAGCACCTGTCTCCTGGCTTCGGATCAGCATAGCATGCAAGCCGCAGCAAGCCAGACATAGCGTCCATTTGGAGCATGAACCAATGGAAGGAAGGCCTTTCTCTCTGTCTCTCTCTCACTGTCTAACTCTGCCTGTCAAAAAAATTAAAAAAAAAAAAAAAAGTGTATACAGGCTGGCCCCATGGCTCAATAGGCTAATCCTCCACCTGCGCGGGCACCCCAGGTTCTAGTCCCAGTTGGGGTGCCTGATTCTGTCCTGGTTGCTCCTCTTCCAGTCCAGCTCTCTGCTGTGGCCCGGGAGTGCAGTAGAGGATGTCCCAGCACCTGGCTCCTGGCTTCGGATCAGCGCAGTGCACAGGCCATAAAGCGCCAGCCATAGCAGCCACTTGGGGGGTGAACCAACAGCAAAAGGAAGACCTTTCTCTCTGTCTCTCTCTGTCTCTCTCTCTCTCACTGTCTAACTCTGCCTGTCCAAAAAAAAAAAAAAAAGTAAAAAAAAAAGTGTATACTGTATTTTTTGCATTTTTACTTCTACAAACTACAATTTTAAAAAAAGATGACATTGCAGTATTTTTTGCCTAAATATAATGTTTGAATAGGGATTTCACACAAGTAGTAATACAATATATCTCTCAACTTTTTTGATGAAAATTATTCATTTATTTCAAATTAATAATAGAGATTTTTGTGACTTACAGCTATAAATACTTTCCCTACATTATTTCCATGATTTGATACTCACAATTCCCCTATAGATGTATATTTTCCCTTCTTCTGCATTTAAAGACAAGAAAACTCAAATTCATATATGATGTCTCCATCAGTCAGTTCACAGATAAATAAATTTAAATGCACACAGTAATGAAATCAGGATGATAACTTTTTCCAGGGTTCTTTGTAACAAAGAAAATTATTTCTCTGCCTCACGTGAAATATTTTGGTCAATATCTGAAACGTACCAAAAGTGTGGCCACTAATTGTGAACAATTTTCAATTTCATTGGCATTAGAGGGTTATACATGAGCACATAACTTAGGGAAAGAATTCTGCCACAATGGGAGAATATAGAAATAAATAGAAATAAAAATGACTGAAATACTCTTGCAGTATTCATGGGGAAAATCATTTAATTGGCCGTTGAAAAGAGTATTGATGAATTTTTTTTTTTTTTTTTTGACAGGCAGAGTGGATAGTGAGAAAGAGACAGAGAGAAAGGTCTTCCTTTTGCGTTGGTTCACCCTCCAATGGCTGCCACGGCTGGCGTGCTGCGGCCAGCGCACCGCGCTGATCTGAAGGCAGGTGCCAGGTGCTTCTCCTGGTGTCCCATGGGGTGCAGGGCCCAAGCACTTGGGCCATCCTCCACTGCCTTCCTGGGCCGCAGCAGAGAGCTGGCCTGGAAGAGGGGCAACAGGGAAAGAATCCGGTGCCCTGACTGAGACTAGAACCCGGTGTGCAGGCGCCGCTAGGTGGAGGATTAGCCTATTGAGCCACAGCGCCGGCCAGTATTGATGAAATTTAAAGGCAATCAATATGTAAAGATTATGTTTCCTTAAAGAGCTCAGCTTAAAAATATCATTAAAGCATAATAACCTAATTAATATTTTTAATATTCCTCTCTCAGCAAATTTGTTAGAAGAAACTCCTATTGTTTTTCATAGTCCATTTGTATGGAATACCACTGTCTGCAAAAGCACTACAAAGGGATATTGCAAGACTCCCACAAGCCTATCCTTTGATATATAATCTACTTCCCCTTTCTAGGTAAAAGAAAGTATGAATTAGGATTTTAAAATGAACAGGATAAGCAATGGAAGGTAATTCCAATTTTAACAATAACAGCATAATAGAGAAGTTCAAAAAATTCACGGAAGATGCATATTATGCAGAAACATATTTCCAAAAACAAGTTGTAGCAAAATAAATTTAACTTTTAATTCTGTTTTCCATGAATATTTTGAAGTATCCTCATAACTTACTCTTTCGATTTTAATGACAAAATTAATCTACTATTCTAATGAATGAATATTTTGTCCTTATCAGATGTGGGAAAAATTTTAAAGGTGCAGTGACAGAACTTCAAAATACGAAGTAAAACAGAGAATTGAACAAAATTACATTTACAAATTAAGTTGGAGAACCGTAGTTAGGAATTAAGTAATGATTCCAAGGCTTGAATATTACTGCAAAGAAAGTAGACATGTTCAATATTTAGAGATAACTGCATGTAATAATAGTGGAATACAGTTTTACCTATTGCATTTTTTTCAAGTACATACAGAAATCAGTAGTATAGTCCATGAGACTCAATGTTTCAGCAAATTGATCCCATTAAAGACTGTTCCTTGGTAAGTACTAACTGTAGTTAGAAATCAGTAACAGAAATACATATGAGATATCTTGAAATGCTTGGAATAATTAGCATATTCTAAACAAGCAATATCAAAATTGATATCATAAGAGAATTTCAGATATATTTGGATTGAAGAAAATTGAAAATATGTCAGTGTAAAAAAGAATACAATTAAAAGTGTCTAAAAACAATAAATATGCTTAAATTAGAAGAATATATAGTATTATTATACATCTTAAGGAACCAAAAAGGAAGGGAAAATTAAACAGAAAATAAACAAAAGAAAGGCAATAATAAAAATAAATCACATGGGGGCTGGCGCCGTGGCTCACTTGGTTAATCCTCTGCCTGCGGTGCCGGCATCCCATATGGGTGCCGGTTCTCGTCCCAGTTGCTCCTCTTCCAGACCAGCTCTCTGGTGTGGCCTGGGAGGGCAGTGGTGGATGTCCCAAGTGCTTGGGCACCTACACCCGCATGGGAAACCCGGAAGAAGCTCCTGGTTCCTGGCTTCCGGCTGTTGCGACCACTTGGGGAGTGAACCAACAGAAGGGAGACCTTTCTCTCTGTCTCTCTCTTGCTGTCTAACTCTTTCCATCAAATAAATAAGTAAATAAATAAATCACAGAGGATTGGTTTTATGGCAGGGAAAATTAAGCTGCCGCTTGTGACTTCAGCATTATATATGGGCGTGCCATTTTAAGTTCCTGCTATTCCTCTTAATCCAGCTTCCTACTAATGCGCCTAAGAAGGCAGCAGATGATGGGTCTAGTACTTAGATGGCAGTCACCCAAGTGGGAGATGCAGATGGATTGTGTTTCTGGCTTAAGCCTGGCTCAGTGGGTGTTGCGTGGATTTGGAAGGTGAACAGAGTGGAAGATTTCTCTCTGTATATTTTTTCTATTTCTCTGTCTGTCTCTCTCTCTCTTGCTCTGTCTTCTAAATAAATAAAGGTTTAAATTAAAACCAGAAACTGATAAAATAAAAACTAGGGAAATGAAGAGAAAATGATGAAAACTAAAAACTAATTGAGAACATTATTGTCATAAACCTACATCTAGACTGATTAGAATAATAATAGAGTAGAACAAGTAACATGATTGTTAGCTTATCAGGATGAAAGGGAGATCACTGTAGATAATGCAAATTAAAAAAAAAATGTAACAAGGGAATACTGTGAATGCGTTTATGCCCTTAAAAATAATCCAAAAGAAACAGAAAAATTTCTGGAATGACACACATCATCAAAGCTCACTAAAGAAAGAGGTTAACATGAATATTCCTAAATCTATGAAAAAAATTGAATTTGTAGCTAAATCCTTGTACATAAAAATATTTTGTGTCACCAAAATTTTTTGCAGACAATTAGGTAAGGAATAATGAAGGTTGTGTTAAAGCATTATCAGAATACAGAAGAGAAGAGAGTACCTCCACACTCATCCCTTGAAGCCAATATTGCATGACTTCTAACAAGTCATGATCAACTAAATATTTGAACAATATCTCCCAAACACATGAATGCAAATATTCTTAAAGAATAAGTGATGATGCAAGCAATGCATATAAAAACTAATAGGTCTTTTTTTTTTTTTTTTTTTTTTTTTTTTTTTTTTTTTTTACAGGCAGAGTGGACAGTGAGAGAGAGACAGAGAGAAAGGTCTTCCTTTGCCGTTGTTTCACTTTCCAATGGCCGCCAAGGCTGTAGCACTGCGGCTGGCGCACCGCGCTGATCTGAAGGCAGGAGCCAGGTTCTTCTCCTGGTCTCCCATGGGGTGCAGGGCCCAAGCACTTGGGCCATCCTCCACTGCACTCCCTGGCCACAGCAGAGAGCTGGCCTGGAAGAGGAGCAATAGGGACAGAATCCAGCGCCCCGACCGGGACTAGAACCCGGTGTGCCGTCGCCGCTATTTAGAGGATTAGCCTATTGAGCCGCGGTGCCGGCCCTAATAGGTCATTATAAAGTAGATTTAAAACAAGGAGTTCAGGTGTTAATATTTGAAACTCAATGATCTACAGAAAATTATTGCACTAACAATAAACAAAGCATATCTTGTTCTTGATAGCTATATAAGAAGCAGTTGAAACGAAATAGACATTGACAGTCACTATTTATGTCCCTAGTTCATTTTAAAAGTCACTAAATTTTACTGATTCTCTTTTAAAAAGTCTGTTATAATTTCCAAATTTTGGGTACTTAACTAATTTCTTGTAGTATTGTTATGGACTAAATTGTGATCCCCATCTACACCATTCTTTCCTTGTAGTACTACATCCCAAGTGTATTGTTATTGGACACAGGGTCTTTATACCTCCAGTTAAGGTTAAAAGAAATCATTAATGTGAACCTTAAACCATAGGACTGGTAACCCTCTTTTTCTCTTTCCATCAAGCACACAAAGGAAAGACCCCCAGGATAAAATGAAAAGATGGCCATCTGCAAACAAGGAAGAGAAAACTCACTGGAATCCAACTCTCCTGGCACACTGCTCTTGGAATTCTAGCATCCAGGACCATGAGAAAATAAATTTTTGTTGCTTTAGCCAACTACACCCATGCTGTCATATCTTGTGGCAGCTTAAACTGGCTAATGCAACTGAATGCACTCATATCACTTGGAGGTATTATCTTTGCAGCATGTTTACTTTAGTTCTTTCCCTTCAGGCTACTAACATACATTCCCTGGTGCAAACACTAATACTTCACAATCATGACATGTTTCTAACTGCAAAAACTTCCCTCTATTAATAATTTTATCTCTATTAATGTCATAACCATATACTTGTACTCTCTTCATATAGATTTTATATCCAGAGATTAGAAAAATGATTTAGGTTTAATTTATTTTGAAATGTTTCATTTATTTGAGTGACACAAAGAGACAGAATCCCATCCACTGGACAACTTCCTAGACATTCACAACAGGCCCTGGATGGGGGAGTGTCAAAGCCAGGAGTCTGGGAACTCAATCCAGGTCTCCCACATGAGTGGCAGGGACCCAAATACTTTAATTATCATCTAATGCCTTCCAGGGTCCCCATTGGCAGAAAGCTGAGTTAAGACCTGGAGTTGAGTATTTAATCTAGGCATTGTGATGTGGGATGTGGGCATCCTCACAAACAGAACTAGGTTTTAAACTAATTATGATTTCATCCTGCACTAGAGATAAAATTGATGCCATGTGAATATATCACGAAAAATCACAAATTTAAATTACTCATTATGTTATCCTTTGAATCTGATTAACTGTAATTAATCTGATTAAGTCTGTGTGATAATTAGATTTCCAATTAAATGCAATAAAAATAATTTTCAAATGAATGAGAAATGTTAAGAAAAACAGCAAAAACTAAGTTTCCTGTGAAATATAAAATCATTTGAGAAAGATCCCAGAGCAATATTTGTTCATCCTAACCAGTAAGCCAAGTGAATTTCTGATGTGTAATTAGATATGATACTGTCGAGAGTCTACATTAATAAATTGGGAGTCTCTGGGATATATGATCATTACCTGGGGTGAATGCTGTAATACCTGATATGTAATTCCCTAGAAAGAGATCAACAATGTGGCACAAAAGAATTTATATCTGAAAGAACAGCTAAAACACCCTGTTTGCCTTCTGCTATACTGAATGTGTAAACAAGATGAACAAAGGTTGGAAAGCTAAAGATAATTTTAGTAAATTGTCAGAGAGAATATACTGAAAAATTAGTTTTGTATTTTGAGTACTGTCCTCAGCATAGTTTAAAAAATGTAATCTCAGCTGTGGATGCTTATGTATATTAGAATGTATATTTTTCTAATCATTTCTTATGATTATTCTTGCAGTACACAAATATACTTGGTGAATTATACCCATACAAATGATTCTACAAATATTTCTAAACATTTGTAAATTTGAAAAGTTTTCCAGTTTTAGGAGATTAAGTCACAATCTAAAAGAAAAGAGAAATTCGATACACGCTTGATCTTAATGGAAATTAAATTCTGAAACAAAAGAAAAGCAGTGAGAAAACTGTCAAAGAACAGATTTAGAATATAAAGTTCACTCATTTGATAAAGTACACATTTTAAAGTGCATATTAAGTGCATGTACTTTTAACTCTACATAATTACTTCTATTTTTGTAACATAGTAAACAAGTGAAATGTTCAAGTACAGTTTAATAATATGTGATTTTGTACAATTAAGTCTGCTATCCTAGGGAGTCTACTGATGTGGTGTATGGGTAACAACAAAATGATTGAATCAGTCAGAGGAACCCTGCACTCATGTTGACCACAATAAGAATTGTGGTTGGCCGGTGCCACGGCTCAATAGGCTAATCCTCCACATGTGGCGGTGGTACCCCGGGTTCTAGTCTCAGTTGGGGGCGCCGGATTCTGTCCCAGTTGCTCCTCTTCCAGTCCAGCTCTCTGCTGTGGCCTGGGAGTGCAATGGAGGATGGCCCAAGTCCTTGGGCCCTGCACCCGCATGGGAGACAGAAGCACCTGACCAGGAGAAGCACCTGGCTCCTGGCTTCGGATCAGCACGGTGTGCCGGCCCCAGCGGCCATTGTGGGGGTGAACCAATGGAAAAAGGAAGACCTTTCTCTGTCTCTCTCTCTCTCTCTCTTACTGTCCACTCTGCCTTTAAAAAAAAAAAAAAAGAATTGTGGTATAGCCTTTGACTGGGAAAATCAGAGCAATTCCATCCTATTTATCCCCTAAGTAATTTTTCTAACCAACTTACCTGAAAACAAAATTTTCTATTTTTAATTAAAAAAATTATTCAGAGCCATCACTGTGGCACAGCAGTTTAAGCCACCTAATGCAATGTTTGCCTCTCAAATGGGCACTGTTTCACGTTCTGGCTGCTCCACTTCCTATCAAGCTCCCTGCTAATGGACTGGGAAGATGTGAAAGATAGCTCAAGTGTTTGGATCCCTGCCACCCAGGTGGGAGACACAGAATAAGCTCCTGGCTCCTGACTTTGACCTGGCCCAGTCCCAGCAGTTCCACCCACCTGGAGAGTGAACTAATGCATAGAAGATCTCTCTCTTTCTGTATCCCCCTGTTAACTCTGACTAAACAAATAAATGTTTTAATTATTTTTACATTAAAGACTTTGCTTCTTGTCAAAATGATCAAGATCTAAAATATTATTCCAGGTGTTTGTTTTGGACACAAGACTGAGCAACATACGTGCCTGACCTACCTGGACCAAGCAATGGTGGGTTCCGGAGAGCCTGATGCCCTACAAGATAATGTCATCTCTTCGCCTCTGTCTGCTGTGGCATTAAAGGATTTCTGAGGCATTGTGATCACTGGCGGCACTGAAGAAGAGACAGAAGAGACAATAGCGATGAAAACATTTTAACCAACACCAATGTTAGATTTTTTTTAGTGTAAAATGCAAAAATTTAAAACGTGATAGCTTACTTTTTCACTTTCATGAAGGAGATTGACTTAGTTTCATAGTAAAATAACTTTAAGGCCACTAATCTGCTCTTGTGGGTACAGTAATTAGATAACTCTGTTATAACACCATTTTACTATTTCTTAATATATTAAACTAGACTAGGATAAGCTATACATGTTAGCAAATATGTATACTTTTATGAAATATGTTTGACAAAAGGAAAGACAATGCCACCCTGACTTACATCGATACTGAGATACACTTTTGGCATGAAAGTATTCCCTATTTGGGTTCTCACTGCAATATTTAATGCCACAGGCCATCATTCACTGCTTCATGACAGGGCTTTCAAATTAAGTGTCAAACCATAATGTTCTCTCTGATTAACTACACTTAATTTCTTCAAACAGCTATAGAACATTTTATGAAGAAAAAAGGCATAAGTCATAGGGACTATGAAAATAGATTTCCATGAACAATTCAATCTCAAAATTAAGGTCCCCCAACTTCTAACTAATTACATTGTGAAAACTGTATATGCTGCACATTTTGGACAAGTTGAAACTGTTACTGAAACGCACTGTTTGCAATAAACAAATCACTAACATACATAAGATAAACTATATTTCAGTGTAAAGAATAGATTGGGACACAATGCAAGCTTTCAGAATCTCAAATTGAGTATCACAAAGTAATATTCTTAAAGTTAATTGTATATATATATATATATCATGTACACTAAGCAATAAAACAAGAGGCATCTGGAAATGTGATTATAATTTATATTGCTAAAATAGTATTAAGGTCAGCATCGGTGTTGCATTATCCCCATTGATGGTGGGTATTGGGACTGATGCATATCTTAGTAATTACATGCACTAAATCAAGTTTCTGTCCTTATGAAATTAGATATAAGCAGCACGATATGACATGCTGTCCATAAATAATATAATAATTACTAGTACTACCAAAACATGGATTTTTCATATATTAACTCTGAATTTAAACTAGACTGCCATTTGATTTTCTGTATCCTATTTTACTTTCATTATAAAATGCATTTTCTACAGTTTAGTATTTGTGTAAATGGAAACAATTCCAAACTGAGAATCAAGTGCTCCAGTTTTCACTAGATACTGCTACTAATTGGAACAAATTAAAAATCCTAATATATCTTGGGTAGAAATTGAAATATCTATGGCTGATAAACTCTGAGAATTGAAAATTTTAAATGTTTATGTTTTATGATAAAAATAACTCTGAGAATTAAGAATTAAGTACCACCCATATGATTCAATGTAATGCAGCAGGACAATATTAATATTGCACATTCACAAAATACTTTGAAGAACATTTCCAGTACTATTCTAAAGAATAAAAATATCAAAAACTTAGGAAATCTCCAGTAAGTCAGATGTTAACCACTATTTGGGACTATAGTAAGCATTTTTAACAAAGATTTATTTATTTGAAAGGCAGTGAGAGAGAGAGACAGAGAGGAAGAGAGGACATGTTGATCCGTTCACTACCCAAAAGGTTGCAACGGCCAACAGGGCTGGGCCAGGCCAAGCCAAGAGCCAGGGGCTTCTTCCGAGTCTCCCACAAGCACTTGGACCATCTTCCACTGCTTTCCCATGCACATTAGCAGGGAGTTGGATCAGACGCAGAGCAGCTAGGACTTGAATCAGCGACCATATGAGATGATGGCACTAGAGATCATAGCTTAATTCATTGAGCCATAGCCCCGATCAAGTCAGCATGTCTATGGATATTAACTCATTTGCTTGAATTCCTTATTGAATTGTTAAAGTTTTTTTTAAGATTTATTTATTTATTTGAAAATCAGAGTTACAGAGAGGCAGAGGCAGAGAGAGAGGTCTTCCATCTGCTGATTCACTCCCAAATGGCTGCAATGGCTGGGGCTGAGCTGGTCTAAACCAGAAGCCAGGAAATTTTTCTTGGGCCATCTTTTCCTGCTTTACCAGACCATAGCAGAGAGCCAGATTGGAAATGGAGTAGCTGGGACTCGAACCAGTGCACATATGGGATGCCAGAACTTCAGGCCGTGACTTTATCTGCTATGGCAGGGTGCTGGCCCCAGGATTAGGTCATTTTAAAAGGAATAGCAATTATATTTATTTCAAATTTCTTATTCTCTCATAAATCCCAAATATGCTCTATTTATATATAAAATTAATTTATCAAAAAATACAGGGGCTAGTGTTGTGGCATAGCAGATAAAGCAACCACCTGCAGTGGCAACAACCCATATGGGCCCTGATTTGAGGCCCCACTGTTCCACTTCCGATCCAGCACTCTATAGCCTGGGAAAACAGTAAAAGATGGTTCATGTGAGACCAAAACGAAGTTCCTGGATTCTGATGTGTGCAACTCTGGTCTTTGTGGCCATTTGGGGAGTGAACTAGCAGCGAGAAGACCTTTCTCTTTCTCTCTCTCTAAATATATATATATATATATACACACACACACTATACACACACACACACACATATATATATATGACATTTTTATTAATAAATAAAGGCCTTAAATTAGCTCATGGAAAATGTATGCATGGAAATATTTATCTTTCTTTCTCCTTACAGTATCTTATTTATTCAAACTTGCATATTTTTAAGAAATACAGTCCAACACTTCAATACATATACACAGTATAAGGCCATCACAGTAGTTTTTCCAAATCCCAATAATTTCTTTCTTTTATTCAATTTTTTCTTTTTTTATTGTTCACCTTTTCTTATTTTTACTTTTCAGTCTGTATGACCATTAGAAAGTCACATAAGGAATCAGCCCCTGAACAAAGAAATAAATGGGCCAACTTAACACTAAAATATTTATAGTTTTAACAGTCTATATTGATCTCAGTCTATATGGAAAGCAAATTAATTTCTTCCCTCAGGTCTTCCCATGACTTCATTAACACATAATGCCTGCCTCTGTGTATTTATTTTAAGGACAGAAAAGTAAAACAAGTGAGAAAACACATTTGTGAAGCTAAGTCATATTATTAAAAGATGGTAGAAAATTGTATTTTTCAGTTAATTCTAAGAACACTTATTTGATAAGGGTCATAGGGAATCATTCCTTATATCTTTTTTGGTGTTTTTAAAGTTACTTAAGTGCTTATAACAATTTGGAACAAATAACTTGTTCTCTAATATAATTTAGATTCTCCCTATGCAATAAGATATTTTGATTATGGAGAATGCATTCTCATCATGATTTTTTATATGATTGTTACATCCAAATGATTATACCAGCCAACAGTTAGGTCATATCTGTGTGGATCTCTTCTTTGTTTTATTTGTATGTTGTCATCTTGTTCTTTGCTGCTGCCAGAAATATCATATGCTCCAAATCTTTAAATTTTCATTATTATCAGCTCTAGTTGCAATAGATCATTTTCGTAGTTGAAAAAAATCTTCAGTGTTTGGAATGTCACAAAATATTAATTGATATTTATATATAAGAATCTAGCAAATTGTATAATTTCAGTTGAGAGAAAATATAGCTCACTGTTTAAAATAAGCACAACATCAAAACAAACAACCCACTTAAGAGATGGGCCAAGGACCTCAATAGACATTTTTCAAAAGAAGAAATCCAAAGGGCCAACAGACACATGAAAAAATGTTAAAGATCACTAGCAATCAGGGAAATGCAAATCAAAACCACAATGAGGTTTCACCTCACCCCGGTTAGAATGGCTCACATTCAGAAATCTACCAACAATAGATGCTGGAGAGGGGGAAAAAGGGACACTAACCCACTGTTGGTGGGAATGCAAACTGGTCAAGCCACTATGGAAGTCAGTCTGGAGATTCCTCAGAAACCTGAATATAACCCTACCGTTCGACCCAGCCATCCCACTCCTTGGAATTTACCCAAAGGAGTTTAAATTGGCAAACAAAAAAGTGGTCTGCACCCTAATGTTTATCGCAGCACAATTCACAATAGCTAAGACCTGGAACCAACCTAAATGCCCATCAACAGTACACTGGATAAAGAAATTATGGGACATGTACTCTATAGAATACCATACAGCAGTCAAAAACAATGAAACCCGGTCATTTGCAACAAGATGGAGGAATTGGGAAAACATCATGCTGAGTGAATTAAGCCAGTCCCAAAGGGACAAATATCATATGTTCTCCCTGATCGGTGACAACTAACTGAGCACCAAAGGGGAAACTTGTTGAAATGAAATGGACACTATGAGAAACAGTGACTTGATCAGCTCTTGTCCTGACGGTTGATGTACAATGTAATACTTTATCCATTTTAGCATTTTTTTTGTTCTAGTACCATTGGTTGAACTCTGTAATTAACACACAATTATTCTTAGGTGTTTAAATTTTAACTGAAAAGTGATCCCTGTTAGGAATTTGGAAAACATTATGCTGAGTGAAATAAGCCAATCCCAAAGGGACAAATACCACTTGTTCTCCTTGATAGGTGACAACTAACTGAGCACCAAAAAGGAAACCTGTTAAAGTGAAATGAACACTATGAGAAACGGTGACATGATCAGCCCTCACCCTGACTGTTGATGAGCAACTTGATATGTTATCCCTCTTAGTATTTTTTTTTTTTGTTTGTTCTACTTAATACTTTTGGTTGAATACTGTAATCAATACACAATTCTTCTTAAGTGCTGAAACTTAACTGAAAAGTGATCGCTGTTAAATATAAGAGTGGGAATAAGAGAGGGAAGAGATGTGCAATTCAGGACATGCTCAAGCTGACTTACCTCAAACGGTAGAGTTAGAAACATACCAGGGGATTCCAATTCAATCCCATCCAGGTGGCATGTACCAATGCCATCTCACTAGTCCCAGTGATCAATTTCTGCTCACATTTGATCGTAAAGATAGGACTAAGAACCAAAGGGATCACATAAACAAGAATAGTGTCTGCAAATACTAGATGATAGAATCAAAAAGGGAGAGAATGGTCCAACATGGGAAATGAGATACACAGCAGACCCATAGAATGGCAGATGTCCTAAACAGCACTCTGGCCTCAGAATCAGCCCTTAAGGCATGCGGATCTGGCTGAAATGCCCATGAGAGTATTTCAGGCATGGAAAGCCAAGACACTCTGGAAAAAAAAAAAAAAAAAAAAAAAAAACCTAAATGAAAGATCTCTGTGAGTGAGATCCCAGTGGAAAGAATGGGTCATTAAAGAAGGAGGTACCTTTCTCTGAAGGGAAGAGAGAACTTCCACTTTGACCATGGCCTTGTCTAAAAATTATCAGAGTCAGTGAACTCAGGGAGCTTCCATAGCCTTGGCAGCTCATGACAAGAGCCTAGGTTGATTACTGATGCCATAAACAAGAGTGTCAATTTGTTAAGTCAACAACAGGAGTCATTGTTCACTTACTCCTCATGTAGGATCTTCGTCCTTAGTGTGCTGTACATTGAGATTTAATGCTATAACTAGTACTCAAACAGTATTTTTCACTTCATGTTTCTGTGTGGGAGCAAACTGTTGAAATTTTTACTTAATGTATGCTAAACTGATCTTCTGTATATAAAGAGAATGAAAATGAATCTTGATGTGAATGGAAGGGGTGAGGGAGTGGGAAAGGGGAGGGTTGCGGGTGGGAGGGACGATATGGGGGGGAAGCCATTGTAATCAATATTCTGTACTTTGGGAATTTATATTAATTAAATAAAAGTTTCAAAAAAATAAAATAAGCAGTGCATATATTTGGTTCCGTTTTTAAATTATTAATACATTTTTTAAATTTAATTGAGAGTCAAAGTAAAAGAACTCAAATAGTGACTGAGAGAGCAAAAGCTCCAATACTCTGGTTCACACCCCAGATATCTTCAATGACTGAAGCTGAGAGACAGAAACCCAGTGCAAGGCAACCATATACATAGCAGGGATCCAGTCTATTGATCTGCATACTGCTGCCTTTCAGGTTATGCATTAGCAGGAAGCTGGCATCAGGATTGGAAGTAGTACCTAAAACCAGGCACTCTAATATGGGATGTGGGTGTCAACTTACACTTTAACAACTAGATCCAACGGTGTCCCCATCCAGCTCTTTTTAAATAAATGTAGTTGAGTTGTGTCAGCTTATTTACTATGTCTGCCTTGCTTCAAAGTCTAATCAATACTTGTTTATATACTTAAGAATTACTAATGTGAGAAATAAGCCTACCTGAGACCACCTATCCACCAAAAGACGGACTCAGAAACATGAAATAGGAAGCAAGGTGGTTGTTGATACTCATTCTCAAGAGCCATGTCCAGCTGGTGGAAGCAGACACCACACTCAAACAATTAGCTTCTTTTATGCCTACTATGTAAAGGTCCCCTCGTCCAGTTTCTCACTAGCTGAGAAACATGGGAGGTAAATCTAAAACCCACATGGTTCCTAAGGCAGGATGTGGAACACTTAAAAGGGGTGGGTGATGCTGCGCAGGTCTAGGACGGAAGATCGGGAGTTGCATTGTCTTAGCAAGGCAAAAGTAACTGAGATGCCAAAGCACTGTGTACATATTACAGAACTGCTGAAAGTTACAAGGATAAGACGTGGTGCACACTTTTCACCTACTTTGGATTTGTAACCCTCTGTAGTACGTGTTACTGAGACTTAGTATTATGGTTTGTACTAAGGCTAAACTTAGTATTTTATGAAAATACACAATGATCATCTCTCACACTAACTAATGTGTGAGAACTTTCTACTTCATTCCTAATTTGTGGTTGTGGTAAAACATGATAAAACTACAATTATCTGTTGAGCATTAAATTGAAAAAGCAAATATATATATGATGAAAATGGTTTTATCTGATAACATCAGTTTATAAGTTTACATTTTTAATTGGATAATTCAGGCAATTTACATTCAGGGTTATGATTGATAAGTAAAGACTTGGCCCTGCCATTTTTCCATAAATATTCCTATTGTTTGCTTTATATTTCCTTTATACTTTTATTAGGAGGTTTTTTTGCCATAGAAAGAATAGATTGTAAAATGTGCATGAGAGAAACCCCAGGTACCTTTAGAAGATATCCAATTAGACTGACAGCTGGTTTCTCATCAGAAACCCTACAGGCTAGGAGAGAGTGGATAAACACAGTCCTAGTCTTAAAAGAATGATCTCTCAAACCCAGAATACTGTACCTTGCAAAATTCTCATTTTAAGGATTAAGGTGAATTTAAGACCTTCCATAGCAAACAGAAATTGAAAGAATTCATCACCACTTGCCCAATCTTACAAATGGTGCTTAAAGATGTGCTACACACAAAAACACAGAAAAATAGTCACAGTTATGAAATAATGTGAAGGCACAAAATCTCCCAAAGTACAAAGAAAATCCAAAGCAAACAATAGAAATATTTACACAAAAATCACAGGGCCAACTCATTACTTATCAATAATAACATTGACTATAAGTGGTCTAAATTCTCCAGTTAAAAGTACAAATTGGCTCAATGGATTTGAAAACACAGCATATCTATTTGCTGCCTTCAAGAAACATAACTTAGCAACAGATACATATATACTGAAAGTGAAAGGATGGAAAAAAGATGTTCCATGCTAATGAAAAGCAAAATCAAGCAGCTGTAGCATATGCAGCTATCTAAATATCAGGCAAAATAGACTAACATGAAAACTCTTAAAAGAGATAAACAAGAGCATTATTTAATGATTAAGGGATTAAACAGGAATATGTGACACTAACAAATGTATACGCACGTTATAGGATGCCTGGTTATTTCAAAGAAATGTTAGTGTGTTTAAAGGGAGATATAGATTCCAGTACAATAGTAATAGGATTTTCAACACCCCACTTTCATCAAAGGGCAGATCAACTAGACAGAAAATCAACAAAGAAGCAACAGAGCTAATCGACATGGTGGTACAAATGGAACTAACTGATATCTATACAACATTTCATCCCACAGTTGCAGAATGCATATTTATTTCAACAGTGTATGGAATTGCATAGAAAGACCATATGCTAGCCTATAAAGCAAGACTCAGCACATTCAAAAACATTAAAATCGTGCTATGCATCCTTTCGAACCACAATGAAATGAAGCTGGAAATTAGCAAATTAAGAATCTCTATAAAATAAACAAACACATAGACACTGAACAACATGCCCCTGAATGTACAGTGGGTCACAAAAGAAATCAAAAGCGAAGCTAATAAATTCCTGGAAATGAATGAAGATGACAATACAACACATCAAAACTTGTGAGATACAGCAAAAGCAGTGTTAAAAGAGAAATTTATAACAGTTAATGCTTACATAATGAAACTGGAAAGACATGATATAAATGAGCTATCAATGCATCTTAAGGAACTAGCAAAACAACAACAAACCAAATGAAAATTAGTTGGAGAAAGAAATAATTAAATTCAAGAAAGAAATAAACAAAATTGAACTCAAAAATATAAAAAAATCAGTGAAATGAAAAATTGATTCTTTGAAAATAATAATTTGATAAACCATTGGCTCAACTAACTAAAAAAGAGGGAGAAGACCCAATAAAACAATCAAAGCTGAAAAATGAGATGGAACACTGGATACCATAGAAATAAAAAAATCATCAGGAATTACCAGAACAAACTATATGCCAACAAATTGGAAAACCTAGAAAAATGAACAGATTCCTGGACACATACAATCTACCAACATTGAGACTTGAATACAATGACAACCTAAACAGACCAATAACCAAGATGGAGATTGAATCAGTAATAAGGAGATTCCCAACAAAGAAAAGCCCAGGTCTGCATGGCTTCACTACTGAATTGTACCAGAATTTTAAAGAACTAATTCCACCACTTCTCAAGCTATTCAAAATAATTGAAAGGGAGGGAATCCTCCCAGACTCCTTCTATGAAACCTGCACCATCTTCATTCCGAAATCATAAAAAGAAACAATGGAGAAAGAACTATAGAACAACATCCCTTGAACACAGATGCATAAGTCCTCATGAAAATACTAGTTAATCAAACCCAACAACACATAAGAAAGATAATTCACCCGCATCAAGTGGGATTTATCCTTGGTATGCAGGGATGGGTCAATATTTGCAAATCAGTAAATGTGATACATCCCATTGGCAAACTGAAGAATAAAAACAATGTAATTATTTTAATAGATGCAGATAATGCAAAATACAACATCCTTTCATGATAAACTCTTAATTGGGAATAGAAGGAGCATTGTGCAACACAATCAAGGTAATATATGACAAATCCACAGCCAGCATCCTATTGAATGGGTAAAAGTTGGAAGCATTTCCACTAAGATCTTGAACCAGACAAGGATGCCCTTTTTCACCACTTATATTTAATATAGTCTTGAAAGTTTTAGCCAGAGCCACTAGGCAAGAAAAATAATCAAAGGTATACAAATTGGAAAGGAGGAATCAAATTACTCTTGTTTGCAGATGACATGATTTTAAATGTAGGGGAACCGAAAAGACTTCACTACGAGACTAGTGGGACTCTCAAGAGAGTTTGGTAAAGTTTCAAGATATAAAATCAACAAGCAAAAATCAATAGTGATGGGATTGGCACTGTGGCATTGTAGGTTAAGCCTCTGACTATGGCACCCGCATCTTATATATGTGTGCCAGTATGTGTCCAGGCTGCTCCTCTTCCAATCCAACTCTCTGCTTATGGCCTCGGAAAGCAATGGAAAATGGCCCAAGTCCTTACTTCTGCACCTACTTGGGAGTCTCAGAAGAAGCTGCTGACTCCCGGCTCAGATCGGCTCAGCTCTGACGATTGTGGCCATTTGCAGAGTGAACCATGGATGGAAGAGCTATCTCTGTAACTCTGTTTCAAATAAATAAATAAATCTATTTTTTTTTAAAATAGCCTTTTTATACACAGAAAAGGCCATGGCTAAGAAAGAACTTGAACATTTAGACCATTCATAATAGCTACAAAAATTTAAATATCTTGGAACAAATTTAATGAAGGAGGTGAAAGATTGCTACGATCCAAATTATAACACATTAAAAAAAGAAACAGAATAAGACAGAAAATATGGAAAAATACTCCATGTTAATGGATTGGAAAAAGTAACATCATCAAAATGTCCAAACTACTGAAAGCAATAAACAGATTGGATGTGATCCCATTTAAATTATCAATGACATTCTCAGCTCTACAAAAAAGATGCTAAAATTCATATGGAAACACAAGAGACCCAGAATTACTCAAGCAATCTCATCCAAACAAAACAAAGCCAAACAAAACAAAACCAAGCAAAACACAAATCCACAAAAACAGAGCATCACAATACCATATTTCAAGGCATATTAAATGACAGTTATAATCAAGACTTCCTGATACTTTGACAAAAATAGACATGTCCACCAATGGAACATTATCAAATCCTCAGAAATCAATCCACTCATCTACAACCTATTTATGTTTGACAAGGGAGCTAAAATAAATTCCTGGAGAAAAGACAGTCTCTTCAGCCAAAAGATTGGGAAAATTGGATCTCCATGTGTAGAAATATGAAACAAGACCCCTACCTTATATCTTATATAAAGTCATCTCAAAGTAGATCAAGGATCTAAATCTATGACCAATCTAATACCATCAAATTATTAGAGGAGAAGAACACTGGAGAAGTTCTGCAAGACATTGGCATAGGCAAAGACTTCTTGGAAAAGACTCCAGAAGCAAACACAATCAATGCAATGGAATTGTATCAAGCTAAGAATAATCTGCACCACAAAGAGAAACACTTAAAGTGAAGAGGCAACTGACACAATAGGGGAACATATTTGCATACTATGCAACTGATAAAGATCTAGAATCTTGAAAGTGTTAAAGAAACTCAACAACAACTAAACTATCCAGTTAAGAAAAGGGAATAAATGAAATTCAAATGACCAACAGATGCATGAAAAAATGTTCAGTGTAACTAGCCATCAGGGAATCACAAATAAAAACCACATTGTGTTTTCAACTCCCATAATTATAATGACTCTCATAAAGAAATCAAAACACAATAAATACTGGAGAGGAATTGTGGGAAATTGTTCCCCAGTTCACTGTTGGTGGGATTGAAAACTAACACAGCCATTATGGAAGATAGTGTGCAGATTCCTCAGAAAGCTGAATGTAGAGTTACCATAGGACTCAGCCATCCGATTCTGGAAATTAACGCGAGGGAAATGAAATAAGCATCTGGAAGAGTTATCTGTGCCCCCATGATTATAGCAGCTCATTTCAAAGCAGCTAAGATATGGAATCAATCTTGATGCCCATCAACCAATGACTGGATAAGGAAAATGCGGTTTATATACACTATGGAATAGTGTTCAGGTGTAAAAAATAAAAATCTGTATTTCACAATAAAATAGATGCAGCTTGAAATCATGAACCTTAGCAAAATAATCCAGTCCTCGAAAAACAAATATCATGTTTTCCCTGATCTGTAGTAACTAATAAAGTACATTAAGTTAATGTAAATTAGTAAAATTGACATTTTGAGAACTGATTACTGTTTACAACCCCTGTCTCTTCTATTGTGGAAAATATTTTTGCTTTTATTGTTGAATTCTTAGTGGAGGATTAATTTTATGATTACAAAACAAGCCAAAAGTATGTCATTGTAAAAATTAAAAGAAAAAATAAGAAAGGAAGGAGAAGGGAACGTGGGCAAGAGAGAGGGTGCTTGGGAGGTATCACTATTCTCCTAATTATATACATATATTATGTATGTAAAATATGTTCACCTTATATAAATAAAAAATCATTTCAAAAAGACTATAAGATAGTACAGATAAAGTTGGCTCATTATATTGGTGTCAAAAATATGCTCAAGGTAATGTTTCTGTTAACTAAATGTATATCCCATTATTAATGAACCCTAATATGAGAAAATCTGGCAGTTTAACCAAATATGTCCTACCTTCAGTGGACACTAACCAAAAAAAAAAAAAAAATCTGAAAATGTTAACAATAAATTATCCTTTCAAAATCATTTTTAAAATCATTACCAAATGAACTTGTTATGCTCTTCTTTTAATTTTATTTTTAAAATCAATCAGATTCATAGGTTCAAAACTAATTTGAAAAAAAGAAGACAAACACTGATAATTCTTCACCTTCCTGCTTTCCTTGTTACCAATATTAATTACTTACATTTATTTAGCAAATATTAATCTTCACTTTATACTTCCTTCTATTTTACAAAACATGGCTTTATGTATTTTGTGTTTTTCTCAAATCAATAATGTATGTAAGGTATATAATAATGACCATATGAAAACATCCTTACTCATGTTCAAACTTCATATAACACTATTTGGCATGTATCAGTCACCTCACCAAATTGGCCAGAGATAGATCTATTATAACATCTATCTACTGCAGTAAAACCTGTATTTAATTATTCAAAAGAGGAACATATAGGTCAAAAGGCAAATGAATATATAATACTAATCAGAGAAGATTAAACCATGCATTTAAAATTATCCTCAATAGGATTAAATTTAAAACCAGCAAAATATAAATGAATCAAGGAGGTAATAAACCACTAAAAACTAAGAAAAAGAATTTCTATACAGTAGATGAAAGCTGCTTTATAATTGGCTGTCTTTAGCATTATAGCATACATTGAAATTTATTTTGTTTCAATAATAAAAATATAACTGGCCGGCGCCGCGGCTCGCTAGGCTAATATTCCGCCTTGCGGCGCTGGCACACCAGGTTCTAGTCCCGGTCGGGGCGCCGGATTCTGTCCCGGTTGCCCCTCTTCCAGGCCAGCTCTCTGCTGTGGCCTGGGAGTGCAGTGGAGGATGGCCCAAGTACTTGGGCCCTGCACCCCATGGGAGACCAGGAGAAGCACCTGGCTCCTGCCTTCGGATCAGCGCGGTGCGCCGGCCACAGTGTGCTGGCCGCGGCGGCCATTGGAGGGTGAACCAATGGCAAAATGAAGACCTTTCTCTCTGTCTCTCTCTCTCACTGTCCACTCTGCCTGTCAAAAAAAAAAAAAAAAAGCAAAAAAAAAAAAAAAAAAGAATATAACTAAGAAGCCAAATTTAACTTGCATAGCAATAAATAAATACATAAATGCAAGGCTGAAAATTGCTTGACTCTATGAAAATAGTTCCACAATTAAGAACAACAATTCTTGTGGCTGGTGCTGTGGCGCACCTGGTTAACATCCTGGCCTGAAGCACTGGCATCATATATGGATGTCAGTTCGAGACCCGGCTGCTCCACTTCCGATCCAGCTCTCTGCTATGGCCTGGGAAAGCAGCAGAAGATGGCCTAAGTCCTGGGGAACCTCCACCTGCGTGGGAGACCAGGAGGAGGCTCCTGGCTCCTGGCTTCGGATCAGCGCAGCTCCAGCCATTGCAGCCAATGGGGGAGTGAACCATCAGATGCAAGACCTCTCTCTCTCTCTCTGCCTCTCCTCTCTCTGTGTAACTCTGACTTTCAAATAAATACATAAATCTTAAATTAAAAAGAATAACAATTCTTTTGCTTTCAAGATTATATACTATGGTTAACATTATTCAACAGCAGGGGTTTTCACAGAGTTACAGGAAATTTGAGGACTCCAATACCCTTTCAGAGGGACTAGGGTACAAACTTTTCCAATCACGAATCTGTGCAGATGGAGTTTATGAAGTCTTTTCCAGCAAAAGTCTTATATTGGATAGTGCTAAAGGAGAAAAAAGTTCATTTATACTCTGATTTTGAAAGAATCCTTTCTAAGGTTCAAAAATCTACTTGTCTTCTATTAAGGCAGACATTAAAGATGTTGTAAAAATTGCAGAAAAATATTAGTCTTCCAATATTGTCTTGTTTCAAACTTCGATTGTTTTTTATAAATGTGCTATTTTTTTTTTTTTTTTTGACAGGCAGAGTGGACAGTGAGAGAGAGAAACAGAGAGAAAGGTCTTCCTTTTTGCCATTGGTTCACCCTCCAATGGCCGCCGTGGCCTGTGTGCTGCGGCTGGCGCACCACGCTGATCCGAAGGCAGGAGCCAGGTGCTTCTCCTGGTCTCCCATGGGGTGCAGGGCCCAAGTACTTGGGCCATCCTCCACTGCACTCCCTGGCCACAGCAGAGAGCTGGCCTGGAAGAGGGGCAACCAGGACAGAATCCGGCACCCCGACCGGGACTAGAACCCAGTGTGCCAGCGCCGCAGGCAGAGGATTATCCTATTGAGCCGCAGTGCCAGCCATACATGTGCTATTGAGATAAGCAAGGTTATAATTTATAACAAACTAATAAGTTGACATTTTATATGAAATCCCAAGATTTATTTATTTACTTTCTTACATATTTATTTACTTATTTCATAAAAAGATGATTTATTTATTTGCTTATTTTCACAGAATGAGTTTAACATCTAAAAAGCAAAAAGACTGTAGTTTAGTGGGAATATACACAACAGCTATATACAATAATTGAATGGAAAATGACCTTTTCGCTGTTATACAGTAATTTCAAATAATCATAGATAATTAAAACTATAGGAGTATAACATTCTTAATGATCAGTTTGGCAAAAGTATAAATAAATTTCTCAGTTTCAATGTCTGCTATGGTAGTAAAAAAGCTGTGGCCTAAATGAATAACTTTTGGGGGCCTCAATAGTATTTTAAGTATAAAATTTCTAGGGCTGATAATTTTCAATACCACTTGGGGTACAAAATGGGATAGCTGATTACATGCAGCTCAAGTTAACACTTATAAAAAATACACAATAATGTTCCTCCAAAATTGTAACTGGAGTCACATTATCTGTTTAAAAGTAATATTAAAGTGTAAGATTTTAGAATACTCAAGGGAATTAGTGATGATCTCTTTGAGAAATTCTATAAAAAATGTTGAGTAACAGAGTGAGTTTAATGATTTGGAATTTATCAATAAAAAAGGCATGATGTCACATTTTAATAGTATCTGTTACACTTGATTTGGGTGAGACTTGGACAGGTTCCTTGACATGGGAATTTGTTCACAACAGGAGAACTTACAGATACAGCATGACTGTCCTTCATCCAGGGGGGTTAGATGGTGTGGAACTCCTGGGACATGTCTGAGAAAATACTAATATGTCCAGGTTACATCAGTCGGCAACACAATAGAGAATCTCATTTAGCACAAAGATCAGAATTTTTGAGGGCAGGAATGAGCCTGGCATTTTCCAAAACCTTCAAAGTTTATTTTGCTGTGGTTAAAAGAAGTTCAGTGCAGTTTTGAAGACTATGCAAAGCGCATTAATTCTAAATGATTAAAAACATGCTTAGTTAAGATAATTTTTACAACAACCATATGTGTAAAATTTTAAGTTTGGCATCAGTAGGCTTTGAGCAAATCATTCCAAACTGCTGTGAAGTAATAAACTAGAGGTCAAAGCACTGGAGCTACTTTGGTGTATTTATAAAACAGAAATGAAATTACAGTTGGATACTAATGAAGATGTTGGGGGGAGAGTTACCTCAGTATTAAAATTTGCTGAGTGTACGACAATACCTTAATAATGCTAGGAAATTTTCAAATGATCAGTCAACTCATAATTTCAAGAAGTTGCTAGTGTATTATTTTAAAATAACAAATTTTGCAAGATCAGTATCAATTCCATCCATGATAAATGGCTTGAAGTTATGAATAATTGCAATATCTTAATTTTGTCTCATTAACTTAGATAAGTATGATGTTAAATACTCAACTGTCAAAAGTCATTAAGTACTCTGAGTTTATCCTAAAGTGTGTATTTAATGTTCATTTTGCATGCACTGATGAATCGAATGTCAATCAAGACTGAGCAACTTTAAACCATTCAGAAAATATCATTATTAATAACTTAAGTTAAAACAAAATTATAAAACCTGATCACGTACATGTGAACTAATGTAAAAATAATATCCAGATTCACAGTTCTGGAAACTAGAGGAATCGCATTGCACCATTATTCCATGTAACTGGCTATAAAGGCTTAAAAAAAACTACATAGGTAATCAGTAAGAGAACTCTGAAAAACAAATAGTAGCAGGAATATTGCTACCAAAAAAATCAGAATTTGAACTATCATTAAATAAACTGTGAGATTATAATTTGTCTTTTCAGGATGCCCTGTTAATTGAAAGCCATCCTAAACCTACAAGTGGGAATCAATATTGCATGAGAAAGGTGCATGAAAAGCCTTTTCAGTTCAGACCCAAAGAACAGGAAAGAAAACTTTTTGTGATAATGGCAGCAAAAAGGGAACTACAAGCATCGAATTCTCTGAAAGACAGTATGATTATTCATTAATCAGATGAATTGTGATCCCAAGGTCACACCTGTTGCTTATCTCCTTCTCATTTCTCTGACCTGTTGACCCTGCATGAATCAGGGAATTGCTGTCGCAGAATGTGGTAAAAAAGAATCCAGCATGGTAGCCATAAACTGAAAATCGGTAGCCCCAAAAATAGGAAAACATGCCAGAGATAACAGAGTAAGAAGAGCTTGAAAAATAAACCACAACAAGTTATTTATAAAATTGTGGGCCCTGCTTTGAGCTATGCATGTGATTTGGCTTAATTCTCAATATTACCATGACTTTGTGAACTGAAGTAAGAGGAAGACTATCACACACACACATACACACACACACACAATGGCAATTGGCCTATATGCAGGACATATCTTAACATCACTGAAAAGATTTTGAAAACAACAACTAATTTTGAATCCATAATACAAAATGGCTGATCAGAATGTGTATCAAAAATTTAAAGAAATTGGTTGCCATCAAAACAGAAATATCAACATTCTCCATATAACTGAAGTCATACCCAAAGTCTCACAATTTAACATTCAATATCCAGGATATAATCTACATTTCTGGCATATTAACAATTAAAAAATCTCATGTCAATGGAAAGTGCCAACGGAATATTCACACATGCCTTATTATATAAAACATTGTAATGCATCTAAGCATATTTTAAAGATATTCCAAGGTAACGATGAACCATGCATGAAAAACAATCAAAAAGAAATAATCATTAGGACTAAATTTATAGTAACAACAACCAAAAGTTCATGGGTATATTGAAAGGATTTGATAGACAAAAATATTACTAGAGAACAGTGAATAGAAAATACCCAATCTTCAAAACAGAAAAATATTATTAAAGAAAAATAAATGAACAGAGCTTCAAGAACCTGTCAGACAATTCTAAAGTGTCATGAAATCCAAGAGGAAAAACAGAAAGATAAAAGGAAGAACATCTGAAAATTAACAATATCAAATACGGATTTAAGACAACTAGGTGGGTAAACCCAAACAAGATAAACATACTTATGTCCATGCACGTCATAATCAAATTTTTAAAAACTGGAGACATACAAATGCAATATGGCCCACAAGTTATAGGAGAACTATTAAAATTAATCTACATTTATGTTCAGAAACTAAGAAGATCAAAAGGAATAAAATCAATATATTTAGAGTGCCAAAAGGATAGAACTGTCAAAAAAATGTGTTTGATAAAAACCTCCTTCAGAAATGAAAACAAAATAAATATATTCTTATTCTCAGATAAAAGATAACTAGTAGAATTTCTGCCAGAAGACGTTATCTAAAAATATAGCTTGCAGTACTGCTTCAAGGGGAACAGAAATTCTATCAGAGGAAATATAAAACTTCAGGAATGAAGGAAAAGCAACAGAACTGGGAAATATCTGAATAAATATGATGGACTATTCCCTTTGGGTTATTTAAAAGGTTTAATGGTTGAAATAAAATAAAATAATACTGTGTGATGGATTTTGAGTGCCTGGTGGTATAATATAGATAACAACAGTGACAGAAAAAGAAGATAGAAAGATCTATATAGGGCTTCGGTTTTGCATTTCAATTGAAGTGGCAAAGCACTGACTTTAAAACAAATAAGTTGGGGCCAGGATTGTGGCATACCCAGTAAAAGCCACCGCCTGCAGTGCTGACATCCATTATGGACACTGGTTCGAGTCCCAGTTGTTCTGGGAAAGCAGTGGAAGGTGGCCCAAGCCCTTGGGCCCCTGCACCCATGTTGGAGACCTGGAGGAAGCTCCTGGCTCCTGGCTTCGGATCGGCGCAGCTCCAGTCATTGCGGCCAATTGGAAAGTGAACCAGCAGATGGAAGACTCTCTCTCTCTCTCTCTCTGCCTTTCTGTCTCTTTTCTGTGTAACTCTGACTTTCAAATAAATAAATAAATCTTAAATAAATAAATAGGCACATTGGATCATAATAGTAAAGCATGAACACACAAATGATGAAAACAAATACAGTGAGAAACCTAATTGATAAAAATAATATGAAAGTTTAAATAATATTCACATGAAGGCCAGGAAGAGGAAATGGAAAAATGAATTTCAGAAATAAGTAACTACAGGAAAAATTTTAAAAATGACAGATGGGAATTAAGCTTAAATGGTCTAATCTTATGAACAGAAGGAAATTGTCAGAATAGGTAAACTATAAACCACTAAATGCAGCCTTAAAACATAATGATAAAAATAGAGTAAAAGTAAAAGAATGAAAACACACACTATGCAATAGCTAATTAAAAGAAAGCTGAGTGAGTACATTAACATTAGGAAAGGTAGATATCAAAACAAATAAAATTATACGCAAAAAAGGAGAATATCATATAACAGAAAAAAGTCAATTTACCCAGAATATATTACATTCCTACATACACATGCCTCTCTGACAAAACAGCTCCAAAATATATGAAGAAAAAGTGACCAAGACAAACACAAACAGACATATTTGAAGTCAATCTTTGTGAGTGTAAATCTTAAGAAATTACAAAAATAAAAACAAAGTAAGTGCAAATTAAGTAGAAGGAAGATAATAACACAAATGAGAGTATACACCAAAGAAATAGCAAGCAAAATGAAAACAAATAGAAAAATAAAAGAAACCAATAAAGTTTTTTAAATCACTAATAATATTCATTAGAGAAAAGGGAAAGATTACATATAATGTCAATTTCATGATTGAAAGTGTAAATTTCACTACAGATTGCACAGACAGCAAACTAAGTTTTTAATGAAAATGAAAGCAGATATGAGTGTTTGGTCAAGTGGTTCAGATGCTTTATAGAACGCTCACATCCCTTGGGAGAGTACCAGTGTTCAGTGCCCAGTTCTGCTCTTGACTTTAGCTGTCTGCCAGTGCAGACCTAGAAGGCGCCAATGACAGTGCAAGTAATTAGTTTCCGACAATCCACATGGGATATCTAGGTGGCATTCCTGGAGGCTCTACCTGCTCAGTCTGGTCCCTGTGGACTCTTGGAGACTGAGTCAGCAGATAGCAATGCTCTCCCTCTTTCTCACTCTCTTCCCCTTTGCTTTTCAAATACATACATACTTTTAAAAGGAAAGTATAGAAAACTACAGGCACACAATTTAACATTGTTGAAAAACATTTTCCTTGAAAATGAGAAACTACCAAAATGTAGTGAATGTGAAACAGATAAGTTGAATAGTCCTGTTATTATTAAAGAACTGTAATAAGTTAAAAGCACACTGTGAGAAAATATCCAGAACCAGAGATTTTATCTGGCAAATTTTACCAAACCTTTAAAGAAGAAACATCATCATTTCTATGCAATCACTGAAAGAAAATATGAGAAGTGACTTTTTTCAATTTATTTCTTTTATTTATATTTTGGCTATTCATTTATTTGAAAGGCAGAGTGACAGAGACAGAATTTTAAAAATAACGAAGAGAGAAAGTGAAAGAGAGATGTTCTGCATATCAGTTCACCCCCAACATGCCCATAACATCTAAGACTAGGTCAGGCCCACACTGGAGCCAGGAATTCCATCTGTGGTCCCACATGGGTAGCAAATTCTTGGGCTATCATCTACTGCCTATAAGGTACATAGTGGGAAGCTGGATCAGAAGCAGAGTAGCTGGGACTTGAACCAGGTACTTTACTATGGAGTATAGGTACCCAAATGGTGGTTTAATCCACTGAGTCACAATGCCTGACCATTTTGTGAGACCAAAGTTATATTGATAATTAATTCAGCAGAAGGTGGTACAAGAAAGGAAACATGCAAACCAATTCCTCATAAAAATAAATATAGATATTTTAAGTAAAATAATAGAAAATCAAATGCAGCAATATATAGTGAAAATAGTATACAGCCACCAGACGAGTGTTTCTTTTTCTTATGTGTACAAATCTGTCACAAAACTAGAAAAATCAAATAATATAGTCAAGCTTAATTATAAAGCAAAAAAATCATTAATTTGGGTTGATACTAAAAATGCATTTGATGAATTTCAAAATCCATTCAAGATAAAATCTCTCAGAAAAGTATGAGAAGACCATTTCCTCCACCTGATGGAAGACATGGGTCAAACACGTAACACTGACATTATGATACAGAAACTATTTGATCTGTTGCATTGTGAACAAGCAATGAAGCTCCCGTTTAACAGAGAAAATTACTGTTTCAAATGTGCTGGAACTGGATATACCTGTCTACCTTGAAAGCACAGGAAATTTACAAATATATTTCTAAAGCAAATCATCCAGCGGAACAAAGTCAAAAGATTTAAGGAAAATATGTGAAAATGACATTTTATATGCATACTAGCAATCAACAGTTGAAAATCAAATTTAAAAAAATGTATAAAAGGTTTAACACTATTATACTAGGTGCTAATCACTTTAAATTGATGTATGAGATGTATGCTGAAAATTACAAGATGCTGATTAAAGAAGTGACAGAATATTTTAATAAATGGAGAGAATTATTGGGTTCCTATATTGTAGATTCAAGAGAAAAAATGTAGTAAAATTCTAAACTAATATAAAAATTCTGCACAATTCTAATTAAAATCTCAGCAGGAGTGTTTATGACAAATTTAGATTTGAGGTTTAAATGGAAGACAAATATGACTTTCAAATTTTTGTACCAAGAATAATTGGGAAAATATGCTACCATAAAATTCTGGAAAAATATGCTACTATAAAACTATTGGATGTGTGCAGTGGTCAAAGGATAAATGCAAAATCAATGAAACAGAAAATGGAGTCCAAAGTTCAAACAGAGCAAATGATAGTTCCTTTAACCATGGGCCAGAATAAAAAACTTCATAATACATAGCTGACAGGGTATTCAGAAAGTTTTCACCCCAAGAATGGGGTAAGCTAAGCCCTAGGCTATTCTGATCAAACCTAATAGAGCTTAAAGACATGGACTGAGAAGATAAAACTGTTTCTGCCTAACTTATCTGTATTCCTGGGCAGAGATCTAAAATATTAACAGAGATACCAAAAATACCCAGTATATAAAAAGATAAAAATTCATAACATCTGGCATTCAATCTGAATTTATTATGAAAAAAATAGCAGGAAACATGTGATATGGGGATGAAAAATCATAAATAATCTGAATTGATCCAGAATGACCGAAGTGGTATAATTAGTTGATGATAGGGGCTGGCGTAGTGTGTAAAGCCACCATCTTCAACACCAGCATCCTATATGGGCACCAATTTGTGTCCCCTAATAGCCCCCTTCCAATCCAGCTCTCTGCTAATGGCCTGGGAAAGGCAGAAGAACATGCTTCAAGTTTCTGGGTCTCTGCACCCACATGAGAGACTCAGATGAAGCTCCTAGTTCCTCGCTTCAGCCTGAACTAGCACTGGCCACTGCTACCATTTGGATAGTGAACCAGTGGAATGAAGTTCTCTGTCTCCGCTCCCCTCCCAACTCTTTCAAAGTAAATAAATCAATCTTTTAAAAATAGAATTAATTGATGATAATATTAAAAGTTATAAATGTATTCAACATGTCCAAGAATCAAGAAGAAAGACAGAAAATATTAAAGACTTGACAGATATTTAAAAATCAAATGTACATTGATTCAAAAACTATTGTGGGGCAGCAGTGTGGCACAGAGGGTTAAGCCACTGTCTGCAGCACCATCGTCCCATATGAGCACTTGTTCAAGTCTTGGCCCTTCTAACAGCTGGAACTTTTCCAGATATGATAAAAATATCATCCCATGTTGTCATCAACAGTGAAGAAAATTTCAGCCAATTGTAATATATCCAAACTACTTAAGAGGAGTGATAAAGAGAAAACATTCAACAATCCAAGTGGCCTGTATGTATAGGGTAGTTCATATACAAAGAAACAAAATAAAGATGGTAGCAGACTTGTCATCTGAACTAGCTCAGGTCAAAGATAATACCTCAGAATTTGTAAAGTATTGAAAGAATAAAGAATTGATGTCTCTTAAATTTGAAATTATACTTCCAGCAAAAATAAAGTAAAATATAAATAAGTGTGGTTTATATATGAAAGTAAAATAGTTTTTTGCATAGAATTTGATGGTAACCATCAACTGCAGGTTAGTATGCACTGTAAGAAATAATAAGGGAGGTTATTTAAGTATATGGGCATTGATATCTATTGAAATTTGAATAAACACAAAATAATGAAGACTCTTGGAAATGGTGACCTCATAGATAAATATAGAATATTACTTTTATATTAGTTTTAATATTATTAATGTAATAAATTATTTTATTTGTTAATGTAAGATAATTGGATGCTTCAAAATATATATTGTAAAGTTGTACTATATGGAATACAGTCCGCACCCCCGAGATGTCAACAACTTAACATTTTACCAGCTATGAACTGATTAAATTACAGGGAGAGCTGGACATTGTGGATGAGTTTAAAGTTATAGGAATTACAATGGGGAAAGAATCACGGTGTCACTCAGGTAAAACCATCATATGAGCCTTTCAAAGCAGAGAGCGTTCTCCAGATGCAGAAAGAGTAGAAGGCAGGCAAGATAGCACAGAAGGGAGGAGTGAAAAGTGTTCCAGGGACAAGTAAAATCTAACAACTGTTGACATTGAGATGTAGAGGTTCACATACAAGGACCAGGGAAAGTTTCCTCAAGAATAAGGGACACGATAACTGGTAAAGAAACACAACCTCAGTTACAGCAGAAAGGAGCTAAATTTTGCCAAAAATCGGAATGATATTAGAATGGATTCTGCCACAAAATCTCCAGAAAGGAAGGCAATCCTGATGAAACATTAATTCATATTTTACACTGCCCTGAGCAGATCCCAGCAGAGGCCAGATCTCTGACCTACAGAGATTACGAGATCCGTGTTTCATTTAGCAACCAAATTTGTGGTAATACATTACAGCAAAAATAGAAAATTAATATAAGATTTATAATTTATGTAGATCTAAAATGCCTCAATATCAGCATAAGATGTAGAAAAGGTTATTTTTATACTATACCTAAGAAATATAACATTACTTGGAAAAAAAGTCAAAATAAATTACAAAAATACTATAAAAATGTTATGAAAAAATGAAAAATTAACAGATTTGTTAAAAATACTAAAACATCTAAAAAATTCATAAATATAAGCAAGGGGAACAAAGAACAGGTAAGTAAATAGAAAACACATAGCAATTCCTGGTGGCTATTAATACTGAACATTTCCTCATGGGTTTGTAGCCCATTTGCGTGTCATCTTTTGAGAAATCTCTATTTAATCCTGCCCCATTTCCTAACTGCAGTGTTTTAGTTGTTGTTACTTTTGTTGAGTATTGTGAGTTTTGTATAGATCCTGAGTGTTATTACTGGCTTATAAGGTGCACAGTTTGCAAATAATTTCTTCCATTCTGATGTTGTCACTCCACTTCATTGTCCCCTAAACTGTGCAGAAGTACATTAGGTGGAAGAGGGAAAACAAAGATTGAATCATGGGTTTTGAAACATGTGGGAAATGAGTTCTAGTGTTCCATAACACCATGGGCTGACCATTGTTCCTAGAAATGTTAATGTGTATTATATAAAGAATTAGAATAGCAAGATTGAAATGCTCCAAGTACAAAAAAGAGAAAAGACAAGTAAATGTCAAGGTTAATTGCTTGGTACAATTTCTGTTGTATACATGTGTTGACATGTAACAGTGCACCCCATAGAAACACAGAATAATTAAATATTAGCACATTTTTGAAGAAATAATTTAAAAAATACAGCAAGGTGATAGATTTAAACTCAACTGAATCAATATGATAATAAGTGTACTTAATGTTAATTGTAAAGACACTCCAATTCCAAAGAAGAGTGATCAAAATGTATTTAAAACAAGAAGATCTAACTACAAAAAAAAATCCACTTTAAACATAAAGAAACATTTAGATCAACCCTAAAAACAGAGGAATAAGTTACACCATGTAATCACTAAAGAAAACAAAGAATATTACCAGGGGAAAAGATAAAGAAGTGAATGCACCAAAAGAACTTAAAAACTGCAAATTTTTATGTATAAAATAACAGATTAAATATATGTCAATAATAACCTCACAGTACAATAAAGAAAATCAGATAAAATATGATAGTATAACATTAATTCTTTCCAAATAACTAATGAAATAGACAAGATTTTTAAAATATAAGTGTGCAATACCAATTGACCTAACCTAGCTGATGCTTACCAAAACTCCAACCAACATAAACAGAATACACGCTCTTTTTAAGTACACAGGAATATATTTGAATACACGCAAATGAAAGTATGTTTTCTGACCATATTATAATTAAATCAGTAATTAATGACAGAATGATATCTGAAAATTCTTATAAATTTGGAAGCTATATAATATGATTCTAAATATCTGATTGAACAAATATGAGATCAACAGAAGCATTACAAAGTATTTTTGACCAAACTGAAATATGCACACAACACATCAAAAGCTGTTTAATAAAGTTAAAACAATAACTTATAGAAAATTAAAAATAACAATAACATAGAAAATTATTGAGAACTAATGCAAGTATTAGAAAAGAGAATATTAGGGTCAGGCATTTGTCTCGGTATACTCTAATTCTATCTTCTGGCTAATGGACAACTTGATAGACACCAGAGATACAGGGAGAGAGAGAGATAAAGAGAGAAAGAGAGAGTGAGAGAGAGAATCTTTCATCTGCTGGATTACTCCCCAGATGGCTCTAATGGCCTGAGCAGGATGGACCAGGCCAATACCAGGAGCCAAGAGCTTCATCCAGGTCTCCTACATGGGTGGCAGGGACCAAAGCACTTGAGCTATCTTTCATTGCTTTCCCAGGCACATTAGCAAGAAGCTTGATCAGAAGTGGAGCAGTTGGGGCAGGAACAGGTCCCATATGGGATGCCAGCAATACAGGCAGCAGCTTAATCCACTATACCACAACATTGGCCCCATTAAGTTGATTCTAAAATTAATATGGAAATTAAAAGAACCAAGAATAGTCAATTCTATTCAAAACTATCTGGAAAAACAAGAAGAGAGCTGGAGAACTTCTAACACAATATTTAAAATTATTGTAAAGCTGTGGAAAAGAAAACAGGTTGATGTTGGTAAACACAGACAACTAGATAAATGAAACAATGGAACCTCTAAAACACCTATGTTACCAATTTATTTTGAATCATGAAAAAGGTGTTCAGTTGCTAAAGTATAGTCTTCTCCCGCAGTGATGATGAAGAATTTTACATCCACATGCCAAAAAAGAAAAGAAAGCTTTGTTACCCACACATCACAGCCAATGAAGTAATTATTCAAAATAGAATGGCTAAAATTCAAAGCACAAAAAATAACAAATAGAGGTGAGGATGTGGACAAAGGGGAATACTTATACAGTATTGGTGGGAATGGAAATTAGTGCAACACTGTGGAAAACAGTGTATAGATTTCGTAAAAAACCGCCGGCGCCGCAGCTCACTAGGCTAATCCTCCGCCTAGCGGCGCCGGCACACCGGGTTCTAGTCCCGGTCGGGGCGCCGGATTCTGTCCCGGTTGCCCCTCTTCCAGGCCAGCCCTCTGCTGTGGCCAGGGAGTGCAGTGGAGGATGGCCCAGGTGCTTGGGCCCTGCACCCCATGGGAGACCAGGAAAAGCACCTGGCTCCTGGCTCCTGCCATCGGATCAGCGCGGTGCGCCGGCCGCAGCGCGCCAGCCGCGGCGGCCATTGGAGGGTGAACCAACGGCAAAAGGAAGACCTTTCTCTCTATCTCTCTCTCTCACTGTCCACTCTGCCTGTCAAAAAACAAAAACAAAAAAACAAAAAAACAAAAAAAAAAAAAAGATTTCGTAAAAAACTAGAAATAGACTTGCCATATGATCCAACAATCCCACTATTGGGTATATACCCAAAAGGCTTGAACACAATGTATCAAAATATATCTACACCACCATTGTTTATAGCACTGTTCACAATAGCCAAAATTTGTAATCAAACAAGGTGTGCAGCATCAGATGAATGGATAAAGAGAATGCAGTATATACAAATAATGGAATAAAATTTAGCTATAAAAATAATGTAAATCTACCATTTGCAGCAAAATGGATGCAACTAGAGAATATCATGTTCAGTGAAATAAACCAGACCCAGAAACACAAATACTACATGTTCTCCCTTATATATGGATGCTAACATTTAAGAAAACAAACAAACAGAAAAGAAACAACTATGTGGCTGGCACTGTGGCTCACTAGATTAATCCTCTGCCTGCGACGCTGACACTCCGGGTTCTAGTCTCTGTCGGGGCACCGGATTCTATCCCAGTTGCTCCTCCTCCAGTCCAGCTCTCTGCTGTGGCCTGGGAAGGCAGTGGAGGATGGCCTAAGTGTTTGAGCCCTGCACTCACATGGGAGACCAGGAGGAAGCACCTGGCTCCTGGCTTCGGATTGGCGCAGTGCGCCAGCTGCAGCGCGCCGGCCATAGCGGCCATTTGGGGGATGAAACAACGGAAGGAAGAACTTTCTCTCTGTCTCTCTCACTGTCTAACTCTGCCTGTCAAAAAAAAAAAAAAAAAAAAAAAAAAAAAAAAAAAGAAACAACTGTGTATCAGTATTGTTGCAAATATAGTGTTATGAAACTTTATTTTATATCTTCATCAATCCAATGGTTAAGAATATTATATGAGTATAGTTTTAATGATCTGCGATTACTTTAAAATTTTTGTGTATAGGTGAAATGTCCATTTTTCCATTTAATTGTTGTTTACAGTCATTGCCTATATTCCCACTTAACTGGGGTCTTTTTGCTATTACTTGTTTTTTTTTGTTGTTGTTGTTTTGTTTTTTGACAGGCAGAGTGGACAGTGAGAGAGAGAGACAGAGAGAAAGGTCTTCCTTTGCCGTTGGTTCACCCTCCAATGGCCGCCACGGCTGGCGCGCTGCAGCCGGTGCACCGCGCTGATCCAATGGCAGGAGCCAGGTGCTTTTCCTGGTCTCCCATGGGGTGCAGGGCCCAAGCACTTAGGCCATCCTCCACTGCACTCCCTGGCCACAGCAGAGAGCTGGCCTGGAAGAGGGGCAACTGGGACAGAATCTGGCGCCCTGACCAGGACTGGAACCCGGTGTGACGGCGTCACAAGGCGGAGGATTAGCCTAGTGAGCCACGGTGCCGGCCTTTGCTATTACTTGTTATGCTTCTTATTTGTCAAAATATTAAGCATTTTTACTGTAATGTAAATTTAAAGTATGTTATCTCAAAAACTTTAAAAAAAGAAATGGGGAAGGAAGGAAGGCAACAGGGAGAGAGGCAGAGGAAGTGAAGGGGGGAGGAGGAAGAGAATATCAATATGTTCATAGAATTGTATCTAGAAATCACATTGAATTTGTTAAAAAATAATTAAAATAAAAAAAACTACACATTGCAGGTAAAAAAAGACCAAAATATAAAACTCCAAAGAAAAAATCAGCAGAGAAAGTCTTAGTAACTTAAAAAATTAAATCATAGATTTGACACAGTAAGTAAAATATATTTTTCAAAAGAGAAAAATTGGACCTTGTCAAGATATCTCTGGCCTTCTAAAAGTCATTTTAATAAAATGCAAAGGGGCCAACACTGTGGTTTAGTGGCCTAAGCCTCCACCTGCAGTGCAAGCATCCCATTTGGGCATTGGTTCATGTCCCTGCTGCTCCACTTCCAACCCAGCTTCCTTCTAAAATGCCTCCTGGGAAGAAGCAGATGATTGTTCAAGTATTTGGTTCCCTGCCACTCACATGGGAAAGCTAGATGGTGTCCCAGGTTTTCAGCTTCACCCTGGGTTACCCCTGGATTTTGCATGCACTGAGGGAGTGTATCAGAAAATGTAAGATTGATTCTCTCTCTCTTTCAGTTTCTTTGCCTTTCAAATACAATAAAAGTAACTAAGTAAATAAGTTCAAAAGGGCTAAGAATCATAGTAGTTGAAAGATTAATAGGCTAATGCTTTGAATATATACTGTATATATAAAAACTGGAAGACAGTGTTTGGGATAGTTCCATTCTAAATAACTGTTACTGTATGAAATAACAGTGTTAACTATGTTTACCCTGATTGTTTAATAAACAATATACACATTTACTGAAAAATCACATAGTACCCTATAAATAGGTAAAAAATGTCTGTTACTTTTCTAAAATAAAAACGCTAGAAATAAAATTTGTCTAGATAAATGTTTATGTGAGTAAACATTTTATGTCAGTAAACTTTACATGATTAACAAGATAAAATGAATGCATGCTTCTGTACAGCTTTCCAAATATATTAAACCACTAAGTATGCTTAAGAAATAGATACTAAAGAAATAGAGATTGAAGGAAATGAAATGAACTCTGTTAACTTCTCACATCAGTCATTTATATGGAGGATAAAGACAAACAAAATATGCCTAGATCTCTGTAGATGATCCACCATCTGTATCTGTCTGTCTGTGTATCAATCATCTGTTTATAATTTTTACAAGCTTGCAATTTCTAAAATTGTGTTCATATAAGAATTATAATTAAGGAAAAATCTTACGCTCTTTCCTTGCATTCACCAGCAAATCCTTAAAATTTAATCTAATCTTTAGAATGAATAATGCTAGAAAATATATTCATTTGGATAACTGCTTATTTATTGACCTTAGGGTAAATTTTATATATATATATATATCACTGTTACAAATCACAAATTTCTTCATAGTTTTCACTTATTAAATTGACTTAAAATTCTGCATAGTTGATTCAATTATATTACTGATATAGAAGTAGCTAAGCTCATTATCTTTTATCCTTACATATGCTTTATAGTATGGAACACTGCATACAACTTAAGGAAAAAGTTCTGATTTTCATTTGTTGCAATTGGAAAAGTATTTTTTATCACTTTTTTTGACCTTAAGAAATGGCTAGAAATAGGTAGGAATATAAGAATCACTGCCTGAGGGTCAGCAGATAACAAAGTGCACTATACATTCAGACACCCACTTACACAAAAACCTCTGACCATTATCATCCACTGTTGATTTTAATGTTCAAAGAAAGACTAAAGTCAAAATTGCCTGAAAATTACACCAGTAGGTGTTTTTCATCCAACTGCAATTGCTCCTACTTCCATTACTCTAAATTTGAACCTGCAGTTAGTGGAGCATTCTTCACAAATTTACAAAAGATTCAGAAAATAATGAATCATTATGACTTACAAGAACAATTTTTTTAAAATAACATACTATTGACTAGATTTTAAATTTAGAAGTTATTTCTAGGTCTGTCATCTTTCTATATGAACATTTTTCTGAGAAGTTATGGAGACCATTTGCTCAACCTAGGGCTAGGAGTCATATGAAAGAGGGATGTAAATGGATTGCAGCAATCAGGAAGATATTAATCCTCTTTCAAAATAGTGTATCTAAATTGTAAGTAAGCATGTATGTGTGTGTGTGTGTGCATGGTCTCATTACCCAGCTAGAACTGTTCAGGAATTTATGGAAAATATGGTTCATCAAATCAACAAATTTCTGTAATCTCATTTTCAAAAAACCACAAAGTATGTCCGTGTCAAAGAAGCTATAATAACACTTATTAGTAGGTTAGTGAAAATGAAGTCTCTAACAAGTTAGAAAGTTTAACTATCCAAGAAAAATACATAAACATATATAAAAATATGGGAGAATATTTGAAAAATTAAAAAGTAAAAATGTTTCCTTAATGAGGCTTTTCCCCAGCTGAGTGGAAAAAGACTTTTGAAGTCACGAGCAGGATTTATCCAAATGTATTAACAAAATACCTTTCTGACTTTTTAAGTACATCCTCTTCTACTTTTATGAATTTCCTCCACTCAATATAATAAATATCCTCTTATGTTAAAGGTAAATCTTCCTTGAAAATATCCTTAAACTTCAACAATTTTCTCTAACACTTAATTTGAATTTTTAGTGCTTTCCTTTTTAATACTTGAGTCTAACTAGTTGAGATAATAGTGTCCTACCTTTTCTACCTCCATTCTTCAGTGGACATAAGTGCATATTATGTTTTCTGTTGATGTAATCTAAGTTGTACCCAGGCTACTCAAGCTATATTTTTCACCTTAGTGTCCCTTTGGACTTCAAAATTGCCAAATTCATCAGGCATATTTCAGACACACCACATCAGTTGCTGTTGCTTGAATCTGCAATTCTGTATACTTATAATCCAAATTGGAAGTCTTGAAATCATCCTTGATTTCTCAAGCTTCTGTGTGGTAGAGGAGACCATGATGATATTGCCTCAAATATGACATGGTTATATGCCTTCTTCTTCACTCCCATGTCCATTAGTATAGAACCTATTGACTCACTTTATCTTTTTGCCTTCATCCTTCTATCAAATTCTTTGCCTTCTATGATACTTGCTCCTCAGTGGCAGCTCTTTTTTATTCTATAGAAGATTGGCTTCTTCCACAGATCACTGTAACTCACCTCCTAATAGTATATTCCAGTAAGTTATTTTATTAGATTTTTTTTCATATCTGTGGTGGAATGAGAAGACCATGCCAAGATGGCCGCTGGCAAGCAAGTGTCAGTTACTCAGGAATGGCTTCTAAACCCACCTGGCAACGAAGCCTGCCTGGCAACCGGCTGTGATTGGATGGCTTTGGAAACCACATGGCAAATGGAACCTGCCTGACAGCAGGATGTGATTGTTTAGGGCATAAACCGCCCCTTGACCGGATTAGCTGCCTTGGCTATTTAAGCTGCTGTAGCAACTGAAATAAATGAGTCTGTGGGATGCTCGCCTCTGGCCCACTTTCACCTGACTCCCGGGTTCTGTGTGGTGACTCCGCGCCTCTTACCCCCACCATGCTCCTCCTCTCAGAATGAATCCACAGCAACACATATCCTATACATTCTCATTTTAGATTTTTCCATCTGTTAGCAATATATTCTCTCTCTCTATTTTACTAAATAATACTAGTGTGTTACTTAGATACATCCTAAATATAAAGAAAATCTGTTCAGCTATACTATGTGCCCTTTTTAGTATAAAACAGTCTGTACATATCTATAACATGTGCACTTGCTATAATGATTAAATATCCAATGAACTCATATATAATAAGGATTTTAGTAAAGCAGATTATTTTATGTCATTAGGATAAAATTATAAGGGCCTTGAGAGAAATGATGCTGTTAGGCCTGTTAGTATTCTGAGCATACCGTGTGTGAAACATACAACCAGTACTTTAATATATTTGTTGAATCAATGTATGAAGATAGTATAATTATTAAACTCCACTAGAAACTTTGAATTAAATTTCCAATATTTTGGTAGGTGTTAAAATATTCTTGGCATAAATCACCATCTGGGAGAATGGGAGCAGAATATCTCTGAGGGACATTCATGGAAGTAATTTCAGGAGAATCCCTCAAACATATCGTGGTCATATTGATTGTTTAAGGATGGAAAAGCTACCAGCATTTCACTTGTCTGCTTTTCCTTAATAGCAAATACCTTTAAGATCTCAGTGCTTTAAAACTATGGTTTATTTCATATTTGCAATACATGTCTTCACCTGCAGATCAGTTTTGATTCTACTCCTGATGTCTTCATTATGGTTTCCAGGATGAAGAAATCCCCATTTGGATCACGCTAGTTTCATGGGAGAAGGGACAAGCAAAAGAATTTGAGGAAGCATTTGACGTTTCTTGAAGCTTGATTTCAGCCATGATACATAGTAGGCTTGCTTTTATGCCAATGGCTAGAGCAGGTCACATGCCCAGTTGAGTGAGAATTCATGATTCTTCCATGGGAAGTACTATATTTCACATAGCAATGGGCAAGGGATAGATTTTTTTAAGATTTATTTATTTGTTTGAAAGAGTTCCAAAGAGAGAGAGAGAGGCAGATCTTTCATCTGTTGGTTCACTTCCTAAATGGCTGGAACCCCAGGGATGGACCAGGCCAAAGCCTGGAGCAAGACCTTCATCCAGGTCTCCCACATGGTGGCAAGGGTCCAAGTACTTGGGACATCTTCTACTGCTTTCCCAGGTTATTTATCAAGGATCTGGATCAGAAGTAGGGCAGAAGGGTGATGAACCAGTGCCCATATGGGATAAAGGAGTCACAGGTGGCAACTTAGCCTGCTATGCCACAACCTTATCTCCAGGGAGATATTTTTTGAAAACAATACTTTACATTAAGAAATGTAGTAAGTCAGTCATGAAAACTTGTTTAGATTTTCTTTCTTGTATGAATGAGAAAAATGGGAGCATTATTAGAATTGAAAAATTTGATGTGGAGAAAAGTGGAACTTTGAAACTACTTGAATTGAAATTGTAGCAACTCAAGAATTATAACACACTAATATTAAATGTTAATAACAGGGGAAGCTTTATGGGGGTTTATGGGAATGCTGTATCACTTCATTTTTTTGTTTTACAAATTTAAACGAATTCTGAAATAAAAAAATAAGAAGTAAAATCTAGTGTAATACTTGCCTATGTTTCATTGGACATTCTTTCAATTCTACAAACTTGGCAAAGGCGATTTTTAACTGAACGATTTTTAACTGAAAGGCAGTTAAACAAGTCACAGCTGCTGCCCTGGAGACTGCAATGCATTGAAGCAGATGCCATGGAAGAGGAGGGAGGATTTCTTCCAGGCATTGAAGAGGTGCATTAGGGAAGACTTGAGTGTCAAATTTAAATTGCTGTCTTTTTAATAAACATATTGCGAAAATGAATGCATAAAATATATTGAAATTAATTACTACTTACCATTTACAATAACGATGATATCACGGAAGTCAATTTCTCCCCTAGCCTCCACTCTTCCTTCACACCTGTATATACCTTCATCACTTTTATTGATGTTGAGAATCTGCAGATTGTTGTTTGCTAACATAGCGAAGCGATCTGAAAAGCAAGCCAAGGGGAGGAAATGATATCAGAAAGTGAAGGCTGAGTCCAGTGTGCTCTAAATTGCTGGGAGTTAAAATATGGCACTTGTCTCACACTATCAAACTTTTCATCAACAAACAAATTCAAATTTGAAAGTAAAATGTAATTTCACGACTTCAATTTTTCCACTCCACACTGCCTTGTTACACCTTTTTTTCTAAAACACATTCAAGACTTTATATCCACATAAAATGGTTAGACTATTATTTCCCCCTTGGTATTCTGAGTGCAGAAATTATGCTCCAAAGAACAATGCGGAGAGATTAGATATTGCCAACATGAAAACTTTTCATTGCAAATATGTAGCAACTTGGGTATGAAAAAGGATTAGAAAATGTATTGAACATCCCTGTTCACACAATAATTAAACTAATAATTTTTCATACCCAGAGGAAGAAGCAAAATGATACAATAATATTCAAGTCACATAAAGGATATAAAATAGTAATATCTTGGATTTATTTAAGAGGTTGTTCTTTGGCTAAATGCAAGATAATCAGTTCTAGGAATGAATTAATTAGACTTTATCAATTTTATTTCAAGATTCCATTTTGGGTGGGTGTATTTGTGGCACATGCATGCATATAAGAATAAACCAGTAAGACAAATACATGAACTGAGTGCTTAAGGTAATCTGCTACAATGACCTGAAATCCTATGCAGTGTTTCTGCCTGACATTATTTTCATATCTGGCCTTAGTTAATATTCATCACAATTCTGTTGCAGTGCTAAACTCTTTCTCTTATCATATAGAGTGCTAGCACACCAGGTCCTATTTTGAGACATGTTTTGCAGGCAGTATCTTAGATCTCATTAATGAATGAATCCACAGATATCATTGAATATCATTTATTTGTTGCATATGGTATCTGAGATACGTCGATCCATAAAGAGCTGTGGTCTTTATTGCCTTTGGGCACTTGTCAAGTAGAAGGGACATTATTTTAGGGTGCCCCATCCCTTGGATATCTATAGTCAAAAGGTTACTTTTGGATGAATTTCACTGTTTACTGCTCTCTCCTATTTGCTCCCTTTTCAGTCACGGACATCATGGAAGCCACATGTGTAAAAAGGTAGATCCTTTACCAGCTTGGAGCACTGAATGGATGCATGAGGCGGCATCCTGCCTCTACCCTTCCTGATTATTAGATATTTCATGAGTGAAAAATAATTTCTCTGCAAGTAGGTCATTCAGATTTGGAGACTGATTTACCATAGAATTTCCTTAACAACATGGGAAACATTTTGGCTAGAAATAGAGGAATCACCAGACTTCTCATGGTCATTAACAGAAGCAAACAAGTGGCAACTTGTGGAAGAGATAACAAATAGTGCAAACATATGGGTCCCGAGGCTATCTCAGGGAGAAAATACTATAAATCTACAGTCACAAGATTTTCAGCACAAGTGGCATAAGCTTTCCATAGAATTTATTTATTGTTTAGGTTTCTCCTAAGAAGAAAGACAAATGTTTTAGCATAATTGCTCCCCTGGTAAATTAGAAGACAAACATGAAATTTTACTACCAAAGAAAAGTTATGGGGGAGTGAGAGGTAAATATGGAAGAAATTGTGATAAATGACTCACAAGAAGTCCTGAGATTGATATTGGACTGCTATTAATAATTTTCAATATTAATAAGTCTGTTGTCTCTTCCCACTTATTTGGAGAAGAATTCTGAATACTGGCTCAAATAGACCAGACAATATGCTAAGTTTTTAAGGGTTTTATTCAGTGAGAGAAATGCACATGAGAGTGAGGGCTTTCTTTAGGGGAGAAGGAGAGGTCTAGAAGCTAAGTTGGGTCCACATGGAGCAAGTATGCATGCAAAGGTCATGTGTGGGGCAACAAGGAAAACAAACATAACAAGGGAAAGAAGGGAGGGGCCCACCACGTTCCAGGTCTTTTATTCATTCCCAAAGGGGTGTGATTATGTAGTCTGATTGGCAAGTGAGCCTACAAGTGTGGTCAGGTAGGAGCGAGAGTTTTCCAGCTTATAAACCTAATCGATTTTATCCTATTTGCCTGCCTACATCAATAAAATTCAGAAATACTCTAAGATAGTTTATTCAATTATATAGTTGAAAATCATAATGAGAAGTATTCATTAGTTTTTACAAGTTCAGGGTAAATCAAAGGATACTCTTAATTGTATCTAGATGTTTTTATTACTGCCTTTTTTAACTTGCTAAACATGTTTCATTTAAATACAATGCTCTTTAGCTCCTTTTAATTGAATTAAGAAAAATAGTAAGAGGGAGCACTATTTCAAACAGAAAGACAAGACTCAATAAAATAAATTAGAATAGCTAATACCAATTTTTGAATGGAAATAAATCTGTTTCTTGTAATTGGAAAATTATAGCTTCCAAAGGCTGTTTTAATTCATAATATCTACTGAGAGAAAACTGGTAGAACTTTAGGAAAACAGTAATCACCTGCTAAATCTAAATATATACTATTAAATATGTTTGTGAGTGTAAGTATTTTTCCACAGAGAATCCAAACTATACAAAATTTTATCTCAAATTCCAAATGGGTTTGTGAAATCTAAGGACTGTTGTTGGCAATCTGCTAATAAAAAGTACATCAGTGATATGTGTTTCCAGAAAACAGTTGAAGAAAACAGTGCTTCAAACAATCATACATTACTAGGACTATGAGAAATATTTAACTAGTACATATTATCTGTTTTCTCAGTGTTACAAAATTCTATTCTAATTATCAAGGTAAAAAAATAAAAGCACAGAGCACACCTGATGAGGTGTCTGTTTTATGCTCTGTTTCTTAATTCTTCCCCACCCTTCATCCAATCCTCATTCAATGGCTACTGATGGTCATTAACATAGATAGACAAGTGGTGACATGTTGAAGTGATAGCTAATAGTGCAAACAAATGGATTCAGAAGCTATTTCAGAGAGAAAATACTAAAAGGTAGAGCCAGGGGGTTTTCCTCCCAAGTGGTATAAACTTTTCCGTAATGTTTATTTTTCTTTAGGTTGCTCTTGAGATACAAAAATGAAGCTTATGGCTTCACTTATGCATCTCAATTTCTCAGCTTTTCATTAGCCCAAACTACTCCTGTGAGTTTCATAATTATTTTCATATTATCAGTTTAACAGTCTTCCAGGCACATCTACTCAGAAAGGTCATAAATACTTCAATCTCAGTATGTTTAAAGTTTAGCTCAGTAACTCAACCTGAAATTCCCTGTATCTTTTTCTCCAGTTCTGTCTTCATACATATTTACAATGGCTTATGTGGAATTTGCTGCCAAGGCAATTCCCTAAGTCGTGGAATTCTTTGTATGAGATAAATTCTGGGAGTCACTGTTGTCAAGTCCATCTCTCTCAGTGTGCATATCCAGTCAAAGCCCATGTCCTATCACTTCTCTTTAGTCATTGCTTAGTCTGATTTTTCTTCTCTTTCTGTAATTATTTCATTAGGTTCCAAACTGATCTTAATATATGGAGTTTTGGCCAAATTATTCTCTTAACTGATTCACTAATAACCTTCCCAAATACATGGCACTGCCTATGGTCCCTGTGGATTAACTATAAACTCCTTAGAAGAAATGACAAGGTCATGCTTTTTTGGCTAGGCCTTCCTCTCCAGCTTCCCTTCTTAGTCTTTAATTTAAAAATTCTGGTTATATTCCACTTTCATGGAAGTATTCACATTATCCTTATTCATAATTTCTAATGAATAACAACTCATTCCAGTTTCTAGAAAACATTATTCATGTGATTTTTGACCCCTGGCCATTGGACATGGTACTCCCTCCACTGAAAAATCCTCCTTGCACTTTGCCCAGCTAATCTTTGAACTTATTTGAAGGTCACTCTTGCCTCCGGGCAGGCGGGCAGGCCTGTTTGACATCATCACCTATCCTAACTTCCTGAGGTGTTCCTTCACTGTCATTCTCTATTACAGCACTTTCTCTATCTCAAGGAAGCCTGTTTTCACTGTTTTATCAATGTATCCTTCCCTCCAGATTATCAGTATTTTGAAGGCAATGAGCATGTTTACATGGTTAACAATGAAGCACCAACATCTAGTACAGAAGGGTATATACCAGGTGTTACGTTGAATGAATCATTTACTAGAAGGAGATTATATACAAATTTTATGGAACAAAATGATCACATCCATAGTCTTAATGCAGATATAAAACCTCTATTAGATGTGAAGTATTTATGATGTGTAAGAAGTAATTCTCAAACTGGCTAAGGTTGAATAGATATTTGAAATGACATCTTTCTCCATAACAATGATACTGAGTCAAGATATTCAACTTTCATACAAAATGTCTCCTTTACTCCCTAAAAGCTTACTTAGATTCTTTACATGGAAAATCTCAACTACATTTATTCTGTATGAATGTAATGTTGACTATTTGGTGCACATCTACTATTAAACATATAAAACATTTCCATACCTTCCATATTCTATCTGGAACATCTCAATTTTACCTCCGTACTCATTTAGGCAACAGATGGCTATCTGGAACCTCTGCATTGCTCTAAATCCCTATACATGTTATTTTCATCAATATAAACCTGATCTCAATTTATTTGCTTTAATCAATGAAGCACAAAGAATAAAATTAGACAAAGTATACTATATATTGTAAATCTATTATAAACATACAGTTTGATAATAAACTATGTGGTAAGTTTTTTTTCCAATATTACAAGTTTTAGAAGTTTATGTTTTAAATAAGTTAATAATATATATCAATATTATATAAGCTACATTATAAATGTATAATTCTACTTCTTCTACCTTCCTATGTTAAATTTTCATTCAAGTCCTTTACTCTGCATTGGCTTTTCTAGTTTTACCTATAACATAAATCCATATAATTTTTGTATAACCGATTCCCAGGATTTTAAGACAAAAAAGAATGAGAAAGATAAGCTTACTTATTTGAGAGTCTGACCTATAGCCAAAATTTGTATTCATTCATGTAAATATTTAAGCATTTAGAATATGTATTTTATATCACATAGTTATTGTTTGAAATGAATATAAATGGTATTCTACAGATAATGAATCTGGCTTTTTTGTGTGCAGATTAGTATAAAAAGTTGTTCAAAGCTTCAGAGTCAAGGCAAAGGGAAGAGGCAAAATGGATTTCATTCTTTATGGCCGTCCATTCTGAGATGCTCAGGGACATGTGTGAACTCTAGGACAAGAGCCTCACTACACCACCACTAAACTTGGCCATTAATCTCTGCTTTGAAGTATTTTGTCTATGTGCTGTGACCCAGATGTACTTGTAAAGCACAAGCTTAGACAATCTGAAAGTGTCAGACATCATTATTTAACTAGTATAAAAGAACTGTGCTTCTTTTGAATGAGGGGAAAAACAATGAAAACACATACCATAATTTATTCATGTTAATAAAATTTAAAGCACTTATGCAAAAATAAAATAAGAGGAAATTGAGGATTATTTTTCATTTTATTATTATAATAGAAATAAAAAGTTTCAGTCAATAGCTGAAAAGCACTGCAAATATCATACTCAGAAAAATCCTTGTAAAATTTCAAAAATGACTATTGAACAGAATTATGATACATTCTCTCTACATATTCAAAAATAGATACCTCTACTTTCTCTCTTTTATGCTCTAGGAGCTTCATCTCTTAGAAACACAAAATGTGATCATCCAGGATGGAAAGTATTTAAAAAGATTCAATTATTTTGTACCTCTCTGCAAAGCAGGTGCATTGAAATATATTCTAAGTTGAAAATACTCCCTATGCACAATGGTAAAGGAACATAATATAAGCAAATTATGCTTTCAATTTCAAATGTCATATTGTTCTGGAATTTTAGCTCAGTCTGAAGTAAAATCATGAAGACTATTTGAATGAATGTACTTTTCTCATTATCCATATGTATCATACCACAACATTTAGAGCATGTAGAAATCTTTAAAAAGGATAATCCCAGAATAAAAATAGGATTAATGAAGATATTATTTTAATTTGCATACAGTGAGCCTGTAGGATCATATTAAAATTGCACTATGTAGGTATGTATGCAGAGGATTTATTCTTTCGTTTACTTAGTGCTGTTTTTAGTTTATTAATCTGTCTTTGAAACTAAAGAAAGGGTTAGCAATCTTCTTCCTTAACTCTCTATATATTAAGTATTGTTCAATTCTGCCCTCAAAGGAGTCACAGAAAAGATGTAAATATTGGGCATGGGTTTATTCTTCAAACGTCCTCTAAAAACAGTAGAGGAGCTAATTTAACCTGATGCCCATAGTTTGCCAAACCCTAACTCAGAGCTTAAGTTTCTGAAAATAGCTGTTTGACATTTAGGGTTAAAAATTACCATTTCCATAATCAGATATGTAGATTCAGTATTTTTAAAAACTGCAATATTTTTAGAACATATAACTTAGGGAGTTACCAAAATACTAACTGTCGGAAATAGCGGTGACTTCCTCATTATGATACAACCAGCTGATAGCAGGTGCAGGTGAACTGCTAACACGGCAAACCACTTCTGCATCCTCTCCTTGTTTGAATTCCTGAGGTGACACCACTTCTCTGAAAGTGAGCTTTTCTGTATTAAGAAATAAGATAAATCATAACAGTATCACTAATTTCTCCTGATAACATATTCTGGAATTTATGTTTATTGATTCTGGACTAAAGTAATTAGGAGAACCTGGATAATTTAAAACCTTAAGCATGACAATATAATTCAATTGCTCCTTAATAAATTCCCATTTTGCTGAGAATAAAATCACAAATTCTTACAATATCATAGTTGATCCTATATAAACCGAAGTCTACCTCACAAACCATTCCAATTTACCTTCTTTTTAGTCAGTGTTTCTCTGCCTTATAGTTCCTTGAATATTCCAGGATTTTCCTTGCATTTTTCACTCCCCCAAAATTCAGAAGACTGCCTAAATTCTCAAATAAAATAGCAATATATTTTGTCATTAAACATACCCTATCTCTCTATTGCAACCTAATATTTTTCCAATAGAGTTCTACTATATATATATATACATATATATATGTACATATGCATAATTTATTATCTAGGACTTAACACAGTATTGACTATACTATAATCGATGTGTTGAATAAATGAGTGAACATGTATTTTTCAATGAGGATTTTTCACAAAAGTAACACAACACATTGCTATCACCAAATAAAATGATATTTTTTCGTTTTGCAAATGCTAAACATCTTCTTTTGCATTATTTAAAGCAATGAAAAATATTTGCAAACACTATGTTCATTAAATGATCATTTTAATATAGTTTCAGTAATTGGTGAAAAGAATACTGAAGAAGGTAATATAAATGTAAAAAATATCTTTCTTGAGGAACTTACACTCTAGCAGGGTAAAAAAAAGTTAAATCAGGAAAAATGAAGGTAAGAACGTACTAACAACCCATCTTAGTCCTCAAATAGGAAGCCCTACTAAGGACATGTTCTCTTTTCTCTTTCATATCCTACATATATATGTATGTGTGTGTGTGTATATATATATATATATACACACACCACAAATCTACAGGGAGAGACAGCCTAAGTTTCTATTCTAAAAATGTGTATGTTTTTACAATGATGGAAATGTGATTACAAGGCATTGTTCTTGTAAGTTCTTTATGCAATACTAATTGGCACATTCTCAAAACAGGTCAACAGGGCCAGCTTTGTGGGATAGAGGGCAAAGCCGCCACTGCCTGCAGTGCTGGCATCCCATATGGGTGCCGGTTCAAGTCCTGGCTGCTCCACTTCCAATCCATCTCTCTGGTATGACCTGTGAAAGCCATAGAAGATGGCCCAAGTCCTTGGGCCCCTGCACCTGTGTGGGAGACCCAGAAGAAGCTCCTGGCTCCTGGCTTCAGATCAGCTCAGTTGCAGCCATTGTAGTCCTTTGGGGAGTGAAACAGAAGATAGAAGACCTCTCTCTGCCTCTCTCTCCACCTCTCTCTCTCTCTCTCTCTCTCTCTCCTTCTCTCTGTGTGTAACTCTAATTTCAAATAAATAAATAAATCTTAAATCCAGCTCGACATATGATTTAGGTACTACTGTACCCATTTTAGAGAAGAGAGAATTGAAAGCAGAAAGGTTAGATGCTTTACTCAAGGTCAACAAAGTAGTTCACAAAGTCTGGTTTCATATTCAGAATCTCTGCAGGCTTCAAAAACAATGCTATAATAGATTAATGGATCTTAAATGGAGAGAACAGAGGAAAGCAATCCAGCTCAAGTATAAAATCAAGTTTAACTATGGAAAATCCTATTGATGAAAATGTCTGGTGGCAGAGGATCCTGAGTACATGTTATTCTGCACTAGATTTGTTTTCAGTGTTCTCTCTGTCTACTCCTGTTTACTGACCCTTCCTCCCTGTTTTACTCTAGAATATAAAGTGGTGTGGTGGCATATTCAATTTCATATATCTAATGCTGGTATTTTATTTTAGTGTGAAAATTAATCAGAATAAATCTCAAACCCCTAAAACAGACCATTATTTTCTATTTACCCACTTTATTCTTAGAGACCTGAGGAAATAAAATATTTTTATTTATAATAGCTAATGAACAGAATTTTTTTCATGTCTATATTTAAAATTTCCTGTTGTCTACATCCATCCTACTTTACAATTCACTGTGATAAAAGATAAATAATTGGGGATTGCATTGTTACATGGCAGATAAAGCTGCTGCCTGTGACCCTGGCACCTGATATGGGCGCTGGTTGAAGTCCTGGCTGCTCCACTTCCAATTCAGCTCCATGCTAATGGACTGGGAGAGCAGAAGAAGATGGCCCAAGTCTATGGACCCTGCACCCATGTGGGAGACCTGGAAGAAGCTTCTGATTCCTTGCTTTGGACTGACCCATCCCTAGCCGTTACAGCCATTCGGGGAATAAACCAGACGATTGAATACTCTCTCTCTCTCTCTCTAATTGTACCTTTCAAATAAATAAAATAAACCTTCAACAAAAACCGGATGAATAACTGATATCTTTAAAGGTCAGAGGATCATGTAGTATATATGAGAGCACTTTAAACAATTTGTGGAAGAATGGAATCACAAAATAAGTTTGGGAGTGGGGTGGGCATTTAGCCTGTCAGTTAAGATTCCAGTTAAAATGATAATGTCCCAAATCACATTTCCTGGTTTCAATACCTGGCTCCAGCTCTTATTTCCAGCACTTTGCTAATGTACACCCTGGATGGCAGTGGTTATGGTTCAAATAATTGGGTTCCTGCCACCCATGTGGGAGACCTGCATTGAGTTCCCAGGTTCTGACTTGGTCCTAGCACAGTGCTGGCTGATGTGGGCATTTGGGAAGTGAACCAAATAGATGGGAGCTCTCTCTCTTGCTCTTTCTTTCTGTATCCCTCACTCTTATTGCATCTCTCCCTCTCAAATATATACATACATACGGATACTTTTTTTGAGAAAATTAGAATTTAAGTTTATTTTGGTTTACAAGAATTTTGAAATCCAGGCATAATTTTGGCATAATATACATTTGTGTGCATGTAAAACATTTTTGAGGCAAAATAAAGTTTTAATTTTGTTTTCAACAAAATAAGGTTATTTTTTACACCAAAAGTAAATCATCTTTTAATTCTTTTTTAATGCCCTTACACTTAATTGTCAATGTGCATCATTTTTATTATTAACACATTTTATTTTGTGAATTTCTTTGCAATAAATCACAGTTTGAATTAACTTCAACTTAAAAATATTTGACTTACGGTAAATTTCCAAAACTACTGTAGCTTCTTGTGTCTGTCCTTTGGCATCCGTTGCTTGACAGCGATATATCCCTGCATCTTCTATATTTGCATTGTAGATGGTTAATCGTGATCTAACGCCTTCCTTCTGCACCACTACCCTCTGTGTTGAAATTATCTTCTCTCCTTGAGGATTATACCAATCTATACTCTCCGGTTCACCAATTGCTACAGATTCAAGTAAAAGAAATGTTTGAAAACATGTCTTAAGTGTTGTTTTGGCACTGGCATATAACATCATGTAACAATTTTGACAATTTAGTAAATATGTAAATGAAAGACTGGAAATCTGAAAATCTTACAAAATTGAAAGTAAACACAAATGTTTGCACAAATGTTCATCTTTGCTTTTGCAACGCTGAGGACTCAATTTCACCCAAGTAAGAAAAATCGAAAAGTTCCATAAACATACTCAAAGTACCAAAATCGACTTGAGTACTGAGCCATGCATAGACCACACCTGATAGATATATCCAAAATGAGACATGATTCCTAACGTGATTAACATGAATTCACAGCCCAACTGTCTCCACTAGGGTCAAGGGAAAGCACTTTATTCCCTGATGAAGCAGAGTTTATAAAACTGTAAATCGCCAAACAAGCTTTGGCCTTTGATAATATTGACTTTTGAATTATTTTCCCAAGTTTTTATACTTGCACATATAAAGCCAATGGCCTTTTTTTTTTTTAAATGGAGTCCAAATCTGATGAAACAGTAGTTTCATCATTTGAATCTAACACTGTTAACTATTTAATCATATGATAATTAGAATGCATTGAAACCATACTTTACAGCTAAGCAATTACAACTAAATCATTACAGGGTAAACATTTGTTTAAGTTTTCCAGTTCAGAATCTAGATTATTATCTTATCCCTAAAAGCTGAAACTTCCTGTGTTTACCGTTAGTCACCAAAAGGATGTATTTCACAAAATTACTTGAGAGATAATTTGTAGAAGCAGCATACACTATTAACTCAAAAGAATCAGGGAAAATGCATAAAGTTAACTAACATCTGCAGACCACTTTGAAGAAAATTATTCCTTCATATTTTTACTAAAATGATTTTAGAAACAAATTATATTCCTTTCTGTAACAAATTAGACATGCTTGAGAAAAAGTATGAAAAAAATGTTTAGGTGAACTCTTAAATGAATCTTAGCTATCTCTAGTTTTTCTGAAGCTATAAAATTTTAGTGGCTACAGAATAATGCATTTAATAGTGAATATTTGTTTTCATTTTTATTTCTATAGAGAAGTTACAAAAATATGACTTAAATGAGAATCACCTTAATTTTGAATATTGCAAAATCACATACACTATAAGGATACTCTGAGAAATATTTTGTACATTTTCTTTCTTAATAATATAGCATGAAACTTCATTACCATAAAGAGATAATTCTGGAGAGTAGTATTAATTATCTCTTTTCCAGGATATCTAATAAATGATATTCCTATAAAATATTTCATATTAATGAGTGGACTGTTGGACATTATTAATACAGAGTACCTCAAAAAGTTCATTGAAAGTGAAATTATAAACTAAGTTTATAATGGTGTAATATTTTCTGATATCCATGCACACTACTATTTTCTTCATATGCATTTTGTATGAATTTTTGAAGAACCTTCATAAATATCATGAAATTTTTGTTGGTTGTCTTTAAAATGTAGTTAGCAAAATTCATTTGCTATATATGACAATTCTTATTAACATCTTAAGAGATGACCACATTCTAGCTTAAGTTTGAGACATTTATCTTACTGAGGGTTATATATCTATGTTTCTAAGGTATCTGAAAATTTTGAGTCATGTCTATATAATCACCATTGTAGTAGATGCCATTTATATTCTCATTATCAATGTGTTCTGATGTTACCATTTTTAGGGTTCTATTTTACTACTAAATGTAATATAGATAAGACCATTTTCAAGGTCTTTAGTTACATGTTTTTAAATAAAAGTGATAAAGGTTTACTTAATTTGCTGTCTTCTTAAGAAACTTAGTAACACTGAATGATATTAATATACACTCTTCAATTCCATCTTAATTTCACCTATTCTAATTCATAAAGGATCTTATTATATGCAATGCATTGATATGAAAATAACATTTCATTTCAATTTTCAAAATTAATTTTTAAACTGTTTTATTGTTTTATCATTAACAGGATATAACTGAGGAGTGCAATGTGTAGATAAAACAGACAAGATTCAGAAACTTAAGCTAAAACTCTGCTTACATAATCCATGATGATGAACTATTCACTCTCTACTATTTGATTTTATATTTGTCAATATGCAAAAGGAGTATTAACTGATGAATACCTTCAGATGTTTAGGAAGGCAAATATATGAAGAATCATGTTCATTTTTAATTTTGTCATATGATGTAATATTATATACATATATGATGTGATTATTATTTATAAATGTATTATTATAACTGTCCAATTTTAACAATTTTAATAATAACTGAAATAAGCCATGTTATTCTTAGTAATAATTTGTAATATATTTTATTAGAATGGTTACTTTAATTTATTTTTGATTTATTTTATTATAATCAAGAACAAAAACAATTCTAAAATATTTTAATAAGCAATTTTCACACTAAGTAAATATTTTAAGCTTCGTTATGAAGTTATATGCATACAAGTGAATATGGTGAATCTAAAGATCTGTAAAATGAATCTAGTCATCAGTTCTATAATACACTGAATTAGAATATCAAACTTAACTATTTAAGTGTCTTCTGAATGAAATCTGTGTATTCCTCATTAACCTTATTAAAAAGGTCCATAAAATTTTCCATAAACCTCATGACATTTGATACTTCTAATTAAAAATCAATAAATCTTACAGTTTTCTTCATTAAGTGACTAATTTTAAATGGGTATTCTTCTTTCAGAAGGATGAACTCATTTTCCTTTTTTTGTCCTAAGATGTTCATTCAGGTGTAACTATATTGCAGTGCACTGTATCCAATTTATTCATTTCATATTTATAAACAGGTTCAGTTATAATCTTTGCATTTATCTTGATATTATCATTTAGACATGAATACCATTTAAATATATTTAAAAGTTATTGTGCATACTTTCTATTTCATAATAAGTTCCATTCAAATAATTCAAATAGTTTGGTAGTTTATAACTTGAATTTAACACAAAAAATACACAACTCGTAATGTGGAAACGTGAATTATTAACACTTCTCTAATCATTACAATCCTCATGATAAGCTTTAGTTTTCAAAGAGCTGAGTTTTTAACTACTTAAATTTAGCCAATATATTTTATCAATAATTAAAGTGGAAAACATTCTGAAAATATGTATGGAAATACATACCTGTGCATGTGAAGAATTTAGATTCACCCACACTAAGCTCTACTTTGCTAAGTGAAATTGTCACTTGAAGAAGAGCTGAAAAAATAATTGAGTAATAATTAACTTATGTTTTACATATGAGTTCTAATATGTCAATACTTGATGTGTAAAACACACAGTCCAAACATTAAACATTTTTAGCTGATTTTTATTTCCCATAAAGACAAGCAGAAGCTCTGTAAAAAAATCCAACAAAATTATATATTTACATTATTATAATTTCACAACCAGATCGAATCTATTATTCAAGTTAACATATTAAAATTCTGTAAATCAATTAAATTATATAATTCATAATCAGAAAACTATATTTTATTCATAGGCTAGGTCTTATATTGAATACTAAGTTGGGAAATATCTAAATAAAAATTTTATGGCAAAGTTGGAACACGATTTGAATGAGTAAACCTAAACAGTCATTACAAAGTTTAAGAATATATAGAAATTACATTTTGACTATCTTCTAAAATATTTACATGCAAAAAGGCATATGAGTGAAGGGAGCATTGCATAGTGAATGATGGATGCACGTTTATTTTCACATATAATAAGTGATGTTAGGATCCAGGATAATGACAATTTAGGAGAAGAGATACTTGATTTTTCAAAACCTTACTGCCAAATATGTAACACAATAGCTGAATAGTCTGGAACTTTGAAGTAAATTAAAATGTAGCTTTAGTACAGATTGACATGGTGGACAAGACACTGTGATAATTCCATAAAGTATCACACCATCCATTGTTTTGAGAAATAAACAGTTAAGCTTTAAATGAATTAATGGAATTGTAAGGAATAAATGAAGGAAATATGAAAATAAAGGACAAGTCTATACTGAGAATTTGATGACCCAAGTAACCAGAAGTTGACTTAGATGAGCATTGAATCACTTAAACCTTGGATATATACCCAAGCTTCTCCAGTACAATGAGATGCTACAGAAAACCATTTAACACTAGACTTGAATCATGCCTTACCCCACCACAACATACAGTGAGAATTAAATCATTCAACAGACTGGCAAATAGAAATACCGTGGAGGCTTGTCTATCACAGATTAGTTACAGTTAAACTACATTAAAATTTGGGATTTTTGGCTATAAGTATATGTTCTTTGGAAAACCTTAAGCAGACAAACTATGCTCAAATGTGTCTCACTTCTAGAGTTGACAGCTAAGTGGCAGAACACTCATAAGTGCCCTTTAGGAGAACCACATCATTGCCCCAACATTTTATAAGCAAAGCTCTCTTTATCTAAGCTTGCATTTTGATATAAAATCCATGATGACAGTATGCATTGTGAACAAGTAATAGGAAACCTTTTCAGCAACCAGTAAGAGAAAAAGACACATGAAATTTAAAATAAAGCACATTATAAATTAAGAATATGTCATCGTGGTGGATGCTTGGCTAAGTGGTTAAGATGCTGTTTATAATGTCCAGTATCCTCACTGGAGAACCTGGTTTGAGTCATGGCTCTACTCCCAATTCAGATTTCCTGTTAATGTGCACCCCCAGGTGAAAGCAGGTGATGGCTCAAATGCTTGTCATCTGCAAACAGGAATTATTTGACTCTCTGCTTTCCAATTTGTAACCCTTTGATTTCTTTTTATTATATAATTGCTCTGGCAAAAACTTCCAGAACTACACTGAATAGTAATAGTGAGAGTAGGCATCCTTGTCTTGTTCCAGATCTTAGTGGTAATACTTCCAGCTTTTCCCACTTAATTTGATACTACTTGTGGGTTTGTCATATATTTCCTTGATTGTGTTGAAAAATGTTCTTTCCATACCCAATTTGCTTAAGATTATTATTCTGAAAATAATTGTATTTTATCAATGTTTACTCTGCATCTATTGAGATATTCTTATGGTTTTCATGCAAATTGTTGCTGCAATGTATTAAATTTATTAATTTGCATACAATGAACCATCCCTTCACCACTGAGCCAAATCACACTTGGTCTGACTGGATGAATTCTTTCATGTGTTGTTGGACTAAACTAGCTAGTATTTTGTTGAGGATTTTGCATCTATTTTTTTTTTTTTTTTTTTTGACAGGCAGAGTGGACAGTGAGAGAGAGAGACAGAGAGAAAGGTCTTCCTTTGCCGCTGGTTCACCCTTCAATGGCCGCCGCGGCCGGCGCGCTGCGGCCGGCGCACCGCGCTGATCCGATGGCAGGAGCCAGGAGCCAGGTGCTTTTCCTGGTCTCCCATGGGGTGCAGGGCCCAAGCACCTGGGCCATCCTCCACTGCACTCCCTGGCCACAGCAGAGGGCTGGCCTGGAAGAGGGGCAACCGGGACAGAATCCGGCGCCCCAACCGGGACTAGAACCCGGTGTGCCGGCGCCGCAAGGCGGAGGATTAGCCTAGTGAGCCGCGGCGCCGGCCCGGATTTTGCATCTATTTTTATCAGGGATGTTGGACGATAGTTCTCTGTGGGATCTTTTCCTGGTTTTGGAATTACATATGCTGGTGTCATAGAAGGATTTTGGGAGGATTTGCTCATTTTCAAATGTTTTAAATTGTTTAAGAAGAATTGGGAATAGTTCTTTTAAAAGTTTGGTGGAATTCATCAATGCATCTCCCCAGTCTAAGTTTTTCTTTGTTGCTGGGTATGGAGAATTTCTTTATTACTGATTCAGGCTCCATCTTGGTTATTTGTCTATTTAGGTTTTCTGTATCTTCATGCCTCAACTTGTGGATTTCACTAATGTTGATATTTCATATTTTAAAGTTTTACTTTTCACATCTATTAGAAAGAGACAGAACAACTTTTGAGGTGCAACATTATGCAGATTCACTATATATAAGGACCACTAAAGATTAAATGATTGCATTAATTATAAATCAGTTAACAAAGCATTTTGCAGCCATAAAATAGATATCATCTAAAGCAAATCTTATTTAAGAAAACAAAACTTTAAAGCCCCAAAATTCAAAAGTGAATTCACAGTAAATCTATTTCCTCTGTGAATGGCTTTCAAAGAAATATAAGTATTAAAAAACTTGAAAGTAGATGTGAGTCAACTACCATGAAACTGTTTATAGATTACACACATTCTGCAAATCACTCTTCTGGATGCTGTGGCATGAAAAATCACAAGTATAGTTCTAAATGCAAGTGAATTTTCAATTTATTTGGGTGGGGCAATGAAACTACATAAAGATATGAAAAATAATATAATATGCTGTATATCAATATGCTCACATACTGTTCATAGAGGAAAATAAAACTTAGACTCAAAAGATGGGATCAACTTTGTAGTAACAAAACTGGATTAGAGACAGCATTTCATATAAGGTAAATCATAAATATTCATAGAATATACAGGGAATTGGAATATCAGTGTAGATAAGCATCTTATACAGATGTAATTGAGATGACATATGAAAAATACAATGTAAAAGCCTCCGAAATATATTAAAAGCCATGGTTTAATATCTATACTTAAGTTTTTGTTCTTCAATTATTTATAAATAGAAACTAACATGATAAAATTGACATTTAGTAAAGATAGGTCTCGAAGTAAGATGACTGACATAATAGATTAAGGTAACTATATAAGCAGTTTAGGAATGTTGGTGAGTATCTGGATTGACTGTGGCAAAGCTCATGGAAAAGTAGGGATGGTTATTGTAAATATTTCAAAATGTAACTTATCTTGGTGATCACTCAGAACATTAGCAGTAGAGGGGAAAGGTTCCTATAAGACTAGAGTCACCAACACATGTAGTATGTGAGTATTTGAAGGAAGACAGGGAGAATTTTCACTATTTCTCCTATTCAGCTAATGTATGGAAAAATGTGAAGTCATAATTTATTTTAAAATGAAATGTAGACAACATTATAACAAAGATTACTGCTGTCATAATGAAGCTTAAATTAATATTTATAATTCAAGCAAGCATGCAGATCAAACAGCAGATATTCAAGGGACTTTCTTAATTTACAGAAACATAAATATAACGAAGCCATTGGCATTTCTAAGCTCCATCAGGGGACCAAAAGCCGTTTGCAATTTGATTCAACATTTAACAGTGACATTTAAAATGGCCAGTCTATCACCTGCAGAGATTTAAAGCTGACATCCTAATCAGTCTACTACCCACCTGACTCAAACCCGATCTGAATTCACTAAGAATATCAGTGATATTCAGAGATGATTTAAGGCACTCCCTATATCTTGCAACTATGCCTTATAACATTTTTCATACACACAACTTTTTCCCTAAGCCTTTACATCAAGGGAGTTAAAAGAATAAGGCACTCAATTTAGTAATAATAGGAATCCTCAGAGAATTTTATTCCTGAAAGGTCTTTTTAAATTATTGATTATTCCAATTGAATATTATTTTCTTATTTAACACACATTTTAAAATTTTATCTAATCCGAGAGAAGTATCTGCTTTATTTCATTTTTTTATTATTGACTGTTCATGGCAGTGCATTTCTTTTTTTTTTTAACTTTTATTAATGAATATAAATTTCCAAAGTACAGCTTATGGATTACAATGGCTTTCCCCCCATAACGTCCCTCCCACCCACAACCCTCCCCTTTCCCACTCCCTCTCCCCTTCCATTCACATCAAGATTCATTTTCGATTCTCTTTATATACAGAAGATCAGCTTAGCATACATTAAGCAAAGATTTCAACAGTTTGCTCCCACACAGAAACATAAAGTGAAAAATACTGTTTGAGTACTAGTTATAGCATTAAATCTCAATGTACAGCACACTAAGGACAGAGATCCTACATGAGGAGTAAGTGCACAGTGACTCCTGTTGTTGACTTAACAAATTGACACTCTTGTTTATGGCCTCAGTAATCTCCCTAGGCTCTTGTCATGAGCTGCCAAGGCTATGGAAGCCCCCTGAGTTCACCAACTCTGATCATATTTAGACAAGGCCATGGTCAAAGTGGAAGTTCTCTCCTCCCTTCAGAGGAAGGTACCTCCTTCTTTGATGACCCGTTCTTTCCACTGGGATCTCACTCACAGAGATCTTTCATTTAGGTTTTTTTTTTTTCCCCAGAGTTCTTGGCTTTCCATGCCTGAAATAGTCTCATGGGCTTTTCAGCCGGATCTGCATGCCTTAAGGGCTGATTCTGAGGCCAGAGTGCTGTTTAGGGCATCTGCCATTCTATGAGTCTGTTGTGTATCTCACTTCCCATGTAGGATCGTTCTCTCCCTTTTTGATTCTATAAGCTAGTATTTGCAGACACTATTCTTGTTTATGTGATCCCTTTGGTTCTTAGTCCTATCATTATGATCAATTGTGAACAGAAATTGATCACTGGGACTAGTGAGATGGCATTGGTACATGTCCCCTTGATGGGATTGAATTGGAATCCCCTGGTATGTTTCTAACTCTACCGTTTGAGGTAAGTCAGCTTGAGCATGTCCCGAATTGCACATCTCTTGCCTCTCTTATTCCCACTCTTTGTATTTTTTTCTTTTTTTTATTTTTTTAACTTTTATTTAATAAATATAAATTTCCAAAGTACAGCTTTTGGATTATAGCAGCTTTTTCTCCCCATAACCTCCCTCCCACTCGCAACCATCTCATCTCCCGCTCCCTCTCCCATCCCATTCACATATAAATTCATTTTTAATTATCTTTATATACAGAAGATCAATTTAGTATATACTAAGTAAGGTTTTCAACAGTTTGCACCCACATAGAAACACAAAGTGTAAAGTACTGTTTGAGTATTAGTTATACCGCTAATTCACATAGTACAATACATTAAGGACAGATATCCTACATGGGGAGTAGATGCACAGTGACTCCTGTTGTTGATTTAAGAATTGACACTCTTATTTATGGTGTCAGTAATCACCCGAGGCTCCAACGCCGATCTTATTTAGACAATGTCATAGTCAAAGTGGAAGTTCTTTCAAGTATCATTTCCGAAATGAAAAGACTTGAAAGTCATTACTCTCCTCATTACAACAATAATAAGCTAAACAAAACAAATATCAACAGCTTCTCTGGGCACACTAAGGAGCTGCAGTTACAATGCAATGAGCACCCAGGAATCATCAAAGGTCGTAAAGCTGGAATCACAGCTGGGACCTGCTTATCTGGAACAGAGCCCTGGCTGAAGCACTTAGAGGGTAACTTTGTGTGAAGGCAATTTTACCCAGTGGCTGGAGGCCATTCCTACCATGAATGGGAAACTCCCAGGCAACATGGACTTAGGGATCCAATACTTTGCTTTATCTTGAGGAATCCCACCAACTTTTCACAGTAGAGGGCTTAGAAACATCATTTATTAGCTATGACAGGGAAGAGGAACAGTAACCACTGTGAAATAGGATGAAAACCATCTTCTTATTTAAAGGCTTAAATGTGAATCGTTTAAATATATTCATTAAAAGATAAAGATTGACAAAGTGAGTATAATAACAATATTCAGCTACCTCTTGTCTTTTGGACATTCACTAAATATACTGATTCAGACAAGTTCAAATAAAGCGATAGCAAAAGATATGTTAAAACTAATTGAAAGAAAGCTGGAGGTACTACACTAATTTCAGATAAATGGAATTCAGAACAAGGAAAATTATCAGAGACAAACAGGAAGATTGCTTAATGATTAGGCAGCCATTGCTTTAAAACCTAGCATATTTGTGTATACACCTAAATTCAGAACTGCAAAATACACTTCAAAAACCTACAGAATGAGGGTGGGCATTCTGGCAAAGCAGGGTACGCCACTGCTTGGGACACCTGTATTCCATTTTGGAGTGCTGTTTGGAATTCTAGATGCTCCTCTCTCAATCCATCTCTCTGTCTTTCTGCTGCATGGTTGACCAGGATGGAATTCCTGGCTTAAGCCTGCCCAGCTCCAGGTATTGCAGCCATTTCAAGTGTGAAACAGTGAATGGAAGATCTCTCTCTCTTTCTGTTTCTCTCTCTCTTTCTCTCTCTCTCTTGCGTGCGTGCGTGTGCTCTCTCTGTCTCTCCCCACTCCTGCTCTACCCAGACACCCTAACTTTCAAATAAATAAATATTTTTTAAAAATTGACAAAATTTCAAGGAGAGAGAGAAAGTTCCACTATTATATTTGGGAACATCAATCTTCCATTAATTGGCTGTTCAAAAATGCAAAAAAACAGAAGCATAAACTTGGCTTTAATTGCCTTATCAATTACTTTGGTCTAATAATATTTACAGAATTCTTTGTCCAACAAGATCAAGCTTCCATGGATGGACCACAGTCTGGACAACAAAATACACCTGAAACTGTGAATGTTCACAAAACACATGAAGAATGTTCCCAGATAATAAATTTTAAGAAACTGTAGCAAGAAGAACAATTGAAGCATGAAAAAGAAAAGGAATGAAAATTGGAGTATAAATGAATAATATTGAAAAATAGGAAAATAATATATGAAAATCAGCAAAACCAAAAGATACTTCAGTGAGGTAACAAATTCATAAACCTCTCTCCATGCTCATTAAGAAAAGAGAAAGACAGAAATTACCAGTATCAGAAATCAAAGAGTGGCCATCATTGGAAATGAACATTAATGTTCCATGGAAACTTAAGGATAATAAGGGGCTACTAAAATCACTATGCACAAAAATTTGATAACTTCAATGAACAGAACAATTGTTTGAAGCACAAATTGCCAATACTTACACAAAAAGAAATATAATCAGTCAAGGCCCATTTCCTTTAAAAGAATGGAATCAAAGATGCATACTTCTTCCCACCACCACCAAAAAAAAAGGAATGAAAATATCAGGCAAGGGTAACTCATAGTTGAATTCTACCATACATTCCAAGTACAAAAAAGGACAACTCTCTACCATTTCCTCTTGAGATCTGAAGTGTAGATAATAATTTATAGCTCAATTGGTGAAATCAGCATTACCTTAATAAAAAACTTGTTAAACTTCTAAGAAAGGAAAACTATAGAAAAACATTTCACATGAACAAAGATGCAAAATAAAAATAGAAAGCAAAATAATAATAGGTAATATCCAACAATTTTATGTAGTACAAGCAAGTGGTATTTATCCCACGTAAGCAAGGCTGTCAGCATTTAAAAAAAATCAATAAATTGGACATACTACACAAATGCAAAAATGTTAAATGATTACATCAACTTTTGTAGAAGATATTTGGCATAAAAAAACTGAGCAAACAAGGAACAGAAGAGAAATTCCTCATCTAGATAAAGAATATCTACCAAAACCAGCTTTAATAGTGAAATTGGACAGTTTTCCCTTAAGTTGGAGAAAGGGGGAAGTGTCTTTTTCTCACCACTACTTTTCAATATTATGGTGGAATTACTAGACAGTGCAGTAACACCAAGAAAGGATACAAAATGCATACATATTGGGAAGGAAGACATAAAACTGCTAGCAAATGTCATTATTGCATGTATAGAAAATTCAAAAGTACATCATAAGTACCCCTGGAACAATGTTAGTGTAGCAAAGTGGCGAATTACATGTACAATTTCATTGTTGTTCCATGTATGGGTAAGAGCTAGGATTTGAAATTTAAAAACAAAATTAAGCATCATTTAAAATTGCATCAGGTTAAGAAGCAAATCCCAATCGGTGTCTTTTAACTGGACAGTTCAGGCCATTAACGTTCAATGTGACTAATGAAAAGTGGTAACTTTGCCCTGCCATTTGCCAAAGATAAGTTCTAATATATGCTTTGAATTCCCTGTGATCTTTTGCTGTGAGCTTTCCTTCCTTTATCTTCTTTCATACTGATGACCGTGTTTCTGTGTTTCTGTGTGTAACACATCTTTAAGCATCTGTTGCAGGGCTGGACGAGTGGCGACAAATTCTTTCAATTTCTGTTTGTTATGAAAAGTCTTTATTTCACCTTCATTCACAAATGATAGCTTTGCAGGATATAATATTCTGGGCTGGCAGTTTTTCTCTCTTAGTACCTGGGCTATATCTCGCCATTCCCTCCTAGCTTGTAGAGTTTCTGATGAGAAGTCAGCAGTGAGTCTGATTGGCGATCCTCTGAGAGTCATCTGACGTTTCTCTCTTGCACATTTTAGGATCTTTTCTTTATGTTTCACTGTGGAGAGTTTAATTACAACGTGTCGTGGTGAGGATCTCTTTTGGTCGTGTTTATTAGGGGTTCTGTGAGCTTCCTGTACTAGGATTTCTCTGTCCTTCTCCAAACCTGGGAAATTTTCTGCTAATATCTCACTAAAAAGGCCTTCTAATCCTTTCTCCCTCTCCATGCCTTCAGGAACTCCTAGAACCCGAATGTTGGGTTTTTTAATAGTATCCTGAAGATTCCTGACAATATGTTTTAGATTTCTAATTTCCTCTTCTTTTCTTTGATCTGACTGTATCCTTTCCTGTTCTCTGTCTTCTAAGTCCGATATTCTCTCTTCTTCTTGAATTGGGGTGTCTTTTTCATTTGAGGGCGTCATGGTGACTTCCTTGTTTTTATTACCTCGGTTTTTGCGTTTGTTATTTGGCATATTGGAGATATTTGGTTTCTTCACTGTGGTGCTTTTTCTTGTTATACTATGACTCTAGATTAAGTGGACTATCTGTTTTTGATGGAGCCTTAGGGCTTGAGATGGGTGTGGCCTGAGAGCTCTGTTTGGTGTGCCAAAGGTGACACTCCCAGGTTAGGCGTGGTAAACCTCTCTCTCTCTCTCTCTCTTTTTTTTTTTTTTTTGATTCAAAAGGGAAGTAATTCTGCACAGCTGAACGAAGTTGGAGGTAGTTAGCAGGCAAATGATATACCCACAGGAGCCAGAGATCGGAAGCTCTTTCCCAAGGACCACACAGGGAATCTGTTCGGCCCTCAGAGTGGGCTCAAATTCTCCTTCAGTCTCCCACTGGGTTGCCAAAGTTACGGAATTGTAGCGTCTCTGGAGAGTACTCACGTGAATTCCGTGAGTTCTCTCCCCCACCGTCTCTTTTTTCACAGTCTCAGTTCAGTAGCACCACAAATTTACTAGGTCCTAATCTCCTGTTAATTCGCCCTGCCCAGAGTCAGGTTTTTCTGCTAGGCTCAGGGCCGATGCAGACCTGAGGTCGCTCTGCTTATGAAGTATGTCCAAGATGGCGCCTGCTCTTTGTCTTGCTCGCCCTTGAGAGGTGAGCAGAGAGAGAGAAACCCGTGTCCGTACCAGTCACCTTTTTTTTTTTCTCTCTCTCTCTCTCTCTCTCTCTCTTTCAGTTAGCCTGGTGAACTCTTCCCCCCCGGGGGTCGTTCCCTCTAGTCTCCTCTCTCCGCTTGCCTGCCGGTGTCTCGGGCTATTGAGGTTCGGCTCACCTCGCGTTCCAGCACTGGTGTGTTGAGTCTGCCGCTGGTGTCCCGAACTGTGGGCTCCCACGCTCTCCACGCAGGTCCGCTGTGAATCACGCGTTCCGGAAGAGTTTCTTCTGCTGTTTCCTCCCCTACTCTTCCTTGAACCTGCAGTATCTCCACTTTTATTAAACTATCTCTCCCCGGACTATCAGTGTGCTCCCTTCCTATTCCGCCATCTTGATTTACCCCCGGCAGTGCATTTCAATAACCTATGTGAGGTATTAGATTTTAAAAATTTCTAAAATTTTTGAAAAATTCAGAATTTTGCAGCATTTAAAAGAAAAATATTCTATCACCAAGTATTTTCAGAAACTTAACTAATGGCCAAGAGTTCTAATAAAAGCATTTTAAATTAAGTGTTCATTATAATTTTACCAAGAAAACAAAATTCAGAATTTTAGTGTGATTCCTCTCCACTTGTATGCTTCTGAATATATACAAATTTGACACCTACCTAATTTAGGAGAAAAAATGTCTCAGTTGCTAGGTCATCTGAGTCCTTTTTTAAGACTGACTGGATGGGGTCAGTGTTATGCCATAGTGGGTAAAGCCACTGCCTGCAATGTTGGCATCTCCTATAGGTGCTGGAATCTGGGCTGGTCCACTTCGGATCAGCTGTTTCCTAAAGGCCTGCCATCCACGTAAGAGATCTGGATGAAGCTCCGTACTCCTGGCTTCAACCTGGTCCGACCTTGGAAATTGGCTGTATGGAGAGTGAATTAGTGGATGGAAGAGCTCTCTGTTTCTCCCTCTTTTTCTGTTACTCAGACTTTGAAATTAAAAAAAAAAAAAATCTTAAGAAAAAGAAATAGTGCTTAAAAAAGACTGATGGGTCTACCTTTTTGATGTTTTATTTTCTTTTCTACTAGGCAACTTCCTCTCAAATTATAATTCTAGTTTAGTCATTTTTCCATTTGAAACAATAATAATACATGATTAATGCTTGACACAAACAAAACAAAAAACAACCAAAATATGTAAAGAACTGTTTATTTCTCAAACATCATGGTACGACTTGTCTTCATTATCTTATTTTCCAAATAAGCCAAAACAAAGACAAGAATTCGCTAGGTCCTAATCAACCAACCTATTCTTTATTGCATCCTACTGGCCCTACTACTAAAATTAGTGTTCTGCAGTTCAACCAAAGTTTTCTAATTTTCAAACTTAATAATATTTTTCAGCTTTCATCTTTGATTTAATGAAAGGTGAGATCTCACCAACTACTCTTTTCTTGGCCCATTTCTTTACACACACATGTGTATTCTTTGGCCACTTTCCTGAATAGTTTCATGTACATCATCTCCCTCAGATTCTTAAATATTAGGAATTTTTAGCAATATTTGTTGTATTCTCTTGTAAGTTTATATAACTTGTTCTACCTCTTTCTTCTCCTTTTTACTATCTCTCACTCTCTCTCTCTCTCTCTCTCTCTCTCTTACACACACACACACACACACAATTATTAAATGATGAACACTATTTTATGCAGCATATGTATAGTGACTGATTTAATCTTGATGTATTCTACTAAGTAAATGAGAAAACTGAGGCAAAGAATGGTGGTCATGACTTGCCAGTGGACACTCAGCCAATGCGTGATCTGAATGCAGTCATTTGTGCTCTTAATCACTTCACTAAGTGCCTGTCATATATTAAACATGTCCAGTGTAATTTGGACCACAGTTTCCAAAGGTGAAGTATTCTCACTTCATCTCTTAATTAGAGAGAAGAGAAACACATACACACACACACACACAGAGCAAACCAATTTTCACTATGATTTCTGCAAACATTTTTGGAAATTTTCATTGTACCTCCTTCTTTATTTTAAAACATTCATATTCCTAAATATGTGTATATGAAATACAAGAAACTTGTTTAGGGACCGGCACTGTGGCACAACAGGTTTACGCCCTGGCCTGAAGCGTTGGCATCCCATATGGGTGCCGGTTCGAGACCTGGCAGCTGTTGCGGCCAATTGGGGAGTGAACCATCGGATGGAAGACCTCTCTCTCTCTCTCTCTGCCTCTCCTCTCTCTGTGTTACTCTGACTTTCAAATAAATAAATAAATCTTTAAAAAAATAAATGTTTAACTTAGATAAAATTTTTAAAATGGAATTGAAATAAAATATATAAACAAACACTTTCATATTTATCAAAGTTAACATATCAAAATTCAAGAACATTCTCTACCTATAGTATATCATTCTTTATTCCATCTCTTAAGTGATGCTATTATTATTCACTGAATCTGTTTTGGTAGAAAAATAAGAAATAAACAAGATTGTCTTCCCTGTTCTTCTCTTAAATATAAACTGTCATCAGATTCAACTCATTCTTCCTTTAAACGTCTCTCAAATATGCCTGTTTTGTATCCTCAGGGCTTAATCCAGTGAGTGGTCTGCAAAAGTGAGTAAGATCAACTACTGGGCTTATCATACATATTTCAGGATATTTTGCATGTATGAATATTTGTGTGCAAAATATGTGTGTCATGACAAAATATGAGTCCTTTAAACAAATATTTTTGAGAGACAGAAAGATACAGAGAGAGAGCCTATCTACCATTTGACTTCCCACATCCCCACAAGGATTGGTGAGGAATGGCCTGAGAAATCAGGAGCCAGAATCACAACCTGGGTATTCCACAGGGACCCAGCTACTTATGTCATCTGCTGCCAGTGGCCAGGATCTGCATTAAATCTGAAATTAAGAGGTAGTGTCAGTTACAGTGCCCGGGCACTAAAAGGTGGGACATTGGCATCCTAACTGATTGTTTAACCATTAAGACAAATGCCTACTTAGTTTATGTGTTTGTGTGTGTGTTAATCTGATATATCTGTAGTTTGATATTTCTTTTGTTTGATGCCACTCCTGGAAATTCTGAATCAATACATATGGTTGTCCTAGGGATCTATTTTTTTGGAACTTCCATATATTAACCATAGTGACTTCCATATGTTAACCATTGCTACTCAAAATATGACCCTCAGTCCAATACTATTGATTGGGAAGCTTCCTTGAATTGTAATTTAATAAGGTCCCCAATTGATTCATGCACACATTAAAATGTGATCTACATTCGAAATAGGGTTGAACTATGAAAGAGGGTTGAATATGTTTAAGAATCGCTCACATATGTCAATATTTTCAAAACTATGCTTAACAAGAAATTCAAGTGAAGAGATCATACTCAGGAAGAGATGCTAGTGAAATAATGTTTATGCGGCTGGTGCTGTGGCGTAGCAGGTAAAGCCGCCACGTGCAGTGCCAGCATCCCATATGGGCACGGGTTCGAGTTCCGACTGCTCCACTTCCAGTGAAGCTCTCTGGTATGGCCTGGGAGAGTAGTGGAAGACAGCCCAAGTCCTTAGGTTGCTGCACCTGTGTGGGAGATCTGGAAGAAACTCCTGGCTCCTGGCTTCAGATGGGCACAGCTCTGGCCCTTGCAGGAATCTGGGGAGTGAACCAGTGGATGGAAGATTTCTCTGTCTCTGTCTCTCTCTCTATCTGCCTTTCTGTAATTCTGCCTTTCAAATAAAATAAATAAATCTTTAAAAAAAAAAACTTAAAAAAAATCTTTTTAAAAAATTAAATCTTTTAAAAATCTTTTAAAAAAATTACTGTATGAAAATACTGAGTTTATATCACATGTATATTTTCCACATCTGACTATTGATACTACTGTATCCTATCACAACATTCCATACATACTTAAAACCAAGCAAAGCGTGGAGTGCCATCTTTAAAAACTAAACAGGTATTTTGGACAACACATGCTTGGCAATACAACCTGGACATTTATCAAACACGGCAGAGAAAGCTCTCACTCTGCATTATGAAAATGACAGCTACAGAAATGGGAAAAAAAAGTTTAAACTATTTTCTTAAAAAGACTTCCTCCACTGCCAAAGATCTTGACTAGCTTCCTGGTCAGCCATGCAGAAGCCATTCTTCATATAATTGATGAATTTGGCTTCTACTTTGGAAAGAGAATCACCTTTTTCTGTACTTGCTTGCATTTTTGCTTTAATTTGTTCTACAGAATATCTTCTACAGAAATAGGTCCTTTTGGTGTTTTTTCTTCCCTGTTTTTTGAAGGATTCTTGATCTTTTAATCTTGGTTGATGGTTCTGAGTCTTTCTCATTCTTGTTTGATTTCTGTGCATTTTTGGCTGGGGTATCTCATATAAATTTCTTCACTGGAGCATTTTCTTCAGTTTCCTCATCATCAAAATCATCGTCATCATCTACATCATCATCATTGTCATCGTCATCATCACCATCAGCAGCATCAAGCTTTATTTTTTTTTTTCTGTGACACTCTGCTGCCACCTCCAGGGACAGATCATCTTCCAGGTATACTTAGAAGCTTCACGTCCTCCTCCTCTTCCTCTTCTGACTCCGCATCTTCCTCCACAGCTACTAAGTGCTGTCCACTAGTATGTACAGACCCTGAACCACACTTCCACCTGAAGACCACAGGAGGTGTTATTTCAAAGCCCTGAAGTGAAACCGTTAGCTGTACAGACATTTTCAAAGTCGCCTGTGTTACTGTAATTGGACGACCTTCATAATTCACTGCCTCTGCCTCAACAATGTGCAGTTCATTCTTCGCACCAACATCTAAACTGACTGTTCTTAAAGATAACTGGTACTCATTTTCGTTATTGTCCACTTTAAAGTCACAATCTTTGTTGGCCTTTAGTTTACAACCAAAAAGATTGCTCTGGGGCCTGAGAGGGCTCATGTCAATGTCCATTGAATCTTCAATGGGGCAGAGGGACGAACTTAGTTGGGAGAGAAGGCAGACGAAGATAAGACACACATTGCTGCAAAGAATAGCTGCATAGGGCTATTTGTATATATTTTTACTTTGAAATCAGACATGATGATTTTAGTTTCCTGAAGTGCATTATATAAAAGTAAATCATATTCAGTATAGAAGTTTCAACTCTAAATATAATTTTAGTAATCTTCATTTCATAAAAATACTCAACATATTGCTTATTTAAAAAAGTAAAATTACCACATGGATACTTTATATCAATAATACAGGAAGCAATAAGCCTACCCCATATTTTTGTTCAAATTCAACATTTTTTCTCATATAATTGAATATAAATAAAAGTAGGAAATATCCTTTAACATCAATTATGTTAGCAAATGTTGTACAAGTAGTGAGTGAAGCAATTGCTGGTATGAAAACTGGTAGTTAGGCTTTGAGTCCATTAGGAGACCAGGAATAGGTCACTCATCACTTATTTTGATTGTGACATTTAATTAAAACTAAAATATACTGAAGATGCAGTTAAACCTAAGTTCTACATCCAATCCAAATTTATTTCAACAAGCACCACTTAGACATGTAAGTTATTAGCTGCCTTGATGGAGCCAGTATAGAACATCATGTACGTTTTTTCACTGCTGCTAATACTATACAGTAATAAATTAAATTATGAGAGAGTGTTTGCACTAAGCCAAATTCCTAAGCCTCTAGATACCAATGTAAGTGCTTTGTCTAAGTGAAGTGTGTGAGTTCCTTTCCAGATTAAAGTCAGGATAAACCTTATTTATAAGCCTGACAAATCAGAATTCAAACATCTGTCACACAACTCAGTCAGAACATTTCACTCCACTTCCTTCCTGAGTGATATTATAGTACTAGCTATTCAACACTTTCATTGCTTGCCAGCCAACTTTGATATACAATGTGAAACCCAACAGATTATTGTAAATGCTACAACCAAATCATGTAAGAGGAAGAAGAAAAACACCCTCTTCAGCTTTAGAAATATAAAGTTTGAATTAGAAAAACTGAAATGAAGGACCAAAAATGTCACCCTTAATACGAGAAAATGCTATGTCCTTTGCACAAGGAAAGTTATAAAATTATTCTGAAATGAACATTTTATGTTACAGATTCCAAAATGTTTCTATAGGAATGCAATCCTCTAAAATAAAGAGTTCAGTGGGAACACTTGCCCTAGGAATTAAGCTACAGCTTGGAATGGCCACATGCAATACCACAGTGTCTGGGGGCAAATCAAGGATATGCTTCCAATTCTAGCTCTCTGTTAATGAACACCTTGGGAGGTTATGGTGGAAACCCAAGTATTTGGGTTCTTGTCACCCACGTAGGTGACACACAAAGTTCCCAGATACTGTTTTCATCTTGGTCCAACTCCTGCTATTGTGGGCGTCTATTGTGTGAGGCAGTACTCTTGTTCATCCCAGTAAATTAGAGATCTCTCTGTCTAGTAATTGCAGGTGATAGGTGGGGACTGGGCTATGATGACTAATCAGATTTTGAAGGTCCCAGACTAAGGTTTAGGTTCACCTGTGCTTAGATTATTTCACCAACCTATATATTCAAAGTATTTGTTATTATTTTCTTGACACTTCTGAAGAAGTTAAGTGAAGAAGCAAGTTCAATAACTTCAGAACACAGAAAAAGTTGAGTTGGCCAAACATTCTACAGATTGGACAGACAATGGACAGGCTGTTGCTTCTCCAGGGAGTAGAGTGAGTCCCAGCAGAGTTGAGGATTGCATGGCAGAGGAGAATTGTTCTTGTAAAGCTTAACTCCAATAACGGTTCACAGGTGGAGAAGAAGGTTGAGAAAGAAAAGCTGGAGCTCAAAATTGTGTGTGTCAGTGAGAGACAGAATGTGTGTGTGTATATGTGTGTGTGTGTGTGTGTGTGTGTTAGAGAGAGAGGGAGGAAGGGAGGAAGGGAGGAATGAAAAGAGAGAATGTTGACATTAGGTGAACCTGAGGTGCAGAAGTTTCACTGTGGTTCAGTTAGCCCAAAGGCAAACCAGAAACATGTTACTGCATCCTCCTTGACTGCTATGTGATGCGGGAAGGCGCAAAGTCCTGAGACCCAACTCCCCTCATGGAGTACAAAGCCATTAGAATGCCAACAGGACTCTTCTGGTGACAGATATGTGACTGACCTTGGGGTAGCAGTGAACTGTAGGAGAAAAAATACAGCTTATCTCTGAGAAGTCATCAGTACCAATGGGAACTGCAAGGGAACTGAAGTACTGTAAGAAAGGTCTGGACTTTGATCAAGTCATGGCCACAAGACACATATTGACTGTTACTTCTCTAAAGATGCTGTTTAAGACATCAGGAAACTGATTTTCATTCCAACCAATGGTGAATTAGAGTACTTTTTCCTTTAAATCTATGCCAGCATGTATTACTTTTTGATTTGTGGATAATAGCCATTGTGACTTGAATTAGGTAGTATTTTGTTGTGGCTTTTATTAGCATTTCTCAGATAGCTTGTGATCTTAAGCAATTTTCAATATGTTTATTGGTCTTTTGTATTTCAATCTTTGAAAATGGTATGTTCATATCCATTGCCCTTTTCTCAATTGGATTGCTTATTTGTTTTTACAATGCTGCTATGTATATCTTTGCACAAGCCTTGTGTACCTATATGAATGAATGCCTCTCTAAAACACTTTATAAATAAAATTATTGGGTAATAGCATATGCAGCTTTTACATCTTAATCCATATTGCTTTCATAATTTTTTAACTTTTCTTTAATAAATATAAAATTCCAAATTACAACTTTTGGATTACAGGGGCTTCTCCCCCCATAACCTCCCTCCACAACCATTCCATCTCCCACTCCCTCTCTCATCCCAATCTTCATCAAGATTCATTTTCAATTATCTTTATATACAGAAGATCAGCTTAGTATATACTAAGTAAAGATTTCACCATACTGCACCCACACAGATACACAAAATATAAAGTACTATTTGACTAGTTGTTTTTCCATTAATTTGCATAGTACAACACATTAAGGACAGAGATCCTACATGGGGAGCAGGTGCACAGTGACTCCCGTTGTTGATTAAACAATTGACACTCTTATTTATGATGTCAGTAATCAGTAATCACCCGAGGCTCTTGTCATGAGTTGCCAAGGCTATGGAAGCCTCTTGAGTTCGCCAACTCTGATCTTATTTAGACAGGCCATAGTCAGAGTGGAAGTTCTCTCCTCCCTTCAGAGAAAGGTACCTCCTTCTTTGATGGTCTGTTCTTTCCGCTGGGATCTCACACACAGAGATCTTTCATTTAGGTAATTTTTTTTGGCACAGTGTCTTGGCTTTCCATGCCTGAGAAACCCTCATGGGCTTTTTAGCTGGATCCAAATGACTTAAGGGCTGATTCTGAGGCTAGAGTGCTGTTTAGGACATCTGCCATTCTATGAGTCTGCTGTTTTGTTGTTGTTGAGTTTCTTGAGTTCCTTATATATCCTGGGTATTAACCTTTTGTCAGATACATAATTTGTTAATATTTTTCCATTCTGTCAGTTGTTAATCATTTTCTTTGCTGTGCAAAAACATTATGGAAAACAATACGGATATTCATCAGAAAACTAAAAATGTATCCACCACATGACTCAACTATACCACTTCAGAAAATATCTGAAGAAAATGAAATCAGTCTATCAAATAGTTACCAGCATTCTCATGTTTATAGCAGCTCAATTCACAATAGCAAAGATATGGAATCAACACAGACATTCATCAACTGATGATTGGCTGAAGAAAATGTGGTATATCTACATGAAAGAATATTACTGATCATAAAAACGACTAAAATCCTGACATTTGCAACAAAATAGATGGAATTGAGATCATTATTCCATGTGAAATAAGTCAGACCCAGAAAGACAAATATCTATTTTCTCTTATTTGTGAAAGTTACTGTATGAAGTGAGTATAAGCATTTTATGGATGTCGTATCCTGTTAGTTAGTTTCAAACATTGCTTCCTGAGTCATACTACATAGATGAAAATATACTCTTCTTTCATCACATAATGACAATTATTAAGATTCCCTCTGTGATATTAATATCTGTTTTCTAGAAAAGATAGTATATATGTTTATGCATATAATGTCTACACTTTAAATCAATAATGCAAGATGTAAAATAATAATTTTTATGAAGGAGTCATGAGACCATGAAGTGATTTATAAAGCTAAGTATTCTCCCGAAGCTATGTTATGTTTACCTAATAAGATTTTTCTCTCTCCGGAAGACACATAGATATCTTTGGGAAGGTATACTAATCTGAGAGCTAATTTGAAAAGTATTGAATTAACTGTAAAAACTGCAAGAACTGAGAGTTCTGTCTTTATTCCATTTTTATACATAATAGAGTGTAATAAAATCAGCTCTTGTGTTTGTGAGAACATAATACATTTAACTCAATGTCTGATACATAGTAAATACTAACTGCTCTAGCAGTGATCCCTTATTAATTTGCTCCTGAGGTGCTCAAAAAGATAATTTTCCTGCTCTTTTTGTTTGTTTTTTGTTAAAGAACTGTTCCATGTTTATAGATCACAGCATTGAAAATGCCAATCAAAATTGTATCTATCTCACACAGGGCACCAAGAAACAAGAAAAATAATAAAAATGAACCTATAATTTTTTTCTAAATAAGCTTAGAAATTATTAATTTAGGCCCAATTTAAATGTAATGTACTTAAGCAAAATTTGTTCACCTGTGTACAATGAGATTAGGAGACATGCTTATGAGTCACATTTTCAGAAAGGTTGTAGAACAGGCTGCCGAATTTGTTGACATTTGCACAAATAATATCACAGTTTCTCACTCTTACTTTCATGACAGTCCATTACCATGATGGGAAATGCAGTGAAAAATTAATATTTCTTTTTTATGAACAGCAGCCAAAAGGCCTATTGCTTTGGAATAATTGGAGAAAATTGTGGCCTAAACAAAGCTTATCCTAATTTAATATGCATACTTGGATATACATAGATAGATTCTAAATTATTTGATGCCTAACTATTATAGTAATTAATGCAATAATTAAACATAAAATAAGAATGTGTTCTTCAGAAAGTGCCATGTTAGTATGAACCCATGTCTATATTTGTCCCTGAAGTTGCTACTTACACATTAAAAGTGCCTTCCGACCTCCTTCTGCAACATTTTCCTTCTGTTCATTCTGTTCCCCACTCTTGCTTTTTTTATTCCAGAATCAGGTTGTTCTTTTCTCTCTTCCTACCGTCCTGTCTTCTCCCCTGCTCTCTTCTTCCTCCTCCCCTCTTCCTTTTCTTCATTCTTCTCTGTTCTCTCTCATTCGCCATTCTCTGTGTGTTCCTACCACTCCTCATGCATAATACTGTGTAACTTACCATAATACTATATAATTATTTGCTTATATGGCCATATTTTCAATTAGAATGCAATTGGTGCTGAGTAACAACATGGCCTCGTTCAATCTGTAAAGCCCCAGAGTCTTTTGCAGAAGCTGGAACACTGTAGGCATCTATTACATTTCTTAAATAACAAGTAAATACATTAGTTGAATGATTGTTTTAAAATCCATATATTTAAATCTAAACTACTCAAATAAAACAGAACAGCTCCATCCCCCATTTCCTTTCCCAGGAAGAGAATAATTATTTTCCTTATGTAATTGAGAGGAGTTTCTAAAATCAGATAATTTATTTAAATATTAGATAAATAATGAATGAAACAAATACCTCTGCATAGACACTACTTGACTGACTGACTGACTGATTGATTGATTGATTGCAAAGGAGATTATTACTGAATCAGTAAGTTCTATTACAGGCTTTAAAACCAAATTAGCATTCTCACATACTCATTAATTCTTTTCACTGAAGCATATTGTACCTCATACAGAAGAGTTGGTTGTGTGATGTGAATGCTAACATATTTTGTATTTTAAAGTTTTATGACTTAGTAGCTTTACAGAAGTGAAAAAACTACTTAGTAGTACACAGCAAGTGCATCTTCTATTTTAAGATGCAATACTCAAAAATACACATTCTATAACTCATAAATGTTTAACAACAAAAGTTGTTTTAATATAATTACACATATATGAATATATTAAGAACATGTGCTTTTACAATTAAATCAGTTATTCTTTTTATAGCTTTTAAAGTGTCCTAAAGTTAACCTGAGCTCAAATCTAATGGAAAGAGGTTGATGCACGTATCTAAGATTTCTCCCAATGCTGCAAGTTAACATAATTGGGTTCCTCCACCCCACCATATTTGACTGTATAGCTGGCTCATAAAACTCAAACTTCACATATTCATTGTGAATGTCTGCTTCAGAGATTTTTGATTTTAAACTCTATACTATTCATTCTGGTGAAAACTTAGAAGACATTGTTACATTTCTTGGGCACTCACTGTCTCAGATGGCAAGAAACCTGGTCTAATTATAGCCAAGAAGACTCCACAGGACACATTATCTGGCTTCAAAGGCTCATAAAGCGTCTGTCTTCCCAGAATGAGGGATAAAATCACGTAAATAGGTTTCTTCTTTATCCACTTAGCTGATGGGAGTGCTTGGCTGTCAATTCTGCTATTATTCCAGGGACCAGTCTTTGTTCTCAACCACCAGAGGAATTGGGTTGTACTTCAATGCAACCCATGACTTTTTTCTGCAAGCCAAAGTGTTTAGTTTAATGCCAATCCCAGACAAGTGTGTTCTCCCCCATAACTTCTTTATCAGAAAACTGTAAGAATCAAAATTCTCCATAGACATGCGAAAAAATAAAGCAAAGCTTTTTAATAATGACTTCCAGGACTGAACATTCTTATTGACTGCTGAAATCCATTCTACATTAGAAGTTTGAAACATGCCAGGGGATTCCAATTCAATCCCATCAAGGTGGCATGGACCAATGCCATCTCACTAGTCCAAGTGATCAATTTCTGTTCACAAATGATCAAAATGATAGGACTAAGAACCAAAGGGATCACATAAACAAGACTAGTGTCTGCAAATACTAACTGATGGAATAAAAAAGGGAGAGAACTATCCAACATGGGAAGCGGGATACACAACAGACCATAGAATGGTGGATGTCCTAAACAGCACTCTAGCCTCAGAATCAGCCCTTAAGGCATTCAGATCCAGCTGAAAAGCCCCTGAGAGTATTTCAGGAATGGAAAGCCAAGACACTGTGGCAAAAAAAAAAAAAAAAAAAAAAAAAAATTACCTAAATGAAAGATCTCTGTGAGTGAGATCCCAGCAGAAAGAACAGGTCATCAAAGAAGGAAGTACCTTTCTCTGAAGGGAGGAGAGAAATTCCACTTTGACTACGACCTTATCTAAATATGATCAGAGTCGGTGAACTCAAAAGGCCTCCATAGCCTTGGCAACTCATGACAAGATACTAGGGTGATTACTGACTCCATAAACAAGAGTGTCAATTTGTTAAGTCAACAACAGGAGTCACTGTGCTCTTACTCCTCAGGTAGGATCTCTGTCCTTAATGTGCTGTACATTGTGATTTAATGCTATAACTAGTACTTAAACAATATTTTACACCTTGTGTTTCTGTGTGGGTGCAAACTGTTTAAAGCTTTACTTAATAAATGCTAAATTGGTCTTCTGTATATAAGGATAATTGAAAATGTATCTTGATGTGAATGGAAGGGGAGAGGGACCAGGAGAGGGGAGGGATGCGGGTGGGAGGGAAGTTATGGGGGGGGGGTGAGCCATTGTACTCCATAAGCTGTACTTTGGAAATTTATATTCATTAAATAAAACTTTTTTTTAAAAAAAGAAGTTTGTCTTCAAAAGATGACTCTAGGACCAATTCAGAAAAGGCAAAAGAGGACTTCAAAAATGCCTCTGTGCTCTTCACTTGTCAGTGCTACTATGTTCATATTATAGTCAACATCACTACTTTCTGATAATGTTTTACAAACTTGAACTTCTAGAATACGTTGATTCTCCCCTGGATGGTGATCACAAGTTATTCTAACACACAAGAATGATTATCCTTCTGGAGATTCATTAACATCACAGTGCTTGTATCACTTGGATCTAGACTGAAGAACTATAACATACTAGAAATGTATTACAAACTGTTCATTAAATTGGAGTTTGTGTGAGCCTCTAGTTAATAGCATTAGGATCCACAGCATTTCATAAGAAATGCATGTTGTTGTACACGGAGAACAAACTCAAGGGATGTATTCAGAATCCAACTATGGAAGACTCTCCAATAATCAAGGATGTCAAAGAATTCATTGTGATTTTAAAATGATTTATGCAGATTGTCAACCAGACTTACATCTTCTAGATAAAATACTTAACTTCTAAAGGCAAGGGAAGGAACTAGACTAAGCCCCAGTAATAGCTATAAGTTTCTAAGAAATATTTAATTTATTTGAAAGGCAAACATAAAGAGAAAAGGGGAAAGAGAGGGTGTGGGGAGAGGGAGGAGAGAAAGAGAGAGAGAGAGAGGGAGGAAGGGAGAGAAAGAGAAAGAGAGATATCCTCCATCTGCTGGTTCACTCCCCAAATGGCCACAATGGAAGGGACTGGGCCAGGCTGAAGCCAGGAGGCAGAGCTTCTTCTGTGTCTCCCATGCGAGTGTAGGGACTGAAGTGGAGTGTAGGCTATCTTTCACTGCTTTCCCATGCACACTATCAGGGAGCTGGATTAGAGATGGAGCAGCCAAGACTGAAACCAGTGAACACGTGGATGTGGGGACTCAGGTACTCAGGTCATCTTCCACTGCTTTTCTAGACGCATTAGCAGGGATCTGGATTAGAAGTGGAGACTCCAAATGGCACCCATATGGGTTGCTAATACTGTAGGCAAAGGTTAACCTTCAATGGCACAGTGCTGACCCCTACAGTACTTTTTGGAAAATTCTGTACTCAGGATGATTTTGGTGGAGGTATATACCTGTGCTAGGAAAGAGTTGATAACAGTGCTTCCTCATACACCATGTTAGTCATAACCTACAGATAAGTTTAATAACAAACAACTCAATGAAGTTATATAATGGATGAAAAAGTAATTGTTGAGGAATTCTAGCACCCTGAGACTCTTTGGCCTACGTTATCACAGCCTGTAATAGGAAAGCCATAACTCAACCTATGATTTTTATGGAAAAGTTCTACAACTTTAGGTTGTTAAGATGACTCTGTGGGGGTTGGTGCTGTGGCGCAGCAGGTTAAAGCCCTGGCCTGAAGTGCAGGAATCCCATATGGGTGCTGGTTCTCGTCCCGGTGTCTCCTTTTCCTGTCCAGCTCTCTGCTTTGGCCTGGGAAATCAGTAGAAGCCCAAAAAACACATGCCATGCACCATCATCCTTCCTTAAACACATCCTGCTTCTTTACAATTTTTTATTTCACACTTTGACAAGTAATGAGGTAGGATGAATTGTACAGTAGCATAGGACGGAATTCAACAACTAGAATGGTAAGAAAGTTGGGGTCCAAAGACTTTTTATGTTGCAATAATTAAAGCCAACCTTTTCCATGATAATCATCTAGAAGAATGATCCTGAAGAGGAAGGTATGACATCTGATCAACAAAAGATCAACATGCCATTTTCTGGTCATCAGCAATTTGACTGAGCTAGAGGATTAAAGATCCAAGGTACAAGCAAAAGCTTCTCTTGTGGGCCACTGGCATAAATTTTTAAGGCAGGGTTATTGGTGATTAGGAGATTCAGTTTCATCATTTCTTGGCCTTTTTTGATTACTGGCCTTAGACATCTCAAAAGTTTAAATTTTATAATACCTTTCCATTTTTTTTAAACTTTTATTTAATGAATATAAATTTCCAAAGTACAGCTTATGGATTACAATGGCTTCCCCCTCCAATACCGTCCCTCCCACCCACAACCCTCCCCTTTCCCACTCCCTCTCCCCTTCCATTCACATCAAGATTCATTTTCAATTATCTTTATATACAGAAGATCAGTTTAGCATACATTAAGTCAAGATTTCAACAGTTTGCTCCCACACAGAAACATAAAGTGAAAAATAATAGATGATTTTTTAAATGATGATGAAATCAGATCAGACCTATTGTCATGTTTAATCCCAGTGAGAGTCAAGTTGGGAATTGATAATTTCTTTTTTTTTTTTTTACAGAAGATCAGTTTAGTATACATTAAGTAAAGATTTCAACAGTTTGCTCCCACACAGAAACATAAAGTGAAAAATACTGTTTGAGTACTAGTTAGTTATAGCATTAAATCTCAATGTACAGCACATTAAGGACAAAGATCCTACATGAGGAGTAAGTGCACAGTGACTCCTGTTGTTGACTTAACAAATTGACACTCTTGTTTATGGCATCAGTAATCACCCTAGGCTCTTGTCATGAGCTGCCAAGGCTATGGAAGCCCCTTGAGTTCACCGACTCTGATCATATTTAGACAAGGCCATGGTCAAAGTGGAAGTTCTCTCCTCCCTTCAGAGAAAGGTACCTCCTTTTTTGATGACCCATTCTTTCCACTGGGATCTCACTCACGGAGATCTTTCATTTAGGTTTTTTTTTTTTTTTTTTTCCCCCAGAGTGTCTTGGCTTTCCATGCCTGAAATACTCTCATGGGCATTTCAGCCGGATCCGCATGCCTTAAGGGCTGATTATGAGGCCAGAGTGCTGTTTAGGACATTTGCCATTCTATGGGTCTGCTGTGTATCTCACTTCCCATGTTGGATCATTTGGTCCATTTTTAAATTATCTGCATTCTCAGATTAAAAAATGTTTCTTACTGATGTCTAATGCCAAACCTGAGTTGATAATCACTAGCAATTCTGCTTTAAATATATAAGTCAACTGCCTACAGAGCCTAGAAGCCAGTATCTAAGCTGATTCCTTAATATCTAAACATTCTAAAACACAGCAATTCTAAGTTTGAATTGTATTGTAGTAAGGAAACATAACAGTCTTCTAAGGAGTGTTGATCTTACAAAAATTCAGTTAAGCAGCATGGTGTCCCGCCTAGGGTAAAATAAAATAAAAAATAAAACAAAATAAACCCTAGGCGACTAACACAAGCACTTATTCTCAACAGTTTAGATGCTTAGAAGTCCAACATGCAGGCACCAAAAGATTTAAAGAGGTTCTATTTGTTCATATAGGGCATCTTCTCATTGGGTCTTCACATTAAAGAAGAGATAGGAGATATTTGAGTTCTCTTTCATAAAAAGTACACTAATCCCAACCATAAGGGCTTCATAGTCACAACTTAATCATTCCCCAAAAGTACCATCTCCTAGGATTATAATATTGGTGCTTCAAAGTGAATGTGTGAATGATAGAGTAACAAAAACATACAGATAGCAACAAAATAATATTTATTGAGTGTTTACCATGTAAAGGAGGAATTATTCTAGAAATCATTAGAAATATCAAAGTGAACCAGCTTTTGTTCAAATTGCTTGCTCTTATTTATCAGGGAACATGAAGCACACCCACCCACATTAATATTCAAGAAAGAACATGAGAATAGTGCAAAGGTGTACTGCGGTCATGGTAAGGTAAAAAGGAGGATGATGTTAATACCTCAGTGAGGTGTGGAAGGGCTTTTGAAGAACTAGTGTAATAATTAAGTTTTCTGATTCTGAGCAATTCAGACTTGCAGGAAGTGGTGAGCTCTTTGGAATACAGAAAGAGTATAATTGAAAACACACAGAATAAGAAAAAAGAGGCTAGTTTTCCAGTGGTTTTGGATACTATGGGATTTCATAGTTTTGAGCCGGACTGTGGCATCACTTGTGGTTCTGTATGAGAAAGGTGAATTAGAAGGCTTAGGCTTGGCTGAGTGTTACAATAATGTCATTGCAGGGGCTGGGAAGAAAGGAGGGATGCAGATGGAGAATGGAAAGGAGACAAGAAAGATAAGGAAAAGTTTTGGAGTGTGACAGAAAATCACTTCAGTTTTAATTGATTTTCGTTACTACTTTATCCAGTATAATTTCTCAAGTATAAAAGGTCTCAAGTAAAAAGTATATAAGAATAGGAAAAACTTCATTAGTTTAATTACTTAACACAGACTTTCATCATTGCTTAAACAACTATATGCCATTCTTGTTCTCTTTTGATTTCATTTTTGGAATGTCTGTTTTCTGAAATATTATATTATCTACAGAATATATTTTAGTTTATATAACAGATTCAATATTTCTAGATATTTTGATAATTTGTAAAGCAAAGCTATTTCACTTCAGTTGTAGAGAAATTATCTATTTAAGAATAAATCCAGTTTATGTATGATTAGATAGAAAGTGCTTAGCATTTTCCTTTTTTTTTCTATTTTTTTTTTATTATTTCAGGAGAGAGCATGAACACAGCCCTCCACTACCACAAATTATGCAGTCAAGGGGAGATACCATGATCACGAAGGAGGTTTTCCCAGGGCGAGGCTTATCCAGTGCTTAGCATTTTCTAAAGACATGTAATCTGAAAGAACAAAACAAATCATACTGCATTTAATCTTTTCCCCATGAGAGAGTAGAGATTAATCAGGTATTAACAATAATCATCTACCTACACTGGTGGGGATGTATAATTTCATAAAAAATAAGCAATAGTAATTATTTAATAGCAGGGATGCTATAGATAAAAAATCAGTGATCAGATTTTTTTCATGGATAAAATATAGTAAAATCAGAAAGTATACTTATGAGTTTTTCATATTGTGTTCTGAGATCATCCTTAGTTAATATACTTTATAATATACTCACAAAGTGAAAATTGGAATTGAAATTTTCTGTCAGAGTTTACAAACGTGTCCACTGTGACTATAGTATGAATAGCAGAAACATTTTGTTCGTTCACAGTATCATTTGATAAAAATAATTTTTATGATAAAAAATTGGTGTAGCAGTTAAAATGGCATTTGGGATGCTCGCATCTGAAATCAGAATGCTGTAGTTTAAGTAGAGGCTGTGCTTTATTTTTAAATTCACACTTTGGAAGGCAGCAGGCGATGGTTCAAGTACATGAGTTCCTGACACCAATATGGAAGACCCAGATTGAATTCCAGGCTCTTGGATTTGGTTTGGCTCAGCCTTGGCTATTGGAGCATTTGAGAAATGAACTAGCAATGGACTGAGCTCGCGTTCTCTTTCTGTCTTTCAAATACAATAAATAAGCAAATAATTAAATGGCTTTAAATACTTTCTGAAAAGTCATTCACACTCAGGTTTACAAAGTATTCTGTTTTTTCATTTAAAGGAGGCTGCTTCAGTGATACAATGATACATGTATTATTCAACATCACATGGTTCTCCATAAACATGTAAAATGTTATATCGGTTAATTTTTAAAAAAGTTTTTTGAAGTTCATGGAAAATAGAAATAAGTCAGCTTATTTTGCTGTATTATTTTTGACCTATGAATAGGTTTTTAATGATATACATTTCCAAACTTCGTACAGACTACACATATATGATTTCAATGCTTTGAAAATAAAATAATTTATCTTTTAATTCTATTTTCTATGAACTTCTGAGTTACTCCTTTGTTATCTTCAATGGTCTGGGTAAGCATAAGACTTTACAAACTATGTTTTGTTACTATGTTTATAATTTTTTTACATATTTAGTTTTCTTGCTTAGGGAAAACTGTTAGGAAGAAAAATGTTGACTATATTTTTATACATGATCAAAAACATTCTATCCATTAAATGCAAACAATTGAAACAAGTGGCATATATGGTATGATTGTATGAGAAGTCAACTGGATTTTTTTACAATTTTCTGGAGCATAATGACAGTAAAACCCATAGATGAAGTAAGAAGTTCACTGGAGAACAGGCATTAAATAGTACCAAAGTACTACTATCAAATTTGATGCAAATACAATTTTTCAGAGCCTCCAGTTAGAATTTTGGTGACTCTCTGTGTGCTTTTTTTTTTCCTTGTAAGCTTTGTCTTGCCCAATTAGCTTTTAATGGTGCTTGAAATTCCCACTTGAAATGCCTTATGTTGACCTGTCCATTTTAATCAAGTTAAATATTACCTGGGAGGAAGATATATTAGCTATCACTTAGGTACAAATTAGTCTATCTGAACCTATTACTGTGCATTATCAAACAGCACAAAAGAAAGCCTTGGGGTAGTGGTTCTTAAAATCTCTCAAATGCCAGACCACAGAGAGGCATGGTGCATTTGGTGGAACACCATGCAATATTCATCCATTACTCCTAAAACAATTAAATATATTTGGACTAAATCAGGTGTCATTTAGATTGCATTCTAATAGAGGTAAAGAAATCATAGATTTAAAAGTTTTAATATGAAAATTTTCAATTGCAAACATTTCACTCATTTAAAATTTTAGTATTTAGTATAAGATTTTATCTGCATAAAACACCTTGTTTAAAAAATATTTATCTTAAAAGGAGTGCTTATTGTCTGCAAAAGAATGCAGTCTAGTGTTTTGAACCTAATAAGAGATTATCATAAAGTAGTTCAGCATCAAAAATATTCAACAAAAAATAATGAATGTATCTATTAGACTCATCTGAATTTTTGAAATGTGAAACAATGTACATATAATAACTGAAGACAGAGTGCCTAATATGGAGATTTAATTATTTGCCATTGTTGCTAAAAAGGAAGATGGAGCAGACTGATACAATTATAGTACATTGTAGGTAAAGCAGCTTTTATGAACTCAGCTGCACATGAAAATTAAACTCCAGTGCCTTCAGGTATTCCATGCAATGTATTAATTACACTCAGATGCATTAGTACTGGCATTAGCTATCTACCATGCTTGATCGAACTGAGAAAATAAGTATTTAATTTATTTTCTACAAAACTTACTTCTCTTATGGAATTCTAGTTAAAGAGTCTGGGATAAGTATTTACAGATGAAAAGGATTGTTCATTGATATAGGAAAAAAAAAGCACTGTGCTTGATTGACCTTCTAGATAACAGTTTTCCAGTGTGATTTATCATTAGTATTGCTACTCTTTACCTCATAATTGGAAAATGGGGCTCAAAGGTCAGAAAGATATAAATGCTTTTCCAGAATTTAATATTATCTGATCTTCAAGATATTATTTTTAATACACACAGTCAAATGACACAGAAGATAGCTGGAAATTGACTTTGGTATCCCAAAAATATTTCTCCAGTAATGTAAATGTTACCATTTAAGATGAAGTATAATTTTAGTCTGTCTGATGTTCCTAGTTTGAGAGTAGAGAAGTTTGGAATATGAAGAAAATAAGTATCTTAGTAGACTGTATTCTTAAGAGGGCAAGGGATATCAAGCAGGATAATTTGTCCTGTGAGCCACAGAAAACTTAGAAGAAGAACACTAAAAAATCTATATGGGGATTAACATAGAGATACTCAGGTGTTTAATGATAATCAAAATGAAATTCAACCAATGATTAATGAATATTAACAGTAAGCCATTAAATGGACAAAAAATAAAGATCAGAAAGTTAGAACAATGACTTAGAAATCATAATTTGGGTTACTTTTATATTACCTTAAGGTCAAAAGAAATAAATTCAGAGAAAAACTATGAGAGAACTTCAAAAGATATCTGAAAAATGGAATTAAATGATAGTTACTTTGCTAAAAAATGTTTTGGAAATCAATGCACAGAGTTCTTTCTTAATATGCATTTTCAAAGATCCGTTTTAAGGAAACAATATGCATGGTGTTTTAAAATGTTTTGAATCAGAATGCTTTTGAATTTTATTTTTCATGAACTCTTGCAAATACCCTATAAGCAAAAAGATCAGCAAGTCAATTAGACTCTTCAAGAGAATGATGGGGGTGAAACAGCAAAGCAGATAGAAAATTGGAAAATATCTCTGTCTTTCTCTCTTTCATCCTCAACCTATCAAGTAACATAATAACAATAAAAATTAAATCTATAATATGGAAATGACAGTTCTTCAGTGAAGGAGTCCATGTGCAATTACATATACATTTTATTACATGATACAAATTCAGAAGTATATCTTTCTCACACATGCACACACATACACAAACACAAATATCTCTTGATTCTGACTTGATGGACCCTCTATTATGCCTTCATTCCAACTGTAGAACTTCACACTCAATTTAAACTCATGTTTAAAACATGAATAGAAGGAAGGAATGAAGGAAAGAAGGATGGAAGAAAAGAAGGGAAGAAGGAGGAAGATAAGGGAGAGAGGGAGGATGTAAGGAAGAAAAGAAGGGAGGGAGGAAGGAAACCTCTTTGCACTGATGAAGAGCAGCAGAAAAAAAAATCTGAGTCAATCAAATGGACTTCTATATTGTATGATAGAATTATAAACATAAGTCTTAGAAAATCAAAATAAAGCAGGTGTGAATAAGGACAAATGTGCATTTTTCATACTTTTATACTTTCCATACTATAATTACATAGCAATAGTAATCTACACAGAGTAAGTAGTGTTTAAGATCAACAAAATGATTATATGGTGACTCATTTCATTCAACACAAAGTTCTTCAAGGGATTAAAAAATTACTCATAAATTGCAGGGTGGCTGTATATCACTTTCACAGTAATTATTTTAGGAATACTTAGATTTTCATTCACCAAAAGCATATTTAGAATAAATGGAGATGTTCAATAATAAAAATGATTTTTAAACTTTTAAATTGATTTCAAAGATTACTTTAGAATATTTTAATAGATATTCCAAAAATGGTCATATAATTATCCAAGATTTATGTTTTATACACTCTTAAACACACCCAACTCTGGTGTGGAAACAGTATAATACAAAGAGTACAGTTAACCCTCATACTATCCACACACTAGCTACACTGCCATAGAATGCTGTCTCCCCTTCCACAAATAAAATACACAGTCATTGTCATTCAAAAGGGAAATGAAGGTCATGACTTAACACCTTTCTCAAAGTTTGAAGAAATCATTTTATTACTTTTTATTATTAATATATAGAAAACAGATTTCATGAATTTAACAGATAATGATTCCAGTACAACAATATGTTCCCCCTTACCTCCTCATTCCTTTCTTTACCTTTTGTGGTTTAAATTTTTTGCGATGATACACTTTAAATTTACTTTATTGTCCAAGCATGCCTGTACTTCTTTGAACATGAAAAGAGGTAATATACTCCCAAATTCATTTCAATCCATAATAATTGAAACTCTACTAAATGTTATGAGCTACAATCCTTTACTACAAAAAAAAAAATGATACTTTATGATTTTTTTCAGGGTGTAATTTTCTTTATCAGGTGGCCTGGAACATATCTATGTATTCTAAATTATGCCTTCCTGTAGTTCCAAGACTTTTGCTCTTTATTGATAGCACTATGGACCCTCTGCAACCCTGAGTTCAATGCAATCATGGCCTGCACTGGCATTAGATTGTTCCAGTGACTCTGTAAGTCATGGAAGCAGACGCCCTGTGGATTTTTATTTATTTCCTTCAAGATTCCCTTCTTCATCATAGTTATTTTTAGCTATGAAGTCTTAATTTATGTATTTATGGTACCTTAGCTGATAGTTCAATTGATTTTATTCCTTTAAATTATAGGATTTTTAAATATAGAGGAAATACATAATGTTCTCTATATTTCCTTCAACCATTTCTCTTACTACTTTTATTTCTGCCATGATTGGCATAGCTTCAGTCACTTTTCATGAACGTCTTTCCATTCAAGGTAATTCCAAAACCGTTACCTTCTATTTAAACATCAAGAAAAGACAAAGAGTACATATTTGTATATGTTTTTCATTTATTTTATTTTTGTATCTTTGCATTCATTCAAATATAATTTGGGTATTTTATGGCTATTCAACAATGTAGTATGTAAAGGCTGAATGGAAGAGAATTTCTACTGTCTTTTTCTGAGCTCCATTATTTTAATCATTTTTGAATCTTTATTTGCTATTAGACTTCAAGTTAATAATAAACCAAAAAACCACATAACAAATACACCAAATACAGGTTTTATTAGCATTGGAACTCTCAAGTTACATTTCTAGCTGGAGCTTATTTTACAGCTCTCAGTATCTTTCCCCACTCCAAATACCTTTAATTAGTACAGTAACTAACCAGCTAACAGAAGCAATATTTGAACTCTCAGAACCAAATCTTATTGATAGCAAACTTAACAGTCTCTAAGTAGACTCTCATGGTCAACCTGGTGCACAGAAGTAACAGCTTTTAATACTGAACCATAGATCATGATAGAAATAATTAAAAATGAGTCAGTCTTGAGTTCAATTTCAGCACTTCAAATTACCTAAAATAAGCCCTTTCCAAAATGACAATTGCTTTACAGTATGTAATTAGCAAGATTTTCCACACAGCTTTGCCATGAGACCCCTATCCACCATCTGCCTTCTGCAGTGGGGTGAAGTGCATGAGATCTGGATGGACTAGATCTGGGTTCCAGTTTGAACTCCATCACACATTTGCAGTGGGCTTGTCCAACTGAATTAGCAGGCATATATTTAATTTCATAGTCTATAACATATGGAAAGTAACAGGTATGTGTTATCTATTTCATAAAAATTAGACACCCAAATATTTAGGAACAGCTTATTTAACATGTATGCAATATTTTTATCACCATTTAGAATGGTGTAGACAAGATCTTTTTTCCCATAAAATTCATCAGCAACCTATGATATTTTTTAAATAGGCAGAAATCATTTTCAAGCGATTTTTGTGGTTTGAATTGTTATTTATGTGGCATTCTAAAAGTTAAATAAAAATAACATTTTGTTTTCAACTGAATGTGTTTAGGATACATAATGATACAAAGTGTATTTTGAATTTATTATTAATAATTCATGAAGAGTAGATATTATAGTTTTCTGAAATATTTGGCAATCTTTTCTGTAATTTGGTTTATTTCTGTAAGTGATTTAATTCTAATAATTGAGATCATGTCATGATAATGGTAATAATAGCATTGGTTATAACAATAACAATGAAAAAACTGACATTCATTTGGTACTTGATTTTTTGACTGTTTAAATACTTTATAGACATTGACTTTATAAACATTGTGAATCGAGACATAAACAATAGCCTACCCAAATCCACAAAAGACCCTTAACAAAAAATATTTTCTTGAATCACATTTTTCTTTTAAGTGATATGAGGATTTCCGCTAATAATCAACTTGGTGGATGTGGGTGAAATATAAGGTTGATATGAGGATATTTACTTATAAATATCACAATTTTCCAAAAGAATAAATTGTTACCAAGAGAAATTAGATTTTCCCAGGGGCCGGTGCCTTGGTGCAGTAGGTTAATCCTCCGTCTGCAGCACCAGCATCCCATATGGGCACCAGTTCTAGTCCCGGCTGCTCCACTTCCCATCCAGCTCTCTGCTATGGCCTGGGAAAGCAGTAGAAGATGGCCCAAGTCCTTGGGCCTCTGCACCCACACGAGAGGCCCGGAAGAAGCTCCTGGCTCCTGGCTTCAGATCAGCGCAGCTCTGGCTGATGTGGCCATTTGAGGAGTGAACCAGCGGATGGAAGACCTCTCCTTCTGTCTCTCCTTCTCACTGTCTGTAACTCTACTTCTCAAATAAATAAATAAAATCTTTAAAAAAAGAAGATTTTCCCAGAGAAAAACTATAAATGCAATCGAAGTTTTGTAAACTTCCTACATCGCCAACCTAGCCCTTATCTTAGGAGGTCAATTGCTGAAGACACCCTGTCACTGATGTAATCTATCCAATAGACTTGTAGAAGAATCAGTTTTCTTCTGTGAAAGAATACATGGATAATTTTGATATTTAGACTTAAATACCAAATGAAAATATGATTTTGTACTTAAAACTCCCTAAAACTTGCAAAAAGATGTTAAAGATTTACACATACTTTTCTTTTAATTGAAAAGATGTACATTTCACTCATATACATAAAATTTTAAAATAATCACAAATTATCAAAGCTATACTAGTATATTATTCTCAACCATTGGGTTGACGAATATATAAATCAAATGTGTCAAAACTATATTTGCAACAGTACTGATACACAGTGTTTTGCTGTTTTTTTTTTTTTTTATTTTTTTTCTTTTTAAATTTTAGCTCCTACATAGAATGGAGAACATAGTCTTTCTGAGTTTGGCATATTTGATTCAACAAAATGTCATCCAGTTGCATCCATTTTGATGTTAATGGTAGCATGTTTTGGAATTAATAGCTTAATAACATTCTGTTGTATATAAAAACCACATTTTCTATACCTATTCATTTGATGGTGGGCAGCTTGGTTGATTCCATATTTTGACTGTACTGCTATAAACATGGTGGTACAGGTATCTCTTTGATACAATGATTCATGTCTTTGGGATATAATCCAGTAGAAAAATTGCTGGATCATAGAGCATTTCTATTTCTAGTACATTAACAAATCTCAGTACTGTTTTCCACAATGTGTGCCCTATGTTACATTCCCACCAAGAGTGTATAAAAAAGTTTCCCTTTCATTCTCCCCAGCATTTGTCACTTTCTGGCTTTTTGATAGTACCCATTCTGACAAGGGTGAGGTGATGTTTCATCATGTTTTGATTTTCATTTCCCTGATGGCTATTTAGGTTGAGCATTTTTTTCACATATTTGTTGAACATTTGTATTTTTTTCTTTTGTGAACTATCAAGGTCCTTTGCCTAATTCTTAACTGCATTGGTTGTTTTTTTGCTGTTGAGTTTTTTGAGTTGCTAATATGTTCTGGATATTAATCCTTTACCAAATAGGTAACTTGCAAATATTTTTTTTTTCCTATCTTGTTGTATGTCACTTCATTTTGTTGATTGTTTCCTTTGCTGTGCAAAAGGTTCTGAGGTTGATTCAGTCCCATTTGTCCAGTTTTCCTTTTATTGCCTATGCTTTGAGAGTCTTATCCAAGAAGTCATCACCTACCTCAATGTCCTAAACTGGTTCCCTTACATTTTCCTCTAGAAATTTCATAATCTTGGGTCTTAAATTTTGGTGTTTGATTCATCTTGAGTAAATTTTTATATAGCAAGAGGTGGCCATCTAATTTCATTCTGCTACTTATATAAACGAGTTTTGCCAGCACCATTTATTGAACAGATTATATTTTCCACAATGTATAGTGTGGACATTTCTGTTAAAAATCAGTTGGCTCTTTGTACATGTATTAATCTCTGGGCTTTCAAATCTGTTCCATTAATGTATGTAACAGTTTTTACACTAGAACCATGCTGATTAATTACTATAGCTTTGAAGTCAGGTATTGTAATACCTTCAGCTTGATTTTTTTTTAAAGATTTATGTATTTATTTATTTGAAGGGTAGAATTAGAGAGAGAGAGATTGAAGGAGAGATAGAGAGATCTTCCATATGCTGGTTCACTCCCCAAATGTCTAGAACAGCCAGGGTTGGCCAGGCTGAAGACTGGAGCCCAGAGCTGCTTCTAAATCTCCCATGTGGTTGTAGGGGCTCTAGCACCTGGGTCATCCTCCACTGCTTTCCCAGGAACATAGGCAGGGAACTGGATCAGAAGTGGAACAGCTGGGACTTGAACTGGCTGACACTGCAGGCTTAACCTTCTACACCACCATAGCCCTAGCCACTCCAGCTTGATTTCTTTTCTTTTCTTTTCTTTTCTTTTCTTTTCTTTTCTTTTCTTTTCTTTTCTTTTCTTTTCTTTTCTTTTCTTTTCAATTTTCTTTTCTTTTTAATTTTCTTTCCTTTGCTTTTCTTTTTTGGCTCAGAATATCTTTTGGCTACTCTATTGTTTTGTTATTTGATAGGAATTTCAGGAAGTTTTTTTCTAATTCTGTGAAGAAAGTCATTGGTATTTGGTATTTTGATAAGAATTGCTTTGAATCTGTAGATTGCTTTAGGTAGTCTAGATATTTTAATGATGTTCACTATTCCAAAATACAAGCAATGAACAATTTTCTTTTTTTTACACATCCTTTTAAAACAAGTATGTCCCCAATAGAAACTGCCAACAATCCAGGAATGGCTAAGTATAAATCTGGTATACTTATGACATAGTCCCTTTTTAAAATGTATTTATTTATTTGACAGGTAGAGTTATAGACAGTGAGAGAGAGAGACAGAGAGAAAGGTCTTCCTTCCATTGGTTCACTCCCCAGATGGCTGCCAGGGCCGGCACTGCGCAGATCCCAAGCCAGGAACTCGTCTCCCATGTGGGTGCAGGGGCCCAAGCACCTGGGCCATCCTCCACTGCCCTCCCGGGCCACAGCAGAGAGCTGGGCTGGAAGAGGGGCAGCTGGGACTAGAACCCGGCGCCCATATGGGATGCTGGTGCCACAGGCAGGGATCAACCAAGTGAGCCATGGCGCCGGCCCCTGACATAATCCCTTTTAAAACAATTTTAAATTTTGTCTTGTCTTTACACTTCCACAGTAGAGATATTTTACAACACAAAAATATTCATTTAGCTTAAACAGAACTTCTGCTAAAAATAAAACAGAAAATGTAAGTGATGAAGGTGTCACTGCATAGCTGATGATGCCATTTGTGTGTGTGTGTGTGTGTGTGTGTGTATTTGTATGCAAGACAGACAAAAGAGGTAGGAGAGAGGAGAAGGGAGAGGGGGGAAATGGTTAGAGAGAGAGAAAGAGAGAGAGAGAGATCTATAAGACAATTGCTGTTTGTAAGGAAAAAGTGTGACAATATCTAATAAATCTTGCAACTTAATATATGTACTTATATACTGAATCTTAATCTCTGTCTCCGACCATAATCTTTTAGATGCTATTTCATTGCTATTTAAATTCAATTACACATATTTTATATATTAGGATATTTCCTTTTAAGTTAGCAATGTCCTGTAGGTACAGTCTTTAAAAAGACTGATTAATGAGGCAGAGCTTTCTCAGTAGAAAAAAATTCGTATCATTTGGGAATCAGTGTTTAAGTTTTATGTTTGTATAACACTAATTATACATTCATGAACACATCACCAAAAGCTTTATAGGTGGATTTAATAATCAGATGCTTAACATGATACTTCCAAATTCAGTTATTAAAAGTAGAAAACTGGGAGTCAGTATTATAGTTCAGTAATTAAAATGATGCTTGTGATGCTGGCATCCCATATTGGAGGGCTGGTTTGAGTCGTGGCTGCTCCACTTCTGATCCAGTTCTCTGCTATCACTTGGAAAAGCAGTGTAAGATGGCCCAAATCCTTTGGCCCGTGCACCTATGTGGGAGAACCAGAAGAAGCTCCTGGCTCCTGGTTTCAAATCTGCCCAGCTCAGGCCAATCTGGGGAGTTGCAGCCATTTGGGAAGGGAACTGATGGATGGAAGATCTCTCTCTCTCTCTGCCTCTCTGTAACTCTGATTCTTACATAAAATACATATTTTTTTAAAAAGAATATCTAATGATACATTTAGAGAGAGACAACTTTTACAAATGCCTGGTGCTTATAAAGAGCCATACCCTGTATATAGATTACAGGCAATAGACTGTCACCTACTGTTCCCTCCATCAGCTGCATTTTTTCCCTCAAGATTTTCTGCTGTCAACATCTCTGAAGTTGCATTGCCGAAGATCACAGCAAGGACAGGCATTCTCTTTCTTTCCAGACAGAAATAAGTTTATACATATTTCTCATAGGTTGCATACACCTCATGGAAAAACTCCTAACCAACACTTTTAGCACCGGGCCTGCCCAACATTAGGAATCTCTATTTGCATGAATGTTCAGTTTAAAGAATAAAAATTCTAGTGCTGTGCTAAAGGAGAGAGCTCTATGTTTCTCTCTCTTTTGTATGATGTCAACCCTCCAGTTTAATGCTCAATAAATGCTGACAACATTATGAAACATTTTCCTATGAAGGAAATTGGGAATCTAATTTCATTTAGGCCAATTGTATCTGGAGATTACAAATGCTTCCATTATCTGCTGTAATGACCTACCGAGGGGAATTGCTCTGAGAAGATTATGCCATGCGATTGAAGCCTTTATCAGTATTTTAATACATGTTTGAGGAGTTGCCACTTTGCAACTCCAGGAAATTGAGGTAAACAACTCTCTGAACTTCTAGTTGATTAGGTCTGCAGAAAAGGGCCATCTTATCACAATTCTTTACAAGAAAGAATATCTCCCTAATGATTGTTACCAGAATGACTAAAGATTCAATTTTTACATATTTTACCTTCTTGAAAAGTACAGTGATCCACGCTTGAACTAACAAACACAAATGCTAAAAGGAAAAACACACTGAATTACATCACCCTATTTATTGAAAGACAAATACAATTTTAAATTATTTTTACAACTCATAACTAAAATATTCATGAATATAAACTTGTCTAAGATTTCTCCTTAATCTGCTTTTGCAGTTTTTTAATTAATTTATTTATTGGAAACTCAGAGTTACAGAGACAAAGAGACAGACAGAGAGATCCTTCAACCTCTGGATCTCTCCCCAGATGACCACAAAGGCCAGGGCTTAGCCAGGCCAACACCAGAAAATCACAGCTTCTTTTAGGTCTCCCATGTGGGTGGCGAATGCCCAACCACCTGGGCCATCATCTACTGCTTTCCCCAGGACATTAGCAGGGGCTGGATCAGAAATGGAACAGCCGGGACAAGAATCAGTGCTCTTATGGAAAGCCAGCATTACAGACAGCAGCTGTAAGCACTAGACCAAAATGCTGGCCCCTGCGCCCTTAATTTTATAAACAACAATATAGTTGCTCTTCTGTAATCTTTGCTTTTAAAAATACATTCTATGCTACAATTAAAAAGGTCAAATAATATAATTGTCAAATTTGCAATTAATTATAAAACACCACTGTGGCTGAAATTCAATTTCTCTTTAATTAAATTTTCTTAAAACACAAGTCTCAAGTTAAATTTGAAGAGCACTAAACTTTACTGTCCAATAAAACATGTGCTTTCATAAGAGGTATAATATGTAACTTTACTTATCTGGAAAGAAATCTTTTATTTAAACATAATCTTGGGGTTAGAAGATAAGCTAAAATTATTAAAAAAAAACCTATTTTTCCATGTTATGAAATCAGGGCTCTAATTCATACAACAATGAAAAAAAAAACTTAACCTCTAGGGTAAAATGTTAGAAAGAGAAATTTGTAGTCATAGGATTTCATCATTTGCTGTGAAATAAATATACCAAGAGTTTTACATCCTAACTATTGGCATAACGAATTGTAGAAAGTTGCTAGGTAGAACTTTTCCTCAGAAGACATAATACTATGAAATCTTGAAAAAATGGGCATGACAGTGACAATATAAGCAGATCTCTCCGGGTTCTCTGCAGGATTAAATACTTAATAAATGGATGCTTGACTAATGAAAGGATTATGGAATTATGTAGTCATGCCCATTACAGCTGTATTCTTTCCGTTCTTTTTCCTGAAAATAAAAACCATTTGCCTCCAGAAACAAGATATAATATCAATCAGTAACTAATTATCTGGAAAACAGAAGAGAACTGTAAATGAGCATAATTCTAAGGTTTAACAAATTTATCATTAAAGAGAGAAAAAAAGGCTGAAATGGAAACATAGACAACAAATAAACTTTATAGAAGAAATTTGCTAAAATAATATGTTCTAGTTTCCTATCCTAAACCTAGATTTCTACCAAAATGTCTAGGTTAAAAATTTTGTTTTGGGGTCCGGGGCTGTGGTGTAGCTTTTCCAAACAGGGCAGACTTTTTTTCTGCTAATCCTTGGCCTCTGGTGCTTGCATCTCATGGATGCTGGTTCATGTCCCCGTTGCTCCTTTTCCAATCCAGCTCCCTTCTAATTTCCTGAGAAAGCAGTAGAAGATAGCCTAAGTGCTTGGGCCCCTGTACCCATGTGGGACACCTGGAAGAAGCTCCTGGATCCTAGCTTTGGATTGGTCCAGCTCTGGATATTTTGGTCATTTGGAGAGTGAGCCAGCAGTTGGAAGACCTTTCTCTCTGTATCTCCTCTCTCTCTCTAACTCTACCTTAAATAAATAAAATATTTTTTTAAAAAAAGAAGAAACATTATTTCAGGGGGTTGGTGTTCTGACATAGTGGGCTAAACCATCTGTAAAAATGTGTATGGATATGCTCTTATGTGTTTACACACATATATACACATAGACACACAGACACTGATCTCAGTGGAGTTTGCTATTATTCAGTAGGTTTATTAATATATGCTAGGATACACTGTGAAAATACTCCCCATTGACAGTTATATGAATGCTTGAGTTATGATCTTTAATCCAAAGACCCAAGCTTACCATTATACAACAAAAATATTTTTGGGGGCCAGCGCCATGGCTCACTTGGTTAATCCTCTGCCTGCGGCACCGGCATCCCTTATGGGCACCGGGTTCTAGTCCCGGTTTTTCCTCTTCCAGTCCAGCTCTCTGCTGTGGCCTGGGAAGGCAGTGGAGGATGGCCCAAGTACTTTGGTCCCTGCAGCCGTGTGGGAGACCAGGAAGAAGCACCTGGCTCCTGGCTTTGGATCAGCGTAGCTCCAGCCATAGAGGCCATTAGGGGAGTGAACCAACAGAAGACCTTTCTCTCTCTCTCTCTCTCACTGTCTATAACTCTACCTGTCAGATAAGTTAAAAAATATTTTTGTTATTTACTAGAGACTAAAGGCAGTAATAATGATTAATTTTCATCAAGTTGATTAACTAGAATTTTAATAAATACAGACTGCACAAATCATAGATCACATTATTTTCATATTTCCAAGGAAATACACATAGTTGCAAAACCAGATCAAACCTTCAAATTTCCAAATAAAATAATTTAATTCATTTATTGACTTAGAGATAATCACAGAAAGCTGTGATATCAGTAGATTCTCCACCATGAAGGGCTGAATGTCAAATGACACAATTTCAGGAGAAATTACTACACTGTATTTATGATTATGATCAATGTCAAAAAAGGACATATCTCTTCAGCTTTTCCAAACAGGGCAGACTTTTTTTCTGCTTTGGTCAGACACATTTCACAGATGGCAAAATATCAGAAGAAAAGATTCAATGCCAAACACTGAACGAAGGGCAGGAGAAAGCAACATTGAGTGTCCTTAAGTCCATTGTCAATGCATGTACTAAAAAATGTTAATTAATTCAGTGTCTGTCATATGTCAGGCAAGAGAATAATTGAAAACAATAACTATATGACTACTACTTGCAATGATAAATTCAGTGAAGAAACAATCTGTTCTAGAGGACATATATCAAAGGAATTTTTATCAAACCCAGTATTATTAGGTTTCAGGCTTGTTCCTCAATGGACTTGAATTGTGAGCTCAGATCTGCATGTAGAGTAGAAATAACTAAGTAAAAAGATACTGGGCAAAGGGATGGCTGGGATTTCTTCTGATTTTGAGCTGTAGGATAAAGCTGCCTCTATGCCTACAAGATAGGTGAATATATAAACTCAATCTACAATCAGTTTTACTTCATTTTTCTGTTACATTCATTTCACAGAGTTCTAGTTGACTTGGGTGAAGATTGATCACTAATATTCATGGAATTTTAGTTTACATTTTTAGATATTTCTGGAGAGTTGTATGGTGAATGATTTTAATTTAATAGAAAGTATAGGAACAATGAAGCAAATGGCGTCAATCCAACAGTGTATTTTTTCAAATCTAGTCTAGTTAACTTACATATAAAATATAACAGATAACTAATATTCAAAGCAGAATATATAAATGAAAGTTTGAATTGGATTTTCTGGTGAAGTTCTTGAAATGTTTTAATATCAGGTATTTCTTACTTGACAAAAGTTAAAATATAAAATATATTTCATTAAGTTCTTATAAAAATTAGATTGGTTGAACCAGCATTGTTGTGTAGTAAGTTAAGCTACACAACAGACAATTGAGAACTGGTTCACATATGAGAACTGGTTCAAGTCCAGGCTGCTCCACTTCTGATCCAGCTCTCTGCTCATACTCCTGGGAAAGTACATGGTCTCCTGCCACCCACGTGTGATACTTGGATAGAGTCCCAGTTTCCTGTATTTTGCAAGAATTTGGGAAGTGAACCAGTGAATGGAAGACTTTCTTTCTTCTCTCTCCTCTATAACTTTGCTTTTCAAATAAATCAATCTTTAAAAGCAAGTTAAGTGGTTTTAGAAAGTAGGAAGATAAAGCTACTTTTAGCTCTTAATTAGCAAAACATAGTAAAAACTCATATTAAATTCCCCATCCTCTTTGTTTTTGCTTTATATCTTGGTGTAAGATATTTGATTAAATATATTTGAGTAATTAAATTGGTTGCCTTATTTTAACTCTCCAGATGGGTAGAAGTTATTTGAAAACCCATTTCCACAGTGTTTCACATTTAAAGTTGGAGAACACCACAGAGTACATTACACGATCATAAATGTAGATACTATAAAATCAAAAACATTGAATTCAAATACCCCTAGTTGAAATTTGATTATATGAAACATCTATTTGAATTAGGAAAGAATCTAGTGAGCAATATATTCAACATTCATTTAAATTCTCAGCACAGAAGCACAATAGTGAATCACTGTTTGGGTATTTCCTATAAGGTAATGACCACATGGATCAAGGGTCTTCCACTCAGCTTAAAAGCTCTTATTCCTCCACACTTTGCTTAACTCTTAGAGCAAGCTTGGGTTCAGAGGTCATTAATAATGGGCAAAAAAGTGCACATATGTTGCCACAATGGATAACGTGCAAATGAGAATTTGTTCCTAAATAAATGTATTATAAAGCTGAAAGTCAGTATCATATTTTTCAGAATATTTTAACACAGAAAATATTTCTTTGCAAATAAATCAATACTTCAACACTCTCTAGGAAACTGAGTTCATTCATATTTTGTAAACTGAATCATATTTGTGTGCATATTACCTGTGAAACGATATATATGTGCATATGTAATAGTTTTCTCATGGGGAAATCTTCCAATCCTATTTCCAAACTAAGGCAATGCATCTATTAAGTGTTCACATGCTATCTGCATTTTCCAACTTTTTTATTGCTTATCTTTGCTGATATACTGTGAGTCTCATAAGGGTGGGTATCCTATCTTACTCCTGAAAAGTTATGGTACCTCCAGGACATAGGTACATAGTAGACTGCTAATAATGGAAGAGATTATTGCAAGAATATCTAAAACACATTGTATTTAAGCACTAATATAATATTAATACATTTTTAGAGGATCATATTAGTAAAACCTCTGTGAGGTGTCTAAGTGCTCTTAAAAATTGGGGAGTTATGCCAATTAAGCATTAGTGTATGTGATTATTACAAACCAAATATGCTTTTAAATACAGTATAGACTCTCTGACAAATGTATCTTCCAACATAGGCTTTATTAAAATATCGAGGTTCAGGAATTATACCGATAATAGCATTTGGTATGATCATCAGATTTGATTCCCATTACATCGAGTCTAATATTAAACAATCAAAACCCACAACTGCTACTTTTGGTTGACATTTCTAAATATCAAAGAGAAAATATATTATGGTTAAAATTGAAACTTTCACAGAAAATAAATATATTTTGGAAGCTCAACATCTATTTTTACAATTCATTTTCGAAAGAATTATTTTATTTATTTGAAAAAGGAATTACAGAGAGAAGTAGAGCCAGAGAGAGAGAGGGCTTCCATTCCACTGGTTCCCTTCCCAAATGACCGCAACAACCAGAGCTGAGCTGATCCAAAGCCAGGAGCCAGGAGCTTATTCCAGGTCTCCCACACGGGTACAGGGGTCCAAGGAGTTGGGCCATCTCCTACTTTCCTAGGCCATAGCAGTAAGTTGGATGGGAAGAGGAGCAGCCAGGACACGAACCAGTGCCCACAAGGGATGCTGGCGCTGCAGGCTTGGGCTTTAACCTGCTGCACTACTGAGCCGGCCTCAAACAATTCATTTGTATCCAAAGTTTATCATGAGAGTATTTCAGGCATGGAAAGCCAAGACACTCTGGCAAAAAGATCTCTGTGAGTGAGATCCCAGTGGAAAGAACAGGTCTTCAAAGAGGGAGGTGCCTTTCTCTGAAGGGAGGAGAGAACCTCCACTTTGACTATGACCTTGTCTAAACAAGATAAGAGTCTGTGAACTCAAGGGGCTTCCATAGCCTTGGAAACTCATGACTGGTGCATAGGGAGATTACTGATGCCATAAACAGGAGTGTCAATTTGTAAAGTCAACAACAGGAGTCACTGTGTACTTACTCCTCATGTAGGATCTCTGTCCTTAATGTGCTGTACACTGAGGCTTAACGCTATAACGAGTACTCAAACAGTATATTTCACTTTGTGTTTCTATGGGGGTGCAAACAATTGAAATCTTTACTTAATGTACACTAAACTGATCTTCTGTAAAAAAAAAAAAAAAAAAAGAAATTATCAATTCCCAACTTGACTCTCACTGGGATTAAACATGACAATAGGTCTGATCTGATTTCATCATCATTTAAAAAAAAATCATCTATTATTTTTCACTTTATGTTTCTGTGTGGGAACAAACTGTTGAAATCCTTACTTAAGGTATACTAAGCTGATCTTCTGTATATTAAGAGAATCAAAAATGAATCTTGATGTGAATGGAAGGGGAGAGGGAGTGGGAAAGGGGAGGGTTGTGGGTGGGAGGGACGGTATGGGGGGGAAAGCCATTGTAACCCATGAGTCGTACTTTGGAAATTTATATTCATTAAATAAAAGATAAAAAAAAAAAAAAACTTTGTGTATTTTCAATGTACAGTAAAAAAAAAAAAAACCTGCTGAACTCAAATTTAAATGAACTCAAAGTCAACCCTAAGAGAGCAATAAATGCTTAGTATGATAATTTTCATTTTAGCAATAGAAAGGTTATAGTACCCTGCATGAACTTGATCATTTAAGGAATTAATTTGATGAAAATTTCTATGTAGAGAGAAAATGTCATGCTATATTAAAAGTGTTTTGTATTAATTCTAAAGAGATTAGAAAACACAGTCTCGATTGTTAAAATAACAAAATTAAAATCATATTCTGGAAAATATCATTAGTAATGGAACTTGAAGTATGTTTATTTTCTTAGAATTGTATCTATGAATTCATGAAATATATTCTCTTCATATTAATAAAAATTTTAAAATAAATTAAAATAAAAATACTGTAAACTGAGAAGAAATATACACTTTGAGTTTTGTGTGAAATAGGGGATGGTAAAACACCTTTTAATGTGAACCATTTCCACACCTTCCATAATGAATGGCTGGAAAGTGTATTGTAGGTTACATGGATGATAAAGAGAATTTTGTAAAAGGTAAAACAAAGAAAGAAGCAAAATACTTGTATAATTTTATTCATCCTCTTTTGTTTATCAAGAATAAGAAGAAACAATTAATCAAAATGAAATCATAGCATACTTCTCAAATATAACAGACCAGAAAAATGATAGCATCAAATGAGAAAATTAATTCACATATCAAGATGTGCACCCAAATAAGCCTTCCTACCTAAAAGCAAGTATAGAAACAAAGATTGTCAGCAAAATCTGAGGAATTCCAAAAATATGAAAAGTTTTCAGGTACCTAAGTGCCAAAATGTGGAAACAAATGTATCATCAAAGATACCAAAGACTTCAAACCATTTTAAGAGCAAGCGGGGTATAGCAACAAGGGTGAATTAACACTATGTTAATGACAACAAAAAAGGTTTTTATGTAAGATTGAAATAAGTTTGAATTCTACCAAGGAATGATTTTGAAAACTAATACCTTTAAAAATATATTTTTCTCAATTTTGTGCTTCATTAAAATTATGCATATAGTATATGTTTATGTAACTATGAAAAGATAATGACATTAATAAATATTACTAGTACTATAACAAGATTAAATTTCTTAAGATCTCAATTATATTTCTAAATATCTTAATCCCTGTTACTAGAAGAGAAGCAAACTGCCCTTCTGATGCCAACAACATGACTGCCATCAAGTGGTAACTCAAGCAATATTCAAATTTAACTGCATGATTTAAGTTCAACAATGTTTATTGTCTGATTTCTCTATTAAAATGTACTAAAGTATTTAATTCAGGGATTTTAAAATTAGGAACAATATTAATCTACATTAAATATATTCATTGTACTTAAGTCATCAGCCACAAATTCCTTTCCATTGGTAGCTCAAGAGTGAATGTGTGGGCCTGGCATCTGTGGTTTAGTAAATTAATCCTCTGCATGAGGCTCTGGCATTCCATTTGGGGGCCAGTTCTAGTCCCGGCTGCTCCTCTTCCAATCCAGCTCTCTGATGTGGCCTGGGGAAGCAGTAGAAAATTGCCCAAACTCTTGGGCCCCACACCTGCGTGGGAGACTGGGAAGAAGTACCTGGCTCCTGGCTTAGGATCTGTACAGCTTGGCCCATGCGGCCAATTGGGGAGTGAACCCACGGATGGAGGACCTTTCTCTCTGTCTCTTCTTCTCACTGTCTGTAACTCTACATCGCAAATAAACAAATAAAATGTAAAAATAAAAAGGTGAATGTGTGTCTATACGCATTTTCTTTATAGTTTAGATAGCCCTCACCTTTTTTCCTGCTGTTGAATTCCATTAAGTGGAGCATTATGATTTTGGCTATAATGTAAATAAAAAATGTATCTCAAAAAATTAATTTAAAAAATGATTTTAATTTACATCATATAGTTAAAGTGAGATAAAAACATGAAATATGTATTACAAGTTGCCAGTTGAGTAATGTCAGTATTAGTTGTGTGATATGATAGGAATCTAGAATCCTCCGCCACCTTTAAAGTTCTTATGATCATTTCTAAATAAATGGTATGAAACTACCTTTAAAATCACACCCAAATTTAAAGTAAGGATCTAACTATAAAACTATTTTTTAAATTATGCATATAAAAAGAATGTGGTGGATGTTCAAAGGGGTATTCCTCAAGTGCTTAAAAAGAAAAATTGGGAACACTAAGGGAAATTGTATCAACTACATAAAGAACCAAATTTCATCAAGATCAACAAAGTTGCTTTTCTTCTGGCAATACACATCACCAGGGAAATTCATTATTGTATTGAGTGTATGTTGTGTTTACATAGTTATAAATCATATAAAAATACTAAAACATGCTTCTACAATGGTCATTAAATACACAAGTGAGATTTGACACTTAAAGAAACACAACATTCATTTGGAAATCAGCCTCTTAGTTAAGAAAAAAATGTGACATCTTCAGTTAAGAAGGGTTTGGTTAGAGGCAGTATAAACTACATAATATTCATAAATACATCTTTTCATGATTGTCTCTCAAATACATTTTCCAGTATAATGTTTACTCTACTAACAACAAAATCAAATTTCAGAAAGAAGATGATTTGTTACATACTTCCTCTTGAATTTCGTCTCCTTAATCTTTTTAACACTTATTAAAACCATGAAATACAGTGCAATGCAGTCATTAACCAGCAATAGTTCATAATAATACGTATTAATACTGTAGTACAAAATTCTAACTAAAATAAGCCAAGTCATTTGACACTTATATTTAATTTTATAGTCTGTTACTTTCTCCAAAAGTGCATATCTCATACTGTTTTCCCAGGAAGTATATGATGATGATACATATATTCCTGTAAGTTTTTTGTCAGAACTTTGCCCATTAAATTATAAAAGGAAGAACTGCCATATAAATCCTACAGTAGTTCAATTTATTAGGTAATACTTTGGATGTTCCATGCACATCTCTGTTTTATGAAAAGTTCTGTTAAATTTATTGCCTTCTCATCTACTAAATCAGCTATATAGCTTCAAAAGTTAGGCAACCAGCTACTTCTGGCGTTGTACTTTCAAATTTTTTCTTAGTGCAAATCAATATACCACTTCTAAGTTTTTAGAAATGATTAATACCCAATTGCTAGCCTTGCCATCATTCTTAATTGCTTGGCAATTTTGCGAGGATATATAATTTTAACATCCAGCACAAATTGGAATGATGCCTTAAAATATTTTATAATTGCATAGATTATTACTGCATATCTCTTGTATCTCTTGCTGTTTCAGATATGCAGTTTACCTACAATTATGAACATAAGGTTACAAAAAGTATGCTCTGCCAATGGTATACACACTATTTGAAGAATTATTGAACCAACACCTACAATGTTAAAATGCTAAAAGTCTAAGCATAGTTTACATGAAAGTTGAGATTTTCCAAATATCTGCTCATATAACAATTGGGATGATGTCATTATCTATTTTTGACAAAAGTGTTAAAAATGAATTATGGCTAAACACTCTACTAGCAACAAAGTCTTCTGTAAATAAATGAGTCAGGTTGAATTTTTTCATCATGGTGAGATGAGAGCAAAAAAGAGAAGGGATAGAGGAAAAAGAATTATCACAGAGTAGTGTTTGTACTTTCAGGATCACACACATTGTAACTTGGAGACAACACTTTAATATCTTCTGGCTTCAAACTTGTATTTTCTTGTCCAATAAAATAATATAATGGCAACAAAATAAACATTTTAATGATCAATACAGAGTTTCCAACTTTTATTTTTTTTAGTAGGGGCATTAAAATCAAGCAAATCTAAAATTATTTCCCATCACTTTAACTACTTTATTATAGACTTTATTTTTTTATTTAGTAAATATAAATTTCCAAAGTACAGTTTATGGATTACATTGGCTTTCAATTACTTGAAAAACTTAAGTATTTAGATTAAAAATAAAGTAAAAATCTGCTTCATGTAATTTATTATTTAATAACAATATAAGTGAAAATTTATAATACATTCCTTTGGCCTTTCCAAACATTTTTGTTTTGTTCTTCAAAAATGGTAACATGTAATTTTGTGATTAGTGATAGAACTCATTCATCAAAATCTGGAATTTATAGATGCGAGAACCTGGACAAATTACTTAAAACTTCTATGTCTCAGATTAAATCCCTATTATTAAAATGAGAATAATAATAATTGTTTCATTTATATATATGATAAGCATTTTGAGATACTGCTTCTAAATGCCTCAGATTTAGAAATGTTTTTATGAAATCATTCACCATTGTGTTGTAACAGCTTTCTATCAATAACGTTATTTAGAATATCGGGGCTTCAATAATGTACATATTTTTGAAAGACTTATTTACTTACTTGAAAAGGAATTTTAGAGAGGCAGAGGCAGAAGCACAGAGAGAGAGAGAGAGAGAGACCTTCCATCTACTGGTCTGCTCCCCAAATGGCTGCAATGGCCAGAGCTGGGGCAATCCAAAGTCAGGAGCCAGGAGCTTCTTCCAGGTCTCCCACATGGTGAACAGGGGACCAAGGACTTGGGCCATCTTCTACTGCATTCCCAGGCCATACAACGCACAGAGCTGGATCACAAGTGGAGCAGCCTGGACTGGAACCACTGCTCATATGGATGTTGGCACCACAGGTGGCAGCTTTACCTATTTTGCTACAGCACTAGCCCCTTGAACATTATCTCTATGTGGATTATAATACTCATATTTACTATTCTAAATATTGTCTTTGTGTTTTAAATTAAATTTTCCTTTTCCTTTTTTATGGCATTACATCAGTTATTTTTGTTTGAAATATACACACCATCTATGTCAAAATTCATATAGCATATTCTTTTTAAATCATTGGATTTAGAATTGTATCAGGTGTTTCCAAGAGTTATTCTAAAGTGTAGTTAGTCAAAATTGGGCCTAAGGCTATGTTTGTTAATGTATTTCATAAGAACTTTTTTTTTCAGTATTCCTTTGTAGCTGCTATTCAAAATCCAAGACTACCTATGACACATCACAGAATCAAAGACAAATATCTATGAGTATTTCAATAGATGCAGAAAAAAGAATTTGATAAAATCCACTATTTCTTCATCATATAATCTTTCAACAAAGCACTTAAAGAGGGAACATATCTCAACACATTAAAGGTCATATATTCAAACTCACAGATAACATCACACTAAGTGGAAAACTTGAAGTCTTTCCCCCTATTATCCAGAACTGGAGGCCTAAGTTAAGGCAATCACAAAAGAGAAAGAAATAAAGAACACTGAATTTCAAAGTAGAAAGTGAAATCCCCCCTGTTTACAGAAAACATAATCTTACATAGAAAAACCATCAGGACTTCAACAGAAAACTATTAAAATGAATTTAGTAAATCTTCAGGATACAAAATAATCACAGAGAAATTCTGTAGCATTTCAATATGCTGACAGCAAATTATCTGAAAAGAAGTTAATGAAATAATCTTATTCATAATAAGTCCAAACAAAAACAATTAGGAATTGATTTAACAATGCATGTAAAAGATCTCTATTGTAAAAACTATAAAACATTCATGAACCAAATCAAAGAAGATACAAATAAACAGAAATATAACCTTGTGCTCATGGATTTAAAGAATAAAGATTATTAAATTGGCTGTACAATCCAGAGCAATCTATATATTCAGTGTAATGCATGATGTCCAACATCACTCATCTCCAAAAATGAAAAATGAATTCTAAAATTCATATGAGGCTGCAAAAGATGCAAAATTAGCAAAGAAACTTTAGTAAAAAGAACAAAGTTGCAGTCATCACACTACCCTACCTCATAACATACTACATAAAAACTATATTAAACAAAAATAACATGATGTTTCAAAAAAAAACCACACAAAATAAACAGAATAGAGAACTCAAAAACAAATCTATAACGACTGAATTTTGTCAAAGTGGCAAGAGCACTCACTAGTGAAAGAGTCATCTCTTTATTAAATGTGCCAGGAAATCTGGGTACCTACATGAAGGAAGAAAACAGGTCTGATCCCAACTCTCAGAAATTTTTTCTCATAATAAATTAAAAACTTCCAAATAATACCCCAAACTATGAAACTGCAAGAATAAACCATGTAGGAAATGCTACATGACATTGATCTGGCAAGAATTTTTATATATAATTTCAAAAATGCCATGGCAACATATGCACAGATAAATGGGCTACATCAAAGTAAAAGCTGCACAGCAAAGAAAACTATTGACAAAATGAAGAGACAACCTACAGAATGGAAGAAAATATTTAAAAATTATGAATTTGACAAGGGGTTAATGTCCAGAATTTATAAAACAATCAACTCACTAGTAAAATCCCAAACATTCAAATTAAAATTGGGTTTAAAATCAAAATAGGTATTTCTCAAAGGAAGGCATGCAAATGGCCCACTGATATATGTAAAAAAAAAAAAATCTCAACATCATTAACAATGAGGAAAATGAAAACCAAAACAATGAGATATCACCTCTTCCCAGTTAGAATGCCTACTGTCAAAGACAAGAAGTAACAAACACTGGACTGCATGTGGAGAAATGAGGATTACTAAAGATTGTCAGTGGGGATGTAAATTAGTACAGCCTTTTTAGAAAACAGCATGAAGATTCCTCAGAAATTTAAAAACAGAGCTCCTTTGCAATTCAGCGATCCAACTACTGAGCATATGGTCAAGTAGAGTGAAATCCGTATACAAGACATCTGCACACACATGTTCATTTTACCACTGTCCACTAGTTAAGATTTGAAGTCAACCTAAATATCCTTCAATAGACAAATTGATAAAATATATTATTGTACTGATCTCATTACAATTCAATTTTAGAATATTATTTGGTGCTTTGGTGTTTGTAAATAGAATTAGATTTTTATTTGCTGTATATTGCATAATTTTAATTTTAGATGAAATGTAAAAGTAAATATTGATGTAATATATATTATAACCATATAGCTGGAATCAGCAAGGATAACTACTTTCACCTTTGCTATTACACAGAGCCATTAAGCAAGAAAAAGAAATCAAAGGGATACAAACTGGAAAGAAGGGAGTCAAATTATCCCTATTTGCAGATGATATTGTTCTATATATAGAGTAACCAAAAGACTCCACTAAGATGATTGGAGCTTATAAAAGAGGCTGGTATAGGGGCCAGTGCTGTGCCACAGTAGGTTAATCCTCCGCCTGTGGTACTGGCATCCCATACGGTCGCTGGTTCCAGTCCCAGCTGCTCCTCTTCCAGTCCAGCTCTCTGCTGTGGCCTGGAAAAAGTGGTAAAAGATGGCCCAAAGACTAGGAGAAGCACCTGGCTCCTGGCTTCAGATCAGTGCAATGCGCCGGCCGCAGCGCGCTGGCCGCGGCGGCCATTGGAGGGTGAACCAACGGCAAAAGGAAGACCTTTCTCTCTGTCTCTCTCTCTCTCACTGTCCACTCTGCCTCTCAAAAAAAAAGAAGATGGCTCAAGTTCCTGGGCCCCTGAACCTGCATGGGAGACCAGGAAGAAGCATCTGGTTCCTGGCTTCCGATCAGCACAGCTCCGACTGTTGCGGCTATTTGGGGAGTAAACCAATGGAAGGAAGACCTTTCTCTCTGTCTCTTCTTCTCACTGTCTGTAACTCTACCTCTCAAATAAATAAATAAATAAATCTTTAAAAAAAAGAGTTTGTTATAGTGTCAGTATATGAAATTAAGACACAAAAATCAATAGCCTTTGTGTATGCCGACAATGCCATGGCTGACAAAGAATGTCTAAGATCAGTCTCATTCACAATAGCTACAAAAAATTAAATATCTTGAAATAAATTTAACCAATGAAGTTAAAGATCCCTAAGATGAAAAACACAAAACAAATAAGCAATCCAGTTAAGAAATGGGCAAAGGACTTGAACAGGCATCTTTCAAAAGAGGAATTTCAAAGGGCCAACAGATATGGAAAAATGATAAGTCACCCACCATCAGGGAAATGCAAGTCAAAGCCACAATGAGGTTTTACTTCACCTCAATTAGAATGAGGCTCATACAGAAATCAACAAACAATAAATGCTGGTGAGGATGTATGTGGAAAAGTACCCTAATCCACTATTGGCAGGAATGTAAACTGGTACAGCCATTGAGGAAAACAATATAAAAATACCTCAGAAATCTGAAAATAGATATCCTAAATGACCCAGCAATCTCACCGCTGGGAATTTACCCTAGGGAAATGAAATTAGCATGTGAAAGAGTTATCTGTTCCCCCAGGTTTATTGCAGCTCAATTCACAGTTTCTAAGATGTGGAATCAACCCAACCATCAACTGTTGACTGGATAAAGAAATGATGGTGTATATATACACTATGGAGCATTACTTGGCTTTAAAAACAAAAATGAAATCCTGTCTTTTGCAACCAGATGCACAAAATTAGAAACCATTATATTTTGTGAAACAAACCAGTCCCAAATAGACAGATATAATACTTTTCCCTGATTCAAGATAACTAAAACAGTACATGAAATATAATGTATTGGAGTAAAATAGACATTTTGAGATTTGATGATTGTTTACAGACCTTGTCTCTAACGAACAATGATTTTTTTTCTTCTTACTATTTGTTGAAATTTTTACTTAGTGTAGGGTTAATCTTATGAGTATCAGGTAAACAGAAAATAGATCATTATAAAAATTAAGAGATGGAAAAAAAGAGGAAGGAGGAGGAAGGGTGGGAGCATGGGTGGGAAAGAGGTTACGATGGGAAGTATCAATCTGTTCCTAAATCTATATGAACGAACTACATGAAATGTGTATACCTTAAATAAAAAATTATAAATATATAAAAATACAATTTAAGTATTATGAAATGGACTTATGCTGACTGTTAACATGAAAATATGGATGCATGGTCTGAGATCTGTAACAAGTCATTTAGAATCATTTTAATTAAGAATATTCACACATACAGTGGAATACTGTTCAGCAGTATAAATCACGAAATCCTGTCATTTATAGCACATTCAACACACTAAGAGAATGCTAAGTTCACTGAAATAAGCCAATTACAGATAGACAAAAAACATGATCTCACTCATATGTAAACCTTAAAAATCCTTAAACCATAATAAAGAAATGAAAATTATTTAAAGTGATGGGTTTGGTAATTATTCTGATGTGATACTTACATGATGTATACAAAAGGACTTCTAAAAATTCATGGAAAATGGAATTGAAAGACAATGTTGGGGGGTGGGGCTGTGCCATAGCAGGTTAAGGCCCCAGCCTGCAGCACTGGCATCCCATATGGATGCCGGTCAAGTCCCAGCTGCTGCACTTCCAATCCAGCTCTCTGCTATGGCCTCTTAAAGCAGCAGAAAGATGGCTGAAATCCTTGGGCCTCTGCACCTGTGTTGGAGACCCAGAAGAAGCTCCTGGCTCCTGGCTTCGAATCAGCTCAGCTCTGGTAATTGGTGTCCTTTGGGGAGTGAACCAGCGGATGGAAGACCACTCTCTCTCTCCCTGGCTCTACCTCTCTGTATAACTCTGTCTTTTGATAAATAAAATAAACCTTTTTAAAAAGAAAGAAAATGTACATTTTCTATGGACCTTTTGAAACCCATTTATATGTGAGTCAAAACACATAGTATCCAATAAATATGACCAATTGTTATGGCTCAATCAAAAATCAATGTAAATAGCAGAAATTTATATTGATGTTAATAGATAACTATACCTATAATTATTTAGTATATTGACTTCATTCCAAAATCTGTTTTGACTTATTGCCCTTGTCAACACTCTTAAGGAACAGTGGATTTTCTACTTACTTCTTGTTGACTTTTTTATTTAATGAAGGGTAAAGCATGTGATTATAAAGAAAATTGAAAGTAGGTCGCTGTAAAAACTAAAAGAAAAATAAGAAAAGAAGCATGAGGGAGAGTGGGAGTAAAGGAGAGAGAGAGGGAGGATGGGGTGGGATCTATCATTATGTTCTTAAAACTGCATATATGAAATACAAGACATTTTCCTTTTATATAAATAAAAAAGTAAAAAAGATGAAATATTATTAGATGATTTCATGTTTAGGAATTCAATTTATTTTGTTTTACTGCCTATCATATAACTTTAATTTTAAGTGAAATTTGATAGTAGATTGAGATCTTTAACACTATAAATATATGAAAAGTAAAATATTAATGAATTAAATAGATTAATATCCTTAAAATATCTTTAAAAATTCTGATATCCTCTCATAAGTCGTTTAGCATATTCTTTATTTAAATAAAATTTTTATTAATTAAGACATTTGTAATTGTATTACTTGTTATATACAACACACATATCAAAGATATCAAAAAAAGTAGAACAAAAACATCATTAACCATGCAGAAGTTATTGTTGTTAACGTTATTTTTCACATCTTGTGTCTATACATATACATAAATTAAATGACAAAAGGGCTCAAATTATAGAAAAAATAGGTTACTTCACTCATACCATTTCAAAAAAATAATTACATATATTTTCTTGAAATTTAAACGTGTAAAATATATAAAAGTAGGATTGTTAATGACAAATCCTCAAAATCTTTCTAAAGATAAAAAAGATTACAAAAATCACTGAATTTGAAGTTATTGTATCTTAGCATGTTTTTATTTGGTGTAATTCTTTTAACAAGTTTATTTATTCATTTGAGAGTTCAGTCACAGACAGAGAAAGGGAGAAATAGAGAGAGAGGTCTTTTATCCGCTGGCTAACTTCCCTGAGGACCACTGTGGCCGGAGCTGGGTCAATCTGAAGTCAGGAGTCAGGAGCTTTTTCCGGATCTCCCACATGCGTAACAGGGGCCCAAGGATTTGGGTCATCTTCCACTGCTTTCCCAGGCCATAAGCAGAGAGCAGGATAAGACGAGTAGCAGCCAGGACATGAACTGACACCTATGTGGGATGCCGGCACTGCAGGCAGAAGCTTAGCCTAGTGCATAACCGTACTGGCTCCTAATTTTAAAATTTTAAGATTTATCATTTTTAAATATTTCTGTGATATTCACTTTAGAGATAGATATCATTTACATACAAATTTATACTATTTTTCTTAAAAACAGGGATATTAATACTACAAAATGTGGGTTTCATGCATTGGTTGTAATTAAGAATACACTGAGACAGGAAGAATCAACTATGATGTTAACAATGTGAGTTTTGAGAGATTCTGTAAGCTTCTATACTGAAATATTTGATCTCTTTCAAAATAAACAATATATACTGGGCTACTCTAAGTCTTCAGAATTTTTAAATTGCTTTATTTTGCTATGCAAATAAGCTACCCTTTCTGAGGTGTCATTCTAATATATTGAAGCAAAATTCTTAGATATCCATTGTTGTTGACAATGTTTTACCATTTTGTCTTAAAGACGACATGCATATTAACTTTCCTGTTTCATTGTTCACTTTAATGAGAGTATTGTTGACACAAGGTCCATATACAAGATTATAATCTATTAATTTTCCAACAGACTTCTCAATATAAGGGCATTGTCCATGTTTAGCTTTTGCCTGACAGTCAAATAAGGAAAATATTTTTTAAGGGAATGGGCATTTAGCCTTGGAGTTAAGATGACCACATCCTATATCAGAGTATCTAGGTCCAATTTCGGGCTTGAACTCTGGCTCATGAGTCCAGCTTCCTCCTGATTGACACTCTGAGAGGCAATGGTGATGGTTTCAATAAATCGGTTCTGGGCCATCAAAGAAGGAGGTTCCTTTCTCTGAAGAGAGGACAGAACTTCCACTTTGACCATGGCCTTGTCTAAATAAGATCAGAGCTGGCAATCTCAAGAGTCTTCCATAGCCTTGGCAGCTCATGACAAGAGCCTCGGGTGATTACTGACATCATAAATAAGAGTGTCAATTGTTAAATCAACAACAGGAGTCACTGTGCGACTATTCCCCATGTAGGATCTCTGTCCTTAATGTGTTGTACTATGTGAATTAACGGTATAACTAGTACTCAAAGAGTACTTTATACTTCATGTTTCTGTGTGGGTGCAAACTGTTGAAATCTTTACTTAGTATATACTTAGTTTATCTTCTGTATATAAAGATCATTGAAAATGAATCTTGATGAAGAATGGGATGGGAGAGGGAGTGGGAGATGTGATAGTTGCAGGTGGGAGGGTGATTATGGGGGGAAAAAGCCACTATAATCCAAAAGTTGTACTTTGCAAATTTGTATTTATTAAAGTTAAAATAATATATATATATACACATACACAAAAATAAATAAATAAATAGGTTCTAGCAACACAAGTGGGAGACCTGAATTGAAATCACAACTTCTCCATAACCTAGTTGCAACCTTGGGGAGTGAATTTGTGGATGTGAGTGCTCTTCTATCTTTCTACTATTCAATCAAATATGAAAAATTTAAATCAAACTAATATAAAAATTAAATTTTTTCAGCAAGAGTACTAAAAACTAAAAGCAAGCTTTCCAAATGCTGACATTATGTAAATGCCATTCTCTTCTATTAATTTGTTCAGAGAATTAGTGAAAATTCAAAATATAAAATTTTATTTCTTAAGCAAATTTTAGGGACAAAGCTATATATCTTTAAAATGCATTTAACATCTACAGATGTGTGTTTCTATGCTGATTCCAAATTCTTTGTGCAGTAAATCAATTATTTGAAATAATACCTGGATAAAAGACACCTATTTGGAAATATGAGCTCTGGACAAAAGAAAAGTAGCTAAATGTTTGTCTATATTCTGCCTAGTTTTTCTTTAAACATACTACTAAGATATAACTGAGACATCTGCAGCACATGGAAAGGCAGTAATGTGTGAAGCAGAGGGAGCGCGCATTCTCTGCCTCTCACAGTAAATAAGATTGCTTTTCTCTTTTTGGAGTACTCATTTCTTATTCACAGAAGCATGCAAATGGAATAACTTTCAAGTCTTAAAGACTTTGTGGTATTTGATAATACCCATGGGGGAGAATTTTTGTCTTTGACTTTCTGTGCTCGCTTTCAAATTGCTGCACATTTGTATGGCTAGATTGACAACTAAGTCAGTGGCTTCATATAAAAAGTACTTACAGAGCTTTCCTATGATAATAAGTGCTCTAGAGAGCTCTGGACCTCCTACTCTCCACCTTCTCCTGGGCTGCGTTCAGTAATTGCTTTATCCTTTATAGGGACTATATTTCAGATTGCTCCAATTGCGTTTGAAATGTGATGATTGCAAATGCTTTTTCTGCTTTATTCTCTGTTTCTAGATGGTGCTTTATTTTTTTAGGCATGTCACTTTATCTTTGTTTACCTTGCATTTAGTTTGGCAGTGTTTTGAGATAAAGTAGCGGATTCTGAATCTCATTAATATAACTATTTTCGCTTTCCATTGTAAGCCTCACTAGAATTCTAGTCTGAAAGGAACTTTCAAAGCAAGCCTGTTTTCACAGCACTGACAAAATTTGCTGTATATCATATAATATTGCATGGCACCCTCATTCATTTATGTTTTTTTTTTCTTGTTTTACAGATTCCTAAGGTCACTGAATGGCTCACAAAATCATTCTAGAACTCTCTAAGTTGATTATCACTGATCTGAAGACGTGCGTATTTTAGCTAGAAAGAAAGAGAGATAATATATTCTTCCCCAGTTCATCAAAATTGTGAGCTTTGTGTCTTTCTTTTAGAAAAATAATTCATAATTATAGAAAATATAATTAGATGATCATGACTGTATAAGAATGGTATTGATTTAATTTAATGACTCTCAGATATGAGATTCAAAAAGAAGAAAACCAAATTGAATCTTTAAACAACAATAAATGTTGTTGAATACATTTTACTGTTGGACATTTTTGTGATTTTCCAAGTTGGCTCATTAAATTTCAAATCAATAGAATACAAAATTGCAGGTGATGATTTTAAAGGTAAACAGAGCATAGGATATTTAATTACAGCAAATTAATAGATAATGTGGGAACAAATAGTTCGCATGGGTATCTGTATATTTATGATGTATGAAATAAGAAAATGAAGATAACTTTCTAGAAAAGTCATCAACAAAATATATAGTACCTAGGAAAAATATTAAGATACATAGCATTCTCATTAGAAGTACTTCTAAGAACTTTAATTATAGTATTTAATTTAGTTTTGAAGAATGGATTTAATTTCAAGAAGAATTGATTTTCTTTTCTAATTACAAAATACTAGAAAATCAACTATTTGAGCAAAATGTTTTGTTAAATAACAAATAGTTCAGGTTCTCTGCAGCAGAGGCACATGTTATGATAAATTACAACAGGATTAAAAGGGATTTTCAAATAAATTAAAAAATGATTATTTTTGCTTTTTGGATAGCCATTGGTAGTCACTGACCATTTTGGAGTCCATGTGTTAAAATAAAATGTATGTGTTAGGATGATATTTTGAGAACAGAATAGAGTTGATGAAAAATAGAGAAAACTGGGCACATATTAAGGGAACAAGTAATCAAAGAGGAACAAATAAATGTATTTGAAACATAAAAATATAATAATTATGGGCAAACATAGCATAATATTTCCAAACATGAATGTGAGTCACGTTTACAAAATAAAATGTAGAGGGAAAAGAAACTTCAGTGGCAGAACTTTAGAAATCCATCATTTTATGACCACTATCTCAAAAATAAATGTGTAATGCAATTCAACCAAATTTTGAAATTTAATGTGAACCACGTGTGATGCTTTATCAATGTTATACACTTTAGCTTCATAATGTCAATGCAAGATGGGAGTCATTGTTACCAACTGATGAAAAATAAGATTTAGTATTGTGTGATATGCCCAAGATCATATTATTCTGACCCAAATCTGTGTCCATAATCCACTTTTGTCCATCACTGTATGCTATAAGTTGATTAGACTTAAAGGGAGAAAAGGAAAGAATCAGAGGAAGAGAGAGAAAGAGAGAGAAAGAGAGAGAGAGAGAGTGAGTGAGCTTCTAGAGAATAGTCATTGAGTTTGTTGCATTTAAAAATAATAAAAAGCCTTGGATTTATCGATCTTTAAAACCATGACAATATTTGAATAAATTGTAGAGGAAGATGTCTCATTGCAGAGAAATAAACACATTCATTCTTGTCTGAAAAGTCTGACTTTTATTTGAAAGGTTCATAGCTGGTAAACATCTTGAAACATCAGTTACTTTATCAATATTGAGGAGAAATATTCTTCTCTGTTATGGATACTAATACAATACATATAAAGCACTCACAGAGGTGATGATTTGTTAGGTAATTAAAAAAGGACATCTATGCATATATGCACCATAATTATGCAAACAATCAATAGTAGAAGCGTACAATTTCTAAATGTATTGTTTTAGCTACCAGTGATTGAATATTTATTACATGCAAAGAATTATACATTACATTGATCACAATCAAGTAAAAAATGTTTCTCCATTTTTTACATTAAATTTCTTAAATTTCAAAATAGATTAAGAAAGCGGTGACCTCACAGTCATTATCAGACTTAACTGCATAGTAACAAGCACTTTTCTTTAGCCCTTCTTAATCAGCAATTCTACAATGGCATCACAACTTAATCAATAAAAAAGAAACATTTATTGCTCAACAGATTACACACCAAAGAGATAGGCAAGAGATATGTACAGTGTCCCAAAATTTAAAAATCTAATAATACTCCATTTTCATGGTGATAGAGAAAGTACACGGGATTGTGGATGATTGTGTATAATATGAAATTTTTCTTTAAAAGAGTTATAAAACTATTCCACTTTTATATCTTTAGCTTCATTTTTCTAATGATTTGCATACCAATTAGTTCATTATATTTTCCTTTCACTGTATTTACTCAGTTTTTGTGCAATTGACATTAATGAAAAGAATTTTATGATGTATTCTAACAGGCATTAGAAAGGATGTAAGGAATTTAATGTTTCTGTGAATAAAATTACATAACTATTCAGACCTAAATTTAACTTATTCATTACTGCAAAATTCAACTTAAGTAAAGCCAAACTTGAATGACTGGGCTGATATTATAGCAAAGCACATAAAGATGACACCTGTGATGCTGGCATCCAACATGGGCACTGGTTCAAGGTCCAGCTATTCAACTTCTGATCCAGCTCCCTGATGATAGCCTGCCACCCAAGTTGTGGCCATTTGGGGAGTGAACCAGCAAATGGAAGATTTCTCTCTCTCTCTTTCCCTCCCTTTCTCCCTCTTTCCTATTCTCCCTCTATCCCTCTTTCCCTCTCTCTTTTTCTCTGTGTAAATCTGCTTTTCTAAAAAGTGAATAAATCTTTAAAAAAACATGTAAATGATATGCAAGACATAAAGCAAAATGAGTAGAAATAGTCAAATATAGGAGAGGAGCACTTTTAAAGTTGGAAAGCAAATGCCTTAAATATATTGAAAGGAGGTAAACTAAAATACATGAAGAATTGATGGTTCAATATAGTGAGATCTTCTGAATAGTAAATAAATTACAGCCCTTCTGTAGTTTGGTGCGTACTACACTGTATAATCACAATGTTTAAATGAAGTAGCACATAATGAGAAACTAGAACGTTTAGACTCAATGAGCTGTATTCACACTTTATGAATTTTCCACAAGCTGTTAGGGTGTCCTCATCCAGATTATATTTACTGTCTGCATTATGGAATATTTCAAGTCACATCTTCCTTAGATACTGTCTTTATTCTATACTTCCTGACTGATGAATTACCAAAAATGTGTGATTTTGACCAGCTATAATAAAGGTATATTAAATAGATAAACTGAATTTTAAAGTCAGCTTATTATAATAAAATATTGCTAAATGACATAATTGCATTGTATCTAATGTACTAATTTCTAGAAATTTATATTAATTTGCTAAAATGCCTATGAATCATGACTGATTTTAATTTTAGCATAATGGCACCATGATTTTAAAAATGGGAACACTGAATTCCATATTCTTGTAAAGGTGGCAGCATATTAGTGATTCTGTGCTCCACTGATTTTCTGAAAGACTTCATTTTTATTCTCTTTCTCCCTCTCTCCACACACACACACACACACACACACACTTCCCAATGATTTTGTTTTATGGTGTCTGATTTAATTTTTCAATTTTATGATTATGTGAATACAATATGCATTCCAGTAGAAACCATATTTTGAATTTGAATGCATTTTAACTTATGATATTTTCAACTTACAATAAGTTTATTGAGATTTTTATACCTAAGTCAATGTGCATCTGTACAACACCATATAAAGAGATCCAGATACAATTTGAAATATCTTCTCAATTCATTATGTAATGCTGTCAATCACTTCAGAATATATTCAGTATATTATAAATCTTTCTTATTATGTCAACTCATTCAGATAAATATGAATATATTTAAATACAGAAGCTAAAGTTTACGTTTCTACATGCCTGGGCTAAGGAACAGCATGTTTGGTAAAACAGGTGTCTTAATATTGCTGTGAAGGTATTTTGAGGACATGATTAGTGTTTACAATAAAATTCCTTCGAAGAAAGGAGATTAAGGATGGTAATATGGATGCGCCTCATCCAATCAGTGGCCTTAAAAATTAAAATTGAAGTTTACTGTAGTACAGAAATCTTATCTGAGTTTCCATCCTGACATCCTACCCTACTGATTTAGATTTGCTGTAGTTGCGTGCATTTATTCTTTGAAATAAATAACTTTATATAGAAGTCTAATTTTAAAATAAATCTTATGTGTACATGAGTTTTTTTTTCATGTATATATGTGTTTATACATGTGCGTATGGAGTCTGTAAGCATCTGTCTGTTCAAGGAGTCATACAAAATTTCATGGAAAATGTGAATTTAAAAACTATGCGGAGCCTGTGCTGTGGCGTAATAGGTAAAGCCACTGCCTGTAGTGCCAGTACACCATTTGGGCACCAGTTCGAGTCCCAGCTGCTCTACTTCCAACCTAGCTCTCTGCAGTGGCCTGAGAAGACAGTAGACAATGGCCCAAGTCCTTGGGCCCCAGCACGTGTGTGAGAGACCTGGAAGGAGATCCTGGATCCTGGCTTCAGTTCAGCTCCAGCACTCGCAGCCATCTGGGGAGTGAACCAGAGGATGAAGACCTCTCTCTCTCTCTTCATCTCTCTCTCTCTCTCTCTTTGTCTCTCTCTACCTCTGCTTCTCTGTAGCTCTGCATTTCAAATAAATAAATAAATCTTTAAAAAGATACATGAATCTCAAAATTGTGCCACAATAAGCTTATCTTTAAATTGTAATGATGCATGAAGGTTTTGAAGTTCCCTTGTACATATTTCATAATATATACACATATATATGCACATATAAAAAACTTCGAACATTTTACATATTAGTTGGGAAAATTGGTTTTCTGAAAGAAAGTAGAAATGAAGAATACAGAAGATTACAGACATAGTTCACATAGATCAATAAAACATATGTCCCAAAAGGAAGAGCATAAAAAGAGAGTGAAAAGGATTATTACAGAATTTACAATGTTTTCCTTTGGATTTTCTTATAAAATGAAAAGAGACTGGCTGAGAGAGAAACCCCTTTTCACAGAGGAAGGCTAACACAATTTTTCAGGCTCACCATGTAAAGTACAATTTCAAACCATTTATATTATCCTTATCCTCTGCAAACATGAATAAAATGAAAGAAACAGAAGAAATCAAAGGCAAATAAAGTGGAAAATGCAAACAAATGTAGTTAATCACAAATTATCATGTTTCTCTCAAATACATAAAGCTATCAACATTTACCAAAATAAAGAAGGCCATATTTTCTTCTTTTATTCTGCCAGTGTTTAAACCCCTGTATTTTAGTTAAAACTTTTGGAATGAGGGTTTCTCCTGAAATAATTTATTTGCAAGTTATTGGTGTATATAATGCTCAAATGTGACAAGTATACAGTGAAATTCTAATGACCACAAATGAGGAAGTAAATAATTACCCCATTATTTGGGGGATTTGCATTTCACTTACAGAATAGGAGAAAAGAAGTTCCCTAGAGAAAAGATTGCAGATGTTTATGATAGCTAATTTAGTTTAGCCGAATGTTCACTAAAGTAGTAACGGATGGCTTGAGCATCTAGAACTTTGAAACTCATTAAAAAGAATAGTGGAATAATAGCTGAGAGATAAGTCCTCTGTGAGTTAACAGATTGGAAGAATATTTGCATAGGGCTTTCTGAATCAGCACTGAATAGAAATATTAGATAACTTATAAATGTGAGCTACATATATAATTTAAACTTTCTAGGAGCTACATTAATAAAATATAATTACACAAGAGAAATTCATTTAACAGCATATTCTATTTAAACCAATATATCCAAATTATTATCATTTCAGCATGTAATCAATATAAAAAGTACTACTAAAATATTTTGTATTCATTTTTCATATTAAGTCTTCACAATGTGACGCATTTTGAATTTATAATGCATCTCAATTAAATTTATACATTTTTCAGTTGCTTAATATTCACATGTGGATAATGATTACTGTAATAGATAAAGTCATTGCAGAGCAATGAACTTCAACTTTGAGCTGACAAATTCCTGGACCCATCCAGAGAAATAGGAGGCTGCAGTATGAAATGCTCCTACCAATGCCTTTGCCTTTCTTTTAAATATTGACAAAAACAATAGAGCTTCAGTGTAGAAAAACTGGAGACTAGGTGTAAGTACAAAATAGAAAAAAAATCACAATGCCTCTCAGTTCATACCATGTATGTAAATTTTGTGCTTGTGCTTCTAGACATAAACATACATATATATGTATGTTTCTTGTATTATCACTGCCCAGAATTTAGTTTTTCATTTAATATTATATATTGGTATATTACAGTGTCAAAGATACATTGTTAAAGTGGATGTTATTTCATCATAATGATGCACCATCACTATTTTTGGGCAAAAATTACTAATGCCTTAGGTATACCACCAGAAATTCCTCTTTAGTTGGTCTGGAAAAATGTTAACTACTGGTTTTGAAAAGCCCCTTAAGTGATTGAAAAGCTATGAAAATCTTGGTCTGAGACTCAAGCAAAGTGTTATGAATTGCCTTGAAGAGGGATAAGTAACAGGGAGGATGAATTGAGCGACACCATGTGGGTCTATTTCACATCTCTTGGAACTAAAGGTAAGTTGCCTTTTCTTTCAACACTATCTAACTACAGCTTTTGGGATAATGACTGTGTGTGAAGAGTGAAGTTTTAATCTCAAAAGCATGTGGTGATCTTTGAACTCAGTCACAATAGTGGATACATTCACTTGATTTTTGCAATCTGTACGAAATTCTGAAGAGGATTTCAACTGAAAAGGTATAATGCAGAAGAGATTTTCCTATTCCAGTACTTATTCAGAAAAACTAACTACTACTACTAAGAGCTTTGTTTTATAAACAATTCAAAAAAGTACCCAGACTCTTTTCTGTTTGCTTTTCTTTTTCTTTTTGTAGTGCTATGGTATCAGCATGTTTTGGGAATAATCATGAGCAATTCTAATACAGATTATGTTCTATATCTTCTTCAATATGTGTGTCTCATCATCATAGAAGTCATAATCGTAGAGCTTCTTAGACAGGAGTTTTATCAAATGAGCCTTTGTTTACATGTACACACATGTGGATGCAAATAATACATAAACATAAATATGCAAATAGAGGAATTGCAAAGAGTTCATGGAAAATATAAGTAAAAGATTGGTTTATTTTGGTACGAAAAGTTTGAAATTCAATGTATACAAGCATTTTCAAAAAATATGATAGAAAATGTATATTATGAAAAACTATTCATAGATTTAATTTCTTTGGACCAAAATAAACATGTTTTAATTACATTTTCCACGAAGTTGAGAAGTTCTCTCATACCTAAAGATAAAATAGATAGATATCACATATGTAGAATTTCATTCAAGACTAGGGGTGTTCAAAATTATCGCATCTCAAAAGTGTCAGTTTTGCTCCTATATATTACATTTTGGTTACTCTATTTGTTACCACATTTGTCATTTTATGACTGGCTTATTTCACTAAGTATAGAAGAAGACATGAAAAAGTGGAAATATCTTCCATGTTCATGGATTGGAAGAATTAACATCTTCAAAATGTCCATACTACTGAATGCAATTGATAAATTCTATGCAATACTAATACAAATACCAACAACACTCTTCTCAGATCTAGAAAAAATGATGCTAAAATTCATATGTGTCGCTCCCCCTCTTCGTGGAGGAACGACACAGGACCCTGCGCTGTTCTTTTGTCTGCTCGGCCCTCCCCGGGTTTGCTGCTGGTTCTTCCCGGGTTGGCTACCGTCCTTCCACCTCCGTGGAAGGACGGTTCCCCCTGCCACTTTCCCCACTTCCGCTGGGGAGCGGCACACTGCCGGCCGGCTCTCTCGGGGGCTGCACAGGTGTTCCTTCAGATAGATGTTCCCGGTGCATGTTGTCTCTCTCCTCCTTTATAGTCCTCTTCCACCAATCCCAACTCTGCTACCCACACGCCGAGTACGCTGCTCTCCTCCAATCAGGAGCAGGTCCTGCTGTTTATTGGTTGAACTGGAGGCAGCTGTGTAGAAGCTGTTTCCTCCTCTCCCTGCGCCATATTGTGGGAGAGCAGATGCATAGAATAAGTCTTAATTCCAGTAACTTAGTCTAGTCCGAGTTGCTCCCAGTTGCTCCCCACAATATGGAAACACAAGAGATCCTGAATAGCTAAAGCAATCTTACACAACAAAAACAAAGCTGGGGGCATCACAATATCAGACCTCACGACACACTACAGGGCAGTTATAATCAAAACAACCTTGTACTGGCACAAAAAACAGATATTTAGACCAATAGAGCAGAATAGAAGCCTAGAAATAAATTCAGACATCTACAACCAACTTATTTTTGACAAAGGAGAAAAAATAAATTCCTGGAGCCAAGACAGTATCTTCAACAAATGGTGCTGGGAAAACTGTATCTCCACATACATTAGTATGAAACAAGACCCCTATCTCATACTTTACACAAAAATTCACTCAAAATGAATTAAAGACCTATATCTACAATGTGAAACCATAAAATTACTAGGGAGCACTGGGGAAACCCTACAAGACATTGACATAGGGAAAGACTTCTTGGAAAAGATCCCAGAAGCACAGGCAATCAAAGCCAAAAATAACAAGTGGACTCCATCAAACTGAGAAGCTTCTGCACTGCAATAGAAGCACTCACCAAAGTGAAGAAGCAACCAACAGAATGGAAGAAAATATTTGCAAACAATGCAACTGATTAAGGATTAACTTCCAGAATCTATAAACAGCTCAAGGAACTCAATAACAACAAAACAAACAATCCAATTAAGAAATGGACAAAAGAACTGAACAGACATTTTTCAAGAGATGAAATTCAGATGGCCAGCAGACACATGAAAAAGTACTCAGGATTGCTAGCCATTAGGAAATGCAAATCAAAACCACAATGAGGTTTCACCACACCCCCATTAGAATGGCTTGCATATTGAAATCAACAAACAAATGCTGGTGAGGATATGGGGAGAAGGATAACTTAATCCACTGTTGGTGGGAATGTAAACTGGTACAGCCACTGTGAAAGACAGTATGGGGATACCTCTGAAAGCTGACTATAGACCTACAATATGACTCATCCATCCCACACCTGATAATTTATCCAAAGGAAAAGAATCAGCATATAAAAGAGTGATCTGTCCCTCCATGTTAATTTCAGCTCAATTTACAATAATTAAGATATGGAATCAACCCAGGTTTCCATCAAATGAAGACTGGATAAAGAAATTATGGTATACAAACACACATACACACATAAACACACTATGGAATACTACACTGCCATAAAAAATGAAATCTTGTCATTTCCAACAAAGTGGATGCAACTAGAAACTATTATACTTAACTAGTTCTTAATACATATGTAAATATAGAGAAATTTCTGTCAAAGTCATCTGACAGGTTGAAGGCTGAAGGTGTTGTACCTGTTGCAAATGTATCACTCATGATAGCAAAGTATAACATGTGGATCAGCAGATTTTTATAAACATTTTCATTCTTTGGTGTAATATAACAGTAATTTCTGTGAGCAGCAGCAAATGACAGTTTGCTTCATAGAAACCAAAACTTAATTCTTACTATAATCTAGTGATCTTTGAATTTGCCCCTTACTAAATCTCTGGAAGCAAATTTATTTCCAAAACAACAGTAGATATTAAGGGTAGTATGTTTTTGTTCTATCCATAGGGAATAAGTTCCAGAACCACAACCACCACCAATCTGTGGATACCAAAATTTAACCTCTATGAATGTTCGAGGTTTCTACCTAAAATGCTGTCTCATTTACAAATAAAATGCAAACATTCTCCCATAACCTTTTATCATATTGTATACAACGTTAAAACTATGTAGATATTCATTATATTGAATTTGTTAGGAAATAATGTTAGGGAAAAGTATCTAAATCCACTCGTTACAAACACAATATATTTTCCCAATATTTTTTGATCTTCAGTAATCTATGGATGCAAAATCTACTAAAAGGAAAGGCCAACTGTATTAGGATGACAACCTGTCCTCCTCGCAAAAATAAACTAAGTGATTCAGTGAGTGACACAAGCGAGCTGAGCCAACCAACCTATCCTTCAGACTAAGATTAGGTATCACTTGGTTGCTTCCTATAGAACCTATAGCCTCTGAGTGACCTTCTTGAGTACAAATTTAGAGTCTAAATAGTAATTAAGTAGAATTTCAAGAGGGCTTTCTTCAAGTATATTTAATTGTAAACCCCTTACATGATAAATAATTTCTGATTAATTTTATTGCAATATATGGGTAGAATCTAGTGAATCAAACTCTGGATGGCTTGGACTGTGAGAGAAGCTCTTTGTTCGTCGTATTGCCAATGCTTACGAGTACATGTTAGCCTAACGTAACAGACTATCCTAATTGCATTTTTACAAAGTATTAGCTCCCAATTGCTGTCCATAGTAAATGACACAAACTTTGTGGCTCACAGAACATGGATTATCTAGATTTCTATAGAGCAGAAGTGTGAGATCAGGGGAGTAACTGGTCCTCTGAACAAAGCCAAACTCAAGGTGCTAGCAGAACTACACTGCATTCTAGAGTTTCTATGGTTGCTTCCAAGAATCAGTTCCACACAGCTGTAGGACCAAAATGTCCATTTTCCTCCTGTATTCCCATGTCAGGTTACTGTCGCTTCTAGAAGCTCCTTTCATTCCATGGCTGCCAGCCCTCTTCTGCCATCTTCAATACCAGTATTTGTGGTTGAGTTTTTCTCATACTCCGTGTCTCTCTGTCATTCCATTCTCCTACCTTTCTCTTTCCTCTCACATCTCTGACAGGCACACCTGTCCCCTCTGCTATTTGTACAGGTCGACTCAATGACCCACCAGGATAATCAGTGTTTTTTAAGGTTAACTAATGAGTAACCTCAATTCTACCTCCTGTGTCCCTTCCCAGAAGTATCCAAATTCTTGTTTGGTTGAATATCTACCGGACAGGAATCTTGCAGGATCATATTTGGATTTCCAACTGCCACATGTAAGAACTACATTTAATATTTCCTTTCATTTCTGCTGTGTATTATTTACTTCTGTGACAGACATGATTAAGTAAAAAAGAAAGGAAAATGTATCCTCAAATAATGATTAGATATCAGTAGCATATAGTTGGGAATTCTTATGTCTACAAAAGGCCAGATGGTTTGTTCTCCATTTTCTTGCTTTCAGTTTCTGTGTCCTAGAGTTTGTAAACAGACTTAGCCCACTGTACCTAGGTTATCTGTAGTTTGATTTTTTCCCCAATTGTTACTTGTAGGGAGTTATATCAATGCACTGGTGGCAAATCATGTTATGATGATTGTCAATGGAGTGTCAAATACAATCTTCCTTATTCCTCAGTTTCTGTCTGTACTCACTTCTGCCGACAGTGGAAGCTGGAGTTGCCCCCTAGAGGAAAACTTTGGACAGACTCAGCATTTCTTTTGTATTACTCACATCCACAGCACCCTCAATCTTCACATTGGTCATCCTTCTCAGTTTAAAATAACAGCTTGCATTCTTTGGGGAGTGTCAGCTTGCCAATATTTACCACTTGTCTTTGTGCATAGATTAAACTTTAGTCAAGGATTGCAAAGTAGCACTGGCTCTCACCAATAGATGTCTGCTAAACACATTTAGATTTATTTCTCATTTCATTTGGTTCACGTAGCTCTGGCCTATAGACTTAGAATTTTTGTTCACAATCTGCTAGTGGAGAGCCTGATACAATCTGTCTTCACAATTAAGGAGGAAAGCAATTCCCATTTTAATTCACAAAAGGGTTATGTATTGAAAGAAAAGTCAAAGTCTACATACCTGCTAAGTCTCCTTCCTCAAATAACTAACAAAGGAATGGTGTGATAAAATTGAAAAGCTACAGAGAAGGAACATAGCATATGCAGTCCAGTCCCTGGACAGACAGAACTGTGCATTCATTTGTGTTCTGCAACCCTACAGAAATGTACTGGGAAAGGCCTGTAGCTTTGGATGGACAAGTTCATCTCAGACAGCAAGTATTAAGAAGCCAGTTGGGGCTACATTTCTAGGTCATTTCCTCCAAATCAGTTTTACCAGTAATAAAGCTAAAGTTTTTGATCCCCGTCTGTCCAACTCCATGTCTATTTCTCAGTTGGTTTGTAACACACAGAGAAAGAAAAATGTGATTAATTATGACCCCTCAAAACCCAGCAGTATGTTACACCTGCTCTAATTTTTAATTCATCTTCCTCTCACATACTCCGTTTATTTGGTTTATACATTTTTTACTTAGTTTGTTCTTTGTCTTTTCATGCTTAGATGCTATAGACTCCTGTTGGCTGATAACTTAAGCATCTATGATACTGACCATTTAATATTTTTCTGGTGCTTAGAATAGTGCCTGGCAAACAGGTCAAAATTCATTATTTATTGATACCTCTACAAAATTTAAAGTCAAAAAATATCTTGGGTGTAGGACTCCTGAATCCAAAGATTTGAGAAATGAACAGCAGTATTTGTTTTAGTTAGCCAAATAATTGTTTCTTTAATGGTATTATTCCTCACTTAGGATTGAATTTTACCTCTGTTCTTTCACTACTATTTATATTTCTTTCCACTCCAGTGGAAAGAAGCAACAAAAATGATGAAATATTTTGCTCTTTTTATTCATGAAAAGACTCATCAAGATTCTTTATCATAACCTTAGTTTACACACACACACACACTCACATACGCATACACAGACGCAATAGCTTTTTGAAGAGACTGAATAAAGGTACTGGTGTTTTCACTTCTTCATTAAAATAGTATTTAAGAAATACTAGCTTGTTTTGGGGACCAGTCTGTGTTAATAATAACCCTTCCATGCTTTGTTTTCCTCAAACAGCTGTCAGCAGCATTGCTGTTCTAACATGAATACATATCTGTGGCTCCTGCAGCATTGCCTAACTTGTTTTATCGTACAATTTTGTGATACAGTATGCATTCCTCTTTGAATAATAAACACATGTATACAGAGATTCTTAGATAGAACTTCACTAGGTTTATGGAACGTCTGGATTGACTCAGTGTAGTTTCTCAACATATCATACCTTAATCATTTGATGTATAATGATCAGTATCAGGTTAACACTTTATATGTTTCTTATCTACAAATATACTCTAAAGATATTTGAAATCAACATAGTCCTAGAATTATATCACTCCTCTTGTCAACAGTTTCTTTTAGGGCTGCTTCAAGCTAAAATTAAATGTAATTAAATATATCAGAGTTTAAGTCTTTATAACAACAATCCTAATTTAAATGCTCCATTTCCTTACGAAGTTCTTAGCTATATTTGAAGTAATGATAGTTTTATTGATCTCCTTTAATGTACATAGCTATATATATATTTAAGGATTTAAAATTTGATTGCAAGTATTTCTCCTTCATATAATGCCTTTGCTGATAGCACATCTTGGTGTTTTTCTCAAGAAACTATTCCTAAGAGTTTCTCAGGAGTTAAAGATAATGATTTGTATTGGTGAGAAGAAATTCAAATGTTAAGGCATTGTAGTAAAGTAGCCAATCAGTCTGGGTATTCATATAAATATGTGATAATATTCAAATTAATTTTTCACTAAGCTTTGCATAATGTAATGAATAATTCATGCAAATAAGATATCATGGAAAGAACACTGGAGCTGGAATTTAGAAATACAAACTTTACTAAAGACTGAAAGATATGGACAACTACCATGCTTATTAATAATCTGGACCCACAAAAACTGTTTTTTGGTAAAAAAAAAACCTGCAAAAAATGGAAAGCTAAAAAATTAGAAAGCTCACAAAAATAAGTAGAAAGCACAAAACACCCACACACAGGACTAGAAGTAGGAGCCCCACTTCTTACATATTTATTTTTTTAAAAAGATGTATTTATTTATATGAAAGACAGAGTTACAGAGAGGCAGAGGCAGAGAGAGATAAAGAGGTCTTCCATCCAGTAGTTCACTCCCCAGATGGCTACAACAGCCAGAGCTGCAACAATCCAAAGCCAGCAGCCAGGAGTTTCTTCCTGGTCTCCCACACGGATGCAGGGGTCCAAGGACTTGGGCCATCTTCTACTGCTTTCCCAGGCCATAGCAGAGAGCTGGATCAGAAGTGGAGCAGCCAGGACACAAAGCAGTGCCCACATGGAATGTGAGCAGCGCAGATGGCGGCTTTGCCTACTACACCACAGCACCGGCCCTGCTACATATTTTTAGTATAAGTGAAATTCATTCACAGACACAAGAAAAAATAAAAACAAACAAACAAAAAGCCAACAGATTTAGGATGGCTAAAATTTAGGAGATTCAGTTGAAAGTAAATATGAATTTTTAGACATTTTCCCTAAAATGAACAAAAAGATTATAAATGAGTATGTGTGTATAGTGGCATTTGTCAAAATGTAGTTGTCAACTACCAAATACTGTTTATCTGAATAAAGAGGATTATTTGCAGAATAATGGGAATAACCTTCAAACAATCACTCATAATTATTGTGCGTTTTTGCAGTATATGAATTTTTAAAGATTTATTTGTTTATTTGGAAACTGGAAAGAGGCTACTTGAAACAAACTTTCTGAGTGGGTCCATTAGGATGTCTTTCAGCTGCATGGTCAGTCAGTACCACTGGCATTGATCAGCTTCTGTGTAGCAGGGCTCCCTTAATTGGATTTGAGGACTTGTTCTTATTTTTAATCCTCTCAGCTTTGAGTATATTGCCTACAAGACTCAGTTACTACCTGGTTTGTGGTTTTGGGGGAGGGGAGAAATGTAACTAGACAGTTTGTTAGCTTTTCTATAAAAAAAAAAAAAAAAAAAAAAAAACACTTAAAAAATGAGATTGTGAAGTACCCTGTATGGTGGTACACCAGAAGGTAACTGTGGCATTGTAAGCCATGTCTACTTATTTTAATGGTACCTGTCCTTTTGGGGTTGTTTTACTGAGCATATGCAGACAACACAGTATTGAAAAGACAGTTGGACTCAGGAAAAACTGTTGTAACTTAAAAGTTAGAGCAACAAAATATCATGTAGCAAAATAATAAAGGGAGTTGGTGTCTAAGTTATGTTTCAAAAGCTATCTTGTGACTGGTTGATTACTTAACATCTATTTGTCTAGAATGAGAGACTTGTTATATGGTTACCTTTTCTTTTCCATACTTGATAACATTGAGAGATATTGAAAAGTATCTCTGTTGAGAAGCCAGTATCACATCTAAATAACTGTAAGTTGATCCAAAAACAGAATATAAACTCATTAAATTTGCTGTTTTCTCTTAAAAAAAAAGATTTATTTGTTTATTTGAAAGGCAGAGTTACAGAGAGGGAGAAGCAGAGGAAGAAAGGGAGAGATCTCCCATTAACTGGTTCATTCCTTGAAATGGCCTCAATGGTCACACAGCTGGGCCAGTCTAGAGCCAGGTGCCAGAAGCTTCATCCACGTCTCCCAAGTAGGTACAGAGTCCAACCACTTGAGACTTCTTCTGCTACTTTCCCAGGCACATTAGCAGAGAACTGGATCAGAAGTGGGGTGACTGGAACTGGAACCGGCACCCATATGGAATGCTAGCACTGCTGTTGCGGCTTTAATCCCTACACCACAGCACTGGCCCCTAGATGATTTTTTAAAGAGATATCAAAGAGTAAGATATGTATGCCTCGATAGATACTTGTAGAGCAATCAGTTGTTTTGCTTTTTCAGGTGATTTTATATCTTTACATTGATACAACATTTTAACTACATGAGCAGCCATGTTCATATGAAATGTAAAGCTTTAAAGAACGTCTTGCAAGCAGGAATGAGCATTTGGAGAACCATAGACAGAAGATTAAGATTATTCTTAGGCAATAGGGATAAATATGCTGTAACTGGAGCATAACTTGAGAGCATTTCCTAATAAAGTCAATTCTATGCTATTATCATGAAAGTTCCTGATAAAGCATGAATTGCACAGAGACTGAGGAACATGCCTTTTTAGCATATTTTTAAAAAACCATGAACTACATATCATGCTTTGTAAATATTAATTAATTAATTAAAGAGACAGAATTACAGAGAGAGAGAGACAGAGAGACAGAGAGAAAGGTCTTCCATCACTGGTTCACTCCCCAAATGGCCAAAATATCTGGGGCTGGGGCTATCCAAAGCCAGAATCCAGGAGTTTTTCCACGTCACCCACTTGGGTGCAGGGGCCCATACACCTGAGCCATTTTCCACTGCTTTCCCAGGCCATTAGCAGACAGCTGGATTGGAAGCGGAGGAACCTGGACATGAACAGGCCTCCCTATGGAATGCCTGTGCTGCAGGCAGAAGCTTAGTCTACCTCGCCACAGCGCTGGCCCCTATATATATTTCAAATGTGCTAACAGTATGAAAACTTTATTAAGATGTTGAAAAACTGGAGACTGTTACCAAGCATTGTGACTTTAAAGTATTTTATACACTAGCTTAAAATTCAATCAACAGTTGACAAATGTTGAATTATTATAGAAATTATTATTGTATATGCCTTAGAAATTATTACTAAACTTATACATTCTAAATACATGTCATTCACCTCAGAAGAATGTTTGCATTTGCGTTTGCTATTCTTGCATGAATAAATCTTGCAAGTCTAGCTGTGAGTTTAGATCATTAATAAACAAGTTGATTAAGTGAGCTATAAGTCATTATAGACTCATGGAAAAAAATTAACTCTTTCATTCATTTCATTTCCGGAACAACTGGTTAGTTATCTACATTCTTAAACTGCGATTTTATTTGATGTAATTTAATATTCATATGCAGTTATAAGAGGTAATACAAAGATAACCCAAGTACACATTGCCCAATTCCTCCAATGATAACATTTTGCATTAGTATAGTTTCACAATGATAGAATATTTTAATTGTTACAGGTCAACTATCATACTCATTTTTTCTGTTTTACATATACTCATTTGTGAGCACGTATGTGTACATATGTGTATTATACTTTTCGCAGTTATAGTTGGCATATCTATCACTACACTCAGTCATGCCACTGGAAATCCTTACCACACTACAAGGAACCCTCTTATCACCCATTTGTATTCGCACACTTTTCCTTCCTACCAGCCCACTGACATTGCTAATAACTAACAATCATTTTTTTGCCTATTTCAAAAAATTTAGATAAATAGAATTGTATAGGATGTGGCTTTTTTCAACTGTCTTCTTTTTTAATTCACTAGGCATAATTCCTCAAAAATCCATCCAAACTTTGTAAATTTAATTCATTCCTTTTAATACTGAATAGTACTTCATGGTATATAGTTTACAATTTATTTAATCACTCACTTATTGAAGGAGAACTGAGCAGACTCCTTTCTTTTTACTTGTTTCAAATTAAAATGTTACGGACAAGTGTTATACAAAACTACATTTTCATTTCTCTGGAATATATGCCCAAGAATTAAATAGTTGGATTTTATGAGCAATGGTATGTACAGCTTTACAAGAAACTAATAAAATGACTTTAAAAGTGGTTATACCGATAAACAATCCACCAAAATACAAGATTGATCCAATTTCTCAAAATTTTTGCCAATATTTCATATAAAGAATAAGAACTCATGAATGAAAATGATTTGACAAAGCTCTGTGATCAAGAGCTTATAATTAAGTCAGACTAGAAACTCTGTATGTAGCTGACATTGCATTTGCACTGTAGTAGACTACTGAGTAGAGACTGCCAATCCTCAGTGAGTTAAAGCAATTACGGAAACATGTAGCGGGAAACAGTGACTCTGACAGAGAGGAAAATAATGGCACATTAATAATGGAACAAGCTATTCTTCTAGAAAGTGTGTGTTCTGGCCTTTCTGCAACATTCCATGAGCTATTTCAGAATATTTTCTTTTAAAAAATTGTTTACTTTCACTGTACTTGAGAGAGAGAGGGAGGGAGGAGGGGGATAGAAAGAGAGAGGGGAAAGAAAGAAATTTCTCGTCCACTACTTTACACTCCAAATGCCTGCAACAGCTGGTGCTGAGCAGGCCATATCCACAAAATCAAAATTCAGTCTAGGCTTTCTAACTAGGGGGAACGTATCAGGCACCTGATAAGGGTTGTGGCTGTCCAAAAACTATCTTAACTAGTGCTTCAAATGCCTATCTTATCAGTATATTTTAAGTATACATATATATATATACCTCAGTACATATATATTATAAATATTTTAAGCATATATATCAGTACATATATATCAGTATATTTTAAATATATATGTATATATCAGTATATATTCAGTTTCCTGAAGCTAAATGTAATGATAATAATAATTATTATTACAAATACACTAGTGGTAAAGGGTGTAACTGTGATGTGTTGGATGTCAATTAAGACTATTCTCAGAAATATACTGAAAATTTAAAGAACTCTGTGGTTCTACATATTTGGATTGGGTCCCAAATCCTGGCCCTTAATGTATTTCAGTCACCTATGATTGTGGTAAAGATCAAATGACACTTGTTCTGAAATGGTTTACTGCAGTGGCTGGTAAATACAACAGTATTTTGTTTCTATTAACTAAAAATTCATTACAAGAATTCAATTTTACTATCTCTAAATAAGATATTTCTCTGCATTTCAGATTCAATTATACATTGGCTTACTTTGTACTTGGGGAGAGGACGGTGATGTTGACTTTGGATCTAAAATGAAATGAACTTGGAAAATAAAAGCATAATGTTTAAAATTGTATTTAATATATTTAGGTTTATTTGGAGCAGAGTTTATGATGATTAAGATGTATTTATTTATTTATTTATTTTTTTTTTTGACAGGCAGAGTGGACAGTGAGAGAGAGAGACAGAGAGAAAGGTCTTCCTTTGCCGTTGGTTCACCCTCCAATGGCCGCCGCGGCCGGCGCGCTGCGGCCGGCGCACCGCGCTGATCCGATGGCAGGAGCCAGGAGCCAGGTGCTTTTCCTGGTCTCCCATGGGGTGCAGGGCCCAAGCACCTGGGCCATCCTCCACTGCACTCCCTGGCCACAGCAGAGGGCTGGCCTGGAAGAGGGGCAACCGGGACAGAATCTGGCGCCCCGACCGGGACTAGAACCCGGTGTGCCGGCGCCGCTAGGCGGAGGATTAGCCTAGTGAGCCGCGGCGCCGGCCTAAGATGTATTTATTTTTTTATTTATTTTTTTTTATTTTTTGACAGGCAGAGTGGACAGTGAGAGAGAGAGACAGAAAGAAAGGTCTTCCTTTGCTGTTGGTTCATCCTCCAATGGCTGTTGCAGCGTGCTGATCCGATGGCAGGAGCCAGGTACTTATCCTGGTCTCCCATGGGGTGCAGGGCCCAAGCACTTGGGCCATCCTCCACTGCACTCCCTGGCCACAGCAGAGAGCTGGCCTGGAAGAGGAGCAATAGGGACAGAATCCGGCACCCCGACCGGGACTAGAACCCAGTGTGCTGGCGCCACAAGGCGGAGGATTAGCCTAGTGAGCCGTGGCGCCAGCCCTAAGATGTATTTAATGATTTACTTTAAGAAAAGGGAAATAGAGCCAGCACCACAGCTCACTAGGCTAATCTTCCCCCTGCGGCGCCGGCACCCCGGGTTCTAGTCCTGGTCGGTGTGCCGGATTCTGTCCCAATTGCTCCTCTTCCAGTCCAGCTCTCTGCTGTGGGCCAGGAATGCAGTGGAGAATGGTCCAGGTCCTTGGGCCCTGCACCCACATGGGAGACCAGGAGGAAGCACCTGGCTCCTGGCTTTGGACTGGCACAGCGCGCCGGCTGCAACTAGCTGGCCTTAGCGGCTACTTGGGGGGTGAACCAACGGAAAAAGGAAGACCTTTCTCTCTGTCTCTCTCTCTCTCACTGTCCTAACTCTGCCTGTCAAAAAAAAAAAAAAAAAAAAAAGGAAATAAATTGCTGCTTATACAGTTCCAGATATTATTAACACATGTGTATGTGTGTGTGTGTATCTGGGAGGGTATTTTTGAAAGCTTCGTACCTCTCCAAAAGATAAGTTGATTGGCATACAATGTGGTGGTTTCTTCCCCATTCTCCAGTCTCCAATTCCATTTCTCCTCTCCTTTACCCCTAAAACACCACAAGTGATTTCTCATAGGATCCCCTGTAACTACAAATTATATTTTCCAGCCAAAGGAGTCCTAGTAAATAAGATGTGCTCCACCGCATTGCCTTTCAATGATATTTTGACATGTGTTAGAGACTGCATCCCTGGACAACTGTTCAACTGGCTTGCCCAATAATTTGTCTCTGGTTGCACCTCTTTTTTTTTATTTTTTGACAGGCAGAGTTATACAGTGAGAGAGAGAGAGACAGAGAGAAAGGTCTTCCTTTTCCTGTTGGTTCACCCCCAAAATGGCCGCTATGGCCAGCACGTTGCAGCACGCTGTGCCGATCCGGAGCCAGGAGCCAGGTGCTTCCTCCTGGTCTCCCACACACGGATGCAGGGGCACAAGGACCTGGGCCATCCTCCACTGCACTCCTGGGCCACAGCAGAGAGCTGGACCTGAAGAGGAACAACGAGGACAGAATCTGGCACCCCGACTGGGACTAGAACCTGGGGTGCAGGTGCTGCAGGCGAAGGATTAGCCTAGTGAGCCAGGGTACAGGCCTCTTGTTTCACCTCTTCAAGACAGAATACTTCATTGTGTTTCCAGGCAATGAGGAGACCGCCTATTGAGATAATAGATGTAAACTGGTCCTCATCAATCAGAATTCACCATCATGGTATTCTTTAAATAACTCTGAAGGAGGAAGGTCCTTGATAGGTTTGAGGTTTTTTGTTGTTGTTGTTGTTGTTGTTTTTTTTTTTTTTTAAGTACTTCATGAAAGAGTCTTATGGCTGGTGCCATGGCTCACTTGGCTAGTCCTCCGCCTATGGCACCAGCATCCCGGGTTCTAGTCCCAGTTGGGGCGCCATATTCTGTTCTGGTTGCCTCTCTTCCAGTCTAGCTTTCTGCTGTGGCCTGGGAGTGCAGTGGAGGATGGCCCAAGTGTTTGAGCTCTGCACCCACATGGGAGACCAGGAGGAAGCACCTGGCTCCTGGCTTCAGATCTGCGCAGCACACTGGCTACAACGTGCTGGCCTTAGCAGCTACTTGGGGGGTGAACCAACGTAAGGAAAACCTTTCTCTCTGTCTCTCTCACTGTCTAACTCTGTCTGTCAAAAAAGAAAGAAAGAAAGAAAGGAAGGAAGGAAGGAAGGAAGGAAGGAAGGAAGGAAGGAAGGAAGGAAGAAAGAAAGAAAGAAAGAAAGAAAGAAAGAAAGAAAGAAAGAAAGAAAGAAAGAGTCTGACAGGAAATTATTCATTGAGTATTCCTGGTGTTCTTAATATGTCACCACTCTGGAAAATGTTGATATTAATTATTCTGTTTGTAGAACTTAGATGGACATCAAATGTCTTAGAATCACCTCAGTTTGTAAATGAACAATGCATTTTTCTTTTATTTGTTTCTAGTCTACTGTTTAATTTAAGCTTGGTGAGTACAAAATGACAACATTCAGAACCTGATATGATTTTTGCCAATTCGGCTCACTTTTCAATAAAATTTCTCAATGTAAATCCTATTTGATTGAAGGTAAGAGCGAATAATGAATTTCACGGTCTACTTTGTTATGACACCATTTCTAATATTTTTGTCAGAAGGAGCAATTGTTTATTTTTATGTACCCCTCTCAGACACATTCATGTGACACATGTTATTAGGCTCACAACTGAAAATTAGCAGCACTTCAAATCTCACACTATTCCTTGGATATTGTTGAAGGTTTCTTCAGAAGACTGAGCCCTAGACAGGTTCCTCAAGGTCTTCTGCTCTTACCACTGGGCCACAACAGCATGTTTTTCCCTTCAGGGATTGGAGAAGAGACAATCGTGTGGCAAATGCCCCTCGTTGGTACTGAGCAGGACTAAGCTGGTGTCTGACATCTCTGCTTCTCTGCAGTCCTCTGTTGGACCAACACAACTGCATTTCACTGGTACAGCATACATCTTGCTTTATTGCTCTACACAGAACAGAGAGCCCCAGCATTCCTGACAGAAGGCTCTATCAAAATGGAATTATAATACAGGCAACCACTGAAATGACCCACTCCTTTAGGAATGGATCTACATTCATAAACCTTCATAATTAGGTGGAAGGCTACATGCTCTTTCCCTATCCAGCTTCATCTGAGCAGTATCAGCTCCTCTGTCCCTTCGCCATCACCAGAGGTATCACCAGGATTCAGAACCAAGCTAAAACCTTTACCAACTGCAGAAATGCGGAACAATCCTGGCCTTAACCTAAGGCCCATTATATTTAATCTTCCTAAAGTTAACTCTGAATAGTCTGCAGAGAGCAGAGATTTCAAAGTTTTTCAATGAAGCAATCACATGCAGGTACACAATCAATATATATCACTGAATCACAAGTATTGTTACATTAAGTCTCAAGATAGATAAGGCATCATTGTGCCAGTCCAGGTTAACAAAATAACCTTTCCAACCTCTGATTTTTAAAGGTAAAACCATGTAGTTCTATATCAGCCATGTCAGCCTCACTAAAAATTAAACACAGGAAAGCAGATACATTTAAAATACTGAGCAGGTATTTTTAGGTTGAATCTAGAAACTGCTGAGCATGACATGAAATGATTCAGTGAGAAAATTTTGTTTAGAATTTTAAGAATTGAACAATCACTTATTCTCATTTTTGCCCATAGCTAAACAGGTACAGCGAAAAAATATCAAAGATCTTTTGATTCTTTTCTTAACGCTTTTTGTAATAATCTCCATATAGGTAGTGGCTCTTTAGAAGACTTCATATTAATCAAATTAAATTAAATGTAAATCTGATCTATCATAAAATATACCAACTAAGAACTATAATTTGTAATCACATGCATTTACCATACATGGATTGAAATAAAGTTAATAAACATTTTGTTCGAGGTCATCCTAACACTTAAAAAATGGACTAGGAATGCAATTGTGATATTTATAGATGTCTGCCCACCCAGGCTCTTAATATTAAAGTCTTCTAATTGGTATTAATATTGCAACAGAGACGTTGACTTCAGCCTCCCCGCTGCCTACCACAGATCGCATTTTATTAGTCTGAAGACACTGAAATGGTTTGAAGTGATAATTAAAATGTTCTTGTAATATGTTCTATTTTATTCACTGTCAATTGAATCAAGGTCATATACCATTGTCAGCTGTTGCATTCCACATTTTAAACGTTTCTCTACCCCAGTTTATATCTTGGAAATATTTATAACTTGATATACGTTCAATATATCTTGGAAAGCTCTTTCTGGCAACTAATAGTAATTAACTTCAAAGGGACTTATGATCTAACACAATAATTTCATTAATTTGGTTACTGAAGTTCAGAGTCACAAAAATCTAATTACGTATTAAACAGAGTTACTTTATAATTCGTGGGCATAGTTTTGCTTGTTCAATTTGGAAAAATAACAGCCATACCTTTCCTAAGAAAAATATTAAATAGCACAATTAACATAAAGTTTTCATTTAATTCTTGACATGGCATATGAAAAAGATGACTAAAGAACTTGTACATCTTTGTTAACGTGTTGTTTCCCTTTGTAATAACTAGAAGTCAGCCAATCATATACACATGAGCTACTTGATCTTTTGCCACTTAAGGAGGATATTCTAATATTTAATAGCTTAGTGCCTTGCTTTCACATACACTCAATCTCCAGTCTTCATTCTAATCTGGAATGGGCACTGGGATGGGTACATGAATAAGCCTACCTAATACATAGCTCTTGTGTACTCTTGGAGGTCCAATTTCCATGTCTTGTTCCAGATGATCAGGTTATCATCTTTTTTAAAAGATTCATTTATTTATTTGAAAGGCAGATACAAAAAGACAGAGAGAGAGAGAGAGAGAGAGAGAGAGAGAGATTCTCCATCCACTGGTTAACTCCCCAGATGGCCACAATGGCCGGAGCTGGGCCAATCTGAAGCCAGGAGCCAGGAGCCAGGTCTCCCCCACAGTTGCAGGGGCCCCAGGACTCAGGCAATCATCTACTGCTTTCCTAAGCCATAACAGAGAATTGGATCGGAAATGGAGCAGACAGGACTCGAACCAGAGCCCATTTGGGATGCCAGCACTGCAAGTGGCAGCCCTACCCACTATGCCATAGCACTGGCCCCTCAGATTATCATTTGATTTCTGTGGGTGAGCCCCACCTGACAACTTAGATTACAGTGCCAACTTCTCGTTTTGCTCTCTGTTGCTACAGTCCCACTGTTGATTCCTACCTGACATGACAGAGTCAACAGAATTACTTTAATTCCCATAAAACACTGCAGTATCATGACTCAACTCTTACCCTGCTGTCTGGTTATAGGAGAGCCAGGCATATAAAAACACTGAGACAGATAACACTGTTTCTTCCTCAATGCTAAAACAAATGCTTGTAAACATTCTTTTCCACTCCTTAAAGTTCAAGTCTGCTAAAGCTTTTCCCAAATAATGACGATTTGTGTGCTTTAATAAAACAATGTTGTGATTCACCTGCATTATGCACTTTATGTGTACAAATATGACTATGTGGTCCACAAGATACCTTGCTATGTTCTCCTATTTTATCTTAATATCAATAATAATCACAATTTATATATTTTTCTGTTTTCTAAAGAAAATATTAAAATGATAAAAATTGTCCAGATATGATTCTGGCTTCTTGAGACACTGATAAATATCTAGAATATGCATAAGAAAAGGATAATGGTTTCTCTTCATCCTTGTGAAAATTACTTTTTTACAACTTTAATAAGATTATTTTATACCCATAAAGGTCTCATTTAGCTGTAAATATTACATATATCAAAACAAGCAATTCCATTAGATTAATATTGAATGAATTAGCATGTTTATCCTTTTACTGAATAAACCTTATTTAAAAAGTTAAATATCTCCTACTTATGTGCTTATAAAGTAAGCTGCAATATTCCATTCACTGGCTCACTTCCCTAAATGGCTGTACCAGCTAAGGCTGGGCCAGGCCAAAGCCAGGAGCCAGGAACTTCTTCAGGGTCTTCATGTGAGTAGCAGGGACTCAAGTAGTTGGGCCATCTCCCACTGCTTTCCCAGGCACATTAACAGGGAGCTGAATTGGAAATAGAGTAGCTGGGTCAGGAACTTGCACCCATATGCAATGCGAGCGTTGCCGGCAGTGGCTTAACCACCAACACTTCAATTCCAGGCCCCAGAAATAGGTTCATAAAGCATGTCTTGTATCACAAGAATTTACTAAGAGTAATGCTTCTGACAGAATTAAATTTTTCAACTCAGTAGGACTATGTAACGTCTTACCATCTAACAAATCTGTCTGCAAGGTCACTGCACCATTATGGAGCAAAATTAGCTTAAATAATTAGATGAATCAACTACAATCAGGTAGCTCCACTTTTATATTGTTCCATATATAACCATAATTTAAACAAATTGAGTTTTATATGATCAGCTAAGTAGCAACAGAAGTTTCTAAGAATGATCATAGTTGTATGTTTTTGTGAAACCCATACAATCAAGATGTAATAAAAGGGGCCGGCGCTGTGGCATAGTGGGTAATGCCACCACCTGCAGTGCCAGCATCTCATATGGGCTTTGTTTCGAGTACCAGCTGCTCCACTTCTCATTCAGCTCTCTGCTGTAGCCTGGGAAAGCAGTGGAAGATGGCCCAAGTCCTTGGGCCCCTGCACCGACATATGAAGCCCAGGAGAAACTCCTGGCTCCTGGCTTCGGATTGGTGCAGCTCTGGCCATTGCAGCCATCTGGGGAGTGAACCAGCGGATGAAAGACCTCTCTCTCTCTCTCTCTCTCTCTCTCTCTCTCTTTGCCTCTCCTTCTCTCTCTGTGTAACTCTTTAAAATAAATAAATACATCTTTAAAAAAAAGACATAAGAACAAGTTCCTAGATCAGATATTTGGTGCAGCAGTTGTTGCTATAAAGTTGCTGCTTGGGATGCCCATATTCCACACTCTAGTCCCCGGTTCAAGTCTAGGCTCCACTTTCAATTCCGCTTGCAGCTAATGTCCACCATAAGTAGCAGCAGGTAAGGGCTGAAGGAGATGGGTCTTGTCACTCATGTGAGAGACCTAGCTTGAGTTCCAGGACCCTGGATTCATCTTGGTCCAACTTCAGCTATTGTAGACATTTGGGGAGTGAACCACCGTGTGGAAGGTTCTCTCTTTCTCCTCTCTTTCAAATAAATAAGTATAAATTAGAGACTAAATCTATTAGTGCATAAAAATTAAGAAACATATGTGGAACTTAATTCACTGCTAATTCAAACACAACAAAATCCCAGTTTACCAACTTTTAGGATCCACAAACTCTTCTATACACTCCTCATTCAATCGACATTTGCTAATTACCTACAATACCATAGAAGATACACTAAGCATTTTAGTAGAAATAAAATTGGAGCCTTTAAAGGGCACTGCCATTGTCTGCTTGCATGAGCTCCTTCAATATTTTGATGTTGAAACAATCACCAAGGCAAGGGTTTTGGAAGATGAGGTTTGGGGGAGCTAACTGATCATGGGGACAGCACTCATGAATGGGATTGGTGACTTGATAAAAGAATTCACCAAAAACTATTTTGTGCCTTCCACCAAAACAAAGACACAAGTACAAGGTGCTATATGTGAACCAGTAAACAGGTCCTTACCAAGCACCAAATCTGCCAGCACCTTGCTCTTGGCATCTTCCAAAACTACGAGAAGTTTGTTTCTTTTGTTCGGAAGATACTTGGTCTATGGTATTTTATTTTAATTCCAGAAACACTAAAGCAAATGCTTCACAAGTTTCCTGGCTAGCGTTTCTTAAAAAGCTAAGGGTCCTGGAAATTCCTTTTGAGTTGTCAATACACTTGATCTTAGCGAAAAGGCCGAGAAGCAATGAGTTGTCAATATATAAATGTAGTTCATGCAGTGTTGATAGAAATTTAAAAAAAATTTTTTTTTTTTGACAGGCAGAGTGGACAGTGAGAGAGAGAGACAGAGAGAAAGGTCTTCCTTTGCCATTGGTTCACCCTCCAATGGCCGCTGCGGCCGGCGCGCTGCGGCTGGCGCACCGTGCTGATCCGATGGAAGGAGCCAGGTACTTATCCTGGTCTCCCATGGGGTGCAGGGCCCAAGCACTTGGGCCATCCTCCACTGCACTCCCTGGCCACAGCAGAGAGCTGGCCTGGAAGAGGGGCACCGGGACAGAATCCGGGGCCCCGACCGGGACTAGAACCCGGTGTGCCGGCGCCACAAGGCGGAGGATTAGCCTGTTGAGCCAAAGGCTACGTCATACATCACTAGTTACTGAAAATTCTTTAAACTTGAAGGAAGATTAAAATCAGGTGTGATTTACATGCCAGTAGATTTAAAGGAAGTTAGCACACATCAGGCTCACCCAAGAAACAGAAGGAAATCAGATGTTCAGAGTATCACAGCAGATTTTTATTCAATCAAACTGAAGTAGTGTCTACGGGCTGATATGACGAGAGGATAACATGCAAGTGACAGAGTGAAGTGTGAAATGCGGAAATACAATACATAGAAAATATGGAATACAGTTTTGTGAGATAATTCTGATATACATCTGAAGGCACATATATAAAATAATGTTAATTTTTGGTATTAATATGTGTTTAAATTATATCAGCAGGTAAATTATTATTAAATCTATACCACTAAAGGTTCATTATGAGAATAAGAAATACAAGGTTTTTGTTTTCTTTTTTTTTCTTTTTTGCCAGGCAGAGTTAGACAGTCAGAGACAGAGAGAGACCGAGAGAGAGTTATAGACAGTGAGAGAGAGACAGAGAGAAAGGTCTTCCTTCCATTGGTTCACTCCCCTAATGGCCACCATGGCCGACGCTGTGCCGATCTGAAGCCAGGAGCCGGGTGCTTCCTCCTGGTCTCCCATGAGGGTGCAGGGCCCAAGCACTTGGGCCATCCTCCATTACCTTTCTGGGCCACAGCAGAGAGCTGGACTGGAAGAGGAGCAACCGGAACTAGTACCCGGCACTCCAACATGTATATATATATGAACATCAGGTATATAATCTTTGTAGAAATATCCATCAGATATCTCACACATCTACCACTAAAAAGAATGATATTTGCCACCAGAAAAATGTAAGTTAAACTTAAAGTGGGCCGGCATTGTGGCATAGTGGGTAAAGTTGACATCTGCAGTGTCAAGGGCCCATATAGGATTCAAGTCTCTGCTGTTCCACTTCCAATCCAACCCCCTGCTAATGAATCTGGGGAAGCAATGGAAGATGGTCCAAGTGCTTGGGCCCCTGCACCTGTGTGGGGGACCCAGAAGAAGCTCCTGGCTCCTGGCCTCAGATCAGCTCAGCTTCATCCATTGCAGCCAATTGGAAAGTGAACCAGCAGAAAGAAGCCTTTCGTTCTCTCTCTCTCTCTCTCTCTCTCTCTCTCTCTCTCTGCCTCTGCCTCTCTGTAACTCTGCTTTTCAAATAAATAAATAAATCTTAAAAAAAAAAAAACAAATTTAAAGGTGGTTAAGGGGGATTAAAAGTGGCAATAACTACTGCAGAGGATAAATTCCATATTCATGTGGAAACTGTCATCAAGAGAACTACAGCAGCTCCACACTGTGCATAAAGTCCCAAAAACCAATTAAGAAAAATATTTGCCAGATGGTTTCATGCAATGATAGGGATAAATAGGCAATAAGCCAATTTTTCTAAAATAGTTTACTATATATGAGAGACCAGAAGGATGTGCGGTTTGACAAAGTTTCTTTCAAATAAAGTGGTTAGTTTCACTCAGTTTATGTAAATATTCATTGCAGAACCTAAGGGGTCTGTGTTAACCTGAATGCCATGGTTAGATTAGTCTTTTTCAGAATACTGGCTACAATCCAAATATGTTTCACCGTGTGACCTTCTTTCCAGCTTTAAAAAGTATCTCAAATTTGAAAGTCATTTTTGAAAAAAAAATAAGTATGAACAAAATAATCTCTTTATTGCAAATAAATTGGTTTGCCAGATTGATTTATATAATTTATGCAAAATTAGGTTATAGTTTATTGTTTATATATATATAGTTTAGTATCAAGTGTAATAAAGCTAGTGGAAATCTAAAACATAAAATGCAACCACAAAAAATGTTTCACAATAAATATCTGAGGCACCATCACTTTATATTTATATTATATAACATGTCTATTTGTAAATATTCACCAGCCCAAGCTGTTGGTAGTAGTAAATCTCAAAGTAGGAGCTATCCACTAAAATTCAAAGAACAAAGGGATAAAAATTAAAATAATTTTAATTGAAAGTTCTACCTCATAAGTATACATAGGTAAAGATGATGGATGGACTATATGCAGAAACATGTGATCAAAGTAAAGAGGTATGTTAGGAGATGCTTGTTGATAGTACACAGATGTTTGCATGAACACATGTTTTCCATAATTAAGTGAATGATGGCAAATATTCTACGACAATATGACAATCATTTGTTCATTAACAAGAAAGAACACACACAAAAAAATAGGAGAATATCAATTGATTTTAAATGACATAGCCCAAAAGAGGAACTCATATAAAATAAATGTCTAGCGAACTCAATTTCTAAATAAGCCTCCATGGTCATAAATCAACCAATTTGGACCACAGGACCAGAACACAGAATCAATATCTCAATACCTGCACATTTTCAAAAGTAATCAGGAAAACCTTTAAATCTTATTTGTTTCAAATACTTAAATGAGTTCCAGCAATTATTCACACTGTTGACTAACTGTTCCAGGCCTTCTACAGCAAAGCAGCATAGCCTACATTTTATTTCTTCTCTCAAAAAATATTAATTGAGCATCTACCAAGTATTAGAAAGTTCAATAGGCTCTGAAGAGTCAGGAATGAGCTATAAAAATGTGGATTCCAAAGGAAATGGGACTATTGCATGATTTTACAATTAAAGCTAAATTCACTTACCTGAGCTCATTACTGTATATATGAAATGATACACCGAAGGAATTTTGGGCAGGCAAATTAAGTGTAATTTAAACCAAGTGTAAAAAGGTTTGTTTATCTTATTCACATGACCTCTCAGAAACCATACATAGTACTGTTATTCTACAGCAAAGAGATTTTTTTTTCAGATTTTGAAGGTTAAATAGACAAGTACAAGTAAATAAGAAGCACATTAGAGCTTATTATTAACAAATGTCAGAAAATAATAAAAAAGCCAAATCATAAAGAAGCAATTAATTTGAAAATAAGATTCATCCTCTGTATTCTTAATATTTTGTTCATTTAAAATTTTTTGTACTAATGGTTTAGTTGACAGCCTGATGACTGTAACTCAGAATTGTAATTTAAAACTATACACCAAAATAGAGTTAAAAGTACCAATTGTACTTAACTTCTATAATGGGAGATAAACAATTGATATTCATAATGATGATTAGAGAAGCAAATAATTATATCTGATATGCCTTGATAAGAAAAATGGAGAAACATACACTTCAGAAGATTATTTCACCTAAATTGAAATAATTCTTTTAAAAATATATAAATAAAATGGCAAATCTCATTTACTTGGAAGATTCACAAATGTACATTAAAGGTTTGGAATTATTTTTACTACAAAATAAATAATTTCTCTTTTAAAGTCACATAAACAGAGCTGGCACTGTGGCATAGCAGGTGGAGCCACCGCCTGCAGTGCGGCATCCCATATGGACACCGGTTGGACTCCCAGCAGCTTCACTTCTGGTCCAGCTATCCAATGTGGCCTGGAAAAGCAGTAGAAGATGGCCCAAGTGTTTGGGCCCCTGCACCTGTGTAGGAGGCTCAGAAGAAGCTCCTGGCTCCTGGCTCCGGATCGGTGCAGCTCTAGCCAATGCAGCCATCTGGGGAGTGACCCATTGGATGGAAGACCTCTCTCTCTCTCTCTCTGCCTCTGCCTCTCTGTAACTCTGCCTTTTAAATAAATACATAAATCTCCAAAAAAAAAGTCATATGAATGAAGCATAGATGTTCTAATTACATTCAAAGGCATGTCATCTAAAAATTATAGATTATAATAGTGGCTCACATTGACTGCATATCTGTTATATTCCATACATTATTTTACATTATTTTAAATATTTTACACTGCTTGATCCATTTAATCATCACAGCTACACTTTTGAAGGACAGAGAGTCAGTAGTACCGGATTGACTTAACAGCAAACAGGTACAGTGATTAAGTAACACAAAATCCCAAAACTGGTGAGCGCCTGAGTATGAACTTCTATTAATCAAAAGTATCTGACTCCAAAGCCCAGTCCCTGGCTCTTTAAGCTTCCCTGAAATTACAACCTTATGTCACCTCTCCTTCTAAAGAAGGTGCATTAAGGCTTCAGTTCTTCACCCTGGGTTCCATTACACTCACAAGCAATTTTAAAATAATATTGATGCAGATCCCCATCCTAAATTCTGAGTCTCAAATTTAGTGACTCAATATTATCAGGAAGGCTTAAAAAAATGGGGACCCTCCCATATATCCTGACTCAATAAGCCAAAGGAAGGATCTAAGAATTTGTTATTAATTGTTATTTCCAGCAGTTTCACAGAAGATAGGACAGAGACCACACTTTGAGAACTGCTTTCTTAGACCACTGGACATTGAAAACTTGGGAATGCTTGTGTTTCTTCAAGGCATCCATATGTACAACAAAAGATGAGAACTGCTGCTTTACTATGTACTTTACTAAATGTGTTGTGAGAGATTAAAATGATAGGTATTAAAAATAACTGTTGGGGCCAGCTTTGTGGAGCAACCAGTAAAGCTGGTGCCTGGGAAACCGGCATCCCATATGGGTGCTGGTTGGAGTCCTGGCTGCTCCACTTCTGATCCAGATCCCTGCCAATGTGCCTGGGAAATCAGCAGAAACTGATCCAAGTTGTTGGGGCCATGCACCCACTTGGGAGACCTGGAAGAAGCTCCCGGCTTCTGGCTTTGGTCTGGCCCAGTTTTAGTCATTGTGGCCATTTGGGGAGTGAACCAATGAATGAATGACCTTTCTCTCTCTCTGTTTTGCACCCCATCCCCTCTGTAACTGTGCCTTTCAAATAAATTAAAAAAAAAAAAAAAACTGAAGTGAACTACACTGTGTCTCCAATTTAAGGATCATTTAGTAAATATTTAATCTACTTTCATCTTCTAGTATCTCTTCTGGAAAATTCTTTTGTAAACATTACTTCAATGTATAAAGATTTCATTACTATCCTTTATCAGTATTCATGGCCTTTATTATTATTGAGTCATATTTGAGTGATCAAAGCTAGAAATCTTAGGATCTAAGGGGCTGGTATTGTGGCACAATGGGCTCTTCTGTCGCCTGCTATGCTGGCGTTCCATATGGGTGCAGGTTCAAGAAGCAACTGCACCACTTCTGATCTAGCTCCCTGCTAATGCACCTTAGAAAGCAGTGGAAGACGGCCCAAGTGTTTGGGACCATCCACTCCCATGGAAGACTAAGAAGAAGCTCCTGACTCCTGACTTTGGACTGGCACAGCCCCAGCCATTGTGGCCATTTGGGGGAGTGAACCAGCAGACAGAATATCTCTCTATGTTATTAGATTATCTAATCAGATTATCTAATTAGATTATCTATCAGCAGATAGAATATCCTCTCTCTGTGTAACTCTGCCTTTCAAATTAATGAAATAAATCTTTTTTAAAAACGCAAAAAAAGAAATCAAAAAAAGAAATCTTAAGATATAAACTTACTGTTTTGTGATTCTGGCATTTTCTAGTCAATCACAGGTAATGGTACCTCTTCATTAAGAGGTATTCCTTCCTAAAGGTCGGTGGGAGCTTCATAGTTCAAAATCCTAGCCTTGAGTATGTCTTTTCTTTACATCTCAACTATTTCTAATAAGTCCAGGAAAAAACTCCTCTACACTGAAGACTAAACTCATAATCAAAATCTTAACTTCTCAGGTCTCTTAATACCTCATAAACTATAAAAATGTAAGGTCAAAGAATGAGATAAAATAAAAAGCTGTCACACTATGGAGACAGGCTTAATTATCTACACTATCTATAGTGTTAGCAAATACCAGCAAAGTCTCTTTCATTGTGATTCATTATGCCATTTTGTTGTCAGACTGTTTAGGAGGTGAGGATATACATTAAAATTACAAAAATCCTATTTATTCATCACTATGCACTTTGATAAATACTGTTGGAGAAGAAACATCCATAGACACATTATCACTGTACCCAAGAGTTTATATTTTAGGACACCAGGAGTGTAAGGCAAGAGTATTGATGTGCATGCACACACAAACTCACATACAGATAATTTATAAGACTGAATTTATTGCTCAAAGATGCAATGAAAATGCTTTGGGGAGGTAGAGTTTGAAGAAATGAAAGTCCATATTTAGAGAAAGTATAATCATGTTGCTTTTTTTTCTTTAAAGACTTATTTATTTATTTGAAAGAGTTACACAGAGGAGAGGCAGAGAGAGAGAGAGAGAGAGAGAGAGACAGACAGAGGTTTTCCACCCGTTGGTTCACTCCCCAATTGGCCACAACGGCCGGAGTTGCGCAGATACGAAGCCAGGAACCAGGAGCTTCTTCCTGGTCTCCCATGTGGATGCAGGGGCCGAAGGACTTAGGCCATCTTCTACTACTTTCCCAGACTATAGCAGAGAGTTGGATTGGAAATGGAGCAACCGGGACTCAAACCAGCGCCGACATGTGCTGCTGGTGCTTCAGGCCAAGGCATTAACCCGTTGCATCACAGTGCCGGCCCCAGTATAATCACATTTTGATTCCTGCCACTAATTAACCCAATGATTCTCTGATAAATAGAAGATGGCAACATAGTAAGTTAGAGTAAATACATCTTGTTTTTTAATCTTTTATTTGTAAAAAAAGGAAGAAATTTGAGGGATGTGGGTGGGAGGGACGTTATGGGGGGGAAGCCATTGTAATCCATAAGCCGTACTTTGGAAATTTATATTCATTAAATAAAAGTTAAAAAAAAAAAGGAACAAATCTCCTGTATTTTATATGCCATATATACAGTTTTTTCTTTTTTTTTTTATTTTCTTTTTTGACAGGCAGAGTGGACAGTGAGAGAGACAGAGAGAAAGGTCTTCCTTTGCCATTGGTTCACCCTCCAATGGCCGCTGCGGCCTGCGCACTATGGCCTGTGCACCGCGCTGATCCCATGGTAGGAGCCAGGTGCTTCTCCTGGTCTCCCATGGGGTGCAGAGCCCAAGCACTTGGGCCATCCTCCACTTCCCTCCCTGGCCACAGCCGAGAGCTGGCCTGGAAGAGGGGCAACCGGGACAGAATCCAGCACCCCAACCGGGACTAGAACCTGGTGTGCCTACGCCACAAGGTGGAGGATTAGCCTAGCGAGCCACGGCACCGGCCATATACAGTTTTAAGAGCACAATGATACTTCCCACCATACCCTCCCTCACTCATTCACTCCCACCCTCACTCTTTCCTTATTTTTTTTTTAATTGTCACAATGACATGCTTTCATTTTTCTTTATAATCACAAGCTTAACTCTCCACTAAATAAGGAATTTGAAAAATGGTAAGTAGAAAAGGCACTGATGGCCGGCACCGCAGCTCAATAGGCTAATCCTCTGCCTGCAGCGCCGGCACACTGGGTTTAGTCCCGGTCGGGGCACCGGATTCTGTCCCGGTTGCCCCTCTTCCAGGCCACCTCTCTGCTGTGGCCAGGGAGTGAAGTGGAGGATGGCCCAAGTGCTTGGGTCCTGCACCCCATGGGAGACCAGGAGAAGCACCTGGCTCCTGCCATCAGATCAGCGCAGTGCGCCAGCCGCGGCAGCCACTGGAGGGTGAACCAACGGCAAAAAGGAAGACCTTTCTCTCTGTCTCAATCTCTCACTGTCCACTCTGCCTGTAAAAAATAAATAAATAAATAAATAAAAGGCACTGTTCCTCAAGGAATATGGACAAGAGTTTTAAACAATAACCAAATCTCAAAATCTCAATTTTGCTCATATACATTACCATTTTTGTAATTCTGTGTATTAGTTACAATAAATCAGGAAAAACATAGGATGTTTGTCTTTTTGGGGACAAGCTTATTCAACCATTATTATTAGTGAAATATATTGTTTAAAACTGTATTCTGTATTTTCTCTGGATCTTATACTATGTTACAAGGTCTCCAGAAATTTATAAGGTCTTACAAATTGTACGTGACAGTTTTACTTGGCCAACTATTCACTTCTATATCCTTTATTTCTTAAAACTGAAAAAAAAATAATAGCTAGAAAAACTACTCATGAAAGACAATGAAAATTCTGATTTCTTTTTCTTATATGGTGTTGTCTCATTTGGAATTCTCAGAATCCTCTCCTGAGAATTGATCAACTACATGAGTCATGGGACTTCTGAGAACCAACCTGTAGTGTTTCCTGGTATGAAGTAAGTGTTGATATCAGTTGAAAGTCCATTTCATTGTTATCCCAAGTAAATTGCCCTTTTTCAAAGTACATTTTCTATTTATCCTTTCCTGACTGGGTTACCAGAGGTCAAGCTAGGATGTCATGGATATGGTTATTGGATCTGTCAGCTGAGTTAGTTCAACCTCAACTTTCCCTGGATTTGTTGTTCTCTTTCCTCTCCCTTTACTTTGCACAACAAAACTTGATCTGTTTTCTTTTTGGGGTGGTCTTGATTAAGTAGCAGTAAAACATCTTGCATTAATATACACACCAATAACATTTAAACATATGAATAATCCTACATGATTTATTTTTTCAATGGTTATTTATCAAACAATACCAGCCACTCTATAAGTACTATGGAGTATTCAGAGTCAGTCTCCAGCATGAAGCATTCTGGAAGACATGAGACATAACATCAATAGCTCACATATATACTTATTTTGTAGGAGTTACAAGACAATTACATGACAGGCAGAAATCTTGTATAGGAAAGCCTTTACAAACTATTTGATGTAGACTTTATTCTATTTTACTGGAAATAATTTATGGCCTGATATAGATGCATTCTTATTTAGATTTTAATTCCTCTTTATTATTTCTTTGTTCCTTATTGCCATCCTGAAGTAAAGTCACCCTAGATTTGGTTAGGTTCATCTTCTGAATAAGATCACTATTTTCAAGGTTAGTGATACCCAAAGGAAGTAACTCTTCAGTGAGGTAATCAAATTGGAGTCAGGGTATAGGCAGGTAGAGGTAAGAACTCCCGTCTCCCTCCATGAATTGCTTTCTTGTGCTGGATGAGACTCAGGATAAATTAGGTGCTCATTGTTGGTGGAGAAAGGCTGACCCATAAATATAAAAGGTGATTTCATTATAAAGCAGAGTGATCGTATAATGTTTCCCAATCTACTTACATGTAAGACATAAAACAGGAAGTCACTATTGTTGCTGGGGTAGAAGGTTTCAATGGGACTAGTCCTGCAAATCAGAACCTAAAGTCAATCCACCTATAGGAGACTTTAGCATTGCCTGACTTTGCCCCCAGACACATGATAGTTAATTTTCTATTTTCACTCCTTTCACTACAGCTGATATGAAAGTAAAATTTATTTTTAATTCTGCATTCTGGTTTCTAACATTTATATTCACTCAGAAAGTATCTCTTATGTACCAAGACATGTGGTATTGACTTGGGTCCCTGTTATACACAGAAAAGGAGAAATATAGAGAATTTTATAGTCACCTTAGTAAAGAGTCTTAAGGAACACACAGCCTTTTGCTCTGCACCCTTATCCTTATACCAACAGTCATTAACAGACCTTGAAAAGAAAAGTGAAACTTGAGGATAACCATAAGAATGGAAGAACTATCATTTCTTCATTGCCAGCCTTGCTAACGTTCAACATTGTTAAGCATGTTTCTGCACAACTTTTTTTTTAAAGATTTATTTTATTTATTATTTGAAAGTCAGAGTTACACAGAGAGAGGAGAGGCAGAGAGAGGTCTTCCATCCGTTGGTTCACTCCCAAATTGGCTGCAGAGCCAGAGCTGCACCGATCCAAAGCCAGGAGCCAGGAGCCTCTTCCGGGTCTCCCATGCAGGTGCAGGGGCCCAAGGACTTGGGCCATCTTCCACTGTTTCCTAGGCCATAGCAGAGAGCTGAATAGGAAGTGGAGCAGCCGGGTCTTAAAGCAGTACCCATTTGGGATGCCGGCGCTTCAGGCCAGGGTGTCAACACACTGTGCCACAGCGTCGGCCCCTCTGCACAAATTTTAAAACACTTTGATTCATATTTCTATAAGGACATTCTCTATTTAAGATATGGAAGTGTTAATTCAAGGCACTTTTGAAATAATTTCCTTTTCAGTGAAATATATTCTAACCAAATTGAAATAACATATTATTTTCGGGGAAGAGATGTGCATTCGAGACATGCTCAAGCTGACTTACCTCAAACGGTAGAGTTAGAAACATACCAGGGGATTCCAATTCAATCCCATCAAGGTGACATGTACCAATGCCATCTCACTAGTCCCAGTGATCAATTTCTGTTCACAATTGATCATAATGATAGGACTAAGAACCAAAGGGATCACATAAACAAGAATAGTGTCTGCAAATACTAGCTGATAGAATCAAAAAGGGAGAGAATGGTCCAACATGGGAAGTGAGATACACAGCAGACCCATAGAATGGCAAATGTCCTAAACAGCACTCTGGCCTCATAATCAGCCCTTAAGGCATGCGGATCCGGCTGAAATGCCCATGAGAGTATTTCAGGCATGGAAAGCCAAGACACTCTGGGGGAAAAAAAAAAAAAAAAAAACCTAAATGAAAGATCTCCGTGAGTGAGATCCCAGTGGAAAGAATGGGTCATCAAAGAAGGAGGTACCTTTCTCTGAAGGGAGGAGAGAACTTCCACTTTGACCATGGCTTTGTCTAAATATGGTCAGAGTCAGTGAACTCAGGGGGCTTCCATAGCCTTGGCAGTGATTACTGATGCCATAAACAAGAGTGTCAATTTGTTAAGTCAACAACAGGAGTCACTGTGCACTTACTCCTCATGTAGGATCTCTGTCCTTAGTGTGCTGTACATTGAGATTTAATGCTATAACTAGTACTCAAACAGTATTTTTCACTTTATGTTTCTGTGTGGGAGCAAACTGTTGAAATCTTTACTTAATGGATGCTAAACTGATCTTCTGTATATAAAGAGAAACGAAAATGAATCTTGATGTGAATGGAAGGGGAGAGGGAGTGGGAAAGGGGAGGGTTGCGGGTGGGAGGGACGTTATGGGGGGAAAGCCATTGTAATCCATAAGCTGTACTTCGGAAATTTATATTTATTAAATAAAAGTTAAAAAAATTCAAGGCATTTTTGAAATAATTTCCTTTTCAGTGAAATATATTCTAGGCAAATTGAAATAACATATTATTTTCCTCATTGCATTCTGGGTGATTATTGTAAATGGAAAAGAGTTACTTACATTATCTTTAAATGTATTAAAATGCAAATGGGGGGACAGTGCTGTGGTTTAGCAGGTAAAACTGCCACCTTTAGTGCCAGCATCCTATATGGAGGCTAGTTGCAGTCACAGCTGCTCCACTTCCAATCCAGTTCCTTCTTAATACACCTGGAAAAGCAGGGGAAGATGGCAGAAATTCTTGGGCCCCTGTATCCATGAAGCAGGTCCAGAAGAAACTTGTAGCAACTGGCTTTGGCCTGGCCCAGCTGTTGCAGCTATTTTATGAATGAATCAGTAGATAGAAGATTTCTGTCTCTCCCTCTCTTTCTATGTAACTCTGCCTTTCACATGAATTATTCTTTGAAAAAATGCAAATGGTGGGGGCTTTGTGGCCCAGCAGGTTAAGCCACTGCTTGCTTCTCTGGCATCCCATATCCTTGTGCTAGTTTGAGTACCAGCTCCTCTGCTTCTATCTGGCATCCTGCTATTGCACCTGGGAAGTCAACAGAAGATGGGTCAAGTGCTTGGGATCCTGGCCCCAATATGGGAAACCTAGATGTTTCTGATGCCTGGCTTCCACCTGGTTCTGCCCCAGCTGTTGCAGACATTTAGAGTGAACTACAGTTGGAGGATTCATTCTCTCTCTCTCTCTGTCTCTCTGAAATAAAAGTACATAAATTTTTTAAAATGCAAATAGAATACATTTAACTATATGAATACATGAAAAAAAAAAAAGAACTTCAAAGGAAAACTGTGTGTGTTTGTGTGTGTGTGTGTGTGTGTGTTTGAGTGTACCTAATTGCAACGTATCTGAATTCTTCTCATGTAGAGGCAAAGCAGGTCAAACAACTGCAGATACACACCCATAAACCTAATGGCATTTTCACATACACTAATTCATACTGTCTTCATAAGAGTGATATGAACCAAGTAAAATAGGCAGTATTGAGGGTCACATATTACAGCAGAAGGAAGGCAAGGCATGCAGGGGATAGTTGTTAGTATCGGAGAGTTGACTTTAAACTCAATTTTTTTTTTTCACCAAATGTGCCATGATTATCACTTTACCATGCCTGACTGACTGATATTTCAGTTCCATTTTAACTGAGTTTGAGAACTGCCACTCCATCTTTTCCTAGTAAATGTTTCAAATTGCTCTTGTATCTTGTGACTCCAGTCATCTCTATATTGACAACTATTTAGCCATGGAGTTGGATAGGGCATGACAAAACTTACCTCTCCTATGAAAAATTGCATAAATGATATGCCTTAGACCTTGAACAGCTCTGTTTTAAACAATGGAAAATGTTATCAGAAAACGTGTCAGAATTCTTGAGTATTGCTTGATTTCTATGCCTCCCCCAACTATTATTCATGCTTGAAATAAGTACCAGTGAGACTGTTCCCTTTTGACTCTAAAACAATGTTTCGTTTGCCTCACAATATTATATTCACATTAAATTTGTTAGTTTAGAGAAGGTTTGTGCCCCTTAGTTTCTGGCCTCTACCACAGCACTGCTACACTCACTATTATTTTGTCAATTTTTAAAATTTATTCTTTTAAAGCTTTATTCATGCATTTGAAAGGCAGAGAGAGAGAGAGAGAGAGAGAGAGAGAGAGAGAGAGAAAGGAATGTTCCAACCTCTGGTTCATTCCCCAGAAGGTCATAATAGCTGGGGCTGGGCTGAAGCCAGGATGCCAGGAGCCAAGAGCTTCTTCCAGGTCTCCCATGTGGGTACAGGGGCCCAAGCACTTGGATCATTCTCTCCACTGCTTTCCCAGGCCATCAGCAGGGAGCTGGATCAGAAGTGGGGCAGCTGGGACTAAAACTGGCACCCATATGGGATGCTGGTGTAGACAGAGGTGGCTTAACCTGTTATACCACAACACCAGCATCATTATTTTGTATTTCAACAGATTGACTCAACAAGTTATTTACCAACTGGATCCTTCAGAATTTGATCCTTTAATACTAGGCCTACATGGTAAACTTTTTATGAGCTCTATAAATTTTATGTCACAGTGTCTCTGTGAATCTGACTCCAGTGATATTAAGTGTACAATAATAAATCCCTATGGGAAGTAAGTCAGGACTGGAGGATTGGGATGAAGGGAAAACTAAACTGTGGTACAGAATGAAGGTCCATTGGATCAACAATTCCCATAAAGGCAAGAGGAATTAAAAAGCTGCATCGTAGTTATTTTGGTTGAGATGAAATGCTCACATCTCTTTAAACTCACTCGATAAATTATTTGATGCAAGTTTTCCCAGAAAAGATATGACTCTGTAGCTGAGGCAATTTCTAAAGGGGGTGGTCAGCTAACCTGCCAAAATTCAAGAAACAGGAGTAGTAAGTACATTTTTTTTTAATGTGGGAACTGATTGGGGCTTCTCCAGGTCTGCACTCTATGGAAACTTAGCCATTCCAAAGGGTACTGGGTGAAAATTCAGATCAATTACATTCACAGATGTTTCAAGCTTTGAACTAGAGTGTTAGTATTTTCTGATTAAAATAAAGTATGTTTTTACAAGTCAGATTATTTTAATAATTTCAACTCAGATATGAATCAATCTTTTCAAAATTTCAATAATCTCTCCATCTTCTTAAGTATTTAAGGACAGTTTAGCTCATATGGTTTTACTCACATTTAGTCAGTTATCTTGCAAGTTTGGCACTTTTGAAGGTGTAATATTGAGAAAATGAGAAAATATTACTGGAGTCTGACTAACATTTCTGCTCACACTTTGAATTGTGCTTAACAGCTACAGCAATAATATCTGCTGCATTGCACATGCTGTCAAAATACATGCTGAAGAGTGAGTTGATCAAACACACAACAGAATAATTTTAGTCATATCCTTTTTTATCATTTTACATGAAATGGAAAATTTCTTCCATATTCTAGATTTTGTTTTTTACTTATTTTATAAATATCTAATGGTGTTCTATTATTGACAGTTTTTAGAGTTTTACATGCTTGCTATGATTTGCTACAGATAAAATCCCTTGTTATAAGAATATAAAATATAATGATTTTAATGATTTTAAAATCATTCTGCTTTTCTTCTTGAGTATGTCTCTAACTGGATATTTTTCTGTTCTCATGTATGTATTTCTGTACATATATTTAAGAATAGGGGGCCAGTGCTGTGGCTCACTTGGTTAATCCTCCACCTGTGGCGCCGGCATCCCATATGGGCGCCAGTTCTAGTACCAGCTGCCCCTCTTCCAATCCAGCTCTCTGCAGTGGTCCAGGAAGGCAGTGGAGGATGGCCCAAGGGCTTGGGCCCCTGAACAGGCATGGGAGACCAGGAGGAAGCACCTGGCTCCTGGCTTCTGATCAGCGCAGTTCTGGCCGTAGCTGCCATTTGGGGTTTGAAACAACGGAAGGAAAACCTTTCTCTCTGTCTCTCTCTCTCTCAGTCTGACTCTGTCTGTCAAATAAAAAAAAAAAAAAAAAAAAAAAAAAAAAAAAAAAAAAAAAACATATCCAAAGATTTTTCTGCAGAACAATTTTACTAAAGGCGTAAACATGGTATACTTTTTAATTGTCTTATTTATTTTTATTCCATAGTTTAATATATTTATGTGCTTATTATATTTCCTATATCTTGAACAATTTTATATATTCACTCTATCAGTTTTCCTACTAAAATGTAACATGGTAAATAAATGAACAGTTTATTAATGTTTTCCATTTATGTATCGCCTTGATTGCTTTAGTATTCATCTCTTCAACATGACTGACAATATTATCTTTATCCCTTTAATTATTTTCAATTACATAGATGGACCTGGAAACACAGAAAGGGAAACACCATATGATCTGATGTAAATGTAGAAATAAAAATGTTGAAGCCACAGAAGCTGAGAATTGAAGAGTAGTTGAAAAAGGTGGAGGATTGAGAAAATGGGGAGATGGTGGGCTGAGAACACAAAATACCAAGTTTAAAATGAACAAGTTCAGGGAATACAATGGACAGTATGAGCAGTGACGACAATTCACACTAATGAATTTGACTGTGATCATAACTACTCGGTATATACATACTTCAACATGCTGCATTGTATGCCTGAAATATGTTCAACTTTTGTCAATTATTTTAAAATGTAAAATAAAATATGGGAACCTATTCTACAGATGATTATATTTCATATTTTAATTTAGTAAATTCTCAATATCATGTCCATGAGTAAGAATTATTACCGCTACCAGGCTCTGAAGAAACACTAGAGTATACATTGGGTTTATGTTTACTAGTTAAACCTCCTTGGAGAAGTTAAATTTGAGTCTTTCTCAATTTTGTCATCTTTAAAATAAAAGACATATCTACCCTTTCAGGAAGAGAGCAGCTTCTGGTTTAAATATCATGAATCAGTGACCTTGTCTGTCTTGTTCAACTATATCTCTTTATGCTTGCTGCAGAGTACAAAATCAGTAAACACTGATAATATAGAATGAATTAATGATATCATTAAAATTAAGGAAAATGAAGGAAAGTAAGTATCTCTTAGAAAAATGTACCTAAAGTATCTCTGGCTTTCAGAGCTGCATAAATCCTACCAAAGGCAAAAGGAATCAGGTAACATTGAAAAATGGTTTTGTCACTTTTAAATAAATAAATAGAGTATATATCATAAGAATTAATGCATACATAAAAGAATTGATTTAAAATAAAGCATGTAAGTTTGTTCTAGGAAAAAGAAAATAAATTTAAATGTATAATTATGAAGCTTTCATTTGTATTTGAAAACACTGCTATATTCCTGACTGTGGGAAGGTCACAAGAGGGTTTGAGAACATTAAGAAAAGGAATCAAGGAAATCCATCACTGGCCTTATAGCCTATAATCAGAACATCATTACAAGCCAAATGAGCATAATTTGTCATTTTGAAAATTCTCAGGTTGAGATTCAGGTCATTTGAAATACAATTTTCACAGGGCAAACAGGTCGTGTGGTCCACCTGTTCTGTATATTTCTCCCAAATAACTTTCAAGGTGGCTAACTGTCTCTAAACTATCACTCATTGCTAAAGGGACCTCCTGACATTTTCCTTTGCATGGGATACACTTATAAATGGCTTTTTTCTTTTAAACCTAGACAATAAATTAGTTGCAAAAGCTTTTAGATGGTAGTTTGTTTGACAATCTCTAAAAATATGTAAGTATACACCATCTCTGATCTGACAATGTCAATAAAGATGTCAAGCTTACCAGGACTATCATTTATTATATTAATGATAAATAATTGTATATAATGTATGTTGGGAATTACAGAACATGATCATTCTTCACAAGAGATCTATCAGCTAGGTATTTTTGATAAATCCATTTTACAGATAAACAAATTAAAGCCCCCAGGAAGGTAAATAATGTCCCCTTGGTCATACCACTGCTGAATGGTGGAGTTGGAATTTGATACCAGCTAGTTTGGTTCTAGATTCTGTTCTCTTAATGTTCTGCACTAGGCTGTCTCAAAACGAACACACACACACACATGCACATATCACATACCCACAGCCAATGGAAGAAAACAAGGAAGATTGATGATCTAAACTACATATGTGGATGTAATCTTGCTTCCAAATGTGTTGGTCAGCACCAGTAATAAATTCTAAGCACAACCATTTGAATATGGAAAACACAGTAATCAAGGTCAACTCATGAGGGCAAATTTATTTTTCTTCAATTACCTCATTTGATTATGAAGCATTTCTTCTTCCTCCCCAAATTAAAATGTAGAGGTTGGAGATAGATGGGTAGAGAAGAAAAATCACAAAATCTGATTTAACTGATAACATCCAAAGATGGTCCTGTGCTTCCTTAGGCAGATGTGTTTATTTTATTTTATTTTTTTGACAGGCAGAGAGGACATTGAGAGAGACAGAGAGAAAGGTCTTCCTTTTTCTGTTGGTTCACCCTCCAACGGCTGCTGCGGCTGGCACACTGCACTGATCCGAAGCCAGGAGCCAGGTGCTTCTCCTGGTCTCCCATGTGGGTGCAGGGCCCAAGGACTTGGGCCATCCTCCACTGCATTCCCTGGCCACAGCAGAGAGCTGGGCAAGAAGAGGAGCGACCAGGACAGAACCCAGTGTGCTGGCGCCACAGATGGAGGATTAGCCTAGTGAGCCGCGGCGCTGACGGGGCAGACGTGTTTAAATCAATTCAGTTGCGTGTCATTCATTTGTTCAAAGTACACTTTTACAAAAAAAAAAAAAAAAAATGAAGCCCTTTCTTTCCTTACTTGTAGTAATTTTTCCATTTTCTGCTTGCTCACTGTTTAACACTTAGGAATTCAGTGATCTCCCTCCATTTTCAGTTAGATTTCACCAATCAATTGGACAGATTCTAAATCAATCTCTTTCTTGCCCAATACATCCCTTCTGTCTGCCAAGATCTTAACAGTGTAAATGCATATGAATTCCTCGCTTAGATATAATTCAGAAATTGATGATGATCACACCTTTGAACCTGCTTTTCTTCATTCTACTGCCAGTACAACCAGCTTGCCCATGTGCCGTCCTAGTTTGTCACTCAGGCACTGGGCTATCACCACTTAACTCTATCTCTCAGACACAGGAGACACATATTGAAATTTCTCACTGATTTAATAAAGGCCAAACATAGAAGACAGGAATGTGAACCCAGATGCTTGCCTTGGAATCAGAATGTAGTACATTTTCCAGCTATTTTATCCAAAGAAACCTTCTTCAAAGTATCTTCTGGGTGAAGACTTAAGAATAATACAATGGGGCCGGCGCAGCGGCTCACTAGGCTAATCCTCCGCCTAGCTGCGCCGGCACACCGGGTTCTAGTGTCGGTCGGGGCGCCGGATTCTGTCCCGGTTGCCCCTCTTCCAGGCCAGCCCTCTGCTGTGGCCAGGGAGTGTAGTGGAGGATGGCCCAGGTGCTTGGGCCCTGCACCCCATGGGAGACCAGGAAAAGCACCTGGCTCCTGGCTCCTGCCATCGGATCAGCGCGGTGTGCCGGCCGCAGCGCGCCGGCCGTGGCGGCCATTGGAGGGTGAACCAACGGCAAAGGAAGACCTTTCTCTCTGTCTCTCTCTCTCACTGTCCACTCTGCCTGTCAAAAAATAAATAAATAAATAAAATAAAATAAAAAAAAAGAATAATACAATGTAATCAGGTTGAGAGTAACTGTTTTGAAAATGTGACTCTTGCTTAACATTCGGTTTGATACATTTTAAATCTTTATGCAGTTAAGTCTTAACATGTTAACATCCAGAAATTCTTTACATCCTTACATAATTTTTAAATTTTTCTAGAGATAGATTGTTGAGGCCGGTGCAGTGGCATATTGTGTAAAGCCTGCGGTTTGTGTCCTGGCTGCTCCACTTCTGATCCAGTTTCCTGCTAATGGCCTAAGAAAAGCAGTGGAACATGGCCCAACTGCTTGAGCCCTTGCCAGCCATGTAGGATACCCAGAAAAAGCTCCTGGCTCTTTGACTTGGCCTCATTCATCCCTGGCTGTTGAGGCCATCTGAAGAATGAACCAGTGGATGGAATATATCTCTCTCTTTCTCTTTCTCTCTGTAACTCTTACTTTTAAGTAATTAAAAAAATTTACATTTTCAGAAATTTTTTAACTTCAAAGACTCTTTAAAAGCTGACCCATTTCTATTATTATTTGTATCATATATTTTAGGCTACAAAAACATATTTTCTTTTAAAATAGAAAGCAATATAGGAAAACTTTTATTGGATTTCAAAAGATGTATTTTTTACTACTTCTTGAGATATTAAACATGAAGCCCCAACCTGATATACTTTAATATCTAATTTGTACAATAAAGGAATGAGATAAAGTTTCATGGGTTATAACACTCTATTTTTATAAAATGCACATGTGTTCTGCTGAATCCATGGGATCTTAAAGTGCTCTCATGTTTCTGGGCTGGATTCCAAGACAGGTGCCTCATTTTTGTTTTCATTTTTAATATTTCTTATTTGGAAGAGCAACAGAAATAATGGGAGCATGATATACACACACACACACAGAGAGAGAGAGAGAGAGAGAGAGAGAGAGAGAGATCTATTGGTTCACTTCCAAAATGGTTGTAATGGCTAGGAATGGGTCAGGCTGAAGCCAGAAGCCAGTCACTCCATCCTCATCTTTCACATGGTTTGCAGGGGCCCAAGTGCTTGAACCATCCTCTACTCCTGCCCAGGTGTATTAGCAGGAAGCTGGAGCAGGATGAGAGCATCTGGGTCTTGAACCATCACTCTGATATGGGATGCCTACATCACAATAGTCAGTTTACCACTCTGCACCACAGTGCCAGTCCCAGTAGACTCATTTATCCAGCCCTACAGCTATACTTTGTGATGGGGCCCTAAATCCATTTGCACTAAAATAAAACATCCTATTGTTTGAAAGGTTTCCATTTTTTTTAAACAATTGCCACCTGTACCTTGCTCTTAATTTACTATCTCTTGTCATGTGTCTCCAGTGAACCATAAGATCCATGATTTAATCACCTCTGTCTTCCTGCTAGGAGCTGGTATTATTTACCTTTGCCATTAGCAGTATACAGAAGTGTATTTACTTCATGACATGAAAATCCGAGGTCCTTTATAAAACATTTGTTTTAATCCAGAGTTTTGTTCATTGTTAATGGAGATCTCTATTCAGAATTAGTTCTGTTTATTTTAATAATTTCTTAATCTTTACTTATTTGAAAACAAAGAGAGACATACACAAAGACAGATGCACACAGAGATTAAAAACACAAAGCGGCCACTGGGGAGTGAATCAACGGCAAAGGAAGACCTTTCTCTCTGTATCTCCCTCACTGTTCACACTGCCTGTCCAAAAAAATAAAAATTAAAAAAATAAAAAACACAAAGAGGTACAGGTAGACATAGGTGAATGTAAAGCTATAGATAGATGGAGATGTAGAGGGACAGAAATCTACCTTCTGCTAGTTCATTTTCCAAATCCCCTAAACAGCCTGGCTGGAGCAGTCTGAAGCCAGGGAGTAGGAAATAAAACCAGATTTCCCAGCTGGGTGGCAAAAACCTAACTATATGAGCTATTACCTGCTGCCTATCGGGATGCATATTAGCAGGAAACTAGAATTGGAAAGACAACTGGGCATCAACCCAGGTACTCCTGTATAGGATGTGTGAGGCTCAGCCATTGTCTTAACTACTGTACCAAATGTATCCCACCCACGCTGCTTTTATTTTTTAAAAAGATGTTCTTAGAGATAAGAGATAAATACTATGAAAAGAGAATACTGGAGTTAATTTACCACAGTCATTTATATAGCTTTCAATTTTATATATCAAATAATCTACATTTATTTTAAAATACAATTACTAAGAAAAACTTTTACGGATAGCAGTAATGTCACGATGTCATCAATGAAAGTGAAGAGCATTATTCCAAAATTTGTTCTTATTTCCAAACAATACAGTTTCTTTTGCTAAATCCCAAAGTATTTGCTATCTATTAACTGTCTATACTTTCCATTAATATGTGTTTGAAAACTTATTTCCTCCTTATATTTCTATTGTTTTTTTCACAAGTTTAGTTCTCACTTTATCAGTCCCTTACTTATCCTTTATTAGGGAAATTCTCTTTGTACTACTTAAAATATGCAGTGTGGACAACATAGAGGAAAAAGCGAAGAAAGACTAATTAAATTACTTGAAACTGGGATTTATTTTTATTTTAGTATTTTGTTTTTGGGTTTTTTTTTTTTTTTTTGCTTGTTTTGATTCTTCTTCTCTCTCTCTCTCTTTTTCTTTTTCTCCCTCATACAAAATGTTTAACTCTTTACCTAGAATAAAGTTAATCTTCTCTGTTAAGTGACAACAGATCTTGGTTAAAAAAAAAAAAAAAAACAACACTGGGAACAGAAGAGGGAAGAGGAGGAGGGGTGAAAGTGTGGGTGGGATGATGGATACGGTGGGGAGAATTACTATGTTCCTAAAGTTGTATTTATTAATTGTATACAAATAAAAAATATAAAAAATTTGAAATACATGAAATTTGTTCTCTTTCTATAAATTATTTTAAGAAAAGAAATAAAGTCAATAAATGTTATTTTAAGCACAAAAATATATAATTTTCTATAAAATTTGCAGTCCAGAAGTTCAGAGATGCTATCTGACCCTGCTGACATAATTTTCTCTATGGATTTCAACTCTCAAGACTATCTAATGTGTTATCTCACTAATGTGCTCACATTCAGTAGTAAGTCAGGTTTAATGAATACCCAAGGCACAACAATTAAAAAAACTCATACGGTGTTTTCCCAAGAAAGGGTAAGGTTTTAGAAACTAGACTCACTTGTGTTATGGCCTTCCACTTGCTTGGTTTGAATCACACAATAATTATACTTGACTTAGAATGATTTATTTAACCCTTTACTTTAAAATGCATCATTAAAAAAGAAAGTACAGATGATTTGCCTTTGAAAGCCTCCCATGACCCATTAACTGCGTATTACTAGGGATGCAATGAAAGTTTGGAAAAATGTGTTAGAATACATTTATCATCAAAAATAAACAAATAAGCATAAACATGTTGCAGAGCATAACTGTATGAAACAGTGATGGTGATATTTTAATTAGCTCTAGCTACACAAATTAGTATTTCTTCTCAGATTTGTAGAAAATAGGCATTTATAATTTAATTCCCTTTTCAAATTGGATTTTTATTATATTTTTAAATTAAAAAATCCAATTTGTAAGTAAAACATTCATTTCTTCTGCTTTTGTTTTTCTAGGCAGGCATTTCACAGAAAATTACATTTCTACCCATTGTTTCCAATTTATTTTAGAATAAATGTTAAACAATATGCTTCATTCTTAATCATCACATACACAAGTATTTACAAAATGATAAGATGAAAAATGCAGGAATTATTCATGTCATTTCTGCTCAACTATATTAGGATTCATATACAGGTAGTAATTTCAAACAATAAACTTAAAATTTCATTTTAACATTTAATGTTTTGTATATTCCTGGCCAAATCTGGGCACAGATTTTTTTGTTAATTAGAGGAGAGACAAAAACAGGATACACAAATCCTATCCTTACTCTAACAACTATTACCCTTGTGACCTTCTGAAAGTCATTTTATCCAGTGGTGTCATAATTCACTTCTCATAATGAGACTAATAATTTGTTTTTCTTACTCCTTAAAGACTTTCTAAAACCAAATGTGAAGATAATGAGAGAGAAAATAAAATAAGCTTATAGCATATTGAAAATGTTTATAATGCACCTTTAAAAGGTACATCATTTGCATTCATACTTTCATAAACATTTAATGCATTAACACATAATCACAAACACACACTATATGTTTCAAAGGTTTAAACATGTTTGATAGCAATGCTTCCTCATTTTTTCAGGGTAATTAATAATAAACATGAGCCTCCCATTCCAATCATATCTAGTAATTCAAGCTGATCTGATCTAGAATATTGGGGCTAACATTAAAGAATCTTATTCAGAGATTATTCACATTTTGTTAATTTAAAAAAAAATGTTGCTAGTATATTTAAAATGGCAAATGAAAACTTTTTAAAAGTTATAGTGCTTATCAAAATAGATTTTTGTTGGAACCAACTATTAGGAATAAGAATTAAAACAGTTTTTAATATTTTACATAAACATGAAAAGAATATATGAGGTCTTTTTGCAATCTGTTTCTAAACTGAAAATGGGTGAGTGGAAAATAAGATGAATTAAATACAACTAGAGAAGAGGGGCTGATTGAGATCAGTTGTCTTTTAGCATAATGACTCAGCATCAAAACATCCAAATGTTTCAAGTAAGTAAATGTATTTGAGTACATGTATGTAAATGGTACTTAAAATTTATGTTTAAAATGTCTTTAAAATTAGTAACTACCATATGCAAATATTCAAACATATCTACCCTCCTAAGAACTTATGTGCTTAAGCAGACTGCAATAAATTATAATATAAGGATTATTTTACTGGAGACAAGAGAAACAGTTGAGTTTCCAGTAAAAATTTTGAAATCAGAAGTGCTGTAATGAACATATCTTTTTTCATTAATGTTATGAATTTAAGGGTAGAAAACTGGATGAAAGCACAGCATAAGGCTTTAAAAAGCATAGCCAAAAGTTTTACAAGTGACTTTATGTAGTACTGTGAACATAAAAGGAAATAATCAACATTGATTAACATTTTTCTATAAAGTGTTAGTGAATTGAAAAGAACTTTTTTAAAAAGTCAAAATAATTCTAGAAGAAAGATTGAATAAATTTATTTATTTATTTATTTATTTATTTATTTTTATTTCAAAGGCAGAGAGACAGAGATGTTACATCTACTGGTATACTTCCCAGTGCCCACAAACAGCCAGGTCTGAGCCAGTCAGAAGTCAGGAGTCCTTAAATCAATTTGAATCTTTCACGTGGATGACAGAAACCCATGTCCCTGAGCCATCACATGCTGCCTCCTAGTTTGTGAATTAACAGGAATCTGGAATGGACAGCAGAGTCCGGAAGCAAATTAGGGCACTGTGAAACGCAATGTGTGTATCCCAGGGTGTACCTTAACCACTGAGCCAAAAGCACACTCAAGAGTAAGAAGAGAGATACTTAAAATTAAACATCATGAACAAATTAGCTAAGGATGCAGTTATTTAATATCTGAATAGAAAATATTTCAGCACCACATGTGACATGAGTTTTAAGACATTCAAACATAAATCTTACTCACTGCCAACTAATCTCAACAATAACAAACCCCGGAACAAAAAAAAACCACACTTATAGCACATTGATTAAACATAATTTTTTGACAGGCAGTCTTACTGATTTAATACAGAAGTATAAAAAAAAATAAAATTCACAATACCACTAACAGGGAAGATCTGTATGTGTAGGAGTATGTTAAACAGAATAATTTATTTCATAAATGTAGGAGACTAAACTGTTATTTTAACTTCCTTTGCAGTAATGATAAGCTTCTGGAATATGCACCATTATTTTCTGCATGCACATCATTCTCCTTCTCCAGAGTATATGATGTCATTTGGCTAAACAAGGGTTGATTCCTCTATCACCTCGTACAAGTGCATCTGTTAAGTGTCGTCTATTTACAACTATCCCTCTCATTCAGAATCACGAGGTTCTTTTGTAAAATTGGGCTACTGAAGTGCTAAAATGAAATTACTTGGTGAAGACTTTCCAAAATAATGCATTTTGTTTTTTCTTCCTAGAAACAGCTTTGGCTTTTCAATACTGATTCATTTCATTAGAAGCTCATTCAAAATGTGGTCAATTTCTTTGAACATTAACACTCTAGGTATTTACCAGAATGGAAAACTGGCAAGAATCTGGGGCATGACAGAGGGACACTGCTATTTGAATATTAACTCTACTCAGCAAAATAATCACCTTGATTTCCATTTGCAATAGAGACCTGAATTCATTGTTGTCAATAATGGCTGTGCATCAGAATCACCTGGGGAGCTTTAAAACACAGCAGGTCTGCATCCAGGACCAATTAAGTCTTAATCTGTAGAGGGAGCACATGCATTAGAGTTTTAAGCATCCCCATGGTGATTCTAGGTATCAGCCCATTCTGTGAAACATTAGATGATGCCATCAGCCTTTAAAGTGCCCAAATCTACTCCACAGTTAAAGCAGAGCATGTTCACGTACTCTTTGAAGCTAGTTTAACAAGACCTACTTTATTTTATTATTTTCTTCTATAAATTCCAGCTTTAAAGCATTCCCTTAGTATCTAAAGTCATTAGCATGTTCTCATAGAAACAGATTCACCAGTATTATGCTTCTCTCCATAAATTCCCTTATCTGAACTGTAGGATATTTTCAGAAGTATGACCTTCATAAACTAAATTACCTCTGTAAAAAGCATTTTATATAAAATAAACAAAAATTTTACAATTGCAGTAAAATCCCTCTGGATCCTAAGCACATTTCTTCTGTATGCATTTAGGAATAAAAAAGCATTTTATAAACATATATATTTATCATATATTGCTTTAGCTAATAAACATCCTGATGAATTCTTGTTATGATCATAATCTGATTAAATTTAACTGACCAACATTCACAATTCTGTTTTTTTACATCTATCAACTATGACACCATTTTATTAAGGATTTATTTATCTGACAGGCAGAGTTACAGAGAGAAGGAGAGACAGAGAGAGAAGTCGTCCATCTGCTGGTTCACTCTCCAAATTGCACCACCTTCTGGAGCTGGGTGGATCTGAAGCCAGGAGCCAGGAGCTTCTTCCAGGTCTCCTATGTGTACCCAGGAGCCCAAGCACTTGAACTATCTTTAAAGCACTGCTTTCCCAGCAGGATTGTAAGTGGAAAAGCTAGGACTCAAACCCGTGCCCATATGGAATGCCAGCACTGCAGGCGGAGACTTAACCTTCTGTGCCATGCCACAGTGCTGGCCCCAACTGTGACATCATTACAAGGAAAATGTAGCATGTGCAGCCAGTTAAGCTTCTGCTTGGTATTCCTGCATTCCATATTAGAGTACAGAATTTAAGATTCACCACTGCTTCTGAGCCAGCTTTCGGCTAATGCACATCTAGGGAGAATGGAGGTGATGTCTCAAGTATTTGGTTCCCTACTACCCATGTAGAACAACCAGATGGAGCCTGATGCTCCTAATTTTGACTTGGAGCTGCTCAGGCTTCTACAGGCACTTGGGTAGTAAATCAGGAGATAGGAAATATCTCACTCTCTCTCTCTCTCTGTTCCCGCTTCCCTTTCTTTTTAAAATAATACAAATGACTAACCATTAAAAAATGAAAATATGGTATAATAGAGTTAATGGTCTTTGTTTTTACTTTTTATTATTTTTCTAATTTCAACTCCTAGTAAATTAGGTATTGACACCTAAGTGAGTCCTCTGGGTCAGTACAGTTGTGGGATTTTAGATGCAGTAGATTAAGAATGTAACAAGGTTTACAATAAGTACTCTTGGGCTCATCTACATTTGAAAACAATTAATTTCTCTGGGAGGTTTATCCAGAATTTCAGTTTGAGGTGTTTTTTTTTTTTTTAAGATTTTGCTTAGATGTCATATCTGATTAACTTACTCATTCAACAATATTTGTTCACTGCCTTCTCCTGCCAATTGCTGCCTTAGCAGGTGGAAATATAACACCTTGACAAGATAAACAAGGTCTCTCTTCTCACTGTTTCTCATTTCTTAACTCCCAAAGCAGTTCTACCTGGCCCTTTTCGTGTGTTTCCATGGCACCCTTCCCATATAATTCAGCACACAGTAAAGATGAATCAGTTTATTCCTCTCACACACCGTCTGCAGTGACTCTGTTATTCACCATTATGTGGGAGGCAGTATAGCACTGGGATTAAGAGACTGGTTTCTGAAGTCAAACCACAAGCACTTTAATTCTGGTTTCTTAATGTGTCAGTTGCAAGGCCCAGGCAAATATTTTAACCTCCTTGCCCTTGAATTTCCTCTTTTGTAAAATGGAAATAATAAATTAATGATTGCATAATATGTATGTCATTCAGACTACATAAGGTAGTTTATAATAAATCCTTAGCCACAGCCTAAAATACAGTAACTTCTCAAGAATTATTACCTATTTCTATACCTTATTTTTAGCACCAAGTGCATTATGGGCTATAGAGTTAATGCTGTTTGAATGGCTTATCATATGTATTGTATTATTTAATATAAACATTATAAAAGGGAATTTTCAATATTTGTTTTCATTATAAAATAATCTTACTTTTCCTAGACTATTATGCTTATTTGCACAAATGGCAAATGTCCCATGGAACGCTTTGAGCAAGTGACTAAACTGATCTAGGTAAGGAATAAACATATCTCAGTAGGAGAAATATTGCCCAGCGTATCAAGTTGTCAAGTGCTAATATCTGTCAAAATCATTACCGTAGTATTTTATACAAAGATATTGGCTTTCCAGTGCATTGGCATATGATAGTAATTGTGTAGGGAGTAACATTCTAAATTGAATAGCTAAAATAAAATTGGGTTGGTGAAGATGAATATTCTGCATTTTATCAAATCCAATTCAACTAGTGTAAAATACTAATGAAAATAATAAAGCAGACACATGACAAAATTTATAGATGTTATTCAGGACCATGAACACATTAATAGCTGGTATAATGGAGATGAATATCAAAGATGAAGGCACTGTCTCACAAACCAAGACTAAAGCTAGAGGAACTCATTTAATCAGAAAATATGTATTCTAGATTTACTATGAAAACAGTAAGTGCGCTCAATCTTAACCAAGTGCAAAAACATTCTTATACTGTTCAGAGACTTCACATTAGAGATGTTTGCTTCTCATATTTTGTGAGATATGTCAATCTGGAAACTAATACAGCAGCGCCTTGTTTCACTGGGCTGTGCAGATACTGTGTTTGCAGCAGTCCTGCATCAAGCAGGTTCTTGCAGAAAAGGCTGACGTTATTTACTTCAGAGTGCTGAGTCCATAAAGAGACACATTCAACCCACATATTTACAGAAGAAACTATATGGTTGAGTGCCATTAAAGGTAATATAAAATTAGAACTCCAATCCAAAGCTTTTTCTTCCTTTGAGCACATTATTTTATTTCATTAAAACTAAGGTCAAAGGAAAAATATCTAGGGAAAGACATGAAAAACTGAGTTTGCACTTTGGCAAATGTAATTCAAACAAGCTCTTTTCTATCGTGAAATGTATACTTTGTGAATAAGATAGTCTTGAAATGTAGCTTTTTCTCAACAACATTGAAGTAGAGGTGCCTATCAATAGAGAAAGGAAGATCCCAACTCATAATCTTGGCATGATTAAAAAATATCACAACATTCTTCAAAACACACTTATGTGGAGACACTCCAAATATTTCTGAGAAATATCACATTTATAGCTTTGTATTTAAAGAATGATTTCTACTGAGTTTCTCACAGTATTACTTCAAGTTGAGGACTGAAGCAGCAATGCAACATGTGTATTTCTCTGTAAGATCCTATCGTCCTAGGTAGATAGCTTCCTGTTATTTTGTTTGTTTTTGTGTGTGTGGGTTTTTTTGCTTTGTTTATAATTTTGTTTTGGAGTGTTTTCTCCTAAACCACAATACATATATTATTTTTTGTGAAACAAGATAAGGGATTAACAAGCAAATGGCTATTGCAATGGATTAAAACCACATCTTTAATTCAACATCTGGGACCAGAGTTGTGACTTGTGGATTAAGCTACCATCTGGATGTCAGTATCCCATTTGGGCTCAAGTTCAAGTCTGATGGCTCCGCTTCCAATCCAGCTGCTTGTTAACATGTCTGGGAAAGCAAAAGAGATGGTAAGAGGACTTGGGCCTCTGCCAACCACATGATACACTTGGATAGAGTTCCAAGCTCCTGGCATAGGCTTGGGCCAGTTCCCAGCCACTGAAGCCATCTGGAGAATGAATCAACAGATGGAAGATCTCACTTTCTCTCTCTCTGTCTACAACTGCCTTTCAAATAAATCTTAAATACTCAACATATAGCAGGCTTTCAACACAAGACAAATCAATAGATTTGTTAAACAAATTATACTTATTCATGATCAAGGGAAGGTAAAATAAACACACACACATACACACAAACTCTTCTAACAAACTGCATGGGTTAAGAGCAAAGGTTTAGGTATTAAGAGTCTCAGCTTCTTCCATCATCCCTAATAAATTTCTTGTTGGAAGGTAGCCATCATTCTTTGAAGGTCAAGCAGTTATGAGAAGCTAACAGGTGGGACAGAGCAAGTCCATACCCCAAAGTTCCAGATGATCTCTCAGTTGGCAATAGTGTCAATGGTCAGGCATGGATATGAGGCCATTTGGAACCTTCCAGGCAGTCCAGTGCCCCAGGTGACAATGAGAGAAAATAATCCCCAATCATCTAACTGAATTATGAAGAATAACAAATTGCTTTTCTTTTAGGATATGAAGTTTAGCTCTGTTTTGTTGCACAACAGTAGAAAATAGAAAGAGCAGACAAGTGATGCCCTTGTGGAGATATTGTGCTGCTTCCTGGGGATATGTCTGACACTAGAGTCAATACATCGAGTCCTATAAGTGCACATGCAAAACTGACTGCAAAACAATTGCAACTTCTGCATGAAATGATGGTAAAATAAGACACATTTATTTCTAAAAAATAAGTGCTTTCTTACATGAATAAAACTGTCCATAAGCACAATAATCTAACAAAAATACGAAGAAGTTTTGTAACGAATGTTGTACATATAAGAAGACAACAGCTGTTGGATTTTAATTACATTTAACCTTGATAGGATATGTGGAGAATGTCATTTTAGAATTGATTGGAGTTCCTGATTAGTAAATTTCATGCCACGAAAACAATTTCTTAAGACAAAACAGTTCATGAGGAAAGAAAAAGAGGAATGTAGGTGAAAAATTCACTCTATTTCAGGTTCACATGATTTTGCACTGATTTCAATTATACAGTGTGAGAAATACATCAAGTAAACAATCACAAAACAGCAATTCGATAATACAATCAGTTCTTGTATTTACTATATTTTACCATGTAGCTATGTAAAAGCTGGTTTTGATGACTTCTACTAAAGGTATAAAGTTTTTTACTCTTCATTCAAAGCAAAAGAAATCAATCCTCAATTTCATAAAATTTTCATGTAAGAATTGAGAAGCAGTTCTAAAGGAACCAATGATTTTCAGACACTGTATCAAAGCCCATCTGGCTAAGCAACATTCAGTCATTATGATCCTCTACCTCTGAGTTTTCCATCACCAATTTTAGGTTCCACAAAATATATTTTGAGGTAGGCAGGACTGCTGTGACAAAAGTTTACTCCACTCTACACAAATTCAGCACCTGACACTGATCAACTACCAAAAATTGTGGATTTTTCAAGCCTGAAGTCTGAGTATAAAAGGATAATTTCATAGAGAGTGGCAATATCAATCCATTTAAGTGCATATTTAAAATATTACAATACATCATTTGAAAAATATAATACTTTTATATGTGTGTGTGTGTGATTTCTACTTCTATCAAATAATAGAATAGAATGCAGTTTACATGATATAATGCAGATTAAGGAAGATTACAACTCATAGCAAACTATAAAAATACAGACATGGAAATCCCAGAATAGGAGGTTAGCAAACATGTATAATTCATCTCTATCAACTGTAGGGTCTGGGCTAAGTGTAATGTATGGTTTCTGTTAAATTACTTTCCTATAAAATATCTGTCTCTCTTGCAAAATCTCAGCATGCTGCACTGTTATAATAAACACTCAAGCCTCCCGTAATTATAAAGCAGTTTATGCAGCTCCTGATTCTGGCTGAAGGGCCTAAACAACATGTAACCTGCATCTTAAGGTCCCCTGACTGCATCACAACATGGCTCATAGCATCAGCACAAGGGAACATGTGAGAAAGCTTACAGGATAAGAGAGGAATCAAGAGGATAGTAGGCACCAAGCTTACTCTTTTACAACAACTCATGCTTGCAGAAAATAATCCAGTTCCCTGAGACCTGACCCCTCTGGCAAGGCAACATTATTCTATTCATGAAGGTCCTGTCCTCATGACCTAATTATCTTGAACTAGGTCACACCTCTTAAGGCTGCACCAACACAACAATGTCTCATTGGGGACCAAGCTTCTACCACGTGAACCTTTGAGAGAAGAGTCCATGCTGTTGTAGTCAGTAAATTAAAGTTTCGCTAATGGAAACCAATAGCTCTTATAAGGATTGGGAATTATGTAAGGAAAGCTGGAGTAATCACAAATTTACTTAATAAGAATAAACCTTTAGAGCAGCAAAAAAAGATAGCAGTGCTGACTGTATTTGACATAAGCCAAAAAACTGTTCTTTCTCTCTCTCGTGAATTATAACCAAATTCAAGGACACAATTGTTCTATATGATAAGAAAATCGAGATGGAAAAATTCAACCAGACTAGCTGCTTTGGTGAGAAAAATTTTATATAAGTTGTTTATCATCATTAAAAGGAAAACAGCAATAAATTGCTTCTATAATTTAACTAACTCGATAATATATTATTTTAAAGCAATCAGATACACATGACTTATTTTTAATTTAAACTATCAGTTTCAATGAAAAAATTAGTAAAGGATTAATTCTCATTTAAATCAAATACAGGCACATATAAATTGTTTTCACAAAATATATGCCAAGTATTATGAAACAAAATATTTTTAATACATAAACTTATTTATTAGTAACATTAACCCATGGCAAAAGCAGTAGTGATTAGTATGACAAGGAAGGTGGAGTGCAATACATTTCATTGAGAGAAATTTGCCCCATTCATGTTGGAAAGGAGGGAGGGAAGAAGAGAGGAGGGAAGAAAAGGGGGAGAAAGGGAAAAAATAAATATTAGCATAACATTATTTTCTACAAAATAAAGGTTTTATGAAAATTAATGCAGTACATGGTTTCCCTTCACTTTATTGGCTTCAGATACGTTTTCAGTATACATCACGAATAATTCTGAATTATGAAATTTAAAAAGTTTCAAAATTCACCATTATTATTTATTATTATCATTTTTATATTTTGCTATTGTTGCTTATGTGAAATGGCACTCATTTTAGTGTGTTTGGTAATTTTAATTAGTAAGTATTTCTAAAATTATTTATGATAACTCAGTGAAGCCCATAATCCTTTGTTTGTAGATATTCTGTTAGATCCATTTCAAGCCATGAAGCATAAATATGGATTTTGAGTCAGAGATGGGTGAAAGCTTAATGCAAGCATATAACTGATTTTCCAAAAACAGTTACACTAACTTTAAAGGAAAAAACTAAGTGAAGCTTATTCTAGATATTTTTGTTAGATATAAGTAACTTAAGACTGAGTTAATAAACAGACTGAGCAGAAGCTTCTTAGTTTGATGTAATCCCACTTGTCTATTTTCACACAGCAAAGAAAACAACAAACAGGCAACCATAAGAATAGGAGGAAATATTTGCAAACTATACATCTGATAAAAGATTAATATCTAGGATATATAACTCAGGAAACTCAAAAAAAAAAAACAAAACAAACAATCCATTAAGAAATTGTCTAAGAATATGAACATTTTCAAAGGATGAAATGCAAAAGACTAACAGGTACATGAAAAGATGCTCAGGATCAATAGCCATTGGAGAGGTGCAAATAAAAATCACAATGAGGTTTCACTTCACGCCAGTTAGAACGGCTCTCACTCAAAAATCAAAAAATAACAAATGGTGGTAGGATTTGGGGAAAAGGGAACCCTAATACACAGTTGGTCAAACATAAACTAGTATAAACAACATGGAAGACCGTATGCGATTCTTCAGAAATCTAAAAATAGATCTAGCATATGACCCAGTCATCCCACTCCTGGAAATTTACCCAAAGGTAATGAAATCAGTATATAAAAGAGTTATCTTGGTACCCCCACGTTAATAGCAGCTCAAATCACAATAGATAACATATTTAATCAATCCAATGTAAATATTAGCATAACATATCCTGATGACAGGATAAAGAAATTGTGGAACAAGGTGAAATACTACCCAGTCAATAAAAAGAATGAGAGCCTGTCTTTCACAACAAAATGGATGCATCTGGAGACCATTATACTTAGTGAAATAAACTAATCCCAAAAAGACAAATATGATTTGTTTTCCCTGATTTTTGTTAATATACAGCATACAAAATATAGTTTATGAGAAAAATTGACATTTTGAGATATGACTATTGTCTATAGCATTGGTCTATACTCTTGAGGAACAGTGATTTTTCAACATACTACTTGTTGAATTCTTTACTGAGTAAAGCTTATGATTATAACATAAATCAAAAATATGTCATTGTAAACATTAAAAGAAAAATACGAAAGGAAGGCTGAAGGAGGGTAGATGCATGGGAGGTATAGAAGGTAGGGTGAGTAGTATCATTATGATCTTAAAACTATACTTGAAACACATGACATTTCTTCCCTTTATATAAACAAAATGTATTAAACATACATGAATAAATAAAAATAAACTCTTGCACTGTTACATAATTTCCATGTAAGTTTTTGAAGAAAGTTAATTTTTGAATGTTATTTGAGAGTTAACTCTCACAATATTTCCTACAATATGTTTTTCTCTCTCCATCTTTCTCATATGCAGTCAGCAATGTCATTCCAGAAAACATTAAGGTTGGTTAGCCCAATAAAATAACAGAATATATTGGGACTGGCACTGTGGCATAGCAGGTAAAAGCCACTACTGCAGTCTAGGTATCCCATATGGGCATCGGTTTGAGACCTGGCTGCTCCACTTCCTATCCAGCTCTCTGCTATGGCCTGGGAAAGCAGTGGAAGATGGCTCAAGTGCTTGGGCCCGTGCACCTGTGTGGAGGACCTGGAGGAAGATCCTGGCTCCTGGCTTCGGATCTGCCCAGCTCTGCTCACTGAGGCCATTTAGGAAGTGGATCAGTGAATGGAAGATATTCTCTTTCTCTCTCTCTCTCTCTCTCTCTCCCTGCCTCTGCCTCTCTGTAGTTCTGCCTTTCAAATAAATAGACGAATTAAAAAAAAAAAAAAAAAAAAAGCAGACTGTACTCTAAGAAAATGGGAATAGGAGCTGGCGCCATGGTGTAAATGGTTAAGCCTCCACTTGCAGTGCTGGCATCCCATTGGGTTCTGATTGGAGTCCAGGCTGCTCCACTTTTGATCCAGCTCTCTGCTGATGGCCTAGGACAGCAGTGGAAGATGGCCCAGTGCTTGGGCCCCCGCTCACACGTGGGACACCTGAAAGAAGCTCCTGGCTACTGGCTTCTGATCCACTCAGCTCCAGTTGCTGGGGCATTTGGGGATTGAACCTGTAGATGGAAGACATTTCTCTTCGTCTCTCCCTCTCTCTGACTGTAACTGCCTCTCACAAAAATAAATAAATACTAAAAAAAGATAACAAGAATGGATGTAATACAGTACTAGATATCTCTCTTTAGGTACACTTTTGGTAGCATAGACCATGTTGTGGATTTAATGTCTCATGTTTGCTGATGTTTATTATTCCCCTCCTTTTTTTTTTTAATCCTTCCATGAACAAAGAGTTCTACAACCCTAAACAACAGGTCATCAGTTCAGCATTTTCTAGTATGGACAAATGAAGGTTAACTAACAAAATTATATCATTTAGTCTATTTTAACAAAAATGTGGTCTCATATACATGATTATTAAACAGAGAAAATAAAACATATGATCATTTCATTGAACAATTTATCACAAAACAGTAAATATATATTTAAAATATAAAATTTCAAAATGCATATAAAATATTCTTATATAAAACTGTTTTAACTAGATTACTATTTTTTCTCTATACTCTTTTCCTTTCTTTATATATTTTTCATTTCAATATTCTATTATCATACGTGTATGAAAATTTTTTTTTTTGACAGGCAGAGTGGACAGTGAGAGAGAGAGACAGAGAGAAAGGTCTTCCTTTTGCCGTTGGTTCACCCTCCAATGGCCGCCGCGGCCTGAGCACTGTGGCCGGCGCACCGCACTGATCCAATGGCAGGAGCCAGGTGCTTCTCCTGGTCTCCCATGGGGTGCAGGGCCCAAGCATTTGGGCCATCCTCCACTGCACTCCCTGGCCACAGCAGAGAGCTGGCCTGGAAGTGGGGCAACCAGGACAAAATCCGGGGCCCCGACCAGGACTGGAACCTGGTGTGCCAGCGCCGGAGGCGGAGGATTAGCCTAGTGAGCTGCAGCGCCAGCTCAAATGTTCTTTTACATCTTACTAAAAAATCCTCTAGATTCCATATTTTTTCTAAAGAATAGGTTGAGATAAGACAAAAATTTGTTAGGAAACCAAACTAAAAAATTCATGTAAAAGACAGATGGTTAATAATAAAATCAATGATGATTATCTATCATTATAATATTATTGCAACTATATATAAATATGGAATGAAATTCTCTTTTTTAATAACTATGGATACAGAATTTTCTCTGATAATAACTTTTAGTCAAAAAAAATAAGTGGCTGTTATCAACACACACTGAAAAATGTGTGACTGATTTAATCTAGGAGTTCCCTGGAAATGATTTAGAAACAGTATTACAGCAATACAAATAGTCCAGTACTTTAAAATCAAATTCACAGATGCAATCTCATAATTGAGAGAACCTATTATTTTTTTTCCAAATGAGCTCATTCTACCGCTCCTGCTTTAGAGTATTTTTTTTTAAGATTTATAGATTTTAAGATTTAAGATTTATACATTTTTATTTAAGAGGCAGATTTACAGAGAGAGAGAGAGAGACAGAGAGAGAGGTCTCCCATCTGCTGGTTCACTCCACAATTGGCTGCAACTGTGAGAGCTGTGTTGAGCCAAAGCCAGGAGCCAGGAGCTTCTTCCTGGTCATCCAAATGGGTGCAGGGGCCCAAGCACTTGGGACATCTGCCACTATTTTCCAGGCCATAAGCAGAGAGCTAGATGGGGAAAAAGAGCAAGCTGGACATGAACCAGTGCCCATAGGGGATGTAGGCACCACAGGCAGACGCTTAACCCGCTACATACAGCACTGACCACACTTTTTGGCATCTTTAATGCTACCTCCCTAATTGTTTAAGCCTACCACCACCAGTGCCCTCAACATTGAATCCTACGCTGAACTGAAACTTGGTTCCCAGTTTGTATTCCTGCGTTGCACCATCTGTTCTATGTCAACCAGGTTTATCTTATAACAACATAGATGAAGTATATGATTTTATTCTATTTTTGATTTAAGCCATCCAACTGCTTACCAATAAAAGGGAAAACGAGGAATAGTAAAAGCAGGAAACAAAGTTGAGTTTCATACTACAGAAGGAAACCAATATATTTCTCCCCAAAATAGGAAGGATTGCAGAGGTGTAGACAATAAAATTCATGGGAACTCTTCGGCTTTTCTTTCTGCTTACCTAAAAGAATAAAATCAGTTTGCAAGACGAAAGATCCTTTTACACATCTTGTATGCTTTCCAGGCCCCTTGCCCTTAGAAAAGCAGGATGTACTTTCTCTTTTACCATACTTACTGCTCAGAGACTGCACTGGAGTAATCTGTGAGTGTACTTTACTCCTATTCCAATTTCCTAACTTTGAAGCTGGTTATTATTTTTCTCTTGTCATGTCACTTCTCTAAAATGTATCGTTCTTTGTTCAAAACATACAGACCCTATACTACTGTTCTGAGTTACTTTTGCACTGAGGTTTCTCTCATGTGATGTGCACAGCGTATGTTAATAAATGAATTTGCGTTTTTTTCTCGTCAATTGGTTTTTCGTTGCAGATTTTGGCCCTACCACAAACCTAAGATTGAGAAATATTTATATAAACTCCTTCGCCATGCCTCCCAAGGAACTATGTAATTCAATTACAAACTTTTCACTATGTTACAGAAATAATTCTTCCTTACACTCCCTGTGAAGTCATTTCTCCATTTAGGTTATTATAATCCATAAATCCTTATCCCATAGAAACGTCATATATCAGCTTTTGGCATAACTACCTCACACCATTCTTAATCTTTAGTCCTCAGCTGAAAACTAGCTTTTCCTCAGCCTCTTTGTTGAAAACTGGGACTCTTTTTCTGTCTCTCTGTCTCCTCCCTTCTCTCTCATACCCACTAAGTACCTTTTTATTTGTTTCATAAAGTCCTTTTCCATTTATAATTGTATTCTTGATTTTGCTATTGTTAATTATCTAGCTCCTGGCTAGACTGTTCTCCCTCTGAAGGCAGGGATCTTATTTGTTCACTGCCAAGGGTCTAGTAGGCTCTTGTACATCAAGTGGATTCAATATATATTTTTTGAAAAACTCAAATTTATACATATTGCCTTCCAGAAACACAGATAAGAATCTGAGAAGTTCATTGTCTTTGGGACAGAATTAGCCATGTGGCAGAAATGATGTCCTTCCTGGTCTGTCCACCAATGTATCAGTATAGGCTTAACAAATTAAATTCAGGACACCTGTTTTAACTCCATTTTTCAGATAAAAATCTATTTTTTAGTATAAAGTATGTCTCCAAAATTTAATGGGAGACATGAACACTAATATACTTTAGATATTTTTTCTGAAATCCAAGTTTCACTTGATGTCTTGCACTTCAATTTGCTTAATTTAGGACCTTTGGAACAGAACATCTGCTATGTGGAGGAATGAATGAGTGGCTTTGAGATCATGTAACTCTAATTTTCTAAATTGTATGTCAATTCTAGGTGTGCCTACATGAAAGCCTATAGATATACTATAGTAGAGACACATGAATCTTTATGATCTACATCTCAGTTTTCACCAAAATTTTCATTGGTAGCAACAATAATGAAAAGCAATTTGAAGACTATCTGGGGTATTTATTTGTAAACACACTTACACTTATTCAAAAGACACAGGAAGAGTAGGGATTTAATAAATCAGAATATCAATGTATTTACTTCAACTGCCAAGGCCTCTTCCCAAAGAGATTTCACTGCATTGCCTTTGGAGTTATGTTCTTAACCTACTCTAAGCAAATCTAAAGAAACTATTCAATAAAACCAATTCACTAGGTTCCATAGAGACACTCCTAAGGTCATTCTTGATTGTATCTCTCAGTGTTCACTAAATGAAGGTGCACATATTGAATTACTTCTGACCTTACCAGCAAAGCATACTTCTAACTGAATACAAGGCTCACTGCTATCAACAATCTCAGAAATTGAAAGAAAAGATCTATTAACATATCTCTAGACAAGTTCTCACTACTTTGAAATGTAATTTTTCAAGGGGCCATTCTGTGGCACAGCAGGTAAAAGCCCAGCCTGCAGAGCTGGCATCCCATATGGGCACCAGTTTCAGTCCCAGTTGCTCCCTTTCTGATCCATCTCCTTGCTAATACACCTGAAAAATCAGTGGAAGATGGCCCAAGTGCTTGGGCCCCTGCACACATTCAGGAGACCTGGAAGAAACTACTGGCTCCTGGCATAGGCCTGGCCTGCCCCAGCCGTTGCGGCCATCTGGGGAGTGAACCAGCAGATGGGAGACCTCTCTCCCTGTCTCTACTTCTCTTTAAAACTCTGCCTTTCAAATAAATAAAAATAAATACTTAAAAATATAACTACTATAAAATATAATATTATTTACATAATTCTTCATTACATTGTCATTTAATTCCATAGAAAATTGTCTACATACTTTCCAAAGACTAGCAAAGAAACAGAAACTACGTATGAAGTGTTCTCTGAGATACATTACTATATCAATGGAAAACTTTTCTTGTTTACTTACTAAAGATACAAAAAAGCCATAATTTTTAAATTCATTTCTATAACATTTGAATATCTTCTAAGCCTCAGGCATTATGTCACATTAATTATTTACAATACTATGCACTCTGAAATTCCCTTGCAAGAAAGCTAAGTGAAGACAAATTTACACTACAGCAATGAGAGAAGCCCAGTATTACTTACTGGGTTTAATAAATATTACAGAATAAAATTGTAAGCAGAAGATCATATAGGAGAAGTGAATTATTTGAATATATTTATTTTTTCAGTTCTTCCATATTTCATCTTATAAAATATGTATTTTGAAAGTAAGTTATGTGATGTATACATATGAGAAGAGACTTCAAATGTTAATAAAACTTAAGAAATATCTTGGCCAACAGTATATTTGTTGTAGTATATCAGTGTTCAATTTTCAGTTAGATAAATATTTTAAATGTCATATATTCACCTGCTAAAGTATGAATGAATTGCCTGTAACTCTAGATGAACTTGATAGTGTTATTTAGTGAGAAGAATCATACAACTCACTTTAATTCTTGAAAAATTTTTAACCAATGCTCTTACCTCTTTTGTAGAATTATGATGAACTCTGTGAAAGCCAATTAGATGATTACTTATGTATAAATGAAACTATAAACTAAGCAACATATATGTAAAGTATATACTAAGAAGGAATTATTTTAATGTGTCTCTTTATAGGAGAACATTCCATTTTTATAGATGGAACATGACTAGAATGAAAAGTTAAAAATTTCTTTAAGTAAGCCTCCTAAAGTTTAAAATAGCATAGAAGTGCCTAATAAGCAAATTATGCTATTACAAAATGGCTTGTAAATGTTGCCAAATATTTAATATTAAATGAAGTTAGTGTTGATATCTAGATTCTTTTTTTAAAAAAGTTTATCCCAAGATTCCAGTGTATAGAAATCTTGTTTTTTTTTTCCTCCTAATTTAGCAAACTGATGACTTTGTCACTATTCTGTCAGAAAACAATTGGATACAAGTGCAAGCTTGCTAAAAATGTTTAAATAGGACACTAGGCTGAAATACAAAATAAAAGTCTATATTTAGTGAGACAAAAAAAAATCTAGATATGGAAAGTCACATTCTATTAGTTTTATGCTGACTTGTTAATGATATTGGGGGAACAAAAACATAATTTTCTCACATTGGTTAGGCTTTATGAAATATATAAGGAATAGAGGTTCCTGCATTTTGATAACATAAATGGTGTATAAGCTAATTTTCAAAATCCTTTCCATTTGCTCTACAACTGCCAAGAATAAAGAAATATTCTGATGCTCTGATACTTGACTTGTAGGTACATTCACATTAGCATTCTCAGGTAAAATAAAACTTCATTTTTAATCAATCCACTGTACTCTACCACTTTAAAGGTATAGAAAGTAGATCTAAATCATATCATGATTTGTTTTTCCTTTGTTCCTCAAGAGTCTCATGTGGCTAATGACTACAAACTAGCAGCATCAACAGCTTTCTTAAGAATGTTCTCACTATCGCAGTCAATGCACTCCAGCAGGATTAAGGGACACAACAGAGCAAGCGGGAGATACTATGGGTAAACAGATACAGGGTACATTGAGAGGCAAGATCATTTGCACCTGACTCCAGTATTTTCTGTCTGTGTGACTTTCAGTGATTTATTTTCCCCCAGTATCTCACAATATCCTTAATGTATAAATAGGGAAAAATGTACCTAACCAAATAAGAATAATTGATAAATTAAATAAGATCATTCATGCAATATCTTTTACTACTAGCGCTTTCCATAAACAGAATGCCCACGAGAGTTTAGTTTTTATGACAAATTTCTCTAAATTCTATTTGCCATATCTTTTAATAAGCATCATAGTACCATCATTTGTAATTTGAAATCATATTTAGGAAAACATACTACCACTCTTTTTTTGTCCTCTGCTTTAGAACCTACTTAAATAGTAATAATCAAATAATCATTTCAAATGTGGTTTCTCAGCCAATGTTTAATGCATGGTAATTAGTTATATTGGTGGCTGAAAATGTCACATTATAAATGTATTACCACACCCTTATCTAATTGACCATGTAATGTATTATATATCAAAATTTAAAGCTCAAATATCTTTCCAATACCCTTAATATGAAAAGCATGTTTGTGGCCATCTCATAAGATGATTTTGTGAATTGATAAATTTTAAGTCCACGGAAAAATCAAAGTAGTAAGAGTTTCCATTCATGCCCTGCCATCACACACGCACAAGCCCCCCTCTATCAATATTCTGCACCACAGTGGTGCTTTTGTTACAGTCAATGAATTGATACCAACACATAATTGTTATCCAAAGTCCACACATTACCTTGGGGATAATTCTTCATGTCACACATTCTATAAATTTTGATAAATATGCAGTGACATGTATGCCCCACTGCAATATAATATAGGATTGTTCCACTGCCTAAAATCTCTTGTGCTTTCATTCATTCCATTTCCTGAACCACTGGCAACCACTGATTTTTCTATCCTCTCATAGAATTATATACAGTTGGAATCATACAGTATGTATCCTTTTCACATTGGCTCTTTATATGCATTTCAATGTGTTTTCATTGCTTGATGGTGCAACTATTTTCATTAATAAAATATTCATTTGTCTAGATGCTCACAGGTTTTTAATACACTCAACTACAGAAGGACTTGTTTAATTTCAAATTTAGCAAATATGGATAAAGATGTTATACGCATGTGTGTGAGTTTTCATGTAGTCGTAAGTTTTAACATCATTTGGATAAATACCATAAAATGCAGTTGTTTGATCATGTTTTAAGAATATATTTAGGACCTAGCACTGTGGCCTAGCAGATAAAGCCGCCACCTTCTGTGCCAGCATTCTGTATGGGTGCCAATTTGAGTCCCGGCTGCTCACTTTCGATTCAGCTCTCTGCTGTGGCTTGGGAAAGCAGCAGAAGATGGCTAAGTCCTTGAACCCCTGCACCCCTTTAGGAGACCAGGAAGAAACTCCTGGCTCCTGGCTTCCAATCAGTGCAGCTCCAACTGTTGCAGCCATTTAGGGAGTGAACCAATGGATGGAAGATCTCTCTCTCTCTATACCTCTCTTGCTCTTGCTTTCTCTGCCTCTCTGTAACTCTGCCTTTCAAATAAATAAATAAATCTTTTTTTTTTAAAAAAAGAAAATAATATACTCAGTTTTGTAAGAAAACTTCAAAGTGTTGGAGTAGGCATTGTGGTACAACAGGTTAAGCAACTCTTTGGGACACCTAAATAATTTATCAGAAAGCTAACCTGAGCCCAAGCTAGTCTCCTGATTCAGCTTCTTGCTATATGTTCCTAGGAAGCAAATGATGATGTTCCTAGTACTTGAATCCCTGCCATCCTGGTGAGAGATATGGATGGAGTTCCAGGGTCCAGGAATGAGTCTGTTGTAGACATTTTAGGAATTATGAGACATGAACCTGTGGATGGGAGATATCTCTCCCCTCCCCTCAAATAAATGAATTAGCAAATCTTTTTTTTTTTAAAAAAGTGTTAAATTTCGTCCATTATGGATGTATCATTTTGTATTTCCACCAGGAATGAATGAGAATTCCCATTTTTGCATGTCTTCACCAGTGTCTGCTGTTGTCAAGATTTGGATTTTGACCATTTTATTAAGTGAGTGGTTATTTTCTCATTGTTATTTTAGTGTGTTCTCTTGAACTACATATTATGTTGAAAATATTTTCACATGTTTGCATGCCATCTGTACATTTTCTTTGCTAATGTGAGTCTTCAGGTCTTTTGCCCACTTTTTGTTATATTGCTTGCTTACATATTGTTGTATTCTGTTTAAAAATTATGAAAATAAAGACAACAGATATCATGTATTTAATAGATACAATTCTGAGAAGATAACCATACTACCCTCCATCCTTCTTGTCCCCCTCCCTTTATGTTTTTTTTCCTTTAATTTTTAAAATTACATAATTTCTATGTAAATGGACAAACACTCCAATTAAAAGATATGGACTGGCGCCAGCGCTGTGGTATAGCAGGTAAAGCCGCCGCCTGCAGTGCTGGCATCCTATATGGGCACCAGTTCGAGTCCTGGATGCTCCACTTCAAATCCAGCTCTCTGCTATAGCCAGGGAAAGCAGTGGAAGATGGCCCAAGTCTTTGGGTCCCTGCTCCTGCATGGAAGACCCCAAAGAAGTTCCTGGTTCCTGGCTTTCGGATAGGAGCAGCTCTGGCCATTGTGGCCATCTGGGGGAATGAGTCAGCGGATGGAAGATCTCTCTCTGCCTCTCCTTCTCTCTTTGTATAACTCTGACTTTCAATTAAATAAAATAAATCTTTAAAAAAAAGGTATGGACCATATGGAGCTAATAGACATCTACAAAATATTTCATCCCCAGCTGCAGAATTCTTTTCATCTGTGCATGGGACATTTTCTAGGACAGACCACATAGCAGGCCATAAAACAAGTTTCAACTATTTCAAAAACTAAAAATTGAAATCAAATCATGCAACTTTTCTAACCACAATGAAATGAAGCTGGTTTTTAACAAAATCAGAAACTCGAGAAATTATACAAACATGTGGAGATGGTACAACATGCTCTTGAATGAACAGTGGGTTATAAAAGAATAAAAAAGGAAATCAGAAAATTCCTTGAAGCAAATGACACAGATCAAAATGTATGGGCTACAGCAAAAGCAGTGTTAAGATGAAAGTTGATAGCAATTAGTATATACAATCAAGACATTGGAAAAATATCAAATAAATGATCTAACAACACATCTGAAGAATCTAGAAGAAAAAGAACAAACAAAACCACAAAATGGTAAGAGTAAAGAAATAATAAAAAATTAGAGAAGAAATAACAAAATTCAAATTAAAAATCCAAAAGAACAGTGACATGAAGAACTGGTTTCTTAAAACAAAAATAAGCAAAACTGTTAAACCATTGACCTGACAACAACAACAAAACCCAGGTGACTCAAATAATAAAGCCACAGATAAAAAAGGAAATGTTACAACTGATGCCACTGGACTTTTAAAAAGAATCATTAGATGAGGGGCCAGTGAAGTGGCGCAGCAAGTTAAAGCCCTGGCCTGAAGTGCCAGCATCCCATATGGGCGCTAGTTTGTATCCCAGCTGCTCCTCTTCCAATCAAGCTCTCTGCTATGGTTTGGGATAGCAGTAGAAGATGGTCCAAGTCCTTGGGCCCCTGCACCCACATAGGAGACAGGCAAGAAGCTCCTGACTCCTGGTTTCAGATCGGCGCAGCTCTGGCCATTGCGGCCATCTGGGGAGTGAACCAGCAGATGGAAGACCTCTCTTTCTGTCTCTACCTCTCTCTGTAACTCTGACTTTCAAATAAATCAAATAAATCTTTGAAAAAATAAATAAAAAGAATCATTAGGAAGCATTATAAACAACTATATGTCAACAAATTTGAAAAGCTAGACGAAATTGATAGATTTCTGGACACATATAATTTGCCAAAATCAGGGCACAAAGGGATAGAATACCTACATAGATCAATAACCAAGGCAGAGATTAAATCAGTAATAGAGACTCTCCCAACAACGAAAAGCACGGGAATGTATGACTTCAATGATGGAATTTTAAACTTTTAAAGAAAAAGTAATTTCAATAATTTTTCATTTTGAGGTTTTATTTATTTATTTGAAAGGCAGAGTTTAGAGAGAGACAGAGAAAGAGAGAGAGATCTCCCGTCCACTGGCTCACTCCCCAAATGGTCACAATGGCCAGGGCTGAGCTAGCCCGAAGGAGCTAGCAGCTTCTTCTCTGTCTCCCACAAGGCTGGTATGGGCCCAAGTACTTGGGCCCTCTGCCACTGCTTTCCCAGGCACACTAGCAGGGAGCTAACTGGAAGCTGAGCTGCTGGAGCTTGAATTGGTGCCCAAATGGGCTGCTGGCATCTCAGGAATTAGCTGTACTGGCTACACCACAACCATGGCCCTTGAATTCTTCTTGAACTATTCAAACAATTGAAAAGGTGGGCATACTCTCAAACTCTTTTGAGGGGAGGCTGGATGTCTGTGCCCACCTCAGACATAGGTAGAACCTCCTTCACAAACAGGCTGCCAGCTGTGGCTGGAAAGCCTGTCTCCAGACCAACTGACGTCTCCCCCCACTAATAGCTTCTTGTGCTGCATGTGTGACCTTGTGGCTTTAAATCACACCTTCAGGGAAGTTGCAATCTTTCACCCAGAACTAGCAGAGGAGTGTGCTAGGCCCCTAAGGAGACGGGCTGTCTCCAAGAGACCCCTGCTATCCTCATGAGCTCCAAACCAATCAACATACTGTATGTAAAACCCTGTCCAAGGGGCAATGCCATAGAATGACCCAATGAAAAAAAAATAATGTCTTAAAAACCCTGGGCACTTCCTGAAGGCTAGTGTCCCATTCCAGCAATGTTTCTGGTCTCTTCTCTGACCATGTGCTTTCTGTCAAATAAAAGTTTCTGCCTCTTTGCAAACTGTTTCCCAGCTTTTTATTTCTATACTAAACTGAAAAAAAAAAAGACCTATGAAACTCATTCCTGCAAGGGCACTCCCCTCTGCGACTAGTAACATGAGGGCAGCATCACCATTATTCCAAAACCAGAAAAAGATACAACAGAAAAAAGATAACCATAGATCAACATCCCTGATGAACATTGTTGCAAAAATCTTTAACACCATACTACCTAATACAATTCAACAACACATTAAAAAGAACATCCATCCAGAGCAAAGATGTAGGGATAGTTCGACAAATGTAAATCAATAAATGTCACATTAACAATCAAAGTCACATTAACAAACTGATGAATAAAGACTATATGATTATTTCAATATATATAGTGAAAGCATTTGATAAAATGCAATATCCTTTCATGATAAAAACCTTAAGAAAATTGGTAATAGAAGGAACATCACATCACAATCAGGCAGCATATGACAAACCCACATAATACTGAATGGAAAAAAGTAGAAGAATTTCCACTAAGATCCAGAATCAGATAAGGATGTCCACTTTCACCATTACTATTCAATATACTCTGGACTGGTTAACCAGAGCTATTAGGCAAGAAAAATAAATCAAATTGGTACAGATTGGAAAGGAGGAAGCCAGATAATCACTGTTTGCAGATAACCTGATCCTATATATACAACCAAAAGATCCACTAATAGATTACTGGAACTAAATTTTGGCAAAGCTGTAGGATATAAAAACAACACACAAAAGTCAATACACAAAAAATTATATGGCTGAGAAAGTATTTGTGAGATCATTCCCATTCACAATAGCTACACAAAACTTAGATATCTTGGAATGAATATAACCAAGGAGATGAAAACTCTCTACAATGAAAATTATGAAACTTAGGCTGGCGCCGCGGCTCACTAGACTAATCCTCCGACTACAGTGCTGGTACACTGGTTCTAGTCCCAGATGGGGCGCCGGATTCTGTCCTGGTTGCTCCTCTTCCAGTCCAGCTCTCTGCTGTGGCCCGGGAAGGCAGTGGAGGAAGGCCCAAGTGCTTGGGCCTTGCACCCATATGGGAGACCAGGAGGAAGCACCTGGTTCCTGGCTTTGGATCGGCGCAGCGTGCCAGCCTTAGCAGCCATTTGGGAGGTGAACCAATGGAAGGAAGACCTTTCTCTCTGTCTCTCACTTTCTCACTCTCTCACTGTCTAACTCTATCTGTCAATAAAAAAAGAAGAAAATTATGAAACTTAGTTAAGGAAATAAATAGAAGACACTCAAAAAATATCCTAAACTCATGGATTAGAAGAATTAATATCATATCTATACTACTCAAAGTAATTTACAGATTCAATGCAATCCCAATCAAAATACTAAGGACATTCTTCTAAGATCTAGAAAAAAACGTTACTAAAATTCTTATGAAAATATAACAGGCCCTGAATAGCTAAAGCAATCTTAAACAACAAAAACAAAGCTGGAGGCATAAAAATACCAAATTCTAAGATATATTACAGGGCAACTATAATAAAAAACATCCTGATACAGGCACAAAAATAGACATGTAGAGTCTGGTGCCATGGTGTAGCAGACTAATCATCCACCTGTGGCACTGGCATCCCATAAGGGCACTAGTTCATGTCCTGGCTGCTCATTTTCCAATACAGTTCCTTGCTTATGGCCTGGAAAAGCCATAAGATGGCCCAAATGCTTGGGCCCCTGCACCCATGTGGGAAATCGAGAAGATTCTATGGTTCTTGCCTTTGAATCGGCCCATCACCAGCCATTGTGGCCATTTGGGGAGTTAACCATTGGATGGAAGACTTCTCTGTTTCTGTCTCTCCCTTCTCTGTCTGTAACTCAACCTCTCAAATAAATAATTTTTAAAAATTCAAAAAAAAAGAAAGCCCAGATATACATGTAGACCAATGGAACAGAATAGAAAACTCAAAAATTAAACCAATGAATCCACAACAAATTAATCTTTGACAAATGGTTAAAATTCAATCCTTGGAGAAAGGACAGACTCTTTAACAAATGATGCTTGGAAAACTGAATCATGCAGTGATATGAAACAAGACTCCTACCTTACACATTACACAAAAATCAACTAATATTGAGTCAAGGATCTAAATCTGTGACCTGATACCATCATATTATTAGAGGAAAATATTGGGGAAACTCTGTTACACTTTGTCATAGGCAAAGACTTCTTGGAAATAATCTGAGAACCACAGGCTAATAAAAGCAAAAACAGACAAATGGGATAATATAAAGCTAAGAAACTTCTGTGCTGCAAAGGAAACACTCAACAAAATGAAGAGACAACTAACAGAATGGTAGAAAATACTTGCAAAGTATAACCTGATAAAAGATAAAAATCCAGGGTCTATAAAGAGCTCAAGAAAGTCAACAACAGCAAAATAAACAATCCAGTTAAGAAATGGGTAAAGAACATTATTTTTCAAATGATGAAATACAAATGGCCAATAGGTACATGAAAACAATGCTCAGGATCATTAGCCATCATGCAAATGCAAATAAAAACACTGTCAGGTATCACCTCACCCCAATAAGGTGAGGTAACTATCATCCAAAAATCAAAAAATAACAAATGAAGGTGAGAATCTGGGGAAAAATGATACATTAACACACTGTTGTAGAAATGTAAACTAGAATAGGAATTGTGGAAAACAGTTTGGAGATTCCTCAGAAATCTGAAAATAGATCTGCCATATGACCCAGCCATTCTACTCCTGGGAATTTAACCAACCAAAATGAAATCAGCAAATTAAAGAGTTATTACATTTTACATTTAGGTCTTTGATTCAATTTAATCACATTTTGTGCCAGTCTGTCTAGATTTTTTTTGCAAACAGATGTCTAATTATTATAGCATCACTTGTTGAATAAACTCACTTCTCTCCATTACGTTGCCTTTGTTTCTGAATCAAAGATTGTTTGACTGTATGTGTCTGTCCATTTCCATACTCTCTTTTCTTTTCTTTTCATCTAGTAGTCTAATCTTTCACCAGCACCATTCTTCTTGATTATTGTAATTTTTAATGAATTTTTAAAAGATTTATTTAAATAATATGAGTTCCAGAGTTCCAGACAGACAAGAAAAGAGGGAGAGAGGGAGAGTTGGAGAGGAGAGAGGAAGAGAGGAAGAGAGGGAGAGGGAGAGAGAGAGGGGGAGAGAGGGAGAGAATCATCCATTTTCTTGTTTTCTCCCCAATGGCTACAATAGCCATGCTGTGTCAGGCCAAAGCCAGAAACCAGGAGCTTTATTTATGTCTCCCACATGGGTGGTTTGGGCCCAAACATTTTGGCTATCTTCCACTGCTGTTTCCTGTTAGCAGAGCGCTGAATTGGAATTGTAGAGGCCAGGACACATACTGGCATCCATATGATTTTAACCTGATGCATCACAATGCCAGCACCAGTTTTTTGTAAATCATGAAATCAAGTTCAGTCTGTTCTTCAACATTTTTTCTGCCCTTTTAATATTGAGTTAGCCATGCTGGGGATCTCACCTCTCCATATACATATTGAAATTAGTCTAAACATGAAATGTTACAATTCATTTCTTAATATCCACAAAGTAACTTATTGGATTTGATCATTATTGAGTTGAATCTATTGATCAGTTGGAAGAATTGGTGAATATTGAATATCCCTGTTCATGAATTCTCCATTAATTTAGTTCTTTTCTTTCATCACAGTGTTCTATTTTTCTTTATATATTTCTTAGATATTTGAATAGATTTATATACCTAAGCATTTCACTCTGCAAGATATTAACATAGATGGTAATGTACATTTAATTTCAAATCACACTTGTTTACTGCTAGTATATAGGAAAGTGACTGATGTCTATATATTGATATCTTATAGCCTACAACGTTGTTATATTAAGTACTGGGACCAGATGTTTTTGTTTTTTGTCATAATTTTTTTCACAAATGGTCATGGCATCTGGAAATACAATTAATTTTATTTATTCCTCCTCAATATGTATACTTTTTACTTCCTTTCACTATTTCATTTATTAGTACTTCTAGTAGAATGTTGAAAAGTAGTGGTGAAAAGTGGCATACTACCTTATTCTTGTTCAAGCAGGAAAGCTTGAATTTCACCAATAATATATGGTAGTAGCTATAGGTTTTACAAACATTCTTTATGAAAATCAGGAATTTAATTCCCATTGCTACTTTTATGAAAATCTGAATCATTGAGTGAGTGTTAAAAATGTTTTTTCTTTATTGATTTATTAGATCTGTATTTTTCTTTAGTCTGCTGATGTGATAAATGGTATTAGTAGATTTCCAAATGCTAGAACAGCTTTAAAATTTTGGAAAAATACCATTTGGTTGCGGATAAAATTATTTTTGTACCTTATTGTATTCATCTTACTAATATCTTACTAATTCTTTTTGAGGAAATTTACATCTATGTTCATGAAACATATTGGTCTGTTCGTCTGGTTTTAGTATCAGGACAATGCTGTTCTCACATATTGAACCAGTATATCGTTCCTCCTGTGTCTTTAAGAGTATATAGTTCCTCCTCTGCCTTTAGATAGTAGAGAATTAGTATAATTTTTTCCTTACATGTTTGGCACAATTTGCTAGTGAACTCTGTAGGAATGGTGCTTTATGTTTTAACATGAGGTAATTCTGGTGTATCTATTTCTTCTTTTTTTGGCTTTGGCAGGTTATGATGGTTTAGGAATTGGCCCATTTCATGTAGGTTACCAAATTTACAATTAAAGACATTTTTATAATAGTCCTGTTATATCTTTTTACTATCCATTGATCTGTTAACGATTTCCTCACTTTGTTTTAGGACATTGATTATTTTTGTCTCCTCTCTTTTTTCTTCGGTACCCTGGCTTTTCTCTTGATTTCTTGTTTTCAATTTAATTGATTTTTGTTCTAAATTTATTGATTTCATTTTGCTTACTTTGAATTAATTTTTGCTTTGTTGCCCTGTTTGGATTAAAAAAGAGTTATCTATTACAAATATAGTATTTTAATTGATGATACTTGAAGTAAAAGTAAACTTATTGTAATGTGAAGTTAGGTATTATTTTAATTGTTTATTACATTTTCTCTTTTTCAAAATCTGCATCTAATTATTGTTAAAGTTTTTGATCATCTTATCATGCAGTTCAATACATTTCAAGTAGATAATCAGAGAGAGAATGCTGTTGCTTTCATTGGTAAATTTAGAAGGCCTCTCTGGAATCTACATAAAAATGTTCACCCACAATCTAGCCATTCATCCACCATAGTAACCTCTTATCCTACACTTGAAAACAAACAAAAAATATTGAAAAAAAATCTGTAGCAGTTAGTTAAGATAAAACAGAAGAATTAAGAATATCAGATTGTGATAAGACAAAATTATAGTAGTTAAAAGGTAATGACAAAATATATAGAAACTTTTTACATAAGTTATAGATACAACTTGATGAAACAAAACCCAAGTCTGCATGTGATGACTGACTGGAAAGATTTTATTTAATAAAATTAATGTTTATCAGACAAGTTACAGTGTGGTGAAGGACGAATACTGCAATCAGTTTGTTAGTAAAATAGACATAAAACCTAATTATAATAGCTTTCTTAAGATACCTGAAGAAAATTAGGTTGCAGAGGCCTCATTTGGTTTTAGAATGCTCCCTGCACTAGTACAACGATCACTAACAGGCAGTAATTAAAATGTTACATACATATCAGCTTGATTTAATGATAGTACCTTCCCACTACTATCTGACCAATAGGCACAGCTGTTCTCTGTGGATTCTTTTAATCACTAGTGAGGCTGGAGAAATACTTCTACTTCTTGGCATAAACTGTAATGATAATCCAATCATTCTATGGGTTTATAATTAATAACTTTTGAATTTTCTTTTAAATTTCACATTAAGCTTCCAAACATCAAGCTTTTATAATTTTCCTAAAGGTGTTTGTAACCGTCCATAAAGCTTTAGTGCTTTCCTTTCAGATTTTTTTAAAGTCTCATGAAATCTGCAGCATAGCAAAATAAATGAAGTCCAAAATATTTTTGGAAACTACAGAATTACAAATATGATAGAGCTGACCTTGAGGTCCATCCAAGGACTATCAGACATGCTAGTTGCATCTATTTGTTTTTTATTTTATCTGCTGCCACCTGGTGGCAACTGTCCACTCTAGCTTAAATATAAATGGTCATCTGGGACTCCCGGGGTGTTGACTGAGATGTTCTGTAGTATGCAGTGATTCCTGGAATCATTATCAGTTTTCAGTTATTGCATTTGTCCAATCCTTTGGTACTGATCTAGGAGAACATGGGGACTATCAGAACTCAATCTGGTTCCACTGCAGAAATTAAGAACTAGAACATAAGACTATGGGAGCAGAATGTTAAGTTCATATTTCCGCCTTACAACATAATTGGTGTGTAATCTTTAAATTTGCCTAAATTTCTCTGTCCTCAATCATTGATCTGAAAAAAATAGGAGTCAAAATAATATCTTTTTCCTGAAGCTTTTTGTAATTGTCAAAAAGACAAGACATGTAAGTTCTTAGAAGGGTTCCTGATACAGCGAAGAAACAAGCAAACACAAAAACTATTAATACCATGTCACATTGATAACTGCAGAGAAAACTTAAATACATCAATACTTAATACATGTATGTTATATTAAGTATACTAGATAGCAAATGAGAATATACCCATAAAATGTTTTGAACGTGAACATAATCCTAAGCAAAGAAAAACAAAAACAAAAAAAAACTATAAATACATGACAAGATTGTGTTTCTGGAGTATATATTTTCTGCTTTTATGAAATTAAAAGATAACGTGCATTTTCCACAAACTTTTTGAAGTCCCTTTACATAGACAATCACACACATTCACACATACACACACACACATATTATCTTTCAAAAAATGTGCATGAATGTTAAATTAACACTTATCAAAACAAAATGTCTTCAAGAAGGAAGAGTACTGATTAATCAAAAACATTTAGCATAGTAAAGAAAGGGAATAGACAGAGGAGCTGCTCTCTTGACAATAACAGAGTTTTTTAATCTCTTTTCTAACTTCCACATCCCTCTCAATTCTCCTTTCTCAGTAAACTACCTTTGAAGTACTTCAATCACACTCTCACCTACAGGTAATCACTGACCTCTACTTTGGCTGTCACCACTGAAAGTAATGCATTTATCTTCATTTTTACTGGAGTGTAAGCTTCTTCAGGGGGACTGCTAACTTTATTCCTTAGTCTGGATCCCTGGCATCATTAATTCAATGTCATGCATCAAGGACAGAAAGGCATGGTTATAATAGCATTACTTTTTCTTCAATATTAATATGTAGGAAACAGGATGAAAGAATATGCTAATTGGATATTTCATTATTTTAAGCACAAAGACCTAATAAGCAAGTGGGACTTCCCTTTGTTATCTATACATAAAAGCAATTTAATATCATCATAGGGATGGCCAAATGTCTTTTAAGTGACAAACCTAGAATATTGTTCATGATAGTTTTTGAAGATTAAACATGAACCAGGTGTCTTCATCAATAAAGGATATATTTCACATCAATGCTGGTTCTGGCAATATTTATAAATAATGACTAATTACTTCTTAAAGGCTTCGGTAATTACACAGGTAGCTCCTTCACAGGCCTTCCTCTGTTTCCTGCTACCTGCCAGTCACTGCCACAAAAGGTCATCTTTTTATTTTTGTTACTTGATTTTCTTTTAAAGATTTGTTGATTTACTTGAAAGGCAGTTGCTGAGAGAAAGGGAGAGAGAGAGAGAAAGAGAGAGAACACTCACAGATACTTACATCTGCTAGTTCACACCTCAAATGGCTACAATAGCTGGAACTGGACCGATCTAAAGCCAGGAGCCAGGAGCTTCTTCCAGGTCTGCCAAGTGGGTGCAGAGGCCCAAATACTTGGACCATCTTCTGCTACTTTTCCAGGCACATTAGCAGGGAGTTGGATCTTAAGTGGAGCAGCTGAGACTTGAATCAGCACCCATACGGGATGCCAATGGTTCAAGTGGCAGCTTTCTCTGCTGTGATACAGTGCAAACACCATAGTTACTGATTCTTGACATATTAAAAAATGCTTGATTAACAATATAGTAAAAATTTAATTGGTACAGTGTGATACTTCAATACACAACATAGTGTACACTGATCAAATCAGCGTAATTAACATTTCCCCCTCTTCATTGTTGCTTTATGATTGAAGCTCAAAAAATATACAGTAGTCTATTGTGAACTGAAGTCACCCCAGTACTTATTTTTTCCTCCAGGGCTGCAATCATTTAAATACATACACCAAATATAAGATTGAGTGTAACACAAAGTTTGGACTTTTTCACTAAATGTAAAGAGACAAAATGTACAAACTTAAGAGGACCTCCCTCTGCATACAGAATTTCTGCTGATCCAAATCTACTCCAATTTTCTTCACAGCCCATGGTTATATGTAAATTATGAATTTTTTATGCTAGTAGTTTGTTCAACTGGTATTTAAACAAAGTTTTAAACACAACGGCTCTTGAAATTTGCAATTTGGTGAATCAGCAAACATTAATCTCTGTTTTATGTATTTTGTCAGACTCACGACACATTTTATTTTTCTCTCACAGGAATAGTATTTGTATTAACTTACATGTAGAGTTACCATTCATTCTATGACATGATTTTGAAACCATGTCTTAGAACTTACTTCTTGTAAACTGTATTGCATGGCCGGCGCCGTGGCTCACTAGGCTAATCCTCCACCTTGCGGTGCCGGCACACGGGGTTCTAGTCCCTGTCGGGGCGCCGGATTCTGTCCCGGTTGCCCCTCTTCCAGGCCAGCTCTCTGCTGTGGCCAGTGGAGGATGGCCCAAGTCCTTGGGCCCTGCACCCCATGGGAGACCAGGAGAAGTACCTGGCTCCTGCCATTGGATCAGCACGGTGTGCCAGCCGCAGCATGCCTGCTGCGGCGGCCATTGGAGGGTGAACCAACGGCAAAAGGAAGACCTTTCTCTCTGTCTCTCTCTCTCACTGTCCACTCTGCCTGTCAAAAATAAACACAAAAAACTGTATTGCACATGAATATGTGTAAAGTAAATAATTCCCTGAACTTCTACCTGCATAATATGATTCTTAAAATGGTAAAAGATAAATCTGAATATGTAAAAATAAGCAATGTAATAATTATCTTTCAATATGTTGTAATATGTTTTACTGAGACACACAGTAATATCCTAGTCGAAGAATCCTTTCAGTAAAATCTGTGTTGTTTTTTAAAGATCTATTGCATAATGAAATTGAAACAAATTATATATGAAGTATTGTGGGGCCTACACTGTGGGGTGATGGGTAAAGCTGCCACCTGCAGTGCAGGCAGGTGCATCCCGGCTGCTACACTTCCGATCTAGCTCTCTGCCATGATCTGAGGAAGCAGTAGAAGATGGCTCAAGTCCTTAGGCCTCTGCACCTACGTGGGAGAGCCAGAAGAAGCTCCTGGTTCCTGCCTTTGGATTGGCACAGTTCTGGTCGTTGTGACCATCTGGGGAGTGAACTAGCAGATGGAAGACCTCTCTCTCTCTCTCACTCTTTCCCTCTCTCTCTCTCTGCCTCTCTGTAACTCTGCCTTTCAAATAAAAAACTCGTTTTTTTTTTTTTTTTTTTTTTTTTTTTTTTAAGGAAAGGAAGTGTTGTAACTCCTTTAAGTTCCATCATATCTCATGAATCATTTTTTTCCAAAATAGCCTAACCATACGCAACAACAAACATATATATATATATATGTATATTTATTTATTTGAAAGTCAGAGTTTAAAGAGCAAGGAAGGCAGGTAAGGAGGGGAGAGAGAGTAAGATAATCTGCCATAAGCCAGGAGCCAGGTTCTTCATCTGGGCCCTATATATTTCATACATACATGTGAGGTCTTCAAAATGCTCATGGAAATTTATGTAATTAAAAACTTATGCAATACTTTCAATAAACTTCTGCACCAAAGTAAATATACTTTACTTCTACTTTTATGTGAATTTTTGAAGTATCTTTATAACACAATTATAATATACACGTTATAACACACACAAACATATAAATGAGAGACATGCAATCACTCAAATCATAATGTATCTCAATTATAAAATCATCAGCAAGTCTAGCAAAGCTGATTATCATGTGAAGTAACTTTTTTAGTGATGGATCATCTAATCATGGATATCACAAGCGTAACTCTAAGTATCAATAATTTATACAGAAATTTGGCACACAATAGGCATTTAATTTGTTTTTGAGGAAAAAATAAATACAAATAAATAAAATGTAGCTAATATTATATTTGCTTTATTGTATATTATTTTATAAAACGTATCCTTAACTCCTTTTTCTGTATTGATGTATTGATCATTAAACTTCTATATTTCTTTTATTCCTTAGTCTGTTTCTTCCGTTAAGATTAGTGATCCAAGGCTAATCCTCCGCCTTGCGGTGCCGGCACACCGGGTTCTAGTCTTGGTCGGGGCGCCAGATTCTGTCCCGGTTGCCCCTCTTCCAGGCCAGCTCTCTGCTGTGGCCAGGGAGTGCAGTGGAGGATGGCCCAAGTCCGTGGGCCCTGCACCCCATGGGAGACCAGGATAAGCACCTGGCTCCTGGCTTCAGATCAGCGCAGTGCGCCAGCAGCAGCACGCCAGCTGTGGCGGCCATTGGAGGGTGAACCAACGGCAAAAGGAAGACCTTTCTCTCTGTCTCTCTCTCTCTCTCTCACTGTCCACTCTTCCTGTCAAAAATTAGAAAATAAATAAATAAATAAAATAATTCAAAAATAAAAAAAGATTAGTGATCCATTTTTCATCTAACCAATGTCAAATCATGTGTTGTAAGTTTTTTCAATGATGTAACTTTTTCTTTCCTAAATCCATGATAATATTTCTTTGTGTGTTTTATATCATAGATATGTTGAATAGCAATAGAAAATTTTAAAATAATTGTAGATAATCCAGGGTTTTCCATCAGTTTTCCAGGGACATGTTTGGTACACTCTAATGTTATCTGAGACATATTTAATTATTTGTACTCAATAATCTATACTGAATCAAAAATCTCTCTAAAGTTCTTCAGCACTTCATAGCTTAAATATAAAATGTATCAAAACCAGACCATTACTAGCCTAATGGCTAAGACGTGGTTGTCTACATCCCATCCCCATCTCTGGCTCTAGCTTTGTGCTAATGCAGGTGCTGGAAGGCAGCAGGGCTGGCTCCGTGGGGAGGTCCCTGTGACCCATGAGGGAGGCCTGGATTGCATTCCCAGCTCCTGGCATCCGCCCCACTCAGGTCAACTGTTGCAGGCATTTGGGGAGTAAATAAGCAGATGGAAGTCTCTCTCTCTCTCTCTCTCTCTCTCTCTCCCCCTCCCTCCCTCCCTCTCTCCAATAAACAATTTAAGCAACACCATTAAATATATAATTAAAGCAACAATATATTGCAAAAATAAAAACTTACATAAATGATGTGTCAGTTTAAAAATTTAAAATAACAATGGTGGGGCCTTTTTTCACACTTTATAGTATATGTGAAATACAAAAATTACAAATAATAAAGTCCTATTACCATTTTATATCCAAAATTTATGGAATGCTGTACTACTTTTATCTTATCCAATGGTATCTGGCATGAATAAAGTGTAATATGGATTTTAGCTTTAAAAAAGGAATTAGTAAAATATGAAGTGATAACCTACATAAAATAACCAATTTTACGGTAATGAATTCTCAGTGTAGAACCTAAGTCTTTTAACCTTTAAATTATGTTCTGTTCAATTATTTTTAACATATTTTAATGTAAATGTAAAATTTTAGAAAATATGATGAATTAAAAATGTTTTATTTGTGTATTTATTTTTATTTGAAGGAAGAGTGACAGAGAAACTGAGAAAGAGTCAGAGGCAGGCAGAGAATCTTCCATGTGCTGTCACTCCCCAGTTTCTTGCAACAACTTGAACTAAGCCAGGAGCTAAGAGCTCAATCCAAGTGGGTGACAGGGACCGACCACTTGAACCATTACTATTGCCTCCCAGGTTGCACATTAACAGGAAGCTGTAATGAGGAGTGGCGCCAGGATTTGAATTCAATGCCTCCTATATAAGATGTGAGCATCTCAAGCAGAGTCTACTACTGCACTGGATGCCCATTCTAATTGTGAGATTTTAGAATTCTGTTTTCTGAGTACAAAAATATTTCTCTTTAATGAAAGAGTCATAGTCATATTAAAATACTATGTACCAAAATGTTCACTAGAACTCTAACCTGATAAAATTCCAATCTCCAATTATCATGTATGGAAAATAAATATTACATGGTATAAGAATATAATACTTATATTAAATTTTATTTCATGGAAGCCTATGGAAACAGTGTTTCTCTAGGGTTATTTCAAATTTTTAATCACCCCTTTTTCACGTTACACGGAAATAGTCATGTGGTCAAAATTAACTAACAGCAATTAAAACTCTCCTAAAATTTACACTGCATATATTAAAGGGACATATCAATCAGAAATGTAAAAGCAAACCTTCAGTAGCCTAACTGGGACTCCCTCAGGCACTACACATTTGAAGAGAGGCATAAACTAACCTTGCTTAGTTGTTGCTTACTTCAGTGAAGGCCTGGGTTTTAAGGGCTCTTTCCTCCCTTGTAATTGCTACTCAAACAGACCAATATTGGAATAGAATATAATTCACACACATACAAAACACATGCACACACACACATGCTCTTTCTATATTATAAAATATTTGCCTAATAAGGGTAAAATAGGTTATGATACCACATTGGTATCTAATATATACATATATTATAAACACATACATTGTTATATATCATATATAAGTATACACACATAAGTGTACGTAAGACAGGGTGACTGAATTGTTTACAGTATAATTAATCAGAAATCAAGCTAGAAGAGAAATTAAATTGCATTCAGCACATAGATTATCCCATACATTTCTGCTCTTTGTTCTAGATTATCATGTTTAATTCTTATAGGACAAAAGATAGGTTTGGCAGTATTGTATACATAGGTCTAGCACTTTTCAATAACTCTTTCAGAATAAACAAATGTGGTAAAACCCTAAGATTTAATTGACAAATATTCCAATGGTAGTAAATTTGAAAGGTGAGATGAAAATAAGATCAGGCAGAATCTGGAGCCCATATGTTTCAACTGCAAGTTTCCCTGTTCCCATGGGCAAGCATATCTATCACAGAAAAAGAAGAGTATATTGAAATTTTTAAATTTATGCAATTAGGGAAAGAAGTTTTCCAAAAAACATGCTCACTTTGACTACAAACAAAATAAGAACAAGAATAAAATCTCAAAGTCTTTACCATTTTGCCTAGACTAGATCTTTTTTCAACTTCACCTGGCCTGGTACCAATAGGAACTGTGTACGAAAATATTTCTGTCTCACAACTGCAAATTGAGGCAGCTGTCCTTTGCATGTTTCATGAAGATCCCTTTAAAAAACATAGAAGATTACATTGAAGGATGTTCTCAATGGAGATTTTATAAGAGGGAACGCATTATGAAGTATAATCCACTAAGTTCATCTGCTTAATTTACTTGCACAAATACGGTGATATATGGTTATTTTTCTAAAATTTTAAATGTCAATAACTTATCATCATAAACCCATATGGCATGTTCAAGATAATACACTATCCCGTGTCTGAAATATTTCATGAAGATTCAAAATAAGTATTTTCACAATCCCGAGCTACTGCAGTGTGTGGCGTTGTGTGCAAAACACAGGAGTAACCAAAAGTGCAGTAGTCAAGGAAAAATGTTCAAAGATATTGCATAGGACATAACAAGGAACTCATATTTCTTCCCAGTGTGGAAGCTAAATTTAGCTCAGATTCAAGCAGTGAATTACTTTTCCTGCCAAAATTCAGGGTAGGATATAATTCCTTTCTATTAATGCAGCAGTGAGTAACACATCAGTTGAGTGAAAGATACAGCCATGAGTTCACAGATGAATAGAGAAGCCATTCCTTAGGAGAAAGTAATACATGGCAGGCATCTTACAGAGTCTATTAGAGAAAAAAGAGAAAAATTCTACACAAATACAGCAGCTCTCTGCAGCAAACTGAAAATCTACAGGTACAAAACCTTTGAAATTTCTACAGATAATAATTTCTGTTTGACACCAAAAAGAGCTATTGGGCCACAGTGGGAGATAAGAGAGGTGGAACTTAGGTGATGAATAAGAAGGTATTTATTAATCCCTTATTGGAAGACACACCAGCTTCTAAGTCAACCCGGGATCAGTTTTTCTCCTTGGTCTTTGTCAGGAGATAAGTTACAACTGCATCATGTTCATAGTCTTACACAGTTGATTTTCTGGTTTCTGGATGAAATTCATGCTTGCTTTATATAAATGTGCTGCTCTCAACTCATTTTCTTTGCTGTTTCTAGAAAACATCATTAAAAGAATACCCTTTAGGCAATGTGAAAAAAATCTTTAACATATAGATATCTATAGCTGTATACATATATATATATATATATCTGAATTCCATAGTTATGACTTTGGTGTTCATTACATACACACAAACAAAAAATATCATCTCTTTCTTAAGGTTCTGAAACATATGTTTTCCTGACTTGCTGTATAGCACATGCATTTTCATATATACTCCTGATACCCAAAACTATAGGGTAAAATATTATTGCATAATTTGTTAACATTTGTTATTTTCTTGAATATGTTACCGTCTAATCAATGATATTTGAGTACATACAGAATAAATTTACTTTTTTGGAATTCTAAAATAATAATTTGCAATTATTTATTATTGTGTTTGTTAAACAATAAAAATGTTTCATTCTTTATAATCAGAGACAGAAAGATGATAGGAGAAACAAGCCATAATAGCCACTTCTTTTTTTATTTTGATGTGCATGTGTATGAGTGCCCGGCAGACCTGAAGGGGATCAGACATGACTTGGAATTAGGGCTTAATATCTTCCATATACCAGAGGGCAATTAGTCCTCCAGGGAAGACTTAACTCAACAAAGAAGCACCTCCTAGACAGAGAGAAATGAAGGTCTTTGATGATTGTTCCATGCGTCAAATAAAACTAGACTAATTACTTGTTAATTGTTGTCAAATTATCTTAAAGGGGTTTCCTAAAGGATTTCTTAGTTTTCATGCATCTTCACATGCAATGAAAATATTTTAAAAGTTGTCGTTATGGAAAATAAAATGTTCCCATGGTTGCATAGTACATGCTTTAATTCGGAAAGAATATAATCAAACTAAATTGTGGTTTTTTTTGTTGTTTGTTTTGTTTGTTTGTTTGTTTGTTTTGACAGAGTGGACAGTGAGAGAGAGAGAGAGAGAGAAAGGTCTTCCTTTTCCGTTGGTTCACTCCCCAGTGGCCACTGTGGCCGGCGCACTGCAGCCAGCGCACTGCGGCTGGCGCACCGCGCTGATCTGAAGCCAGGAGCCAGGTGCTTCTCCTGGTCTCCCATGCGGGTGCAGGGCCCAAGCACTTCGGCCATCCTCCACTGCACTCCCTGGCCACAGCAGAGAGCTGGACTGGAGGAGGAACAACCAGGACAGTATCTGGCGCCCCAACCAGGACTAGAACCCACGGTGCTGGCCTAAATTGTGTTTTAATTATAAGACTTCTGTTTAAATTATATGAAAGTATTCATATTTTAAGTTTCATAATAATCACTGTTACTTTTTATTAAAGATTTCACTTAGAATAATAATTAATGCCATATATTTAATCCAATGTTAACTCCAAACTCAAATTATGACTCTAACAAATCATTGATTAACCAAGTGCAGAAAAATAAAAATCATTGTGACTGTCATAGTGATGTGATGAGTAATCATGTATAATGAACACAAGATCAGACTGGCATGTACTATTTTTAAAAAGCAGATGGGAAGAGTACAAAATATCCACAAGACACATACACACATATAAATAATGTTAATATTTTAATTAGTTGTTATCAACATGTGAACACTGACATGGGTTGAAGTCTTTTTTTTAATACTTATTTACTTGAGAGATAGACAGAGACAACAAGCCAGACAGTTACCAGTCAGCTCATTCCTAAAATGCCTGAAGGACGTGGGGTGGCCAGAGCCAAGAGTTGGGAATGCAATGCAGTTCTCCCAAGTAGGCAGGAGAAACCCAATCACTTGAGCCATCACCACTGCCTCCTATAGTTCACATTAACAGGAAGCTGGAATCAGGAACTCAAGTCATGCACTGAACACTGATACTCCAATATGAGATACAGATATCCTAAATAGGTCCTAAGTTTTAGGCCAAATGTTTACTCCTGAATGTAATTTTTAAACATATTTACTTCAAAACAGTTGAGCAATGGCAATAGGCAGATTCAAAAATCAGACTGCATGAAGAAATAATAAGATGCCATTCACTTATGTGAGGGCTCACATGGGCAAATCTTTTCTGAAATGTCCTTTCTTTGATATATTACCTCACAGTCAAACCACATTCATTTTATTCCCTCCTATCTCTGTCCACACTCCTTTCTCTGCCTGCCATTTTGGTTGACAGAATTACCATCTATGCTTCCTGACAGCCAAGAATACACCTGAATGTATTCCTTTTTCTTGTAGCCAAACATGAAAACAGGCCAACTTTTGGGCTCTGATGAAAACATTGGTGCATTTTGCATTTTTTTCTTCATAATTTTTTTTCTTTCTTCATAATTTGTATTTTCAAGGGTGCAGGGGACCAAGGACTTGGGCCATCCTCTACTGCTTTCCCAGGCCATAGCAGAGAGCAGGATTGGAAGTGGAGCAGGCAGGACACAAACTGGCATCCATATGGGATGCCGGCACTGCAGGCGATGGCTTTACTCATGTGCCACAGCTCTGGTCCCCTGCATATTTAATCTTATATCTATACCTCTAAATCCCTAGAGCATATGAAAACATATAGAAAATGAACAACATGCTCCTGAATGAACACTGGGTCATAGAAGAAATCAAAAGAGAAATCAAAACATTTCTGGAAGCAAATGAAGATAGCAACACAATATATCAAAACTTATGGGATATAGCAGAAGCAGTGTTAAGAGGAAAGTTTATAGCAATAGGTGCCTACATTAAGAAATTGTAAAGGCACCAAATAGATGAACTATCAATGGATCTCAAGGATCTAGAAAAACTGCAGCAAACCAGACCTAAAACTAGTAGGAGAAGAGAAATAATTAAAATTAGAGAAGAAATCAATGGAACTGAATCCAAAAATAAAAATAACAAAAGATCAGCAAAATGAAAAGCTGGTTTTTTGAGAAAAATAAAAAAAAGACACACCATTGGGCAACTAACTAAAAAAAAGAAAAGAACCAATTCAATAAAATCAGAGATGAAAAAGGGAATCTAACAACAGACATCACAGAAATAAAGAGTCATTAGAAATTACTACAAAGAGTTGTATGCCAGCAAACAGGGAAATCTATCATAAATGGATTGATTCCTGGACACATACAACCTACCTAAATTGAACCAGGAAGACATCGAAAACCTAAACAGACCCATAACCGAGTTAGAAATTGAATCAGTAATAAAGGCCTTCCCAACAAAGAAAGGTGCAGGACCGGATGGATTCACTGCTGAATTCTACCAGACATTTAAAGAAGAGCTAACTCTAATTTTTCTCAAACTATTCAGAACAAATGAAAGAGAGGGAATCGTTCAAACTTCTTTCTATGACTCCAGCATCATCTTAATTCCTAAGCCTGAAAAAAGATGCAGCAGAAAAAGAGAACTATAGACGAATTTCCCTGGTGAACATTGACGCAAAAATCCTCAATAAAATTCTGGCCAATAGAATGCAACAACACATCAGAAAGATCATCCACCCAGATCAAGTGGGATTTATCCCTGGTATGCAGTGTTGGTTCAATATTCACAAATCAATCCATGTGATACTCCACATTAACAAACTGTAGAAGAAAAACCATATGATTATCTCAATAGATGCCGAGAAAGCATTTGATAAAATAAAACACCTTTTCATGATGAAAATTGTAAGCAAATGGGGTATAGAAGAAACATTACTCAACACAATCAAGGAAATTTATGAAAAAACCATGGCCAGCATCCTATTGAATGGGGAAATGTTGGAAGCATTTCCACTGAGATCTGGTACAGACAGGGATGCCCACTCTCACCACTGCTATTAAATATAGTGTGAAAGTTTTAGCCAGAGCCATTAGGCAAGAAAAAGAAAATAAAGGGATACAAATTGGGAAGGAAGAAGTCAAACTACCCCTCTTTGCAAATGATATGATTATTTACGGGATCCAAAGAACTCCACTAAGAGACTATTGGAACTCATAGAAGAGTTTGGCAAAGTAGCAGGATATAAAATCAATGCACAAAAATTAACAGCCTTTGTATACACAGACAATGCCACAAATGAGAAAGAACTTCTAATATCAATCCCATTCATAACTACAAAAACAATCAAATGCCTTGGAATAAACTTAACCAAGGATGCCAAAGATCTCTATGATGAGAATTACAAAATCTTACAGAAATAGAAGAGGATACCAAAAAATGGAAAAATCTTCCATGCTCATGGATTGGAAGAATCAATATCATCAAAATGTCCATTCTCCCAAAAGCAATTTATAGATTTAATGTGATACCAATCAAAATACCAAAGATATTCTTCTCAGATCTGGAAAAAATGATGCTGAAAATCATATGGAGGCACAGGAGACCTTGAATAGCTTAAGCAACCTTGTAAACAAAAGCAAAACTGGAGGCATCACAATACCAGATTTCAAGACATACTGTAGGGTAGTTGTAATCAAAACAGCATGGTACTGGTACAGAAACAGATGGATAGACCAATGGAACAGAATAGAAACACCAGAAATCAATCCAAATATCTACAGCCAACTTATATTTGATCAAGGATTTAAAGCCAATTCCTGGAGCAAGGACAGTCTATTCAATAAATGGTGCTGGGAAAACTGGATTTCCACGTGCAGAAGCATGAAGCAGGATCCCTATCTTACACCTTGCACAAATATCCACTCATCATGGATTAAAGGTCTAGATCTATGACCCGACACCATCAAATTATTAGAGAACATTGGAGAAACCCTGAAAGATATAGACACAGGCAAAGATTTCTTGGAAAAGACTCCAGAGGCCCAGACAGTCAAAGCCAAAATTAACAATTGGGATTACATCAAATTGAGAAGTTTCTGTACTGCAAAAGAAACAGTCAGGAAAGTGAAGAGGCAACCGACAGAATGGGAAAAAATATTTGCAAACTATGCAACAGATAAAGGGTTGATAGCCAGAATCTACAAAGAAATCAAGAAACTCCACAACATCAAAACAAACAACTCACTTAAGAGATGGACCAAGGACCTCAGTAGACAGTTTTCAAAAGAGGAAATCGAAATGGCCAACAGACACATGAAAAACTGTTCAGGATCACTAGCCATCAGGGAAATGCAAATCAAAACCACAATGAAGTTTCACCTCACTCCGGTTAGAATGGCTCACATACAGAAATAAACTAATAACAGATGCCAGTGAGAATGTATGGAAAAAGCACACTGATCCACTGTTGGTGGGAATGCAAACTGGTAAAGCCACTATGGAAGACAGTTTGGAGATTCCTCAGAAACCTGAATATAGTCCTACTATATGACCCAGCCATCCCACTTCTTGGAATTTACCCAAAGAAAATTAAATTGGCAAATAAAAGAGCTGTCTGCACCTTAATGTTTATTGCAGTTCAATTTACAATAGCTAAGACATGGAATCAACCTAAATGCCCATCAAGAGAAAACTGGATAACGAAATTATGGGATATGTACTCTATAGAATACTATACAGTGGTTAAAAAAAAGAAATCCGGTCATTTGCAACAAAATGGAGGAATCTGAAAAACATCATGCTGAGTGAAATAAGCCAGTCCCAAAGGGACAAATACCACTTGTTCTCCCTGATCTGTGACAACTAACTGAGCACCTAAAAGGAAACATGTAGAAGTTACGAGGACACTATGAGAAACAACGAATTGATCAGCCCTTGTCCTGACTGTCGAGGAAGAACTTACTGTTTTATTCATTTAGTATTTTTTGTTCTATTTAATACCATTGGTTGAACTCTTTAATTAACATACAATTATTCTTAGGTGTTTAAATTTAACTGAAAAGTGATTCCTGTTAAATATAAGAGTGGGAATAAGAGAGGGGAGAGATGTACAGTTCAGCACACACTCACTCAGACTTACCCCTAATGGTAGAGTTAGAAACGTGCCAGGGTATTCCAAATCAATCCCATCAAGGTGGCATGTACCAATGCCATCTCACTAATCCAAGTGATCAGTTTAAGTTCATAATTGATCATAATGAGAGGATTAAGTGTCAGTGGGATCACATACACAAGACTAGTGTCTGCTAATAATAACCTACATAATTAAAAAGGAGTCATGACTTATAAAAGTTATGATGATATTTACTTCCACAGCTTAAAATTTATTTCATTTTTATTCAAACTTTAGAACTCAATATTCCACAATATTCTAACTCTTTGGGTGTATGAAATTTATTTTGTGCATAATACAATCGTGTATATAAAAATATCAGCTGGAAAATGAACATAATAGAGTAAGTACCCTTATGGAAAAAGCACAGATACAGTGATGTAAATATACATGACTTCTGGATACAGAGATAGCAGAGAGGTTTATGGAAAAATTAAATAATGACATTTAAACAAACATCTGATAGAGTTAAACAAAATGATAATGAAAATATTTTCCAGGGGGAAGGAACAGAGTTTTGTAAAGGCTTCCATTATGAAATATATTACCAGGGAAACAAAAGACAATAGAATCTCCATTGCTGTTCATGATTGTGCAATTGGTTCCAGATAACCCCTCTCTATGAAACAACTGAAAAACTGGAAAAATTTCATTTTAAAAACTGGTTTCCCATCTGGGAAACTGACAGTAATGCCACTGATGTCTGAGAGAAGGAAAAAATTACATGAAGCCTGAGATCATCCTGACTTTCTGCCTGAAGGCCTTCACAAACACACGGACAGTTTTTTTATGAAAATAGTTTAAGCTGGAGATGGGACAGATGTTGAGGAGTTGGTGTTACTGAAACTTGTGTCAGTGTTGCACAAGAGGAGGCTACACAGAGATGAGAGAAGGCTCCAACAATCATGATGGATGTTCCTTAGACTCTTGTGTTAAATGCAAACCTAACCTTAAAGGGGGGAAATAGCAAATATCAGGATCAGTAAACTCTAAAGTTGCCAGAATTCAGAAGGCTGACAGAGGTCTAAGTTCAATTAAGATAATGTGGAGTTATTTGTTGAGTAACTGGTGAATTCAGGAGGGAGAGGAACCTCCCCCATCACCCACCAGACCTTGCAAAACTTTGGGATATGAAGAAGGGCTAAGTAAGTTCTAGAATACTAACTCTCAAAGTCTATCCTAGAACACTTTAAACAGTTCTTAAACAGGTTGTCTTAACCCTCAAACACCCAGCACACTAAAACTTAATCACACAAACAAAACTCTCTGTTTTATAAAGCGAACACAACTGAAACTTCAACAATATGCTCATCTCAGTAACAAGCACATAACAACAGCAGACTTATGAAGGACATGAGGCATATAACCAGGCCACAATGTATCAATAGAGATAGTTATGATTGACATAATACATCAGTAGAATTAGATATAAGTAACCAACTTGAATTAGCATACATCTTCAAGGATTGAATAATGATAAAGAGAGGAATGGAAACCACAAGGAAAAAACAAATAAAAGGGAAATTTAAAACTTTAAGCACAAAATTAGAAATAAGAAATATCTAAAATTAGATATTATCAGTTTGTTTTATGATAGAGAGTAAAATACAAAAAACAAAAACAAAAACAAAAAGATTAGTGATTTTGAAGATTGACAATAAAAATTATCCAAACTGAGTCACAGAGAGGAAAAAATGAGCAGAGTATCAGTGATTATGGCACATTATTCAGTTCTACATACATGGAGTTACAGTCCTAGCAAAAGGGGCATAAAATGCTTGAAGGGAGCAATTGTGAAAATTTTCCAAATTTTATGGATGAATACAAGTCCACTAATTCAGTAAGTTCAACAAATGCTAATTAGGAAAAGCATAAAACAATCACATCAAAATACAGCATAACTATTTGCTAAAAATGATAAAGATTTTGAGGACAGCTAGGGAAATTTTGTGTATTTTATGCACAAACAAACAAATACAAGTGCTTCAAAATGCTGATAGGGGCAGACACTGCACCACAATGACTGACGTTTCTTCTAGCTACACCCACATTCTATATCAGAGTGCCAGTTGGAGTCCTGGTTACACCACTTTTGATCCAGCTTCCTGCAAACCTGTCTGGGAGTCAGCAGATGACCGCCCAAGTATTTGGGTTTCTGCTACTCACAAGGGAGGCCCTGATTTCTGTCCCCCTGGCTGTTAAATACATTTGGGGAGTAAACCAGTGGATGGAAGATCTCTCTCTTCTGTTTCTCCTTTCTGTCATTTGTTTTTCAAATAAATGAATAAATAAATTAATTTTTAAAAATGTAATAAATAAAGGAATCAAAGTGTTTATTTTGATGTGAAAGCTATTTAAATCCGTTCCTATAAGAACTCTTCAAAAATTAAAGGAAATGTATATTATGAAAAAAGTGCATGCTTTTCTTTTCACCATGACACTAAGCATCATTTAAATTCATCTCTCTATAAACTTCAAAGTATCCTTATGTAAGAGAAACATTCATACTATATCAGAAACAACGGATACTAGAAAACAGAAGAGACACATAAGTTAGCATATAAACATGGGAAAATACACCATGCAAACACTAATCATAAAATGACAGGGAAACCTACCAATACATTCACTTGAACTAATAAATGTTAATAATATACTGCAGGGGCTGCATTGTAGCAAATCTATTAATCTTCCACCTATAATGCTGGCATCCCATACAGGTGGTGGTTCAAGCCCCAGCTGTTTCCCTTCCAATCCAGCTTACTGATAATGTGCCTGGGAAAGCAGAAGATGGTCCAAGTCCTTGTGTCTCTGGACCCACATGGGAGATCCCAACAGAGCTCCAGCCTCCTAGCTTTGGGCTGCTCCAGCCCTGGTTCCAATATTAAAAAATTCAACATCATTTAATGGTAAAATAGCTAAGCAAAATATGAATTGAACCAAAAGTTATCTATCTGATAAAGTCTATCTACAAAACACCTACACTTGGAATCATGTTTAATGGTGAAAATCTGTTTTCTCCCTAAGATAGGGAATACGGAAAGGATAGCCATTCTCATCATCTCCTTTCAACATTGTTTTGTAATTGCTAGACAGTAAATAAGTAAGAAAACTAGAGGAACTTACAATGATTGATTGGAAGACTAACTCATAGAAGACTTGCAACCAACAGAAAAAAACTGCACTTAAAAACTATGAGAACGAGTAAACATCAGCTATATATGACACATAAACAGAAAAAAACATGAGAGAAATTAAAGAAAATCTAAACTGGGAAATATTGCATGAACTTGAATTCAAAGAATCTATACTACTAAGGTATAAATTGTCTCCAAATTGATCTACAGATTCAATATAATGCCAAAATCCCATACAGATTTTATTTAGAGTAATTTGCCAAGATTTTGGTAAATATATCTGAAATAGAAGATCTGGACTATTCATACCAATTTTGAAAAAAGAACATTAGAAAATGCACAATACTTGGTTTCAAAATATACATAAACCTATAGATATCTAGAAATTTTGATGTAAGAATATTGATAGAAATATAGATTAACTGAACAAAATAAAGTCCAGAAATAGACTTTCATATATTAATCAGTTATTTCAAATAAAGTACCTAAATATGGAAATTTAGATCATTAAATCTGGAAAGACAGACTTCAGTGAATGTTCCTGAAAAAAACTGGCCCTTTTTGGAAAAAACAAATGTGGTTATGCTTGCAATACCAGCAAAAATTGCAGAAAATATTGTATGAGATGTACAGCTTTAGAATCATATTCTATTTTATTTTTACTCTAGGAATTATTTGCAGATTAGAAAATAAATTCTGGTCAGGTTTTATGCAATGTTTTAAACACAAACTGAACATTCTGGGAAATCTAAGGTGTGGGGAGCAACTGGGAGCAACTCGGACTAGACTAAGTTACTGGAATTAAGACTTATTCTATGCATCTGCTTTCCCACAATATGGCGCTGAGAAGGGAAACAGCTTCTACACAGCTGCCTCCAGTTCAACTAATAAACTGTGGGACCTGCTCCTGATTGGAGGAGAGCAGCGTACTCAGCGTGTGGGTAGCAGAGTTGGGATTGGTGGAAGAGGACTATAAAGGAGGAGAGAGACAACATGCACCAGGAACATCTAAGGGGAACATCTATCTGAAGGAACACCTGTGCAGCCCCCGAGAGAGCCGGCCGGCGGTGTGCCGCTCCCCTGCGGAAGTGGGGAATGTGGCAGGGGAACCGCCCTTCCACGGAGGTGGAAGGGACGGTAGCCAACCCGGGAAGGACCAGCAGCCAACCCGGGAAGAACCAGCAGCAAACCCGGGAAGGGCCGAGCAGACGAAAGAACAGCGCAGGGTCCTGTGTCGTTCCTCCACGAAGAGGGGGAGCGACATAATGGTGCCGTGACTCGGATATGAAGCCCAGGCAGGGTTTAGTGTCGTTCCTCCATGAAGAGGGGGAGCGACATAATGGTGCCGTGACTCGGATATGAAGCCTAGGCAGGGTTTAGTGTCGTTCCTCCACGAAGATGGGGAGCGACACTAAGGGAAATTCTAAGAATTATTAAAAGCTATGCCAATTTAAGCATTTGTGGATATTTTTCATTAAAGTTACTTCCCCTCTAAGCTTACAAGAAAAGTCCAGGCTTAGCAGTCCGCTTTACTTTTAGAGATTCTAAAGGAAGATTCTGTAAATGTCTATTCCTAAGGTTCTGGTGTTAAATATTATATATTTGCCTCCTTTTGTCTTATTTTAAAATCTTCATTTTTTTGACAGGCAGAGTGGACAGTGAGAGAGAGAGACAGACAGAGAAAAAGGTCTTCCTTTGCCGTTGGTTCACCTCCAGTGACCGCAGCGGCCAGCACACTGCGGCTGGCGCATCACACTGATCCAAAGCCAGGAGCCAGGTGCTTCTTGTCTCCCATGCGGGTGCAGGGCCCAAAGACATGGGCCATCCTCCATTGCACTCCCGGGCCATAAAAGAGAGCTAGCCTGGAAGAGGGGCAACCAGGACAGAATCCGGCGCCCTGACCGGGACTAGAACCCAGTGTGCCGGCGCCGCAGGCGGAAGATTAGCCTATTGAGCTGCGGCACTGGCTTAAAATCTTCATTTTAACAATATCCATTTCTATTTATTTGAGATGGATATTTTTCAGAAAGACTATCTGACTTAAAAAGCAATAAAATCAGTGGCATTGCCTGTGAAGCATCTCCTAGTGGGTAATCAGCCTTCTTACTAAGTCATTATGTACATTACTGTTTGTTCCGTAATAATTAAGGGAGAGAAAGTCTTCATTTTGTAGTCCTATTTTGTAAAAATTAGTAGTACGCTATTTTTTTAACTTTTATTTAATAAATACAAATTTCCAAAGTACAACTTTTGGATTATATCAGCTTTTTCCCCCCATAACCTCCCTCCCACATGCAACCATCCCATCTCCCACTCCCTCTCCCATCCCATTCACATCAAGATTCATTTTCAACTATCTTTATATACAGAAGATCAATTTAGTGTATGCTAAGTAAAGATTTCAAAAGACTGCACCCACCCAGACACACAAAGTATAAAGTACTGTTTGAGTACTAGTTTTATCATTAATTCGCATAGTACAACACATTAAGGACAGAGGTCCTACATGGGGAGCAGGTGCACAGTGACTCCCGTTGATTGAACAATTGACACTCTTATTTATGACATCAGTAATTACCCGAGGCTCTTGTCATGAGCTGCCAAGGCTATGGAAGCCTCTTGAGTTCACAAACTCTGACCTTATTTAGACAAGGCCATAATCAAAGCGGAAGTTCTCTCCTCCCTTCAGAGAATGGGCCTTCTTTGATGACCCATTCTTTCTGTTGGGATCTCACTCCCAGAGAGCTTTCATTTAGGTAATTTTTTTGGCCAGAATGTCTTGGCTTTCCATGCCTGAGAAACTCTCATGGGCTTTTTAGCTGGATCCTAATAGTATGCTAAAAAAAAAAAAAGAAGAAGAAATTATCAATCCCCAACTTTACTCTCACTGGGATTAAACATGACAATAGGTCTGATCTGATTTCATCATCATTTAAAAAATCATCTATTATTTTTTCACTTCATGTTTCTGTGTGGGAGCAAACTGTTGAAATCTTTACTTAATGTATGCTAAACTGATCTTCTGTATATTAAGAGAATCGAAAATGAATCTTGATGTGAATGGAAGGGGAGAGGGAGTGGGAAAGGGGAGGGTTGCGGGTGGGAGGGACGTTATGGGGGGGAAGCCATTGTAATTCATAAGCTGTACTTTGGAAATTTATATTCATTAAATAAAAGTTTAAAAATTTTTTTTCATTTATTTGAAATGCAGAACAATAGACAGAGATGAGGAGAGAGAGAGAGAGAGAGAGAAAGAGAGCGAGCTTCCATCTCTTGAGTTATTTCCCAAATAGGTGCAATAGCCAGGGCGGAGCCAGGTTGAAGCCAAGAGCCAAGAATTCCATGCGGGTCTCCCACACAGATAGCAGGGACCTGCGTTTTTGAACAGCTATCTATTACTTTCCCAGGCACATTAGCAGGAAGCTAGATTGGAAGCAGACGAACCAGCAGTCAAACTGGTGTTCCCATATGGGATGATGTCATCACATGCAGCAGCTTACCCCTCTGTGTCACCATGTGAGCACAGAGGTCCTAGTATTTAAGCACAGAGCCTCTGTGATGCTTAGTCTTGCATGTCAACCTGTCTGGGTACAAGCTGCCCTGATATCCAATCAAACATTCTGGGGTATGTCTGTGAAGGTGTCTCTGGAAGAGATTAGCATTTCATTTGTATGCTGAGGAAAATGCATGACCCTCCCCAATGTGGTTGGGCATGATCCAATCCATTGAGTACCTAAATAAAAGAAAACAGAAGGAAGATAAAGTTTCCCCTCTATCTGAATTGGAACAGGAGTCTGATTCTGCCCTCCACATTCCTAGTATTCAGTTCTTCAAAATCACACTGGAATCTACAGCACTGGCTTCTTTTTTTTTTTTTTTTTTTTTTTGCATTGGGAAGCACGAGCTTTATTTGCTCTTTGGTGAACACTTGGGTGGGGGACAGCTCGTCCCACCCCCTCCCCGTGCCCCCAAGGGGTGGAGCGGGTGAGCACTGGCTTCTAAAGACATCATCAGCTTTCCTGAGACTACAGATTGCAAGCAAGTTCTCAGCCTCAATCATCATGTATGCCAGCACCTTATAATAATAAATTCACATATATGTATTTGTCTCTATGTGTGCACACATATATATGCATGTTTGTATACATATGCACACACACTTTCAAATCCTATTGATGTGTATATTTGAGTGTGTGTAAATAGGTATATATGATTAAAATTTTAAATAAATAACTTTAAATGTTTTCACCACAAAGACAGATATCTACCTTATTTTGAACACTACACGGTGTATACATGTATTGAATATCATAATATCAAACTAAATATATAACTTTTAAGTATAATTTAAAGAAACTTTATAAAACATTATATTTTGAAAGAAGACAGGTGAATCTGTTACCCTCACTCTTACCGATCAGGTACAAACAAATGTCTGATATTAAATGATCTACAAAAATTCTTCTTATATCTACTGTCTCCCTAAGTTATCACAAAAGTCCTGTTTTGAGTACCATTTTCTTGGAAGAATCATATCAAAACTCAAGTCTGAAAGACAACTGTCCCTTTATAACACTTCATAATTGGTACCAAAAAAAAGAAATCAAACCAAAATAAAATGAGGGGCTGACACTGTAGCATAGAAGCTAAGCCTCCAGCTGTAGTGCCAGCATCCCATGTAGGTGCCAGTTCCTGTGCTGGCTGCTCCACTGCCAATCCAGCTCTCTGCTATCGCCCGGGAAAGCAGTGGAAGATGGCCCAGTGTGGGGTCTCTACACTCTCATGGGAGAAGCAGCTCCTGGATTCTGGCTTCAGATTGGTTCAGCTCCAGCTGTTGTGGCCATTTGGAGAGTGAACCAGTGGATGGAAGACCTGTCTCTGTCTCTTCCTGTCTCTTTCTGTAACTCTATTTCTCAAATAAATAAATCAAATGTTAAAAAAAAAGAAAATTAAAATCCTTGATACAATTAAACATAAAACAAAAAAACCTGTGATATTACCTGTATAAATATCTTATTTTCCTTGAGTATAATTTTATGAATGATAATATTTAAAACTTTTGCTTGGTAAAAAATCATGAATATTTTATATAAGCATATATAATAAAACCTTACATTTCAAAGTTTTTATACAGCATATTGTAATAGTTAAACAATTCATAGCCTTAATTTTTTTGATTATTACTTTTGAAGACTATAGAACAATGTGCTTATCTATTAAAAAAGTTACCAGGTAAAACCACTATTTATAGTTATTGCCATCTTTACTGCCTTCCCATCAGTAACTATGAAGGCTTACTGGCCTCCAGCTTCCCTCAGGCAAATTAAATCACACTCTTCAATATTTTACCAAGCTTAAGTACAGTGCTATGGTTAAATGTATCATACTCCTATGAGTCGTTGAATTTTCCAACATGATAGTAACATCCTTGGGGCTTAAAAACTCTTATTAAATCTCTAGATATATCTTTTTGTTGTGTTTTAATGAAAGCAAATCTTCACTAAGGTAAAATCTTTACTAAGATTTTCACAAGGTGGGTGTTGTGGCACATTAGATTATGCAGCCACTTTGGACCTGCATTCCATGTCTAAGAGCTGGTTTGAGTTGGTGACTCCAACTTCCTGCTAATGCATCTTGTGAGTCAGCACATCATGGCCAAGTTCTTGTGTTCCTGCCTCCTAGATAGGAGATCTAAAGGGAGTTCCTGGTTCCTGGCGTGGGCTTGGCCAAGTATTTGGGGAACAAGCCAGCAAATGGAAGATTTCTCTGTTTCTCCCTCTCTCTCTTTCATTCTACCTTAAAATAAATAATATTTTTAACAAAATGGCTTTCAGAATGGGTCACACAGGAAACTAAGTGTAAGAAATACATTCAAAAAAAAAAAAAGCAAAGTTTCATATTTACACATGGGACATACAAACAAAGACAGCAAGGAAGGATATGTTAGCATCATAAAATAGGTGTATATTATGTTATAAGTGGTATTAATTCAGTGAAGAAAACATTTATTAGTATCTATTCTTCAAATAATATGGTATCCTCATTTTCTATGCATATGTGTGCTTAATTTACTAATATTTCTAATATTTTGCTATCCATATTCTCATTTATAAAAATCCTCTTAGCCATTTGTATTTTTGCTTCTAGTGTACAGATTTAAAATTACCCTAAAACTTTACAGAGTAACAAAAAACTAAAAGTAATATTACCTAGCAAAATTGGCCAGCGTCGCGGCTCACTAGGCTAATCCTCTGCCTCGCGGCACCGGCACACCGGGTTCTAGTCCTGGTCGGGGCACTGTCCCGGTTGCCCCTCTTCCAGGCCAGCTCTCTGCTGTGGCCAGGGAGTGCAGTGGAGGATGACCCAAGTGCTTGGGCCCTGCACCCCATGGGAGACCAGGAAAAGCACCTGGCTCCTGGCTCCTGCCACCGATCAGCGCGGTGCGCCGGACGCAGCGCGCCTCCGCCTCGGCCATTGGAGGGTGAACCAACGGCAAAGGAAGACCTTTCTCTCTGTCTCTCTCGCTCACTGTCCACTCTGCCTGTCAAAAAAAAAAAAGTAATATTATCTAGCAAAATAATTATACATATTCATCCTTCATGTGTAGCTAATGTTCTCATTACCATTTAACTCTGTAAAGGACACATGTGTCTTTCAATACAGAAAGCAAATCTCATGAAGAGTGTTCTCATCACTGGGATTACAATGTTAGTAATTATTAATTTATATTTCATTTTATAGTAATGGATTTTAACATATATAAGTAATTGTCAGGAGGGTAGAAAGCATTACACATAACGGAAAACAAGTTAGCACAATTTGTATTTGTATTTGGTTTCTATTGTTATACTGAATAAGTCCACTGTAAAAATAACTTGCAATTCATATTAGCTTAAGCTTCAAAGTCTTCCATTCTACTTTTGCTTCAACATTGTCAAAGGTTTTCTTCTTTTTAAATGATAAGAAACTGAAAAATGTGGAAGATAATGATAAGATAAAATGACTTTCCTGTAGCAAACTGCATCAACTACCAACTTGAATCTCTAGTAGGAATTCTCTATCCTAGAGAGAAATATTGCTGACCAATAGTCCTATCAGTGGTCATAAAGTGTTGCAGTCTTCCATGATCATGCTTTCTGTCACTATCAATCATTGCTGCTGATCTCTGACTTCCCAGAGGTAAGTCCAACTAATTTTGATCTGTTTCTCTATGTTTTTTCTATATTAAATTAGTGGTTGTGTTTCATTAAACAAAATTCCTTACCTGTTCTAATCGTGCTTTGTTGTCTGGCATTAAATCTATGAATATAAGGAAGAGGAAAACAGGATGGAAGCATATGTTGGGAATCTGGGAGCAGAGGGTCTTGTTCTAACTTGGGGACACTTTCTTCTGTGTTGTATTGAGAAAATGAATTCAAAGATACCTGATGAGTGGAAATTTCAAATGTAAACAAAAAAATTGGGAAAGGTTATTATTGAATGGAATGTTTAGGTTGATGTAGAAGGAACTGGTGTCTTGACATTGCTTTCTTCTATTCCTTAATCACCTCATGCTTCTCAATTTGTTTGAATTTTATTTTATTGCTTTTAGCAATGTTTTGGTTTGCAGTATGCAGGTCCTGAACTTGTTTCTCTTCCTTTTTTAAAAAAAGGGATTGATTTATTTCTTTGAAAGTCAGAGTTACAGAGGGAGAGGGAGCGGGAGAAGGAGAGGGAGACGGAAAGGAAGAGAGGGAGAAAATCTTCCATATGCTTGTTTGCTATCCTAGATGGCTGCAAGAGCCAAGCGTGGGTCAGGCAAAAGCCAAGAGCCAGGAGCCAGGAGCCAGGGACTTCTTCCAGGTCTTCCACATGTGTGTCAGGGGATCAAACACCTAGGTCATATTCCACTGCTTTTCCTAGGCCATTAGCAGGGAGCTGCATCAAAAGTGCAGCAGCTGGGACAGGAACCGGCTCCCATAAAGGATGCCCATGTTGCAGGCAGAAGGCTTAGCTGCTTCACCACATGCCAGCCCCTTAAGTCATAAGTCATACTAAATTATTAAGTCATATTCAAGTCATACATTATTTTAAAGTGATTTTAAATGACTTCTTTTATTATGTTCTATTTTAACTTTTAAAATTTTGAATTAACCATGTAATGATGATTTACAAAAGTATTTAATTTTAAAATACTGAAACAAATATTCATAGAAAGGAATAAATGTAGACATGAACAATTGAAAAATAGCAGTATATTATTGGAGTGGATGTCTCCACATCATAAAACATGAGTTCTCTATAAAATAATTTAGGCATTTTCTACAATGTTAATACAAACACATTTTTTCCTGAAGCAATAGAATATGATTAAGAAAACAGCTGAATAAAAATGAACACAATTACTATTGTGGGGAGCAGCCCGGACTGGACTGAGTTACTGGAATTAAGACTTATTCTATGCATCTGCTCTCCCACAATATGGCGCTGGGAGAGAAGTAAACAGCTTCCGCACAGCTGCCTCCAGTTCAACCAATAAACTGTAGGACTTGCTCCTGATTGGAGGAGAGCAGCGTACTCGGCGTGTGGGCAGCCGAGTTAGGATTGGCGGAGGAGGACTATAAAGGAGGAGAGAGACGGCATGCACCAGGAACATCTATGGGGAACATCTAAGGGGAACATCTGAGGGAACACCTGTGCAGCCCCCAAGAAAGCCGGCCTGCGGTGTGCCGCTCCCCTGCGGAAGTGGGGAATGTGGCCAGGGGGAACTGCCCTTCCACGGAGGTGGAAGGGATAGTAGCCAACCCGGGAAGAACCAGCAGCAAACCCGGGGAGGGCCGAGCAGACAAAAGAACAGCGCAGGGTCCTGTGTCGTTCCTCCACGAAGAGGGGGAGTGACATAATGGTGCCGTGACTCGGATATGAAGCCTAGGCAGGGCTTAGTGTCGTTCCTCCACGAAGAGGGGGAGCGACATAATGGTGCCGTGACTCGGATAGGAAACTTAGGACGGATAGCAAACTTAGGAGGGAAGAAACGGGAAGAACTGGGAAAATATCGGAGAGAGAGACTAGCAAACAGCCTAGGGAAAAGCCGGACGAAAAGGGTGCCGGAAGAAGCTATTGAAAGCCTAGGCATAGACTCGGATACGGACTACGGGGGGAAGCTGGGAGAAATCTCTAAGGTCGAAAGCGAAAGTGAAAGCTAGAACAAACAGACTCGGATGCGGACTGTGGGGAGAGGCCAGGAGAAATGAGGGAGGAGTATTGTTGGAGGAAAGCTTGGGGAAACATACCGGGTAGAGAAAAATGTTAGGGAAATTGAAGCCGTGGGGGGCAGGCCGAGGCGGAAACGAAAGCCACTTTGGGATTCTCAAGTTAGCCCGGGAATAGGGGGCGAAAAGTTGAAACCAGAAGCTGAAACGTAAGCTAGATTGGGATCCGTCTGATTAGCCTGGGGAGCAAAGGACGGGAAGCCAAACCGTGGGGCGGAGACGTATGCTGGGTTGAATTCGTCAGGCTAGCCCGGGGAACTTAGATTGAATGCTAGTGGCGGACACGTAAGCTACGCTGTGTGACTCGCGGAGGCTGCCACGCGCAGACAGAGCGTGCGGGGCTCAAGTACATAGGGAACGCGGGGCTGGCGCGAGGCCGTGGTTCAGACGCGAAAGGGTTAAGTGCGAGACCGCGGAGTGTGCGCGCAAAGCCGAGCCGTGCAGATGAGAGAGACGCGGGCTGAAGCGGCTCAGCCGGAAAGCCTCCGAGAAATACCCTCGGGGCGGAGCCTGCCAGCAGGGCGAGGCGCCAGGAAGCCGCAGGGATAAGAGAAACAGAAGTTTAGAAGTAAAAGAGAAATAGGAATGTTGGCAGACAGAAGTAAAATGGGAGAGATAGGAATGCCCGGAGATAGAGAAATAGAGAAAGAGAAAGGCCTCCCCACAACACAGCAATGTGAGAGCTTGGATTCGGTCTGCCTGATTAAGGCGGTAAGCGCCAGCAGGCGGCTCGACCAGAGTATGAGCCGCAGGTCACCGAACACAGGCACGCATCAGCGCCTAAAAACCTCCTCACAACATGGCGAAGAGAGGACCCGGATTCGGTTTGCCTGATTGATAGGACTTGTAAGAACCTGTGGCAACTCTAGCAAGTAGAGCAGAGTGTGTGCCGCGGGACACCGAAGACAGGCGCGTATCAACGCCAAAAAATAAAAAGAAAGGGGGATCTGTGGGGAGCAGCCCGGACTGGACTGAGTTACTGGAATTAAGACTTATTCTATGCATCTGCTCTCCCACAATATGGCGCTGGGAGAGAAGTAAACAGCTTCCGCACAGCTGCCTCCAGTTCAACCAATAAACTGTAGGACTTGCTCCTGATTGGAGAGCAGCGTACTCGGCGTGTGGGCAGCCGAGTTAGGATTGGCGGAGGAGGACTATAAAGGAGGAGAGAGACGGCATGCACCAGGAACATCTATGGGGAACATCTAAGGGGAACATCTGAGGGAACACCTGTGCAGCCCCCAAGAAAGCCGGCCTGTGGTGTGCCGCTCCCCTGCGGAAGTGGGGAATGTGGCCAGGGGGAACTGCCCTTCCACGGAGGTGGAAGGGATAGTAGCCAACCCGGGAAGAACCAGCAACAAACCCGGGGAGGGCCGAGCAGACAAAAGAACAGCGCAGGGTCCTGTGTCGTTCCTCCACGAAGCGGGGGAGCGACAACTATCAAAACAATTTCTGAATAAATGCAAAATGAGCAAAAAGAACATGAGATACCATACATATTTTAAGAATATCTTAAATACTCCGATTTTGATACATGAATAGATGTAAAATCCAAATGACTGAAGTAGAACATTGATATAGTAGAAACTGAGGTGAAAAAAATTGTGTTAAAATAAATGATGTTGTGATAACCAGGGAACATACAAAAATAGATAACAGTGGATCAAATAACTATATCATGTATTGGGATAAATTTCAACTGGGTCAGAAATTGAAATATAAAAGATAAACATACAAATATAGAAGAAAACTTGTTTTTCTTTTCCATCCATGAACCAAGGAATGGCTTTTAAACTTTACCAGGAGCAATGAAGAAAACAATCAGATAAATTATATTGCATTAAAACATTTTTGTCAAAAGAAATTGTAAGTAAAGTAAACACAGAGACATCAAACTGGGAATAACCATGAAAACAAAATATTAAAGGGTTAATACACTTAATAACAATTTTCAATTATACAACATTTTCAAATACTCTATAAAGATAAGATAAACAAAGACTATAGAAAAATAAATTAAAATAATTCAGAAACTGAAAGATTATTTCATCGTCTATTCTATTTTCTTGCCAAAATTCCAAAGTTTAACAATGTAATTAGCTAACTAAATATGAACATACATACATTGCTATAGGGATGATAACATAGTAAAACTACTCTGTCATATGTGGTCAAATTGTATAATCATCTATGCTTTGACCTAGCAGTATAATGTCAAGAAATATATCTAAAATAAACACTGATAAAAATATTTTATAAATGTATGACCAGGGATAACTACTGCAATGTTCTATGTGATGGAGGGGTCTTCCAAAAAAGGTAGTAAAATACCAAATTCCCATAAAGATCTAGTTGATTAAAGCAGGCTATCCTTCTGAAATCTCAGTTCCTAAAAATAAATAAACAAAAGAATGAAGAGTACCAAAGTATTCTATTTGTTCTTTTAACATTTTTATTAAGAATAATTACGTGTATTTATTAGGAGGAGTACTTTCATTGGTACTAACGCTTTACTGTCATACACTGTAAGTGGAAAAAGCAAAATGTTTACAATATATAAGAGGTCTTCTAATTTAATAGAAAATGTATATTAAGAAAAACTATCAGAAGATTAAAATACATTCAAATAAACTTATCTTTTAACTCAATTTTCACAAATTTTTGAAAAAAAACTTATTTTTAAAAAATATTTATTTGAAAGGCAGAGTATCAAAGAGATAGGGAGAAACAGAGAGAGAGAGAGAGAGATCTCCTATCCACAGTTTCACTCCCTAAATGGCCACAATGGCTAGGACTGGGCCAGGCTGAAGCCAGGAGCCAGGAGCTTTATCTGGGTCTCTCACATGGGTACTAGGAGCCCAAGTGCTTGGACCATCCAGCTTTCCCAGGTGTATTAGCAGGAAGCTGGATAGGAAGTTGAGCAGCCAGGACTCAGACCAGGGCAAATATGGGATGATGGAGCTCCAGGCAGTAGCTGTGCCACAGCGCCAGCCCTGAAAGAACCGTGTGTGTATGTGTATGTGTGTGTATACCTTGCTTCTATTTTTTTTTCTTTTTGACAGGCAGAGTAGACAGTGAGAGAGACAGAGAGGGAAAGGTCTTCCTTTGCCCTTTGCCGTTGGTTCACCCTCCAATAATCGCCGCGGCCAGCACACTGCGCTGATCCGACACCAGGAGCCAGGTACTTATCCTGGTCTCCCATGGGGTGCAGGGCCCAAGCACTTGGGCTATCCTCCACTGTACTCCTGGGCCACAGCAGAGAGCTGGACTGGAAGAGGGGCAACCGGGACAGAATCCGGCGTCCCGACCGGGACTAGAACCCTGTGTGCCGTCGCCGCAAGGTGGAGGATTAGCCTAGTGTGCCGCGGCGCCGGCCGCTTCTTGATCCAACATTTATGCAAAACATTATATTTATGATGAAAAAGAAAAAAGTTAAAAAATTAAGTTAAATATATATCTGTCTAGTAGACAATGCATGAACTATTCCCACTAATTTTAAACCACACTAATTATGCTATGTCTATAAAAGATAAAAGGACAGAAAAACATATCAAAAATTTTGATAACATTTATGTAATTCCTATTTATGTTTGTCACTGCTATCCGAGACTTTTTTTGCATCATAGAATAAAGCAAATGTTACTCTCAGTCAATTATTTCCAATGTTAAGAACCAGAAGAGAGAGCAACAGATGTAAGATGAATATATTATGCAAAAATCTTTTATAGGATGAAATGGAATTTGAATACTTGAATAAACTCTTTTAAAAAAAGATTTATTTATTTATTTAAAAGAAATAGCTACAGAGAGGCAGAGGCAGAGAGAGAGAGAATTCTCCCATCAGCAGCTTCACTCTCCGAATGGCTGCCCATGGCCAGAGCTGAGCCATTCCGAAGCCAGAAATCATGAGCTTCCTCCAGGTCTCCCACACGGTGCAGGGGCCCAAGCACTTGGGCCATCTTGTACTGCTTTCCCAGGCCATAGCAGAGTGCTGGATCAGAAGTGGAGCAGCCAGGTCTTGAACTGGGATATGGGATGCTGGCACTGCAGGTGGCGGCTTTACCAGCTACACTGCAGAGCTGACCGCCCAATAAACTCTTGATTTATTCCATAACAATCTATTTTTAATCTATCTATCTATCTACCTATCTGCCATCCACCTATCCATACATCTATCATCCATTTGTCCAATATTTCTACTCTATCCTTTCTGAGATATCTAGAAACGAGGATCTGTCAGGCAATAATGAACATATCTGTATAGCAAATGTACATTCTATTATATAGATACAATTTCCCGCTAATGTTAATCAATTCCCTTTGGAGAAATATCTGTTCCAGGGTAGGAGATACAAAATATGAGCTTTGAACAATTTGTATAAGACAGAGAACATGGAAAGCACCAAAAACTGTTTCAAAAGGATTTTGCTAAATTGAAGCCATCCATGAGTAAAAGAGGAGAAAATCTGAGCATCAGTAAAGAGTATTATCTTGAGCTAGATGAAATCCATCAAATGCATTCATCATGAAATTAACTCTTCATAATGATGCTTATAAAAACCACTAATTATTCCTTGACAAAAGAGCTAGGGAATCAAATCATCATTTTGCAAACTGGTAATTGATTGCAAAGAATCAAACATATATCCTGCCTTCTGATGACATTGATAATCATATAACTAATGAGGGGATATTTTTCTTTTTAAAAATATTTGCTATTAAGTTAGAAAAGAGTGGTTGAATTAAATGAGCTCCATTTCCAAATGGATCTAGGCAAAAAAAAAAAAAAAAAAAAAAAAAAAAAACAGCTGCGAACATCATTAAAGGAGACACCAGACAGTTTGTACCTCCTGCTAGAACAATTATAGTAAACAGAAGTGTGTTAATCTACATCATATCAAGTTTATGCACATACACATGGAGCCACTTCAAAACTTTCAGTAAAAAAACCTTGAAAAACATTTTTACCTAATGGTGTAAGTTTAGAAATTATGAATTAATATTATCAAGATGAAAAAAATAAAACGAAGATTACAAAATTGTGGAAAGCTGGGTATATATTTGCTGTTTGGAATACTATATCTTCCTCCATAGAGAGACTCTTGCCTCCTGTACCATGGACAAATATTGCATTTTGGTAGTTGCAGAGGCCTTGAAAGCAGAGTGTATATCAAAGCAAGTTTCCAGCAAAAGATTAGTTTATTTTGGTTCTGGCTGCACACTAAGTCTTTTTAGAGTAGGTCCTATACACAGACCTTGTAGTAGCATGCAGAGATTTTTATCAGTGATTTATTTTGGTCCTTCAAATTCATTAAGAGTTATTCTTCAAAAAGCACCTGTGTATTTAAGAATTGTATAAAGTTAAGAATATTGAAAAGGAGATAAAGAGATTGTTTTCAAGATTTCTTTCATGATAGTGTGAATAGAAGGGAGAAAACATGACTACAGAATAATGGAAGTTCTTCTTGAGGACCTCTGAGTACAATAACAGCTGCAAATCAGGGAAGATAATTCCAGACCCCAGGGATCCCACAAAAGGAAAGCAGTTGATGAAGATTGGACTGAAAGATTCTACCAACCTCAGGTGACATTTTACATTTAGTTTTAGTTAATATTTATCACTTCTCATTTGTTAACATCAAAAGGGCAATTTACTATAGTGCCAATTGAAAATATTATCATGCTTCTGTAAATAGCTTCATTTTCACCAAGAATAATTCCTTGAGATATAGAATACTGGATGCATGTGCTGTATCTAAAGGCCCAGTGTGAATTTTCAGATGCTGTTAACATGTTGGGACAGAATGTTCAGCTTCAACGCCTAAGAGCAGGCAATGATTTGTGTTTCCACTGCACACAACTGGTTTAAGTTTCTGCTACCATTTGCTCCCCTCGTACTTTTTTTTTTTTTTTTTTTTTTTTTTTTTTTTGACAGGCAGAGTGGACAGTGAGAGAGAAAGACAGAGAGAAAGGTCTTCCTTTGCCGTTGGTTCACCCTCCAATGGCCGCTGTGGCCGGCGCACTGCGCTGATCCGAAGCCAGGAGCCAGGTGTTCCTCCTGGTCTCCCATGCGGGTGCAGGGCCCAAGGACTTGGGCCATCCTCCACTGCACTCCCTGGCCACAGCAGAGAGCTGGCCTGGAAGAGGGGCAACCGGGACAGAATGCGGCGCCCCGAACGGGACTAGAACCCGGTGTGCTGGCGCCGCAAGGTGGAGGATTAGTCTAGTGAGCCGCGGCGCCAGCCTCCCCTCGTACTTATTACTTTATGACTTGTAAAATTAATACAAAGCAATAACATCAATAATAATGATTCTAAAGTGGATTTTAGTATTATTTTTCTCACTTTCTAAAGAGAAACCTGATACATTAATCCAGCCATAGGAAAATACTCTTGAAACAGAAGCTCTGGATACATCTTAGAAAGCATCGTTAGAATTTTATATTCTAAGTTCTTGGACATTGTCTTCTTCAGTGAGCCAGTTATGTAATTTTTCATGATGAATGTTCTCTCACCATGAAAGTCAATACTGCATTTCCCGCAAAACAAATCTATATAACATATGAGCTAGCACGTAATTTTAGATTATTTAGAGGAAAGAATTTTAATAATTAGGTACCTTAGCCAGTTGAGTTTAATAAACACAGATATCTAGAAATTTCTCAAAAAATAACTAAATAATTAGTCATATAATAGTACTTATATATTTTGATTTAATATGCATATTTTCAAATGATATTGGCCATTCTTGTATATTTATATTTATTCTCCTTTCCTATACACATATTTTCAAACAATATGTTCACTTCTTTAGCTTCTTCATGTTCTTAAAATAAGAATTATAAAAACCTACCTAAAAATCTTATATATAAACAAATAGAAAATGAAATAAAATATCTATAGACAAGTACAATTATATGTTTCATACTGTGCAATTAGTATGGTAATTTTCTTCTTGTGTAGTACAAAGAAAACTAAACGCATCAAAGGATGTTTATGAAAAATCATGCTAAAACTTCAGGAAGAACTGCCAAGAAATAGGAATGTCAGTATAGCAGTTTTATTTTTTTCTGAGGTTTTCATAAGAAATTGCATAAGCTTGAATACTTTAAACAACAGAAATGTATTTTCTCACAGTTTTGAAGGTTACTAGTCCAAAATGTGGCAGGGATACACTCCTTTTCCTTCTCCAGGGAACAGCTGTTCTTTTTTTTTTTTTAATTTCATTTATTTATTTGGGATGTAGAATTGTAGACAGAGAGAGAGAGAGACAGAGAAAAAGGTACTCCATCCAGTGGTTCACTCCCAAATGACTGGAGCTGAGCCAATCTGAAGCAAGGAATCAGAAACTTCTACGCCACTCACACAGATGCAGAGATCCAAGCACTTGGGCCATCTTCTACTGCTTTCTCAGGCCATTAGCGGAGAACAGAATTGGATGAGAAGCAGCTGGGAATGGGAACCAGTGCCCAAATGGGATGCCAGTGCCACAGAGAGAAGCTTGGGCCTACTATGCCATCAGTGCCAGCTCCCTGTTCTTTCTAAGATGTATCCAGAGTTTCTATTTCAAGAGTATTTTCCTATGGCTGGATTAATTTATCAGGTTACTCTTTAGAAAATGACTCTCATCCTGCCTTTTATTGGGGCTGCATCACTCCAATCTCTCTCTCCCCACAGGATCATCTTCTCTATTGACCATCTCAAATCCCTCTCTGCCTTTATCTTATGAAGATACCTCTCACTTGATTGGGAGCCCACTCCAAAAATCCAGGACTCACTCTTCATGCCAACATTTTTATCCTTTTTCTAAATGAGGTTAACATTCAAAACCCAGAGATTCAGATGTGGGCTTAATTTTTGAGGGGAGCACCATTCAACCATTTATGCAATTGTATTATGTAACTATTCTCTATTGTGAAAACATCCAACATGCACAAAATGATGAGCAAAAAAAAAAAAAAAAAGATATCAATGACTACAATGAAGCAGTGTTTCACCATACCTACATTATCTAGTTCAATGTCCAAAAAAATGTGTAGTAATACACTGAAAAACAAAATGTCTTTTGATGTTGAAATTCTTAGTTATAAAATTGTATTTTAATTATCAGCTATATTTTTGTGTATTAATTATAAGAAAAAGCTGTTACTAAAATCAGTTACCTGTTAGAACTTCATGATTGTTTATAACCATCCACTGGTATCCACAGGGGATTCATTCCATGACTCCTGTTGTTACTGAAACCCATAGGTGCTCAAGTTCCTTATAAAATAGAGCAATTTTTGCATAACCTATGGACAGCCTCTTGTGTAATTTTAATGTTTTCTAGACTACTTATAATACCTAATAAAATGTAAATTATAATAAATGTTTGTTATGAATACAGCTTAGTGAATTATAACAAGAAAAAAGCTACACATGTTCACTAGAGATGCATATTTTCTCAAATATTTCAAATTGGCAGTTGCTTGAATCAGTAGATGGCTGACTATATGGATCTCTTTCTGTATATAATATTTCTGGAGACTGGGCAGGGCAGAGATAATATGAAAAAAGATGCAACCTTCTTTCTAAGGTTGGTCACATCATAAAAAGGGAGAAACCAGTCAACTGATAGAATCACCTGTCATTAATTGATTGCTGCTGTGCAGCAGGGAAATGAAGACACTAAATGCAGACATAGCTTAAGATATGGGCACTAGGATGATAAGTTTCATCTTCAAATTACTGATAATGAAAATGAGATGTACAAAAGAAGAGTCCAACACGTGTTTGGTTCTAAAACCTTGTTTTTGGTTGTTTTTTTAATCTTCACATCAACATTTAAAACATGCTGTAACAGTGCTCTGCAGAGTGGATTGGAGAACATGGGAAGGCACACTAGGAGGATACATTTTGATTCTCCATTTCAGTGCAACAATTAATGAAGAAGTCTGTTTGCTCTCACTTAGGAAATGGGAGAAGCAGCTGTTTTCAAGATAAGGCTTTAGGACAAGAAGAACTTGCCTTCTGAAAGGCCTGATTAGAACTTGGAAGTGGGACAAAAGATGCATTTCTCTATTCTAGAGATAAGGACTATAGGGGTGATGGTAATAAACTGGGGTCTGGAGTGAGCTTTTTTTTTTTTTTTTAAGTAACTGCTGCTACAAATGCTTTGGCAAGTACACCAGCACCAAATTTAAAGTGCCACTTCCACGCTAATACACTAGATATGTTAAGCGAAAGAGCAGAAACCATGAACACTGAGAAAAAGAACTAACAACTGCCTTCAAAGGGTATTCTCTGGGTTTACAAGCAATTAAAAAGAACTCTGTTTTACCAGTTCAATATCTATTTACATCATATTGAATGTCACAGGCATCTCCTATCTGATTTATACTACTTCACAGTCACTTTTAAGTACTAACTTTTTTAAAAGGATGCTGTACCATGAAATGCCACAATATACAAATACATGCTTCTCTTAGAAGTTGTAGGTAATTCCTTTTTTAGTTAGATGGTTTTTATATGATATTCTGACATAAACAAGTATATTTTTACTGTCATGTTGATAGTATTCTTTTTAAATTTCCAAATTTTATAATAGAGGTGATAAGCACTGTTCATCAAATGTCCACAAAAATTTTAACATGTGAGCTGTATTTTTCCAATATTGTTATTATTTTTAATAATACCCTTTTTAAATATGAGTAATGATTTGAGAGTAACTTACAAATAATAATGACAATAATTAGTTACAGTCAGAAAATACATTTTCTGTGTGTAGGAATATAGGAAAAGGTGATAATACATACAATAATGTGGAGGAAGAGAGGGTAAGAGCTGAAATGGCACTGCACACACACCACTCACTCCTTTTCAAGATACCCTTTAACAATGAAAATCCAATGTTCAGAAAAGAGGTAAACACAAGTGCAAAAGTTAAAGGAGCTGTTTTCTATCACTGTAAGCCCTAAAACATCTACCATATAAGTAAAGATATATTTTTCTTGACTTTCAACAGTATGTTTTAGAAATGGCTACAGAGTATAAAAGATACTGTGTTTTTGGTTATCACTTTTAACTTTAGTGTTAGATAAAAAGGATATCATGTAAGACGATACTTTACCATATTTCCCTAGGTGCTATATTTGTTCTGAAAATACCGATATTTTCCAATAGTAGTATTTACCAATACTACCAATACAATAGAGGTATTTACCAATATTACTATAAGATAAGGCAGATGACTGTGATGAAGCAATCATGGATATGGGTACTTTTGAGTACAACCTCATTTAAGGAGCCCTCAGTCCACAGAATCACATGAAACCTCTTTCATGGTGACAGAGCTATGTCAGTTCTGTGCAGAAGCTTAGGGATACAACACAATCAATTCACTTTTTTTTAATACCCTTTGCCAGGAAGAGTGTCAGTACCCCCTATGGCTGCTGCTTCAGATAATTTTAAAGGAAAGACCACATGAAAGAGTGATGTATATGTTGTGAGACAGGAAAGCCAATATGTGTTGCTTTAGATCAAGGAATCTGGAGAGAAATTGTTACCATAATATATCATAAGTAACTCTGAATGACTTCATTATTGCTGTTATCTTGTTATTTCAGGCTGTACTTCTTAATGTTACTATTTTGTGGGGGAGATATTGTGTGACACTGCAGGTTAAGCCATCTTGTGGGATTCCTGCATCCCCTATCGGAACGTCTGGGTTCAAATCTTCATCTTTGCTTTTGATCCTGCATTTTGTTAATGCACAGCATGGGAGGCAACAGGTAACGGTTCAAGTATTCGGATCCATGCCATCCACCTGTGGGATCTGGGCTCCTGGCTTCCACCTGGTCCAACCCTGGCCACTGTTGGTAATTTGGGGAGTGAACCAGTGGATGGAAGAAATTTCTCTCTCTCTTTTTCTCTCTCTCTTTCTTTCTCTCTCTCTTCCTTTTGCTCTCTCTGCCTTTTAAGAAACACATATATATATTTTAAATGGGTACATCAATTAAATAAAACAATTGCATTATATGAAGCTGATATTTAGACTTGTGATTAAGACTTCTGTTCAGACACCCACATCCTATAATGCTATTCCTCCTGATTCTAGCTTCCTGTGGTGCACACTGTGGGGAGCAGCATGTGATGGCTCAAGTGGTTGGATTCCTGCCATCCACATGAGGCAATCAGATTGCGTTTCCAGCTCCTGGATTCGGCCCAGTCTATTCCTAGCCAGTCTTAGCACTTGGAGACTCAATCAGCAGATGAGAGCTCTTTCTGTCTCTGTCTCTCTCCATCTCTGTTCTCTCTCTCTGTATTTCTCAACTAAAAAAGATTTTAAAAATTCCATTGTGTTAATAATTAAATAAGCTGGGTGCTGTGTGGAAAGAAAACAAATAATAATAAAAATAAATAAATAAATGGTAAAAAAAAAAAGAGGTGATTAACAGAAGTATCTGTAACGATGTCATGTGATTTTATGCTTAAAGGAGCATGCAAGGATTCACAGTACTGGAAAGGTTCTAACTTTGCCTTATGCAGTGGCTGCATGTATGTATGCTTTAAGCATATTCATTATACTATAAGTTTATGTTTATATTCCTTTCTCCATTTGTTTTATTTATTTTCTATAATAAAAACACGTTTGTAAAAATAAACTGAGGGGGCCAACATGGTGGCATAGTGGGTAAAGCTGCTATCTGCAGTGCTGGCATCCCATATGGGTGCCGGTTCAAGTCCCGGCAGCTCCACTTCTGATCCAGCTCTCTGCTATGGCCTGGGAAAGCAGTACAAGATGATCCAAGTCCTTGGACTCCTGCAACCAACAATGGAGATGGGAAGAAACTCCAGGCTCCTGGCTTCAGATCAGTGCAGCTCTGACCTTTGTAGCCATTTGGGGAGTGAACCAGCAGATGGAAGGACCTCTCTCTCTGTCTGTCTCTCTGTAGCTCTGCCTTTCAAATAAATAAATAAATCTTTAAAAAATAAATAAACCGAGATTTATCTATGCTGATAATGCAAAACGAATATCTTTATTTTAGTGTATGAAGAAATCTAAATCTTTAGTCAGGTTTATGGAATTTGGAAGTATGTTATTATAATGTTCATAGGGATGATCTCAAAATATGCAGTTACAATACCAAGGCTCTTTTTTCTCACAGCAATGTGTACACAATCATAGTTAAATCAACTTTCAATAGACATGCAGATATATCCACTGTCACATTCAGAATAAACAGCATCTCCCACAAGATGTCTACTTTAAAATTCCTAGATCTTGTGAATATATTGATTTATTTAGAAAAAAAAGGATACTTTAGATGTAATTAGCTGAATAATCTTGAGATGAAATCAGAAGATTATCCTAAATTTTCTATGTGAGCCCAATGTATTCTACAGGGTCCTTTTAAAAAAGGGGAAGGTTGTAGAGGAATCAGACAAGGCTGTTTGAGTCTAACAGCAGAGGTCAGAAAAAAAACAGCGAGAATAAGAGGGAGAATTCAGGAGAGAGCTGGCTCTGAAGATGATACACACGAGGTTCAGAAGATGGAAGAATAGATCACGAGCAAATGCAGCAAGGCAAACTTTAAAAGTGAGAAATGTTAGGGAAAAGGACTCTGCTCAGCCCTGGGAAGTAGCGTGACCCCTATCTAGAGTTTAACCATGTATGAATCATTTCAAATTTTTGACCTGCAGAACTATTTGATGATAAATTTGTTTTGTTTTAAACCACTAAATTTGTGGTAATTTATTGCAACCACAATATCAAACTAAGTCATTTACCTAGCTATTTATATAAATTCATATTTTATATTATTCAATTCTACATATCTAAAACATTTCAGAGTGTCTTTGCCCTAGAAGTTCAATATATAATTGAGAAATAAGCATATGGAAAATAAGAAGTGATAGGTGACAGGGTAAGGAAAAGGGAAAAATAAATGAGAAATTGCTGTCAGAAATATTCTGAATTAATTCTGTAATAATTTCTATTAAATTTATCTTTATATTCAAAATCTTTAAATATATAAGCATACAAATAGATTTAAAAAGTTAATGCAGTAATGCTGTGTAGAGTGTCACAAATGCCATTGTAAGAGGATACCTCAAAAAGCTTCTGAAAAATGAGAGTCAGCTTTATAGTGTAATGGGTAAAGCCACCTCATCCTGTATGTATGTTGGTTCATGTTCTGGCTGCTCAACTTCCCATCCAGATCTCTGCTAATAGCATGGGAAACCCAATGGAAGATGTCCCAACTATATGGGCCCCAGCCACCCAGCTGGGAGACCTGGAAGAAGTTCCTGGTTCCTGGCTTCAACTTGTCCCAACCCCAGCTATTGCAGTCATCTGGGGAGTGAACCAGCAAACAGAAGATCTCTCTCTCTCTCTCTCTCTCTCTCTCTTTCTCTCTCTGTGTCTCTCCCCCCTCTCTGTAACTTTGACTTGTAAATGAGTAAATAGATCAAAAAATTTGAAAAGTGGAATGAAAGATATGTTTATTTTGGTACAATACATTTTTTAAAATCTATGATGGTTTTTCATAATACATGCTTTCCATTAAATTTTTGAAAACTTTCTCACATACAATTTTAGAAAGGCATTTTTAGAGAAGAATATGATATTGTTTTACAAATAAAGAATTAAATAGATGATTTTTAAAAGAATGAAGCCTGGTTTATGAATTATCCCCTAGAAATATAGTTACTAATCTGGCATTTCTTTTAGACATGGTTTTGAATTTGGTTTTCATTATTGAATAATGATAACCTCTCTCTTATCTTTATCCCACTATTTATTCCAAGGATCAATCAGAAGTGTTATTATCAGCTTGCTATTTTCAGATGAGAATTTCTAACTTATTTATATTGAATTACTATTAGTTTCATTGTGACATAATTATGGTTTTGTGTATATGAGTCACACAAGCAACAAAAATATCTAAGAAATTTAATATCATTTTAAATGTATGTTTTATCAAACATTAAGAATAATGACTTGGGGGCCGGCACTGTGGCATAGCAGGTAAAGCCTCTGCAGTGCCGGCATCTCATATGGGCACCAGTTTGAGTCCTGGCTGCTCCACTTCCAATCCAGCTCTCTACTGTGGCCTGTGGAGGGTGGCCCAAGTGGTTGGGCTCCTGCACCCATGTCGGAGACCTGGGAAAATTTTCTGGCTCCTGGCTTCGGATCAGCACAGCTCCCACTATTGCAGCCATCTGGGGAGGCAACCAGCAGAAGGAAGACCTCTCTGTCTCTCTGTCTCTCTCTGTCTCTCCCTTTCTTTCTCTCTCTCTCTCTGCCTCTGCCTCTCTGTAACTCTTTCAGATAAAATAAAATAAATCTTTAAAAAATAAATAAAAAATAATGACTTTCAACTGATACACCCAATTTAATTTAATTAAGCATTATTATTTTTACAAACCCATTTATATGAATGAATAAAATGCTAATAAATTCCATGGACATATTTTGGGTATGTCTTATCATTTTAAATATTCAACTACAACAAATTTTGTTTTATTATTTTTATTTTTTCTTTATTTTTGTGTACTTGAACAAGTGACACAAAGAAAGACATACAGCAAGAAGAAAGAATCTACCACCCACTGTTTCATTCCCCCAAAGCCACAACAGCCAGGCATGGACCAGGTTGAAACCAAGAGCCTAAAAATCTATCTGAGCCTTTCACACAGATGGCAGGGGCCCAAGCACTTTAGCCATCATCCACTTCCTCACAGAATGCATTAGAACAGGCACCAAGTACTTGCTGTGCCACTGTGTCCATCCCTAAAACACATTTTATACTGGTTGGTTTTAATAAGTTAATATTTTTAAATACAATGACAATTTGGTAATTTACCCAGGGGCAAAATCTATAGTGCCCAGTGGATAAATAAAATTAAATGCTATAAGATGCATCACTACATAGTCAAATAAGGGCTTGGGACATTGATGCACATAAAACTATACATTATTCAACATCTTGAAGGACTGCCAGTATTGACTAAAAATCTTTTAAAAAGAGATGTTACATTAAATATTTTATTAAGTATCTTTAATATACAACTGACAATATTTATTTACCCATCTGAGTATAATAATCTTTGTATAGTTGCTGTTTATAATCTTGTATTTCAATATTATGGCAAACAACATTAGCATTATTATGTAGAGCACAAAATTGTAATATACTATCTAAAATAATTCCATGCACAGTTTACAACTTAAAATATATTTAGATCATATCTTAGTTTTTAGCTTTACTTTCTGAATCTCCCTTAAAATTTTCATATATATATATATATATATATGAATGACAATGTGACTTAGAACAAAAAGAGAGACCCACATACAACACAACATCATAGTTCTTTCTGGGACATTGGTTCTGTATTTCTTTTTAAGAGAAATTATGTTCATTTAAATAATATCCTATGTAAAAGTTATTTATTTTTCTTCAATAATTCCATTTTCAGCCCAAAATCCACCTGCTTTTTCCAACATCAGTAGCACTAGAAGTTGCATGAGTGAGTTCTTATAAAACTTCAGATTAATCATACAATGAATTTACCACACTTAAGATCATTTCTTATGAAGACCCTTTGCTATGGCTCAAATATTTATCTATTCCTAAAATTTCCATATTGAAATGTAATCCCCAGGTCAGCCTGCCTTGTGCCACAGTGGATTAAGCCACTGCCCATGAACAATGGAATCCCGTGTCAGAGCACTAGTTTTGAATCCTAGATGCTTCACTTCCAATCCACCTCCTTGCTAATGCACCTAGGAAGTCGGCGAAAGATGCTCCAAGTACTTAGGCCCCTGCCACCTACGTGGGAGACCTGGATGGAGTTTTGGCTTGAACAAGCTGTGGCCACTGAAGCCCTTTTTGTAAAGAACCAATGGATGGAAGATTTCTTTCTCTCTTTCTGTTTCCCCACATCTATCTGTCATTCTTCCTTTCAAATAAAAATAAATAAGTCTAAAAATAGAGAGAAAGACTAATCTCCAATTGGTGTATTAAAGATGAGCCTTTGGGATGTAATTAGGAGATGAGGTAAGGCCTTCCTGAATGAGATAAGCAACTATATCAAAGAAGCCCTAGAGAGCCAGCTAATGCCATATCCTAGGCAATGACAAAACTAGTAAGATGCCGACCAGGAGCCAGAGAGCGAGTCACCAGCAGGCACTGAATCTGCTGGTGCCTTGATCATGGTCTCCCCAGCAGCCAAAACAATGTGAACTAAATTTCTGTTGTTTATGAGCCACCTAGTTTATTGCATTTTGTAAATAGTAACTTGAATAGACAACATTTTCTTTCTGCAAGAAATTACAGGCAACACAATAACAGAAATGACTAGATGAATCATTATTTGCTTTGATTAAATTCACAAAATGGTTGAAAATTTTGATTGGGGTAATCATTACACAATGTATAGGTATATCAAATCATCACATTACACATCTTGAATATAAACAATGTTAATTAAATATTTAAAGATAAAAAGCAAGAGAAGGTGTTTGAAAAAGGTAAATCCATATATTACTTGACATACATTATTTTCAATTCACTATTTTTCATAGTGTTACAACTGTATTAAAGCATTAGTACAATCAGTAATTTGCCGTATCATGCATATTTCAATTCAAATATGTTTTGAAATCCATTTTTCTGAAAAATCGGCAATGATTTTAAAATAAGAAGTTTAAAGACAATTAAATATTTATTTATATATTTTCTTCTATTTGAAAATCAGAGAGAGAGAGAGAGAGAGAGAGAGATCTCCATTTGCTAGTTCACCCCACAAATATTCAGGGCTGGGTCAGGCTGAAGTCAGGAGCCAGAAATCCATCTTAATCTCCCACATGGGTGGTAGGAGCCTAAATACTGGAGCCATCATCTGCTGCCTTCCCAGTACATTAGCAGAAACTGAATCAGGCACTCTGATACCAGATGTAGGTATCCCCTGTAGCTTAATCTGCTGTACCACAAAGCCTGTCCCTACAGACAATTTAAAGTCAACTAACATTTATGACACTTTTTTGTGGCATATCTGAATTTATTTTCATTCATTTCTGTCCATTATTATTGTTTTGGATATTTCTTCCTTGGCCTTTCACAAATATCTTCCAATGAATTGTCTTTAATCCCTTCAATACTTTAATCTGATGTCTCATAAAGTTTCTTTTACAATTCTCATTTTACACAGCAATAATTGGATTCTTTATCATTTCAAGGCAGACTGAATGTATTCATTGACAAAACTTTCTTGTCAATTTACTCTCAACATATACTTTTCAAGTCATTTTCTCTTTTGCATGTAAAATTCAAATGTTTAAACCTTATATGCATGTTTTATTTCATGTTTAACACATATTATCAAAGCAAACAACATATGAAATTATTAACATATCATTATCCAACATTACTTTCCTCTGTCTCTACAAAAATTCATAAATTCCAACTTTTTTTGGTAGCAGTATACAACATAATTTTGATTTTTTCTCAGCTTTTTAAATTTGCCTTCATTCTTAATTAAGAAGAGATCTTAAACATTTTCAGTACATGCTGTATGAAGAGTTCACATCAGTCACCCTTTTTGTCCATTTGTATGCTTATCAAGTTCTCCTATCAGATGCTAAATTGGAAGTCAAGGTGACATATACAAACTCCAGCAAACTTCCTATGAATACCAAGTATACATTTAGTTTAAAACCAAAGTAAAGAAAGATTTAACCTTACTCTTAGTGCCCTTTAAATATATATAAAAAAATTCCTGCAGATTTGATTTACTCACTTTATTCTCTGACTACAAACAACCATAAACACGCTAACACAATATTAAGCAGAGTCCACTACACTTCTGTCTATTTTTGCCTGTTTGAAACTCACATCCTAAAAATTCTCTCCTGGATTACTTACTGTAGGTGAAGAATAAATGGTAGGGTTTCAATTGTGTGGGCCATTACAAAGTGTAGGTCCCATTGCTGAGGTGGGTATTGGCCAGATTCTCTTGCTGTTAAACCACTGTGTGTTCTTAAGGGAGGCTGGAATGTTTAGCATATAAAATGTGCATGAGGGTCTTCAGAAACTCCATGCAAAATGTATATCACAGAAAAACTATGAATGAATTTCAAAAATTTTCACACCCAATATCAACTTTTTAAAAATATTTATTTATCCGAAAGTCAGAGTTACACAGAGAGAGGAGAGTCAGAGAGAGAGAGAGAGAGAGGTCTTCCATCCGATGGTTCATTGCCCAGTTGGCCGCAATGGCCATAGCTGCTCCAATCCAAAGCCAGGAGCTTCTTCCGGGTTTCCTATGCAGGTGCAGGGGCCCAAGGACTTGGGCCATCTTCCCATGTTTTCCCAGGCCACAGCAGAGAGCTGGATTGGAAGGGAGCAGCCAGGTCTCAAACCAGGGCCCATATGGGACGCTGGCACTGCAGGTGGCTGCTTTACCTGCTACCCCACAGCGCCGGCCCCAACTAGGTTTTATTGAAATGACATTAAGTAAAATACAATCAATTTCTTAACTAATGAATAATGTCAGCTTCTCTCTTCCATTTGAAAATGTTTCTTTTTCTTTTTTTTTAATATTTATTTATTTGAAAGGCAGAGTTAAAGAGGCAGAGGCAGCGAGAGAGAGAGGTCTTCCATCGGCTTGTTCACCCCCCAGATGGAGCTGCTCCGATGCAACACCAGGACTCAGGAGCTTCTTCTGGGTCTCCACACGGGTGCAGGGGTCCAGGGACATGGACCATCTTCCCATGCTTTCCCAGGCCACAGCAGATAGCTGGATTGGAAGTGGAGCAGCCGGGACTCAAACCGGCGCCCATGTGGGAAACCCGCAAATGGTGGCTTCACCCGCTACGCCACAGTGCAGGCCTGAAAATGTTTCCTGATGACTGTTTTCTAAATATATATTGAACTCTCCATGTAATAATTGTGCCAATTTTAATATAATTTAAAAATTATTATCTAAATATTATCTATAAATAGAACAAAGTCTGAAAGTGTTATAAATTTTACACATTTACAATATGAAATGTTCCTAATATTTTTTAATATTGGAAATGCTATGATAAAATTACACTCAAATTTATATGTGTCATTTACTTTCAACAGTTCTTCTGACAGAAGCACTTAAAAGAAAAAATTTAGACAAGCATTTTATTTCTGTTTTTCCCATAGAAAGCCAAAGTGGGGGCCAGCACTTTGGTATAGCAGGTAAAGCTACTGCTTGCAGTAACGGCATCCCATATGGGTGACAGTTTGAGTCCTCGATGCTCCACTTCCAATCCAGCTCTCTGCTACGGCCTGGGAAAGCAGTAGAAGACGGCCCAAGTCCTTGAGCCCTTGCACCCATGTGGAAGACCTTGAAGAAGCTCCTGGCTCTTGGCTTCGGATCAGCACAGTTCCAGCCATTGCAGTCAACTGGGGAGTGAATCAACAGATGGAAGACCTCTATCTGTCTCTCTGCCTCTCCTTTTATCTCTGTGTAACTCTGTCTTTCAAATAAATAAATAAATCTTTAAAAAAAAAAAAGGAAAGAGAAAAAAAGTGCAACTTTTTGTGTAGTTTATGTACTTGGCTTTGTCTAGTTCATGTACTTAGTCATATTTTTATGACTAATAAAAATCACAATGTACATATATGACAGTTTACAAAGTAAAATTGCATCAAATATCTTTTATTTTGTTTCATACCACTGCTAAACAAATTGACATTATATTTGATGCAAATATTCTGCTCTGAATCATTGTTTTTCATAAGATACATTTTTGGGGTTAAGATTAGCTCCTTCTTCTACAAAAGCTTCCATTAAGATTTTACTTTCACATGGTGGATGTTTGGTACATCATTTAAGATATCATATCTGAGTGCTTGTCTTCAAATCTCAGCCCTGCTTCTGATTCCAGCTCTCTGCTTATGAGAGCCTTGGGAGGCAGCAGATAATGGTCTAAGTACGTAAGTCCTTGCCTCCCAGATGGGAATCACATATGGAACTGCCAGCTCCTGGCTTCAGCCCGTCCTAGCTCCAGAAATTGTGGGAATTTGGGGAGTGAAGAGAAGAAGGAAGATATCTATCTCTGTCTCTCTGCCTTTCAAATAAAATATAAGTAAATAAGTAAATGCATATATTTAAATTTCACTTTCATTATGTGAATATTTTCTGTGCTTCAACACACACACACACACACACAAAACCGGACAAGCAAATGGAGTTGATCTGAGAAATTACGAACAAATAATATAGAATGAATATAAAAGGAGAGAAATTGTTGATGTCATTTACTAGTTTTGAGGCTCGTACATAGCATGCTTTTCATATAAGTGCTCAATAAATAAATTAAAATTTAATTATATATATAATTCTATTGGCAAGAACAATACACAGTATGCTTAGAAATCTGTCTATTTGAAACTAAGTTACTCTTTCAGTAAGGAAGATATTCGTTAAGACATTTTCAGGACATTCACCTTGTTTGTGTAAAGGGTGCTGCAGATGTTTTTAAATGCAGATTTCCAAGTTTCTTACCAAGTATTTTAGCTTATTTCTCCATATTTTCATGCTGTGCTCTCTTTTAACTAGTCTAGAACATTAGAATGTAAAACTAGAATTTTCTGACCCCAGGACCCAATATATGTTCCATGTTTCCAAAAACCCTTGGACTTCAGCTCCTTACTAATGGCACGGGGAAAGCATTGGAAGATAGTCCAGGTGTTTGGGCCCTGCCACCAATCTAGGAGGCCTGAGAAAAGCTCCTGGTTCCTGGCTTCAGGAACCCAGCCCATGATGTTGTAGCCATCTGGTCAGTGAAGCAGTGGATGGAAGACCTCTCTCTGTTTCCTTGTCTCTCTCTCTCTCTCTCTGACTCTGGCTTTCAAATAAATAAATAAATAAATCTCAACAAAAAAAGATCTAGTCAAACCTCAGAATTATAAATAGTTGTTTGATGCCAGTATTTGCTGGGATGCAATATTATTGTAGAAATTCACAACTGGCCGACGCTGTGGCTCAATAGGCTAATTCTCCGCCTGCAGCGCCGGCACACCGGGTTCTAGTCCCGGTCGGGACGCCAGATTCTGTCCCGGTTGCCCCTCTCTGCTGTGGCCTGGGAGTGCAGTGGAGGATGGCCCAAGTCCTTGTGCCCTGCACCCGCAGGGGAGACCAGGAGAAGCACCTGGTTCCTGGCTTTGGATCAGCGTGATGCGCTAGCCGCAGCGCGCCGGCCGCGGCGGCCATTGGAGGGTGAACCAACGGCAAAGGAAGACCTTTCTCTCTGTCTCTCTCTCAACTGTCCACTCTGCCTGTCAAAAAAAAAATCACAACTAATATATGGAAAAATAATGCACCACAGTAAATGTGTTCAACATCAATTTTCTTCTAACTATAGCCAAAATTAGGGCTCTTGATTGATGTTTTACAAAACTCAGGCTCTCTATCGTGTATGGAGTAACTTGGGCTCCTTGCCATGCTGAATCATATGTCATTCTATGTGATCACCCTACCAGATTATATTAAGAGATTAAATTAATGGATAATAAAATAGAATCATACTTTGTTATTAATTTGTTATTAAATCATGCATGGACAGTCACAGAGGAAAATTTCTGGCTTAAAGGTTGACTCTAGTTTCCTTTCTTAGATTAACACTGTTACCTATTTTTTTTTTCTTTTTAACTTTTATTTAATGAATATAAATTTCCAAAGCACAGCTTATGGATTACAATGGCTTCACCCCATAACATCCCTCCCACCCACAACCCTCCCCTTTCCCACTCCCTCTCCCCTTCCATTCACATCATGATTCATTTTCGATTCTCTTTATATACAGAAGATCAGTTTAGCATACATTAAGTAAAGATTTCAACAGTTTGCTCCCACACAGAAACGTAAAGTGAAAAATACTGTTTGAGTACTAGTTACAGCATTAAATCTCAATGTACAGCACACTAAGGACAAAGATCCTACATGAGGAGTAAGTGCACAGTGACTCCTGTTGTTGACTTAACAAATTGACACTCTTGTTTATGGCATCAGTAATCAGCCTAGGCTCTTGTCATGAGCTGCCAAGGCTATGGAAGCCCTCTGAGTTCACTGACTCTGATCATATTTAGACAAGGCCATGGTCAAAGTGGAAGTTCTCTCCTCCCTTCAGAGAAAGGTACCTCCTTCTTTGATGACCCATTCTTTCCACTGGGATCTCACTTGTGGAGATCTTTCATTTAGGTCCCCCCCCCCCAGAGTGTCTTGGCTTTCCATGCCTGTTGATGTCTCATTTGATAGTTTCTAAGCATTATCAGAACTCCACTAAAACATTAATTGATTTCAGTTTCATCTAAAACTCAGATGATTCAAATCTTCATCAGACTTCACCCCTCATTCTGTCTCTAATTCTCATATTTTTAGACTTACCATTTGCTCTTAAAAACAGGTAGAATAACTCTTTTGGATTCAGCACAAAATGAATTGTCCTTTTCACTGCAACCTGTCTCCTCACTTCTGAAGAAATACAGCTCTGGAGTCTTCAACTTTGGTATTAGCTTCCTGCTTTATCATACATCTGATCATGACATGGGCAGCAGATCTATCCTTGGACTACTGGAATGGCATGATTCTGGCAAGGATTCTTGAAATCTCATCCTATATTTAGTCTTTTCCATCAGCCCTCAAAACATTTCAGTGAGCAAGCAATAATTGAAGGGATACACTTTAATGTTTAAACCAGCTAGAATGGATCTTCTTGTTCTAAAGAACTCTGAACTTGGGGCTGGCGCCGTGGCGCACTAGGTTGATCTTCCGCCTACGGCGGGCGCCAGCACCCCATGTGGGTGCCGATTCTAGTCCTGGTTGCTCCTCTTCCAGTCCAGCTCTCTGCTGTGGCCAGGGAGGGCAGTGGAAGATGGCCCAATGCTTGGGCCCCTGCATCCGCATGGGAGACCAGGAAGAAGTACCAAGTACCTGACTCCTGGCTTCAGATCGGTGCAGCTCTGGCCATTGCGGCCACTTGGGGAGTGAAACAACAGAAGGAAGACCTTTCTCTCTGTCTCTCTTTCTCACTCTGTGACTCTGCCTGTCAAATAAAAAAAAAGAACTCTGAACTTAAAAAAGGTAATACTGTGCACCTTAGATCATCTCTTGGAACATAAATTGCTGAACAAATAGGTAACAGGTCCTGGTGCTGTGGCACAATAAGTGAATCCTCTGCCTGTGGTGCCCGCATCCTATATGGGCGCTGATTCTAGTCCCTGCAGTTCCTCTTCCAATCCAGCTCTCTGCTATGGCTTGGGAAAGCAGTAGAAGATGGCCCAAGTCCTTGGGCCCCTGTACCTCCATGGGAGAGCTGTAAGAAGCTCCTGGCTCCTGGCTCCTGACTTCAGATTGGTGCAGCTCCAGCGCTTGTGGCCATTTGGAGAGTAAATCAGCAAAAGGAAGACCTCTCTCTGTGTCTCTCCTTCTCACTGTCTGTAACTCTACCTCTTAAATAAATAAAACTTTATAAAGAAATAAATATGAAAGAACAAATAACTCTCATAGTCCTCCCAGTCACATTTAGATGACTATTCAAAGTTATTCAAATTTGCAGCCACAGTATGTATCTAAATCTAAAATTATCACAAAAAGAACTTCTTCCATTATTTCAAACTTATGTCAAATAACCAAGAGTAAGCAGGACTAATTTTTTTCATTTGGCTCCCTGACATCAATTGATATACATGGTAGATTACACCACTATCTTAAATAAAATTTGAAGACTGTTTCTTAAAGTTGAGCTTAAAGACATAAAGGAGGAAATGATACTAATAAGTGAAGGAATAATCTAGATATCCATTATACTAAGCAGGAGCTTTGGAAATCATCATGTAGGAGAGCAATCATTCACACTATTATGAAATTTCTGGGATACCAATAAATTTTTCTGCATTTTTTAAAAAACAATGCTACAAATAATGATGCCAATGATGTGGATCAAATAGGCAGGCAGACAGACAGTTCTGCATGACTTAAAGTTGTTGTAAGTTCCTATATGTAATTCTACCCCCCCACACTTGTCAATCAAAATACTCCCCTTCCCAAGATGCACCTGCTTCATCTGGGATCTAAGGGGGGATGTCATGAAAAAATGGAAATTAAGCCTCATGTGGAACTTGTGGAGGAATTAAAAAAAATCCCAGGTGACTTCACTCCTGTAGAGTCGCTACCTCCTACCTCTAACTTCTAAAAGGGGCCGACATTAGGAGAGGCCCTCTCAATGCTTATGACAGCTGGAGTTACTGAATTGGTGCCCCCTCTTGCCCTTCTCCCACCCCTCCTTCTCTGGGCAATCCTGTGGCCCACTAATAATGGGTATTTCTCCATGTGGGGCAATACATGGTCACATGTGTGTGTGCTCACTTTCTTTTGAATAAATTTGGTCATCACTTTCTGTACCGTATATTTGCACTTAGAATGCTTGTCTTTGTGTGAAACAAGAACTTAGAAAAAATTAATATTCCATATCTCCATGAAATGCCAATGAATTGCAAGGAAATCCAAAAGGGATGTAGACAATTAAAATAAACTCAACAAAGTCCTTCACAGTATACAAATAAACATCAACTTCTTTTTAAAGCTTCCATTACCTTAAAAAACGACACACTACTTTCCCAGGCTAGGATGGACCAAGCTGGACATTTCTTGCTCCTGGGGAAAGCAAGCTCCTTTATTCTTTCAGGAGTTCTGCGTAAGCAGCTTCCACTACTTGTCACCACTTACTCCCTACTACCCACCAATCTTAACTTCATGCTCCCCAAATCAGATTAGAGAAATACACACACTGCTTAGAGAAACACACACACACACACACACACACACACTCCAAGCATACCCATTCTTACACAATGCCACTAAAAATCCACTTTTCAGCCCAAAATAAACGTTACTTCTTCACTGATAATCCCTTGATTTTTTAGTTACACTATAATGAGCAACAACAGTTAAGTGACACTATTTTCTAACTCATTATTTTATATTTATGTGTCTATTTTCATTTTTAATTGAAAGGCAGAGAATCTATCTGCTGTTTCACTCCCAAAATTCCAGCAACATTTTGGGAGGGGCCAGGCCGATGGTCTTAGGTGAGAATTCAATTTAGGTCTCCCATCTGGATTTCAGGAACCCAAGTCCTTCACTAGTCATCTGCTGCTTCCTATACTTTGTATTCCCAGGAATCTGGAATACAGATCAGAACTGAAATTCTAATCTAGGCATGCAAATATGAGATGGAGGCATACTAAGCAGTATCTAAACTCTGAACTCTTCATTCTAAATAAAATTCTTGAATTTATCTTTTTCATTCTCCTCTAAATCTACTGGTAAAGTTTTTAATTTCAAAAAATTTCTTTACATTTTAAAAAACACTTTATCATTTTGTCTAATGAACTAGCAAAACCCAAGAAAATATTTCTCATTCTTTACAGCATACAGGAAAGAAACAAATATGATTGAGAAAATCTTGTAAGACTCAACCAGCAGATGAAAACAATTAATCAAAAAAATGAAGCAGCTTTAATGTAATCATGACTACTAACTGGGCAAGAATTCAAACACTATGGTGCTTAGGGACTAATGTTTGCTATGGTCACAATGGGATTTTGCACAAATTCAAACCAAAACAGAAAGTTTTACTTAAATAAAAACAATATACTTTACTTCACAAATGACTTTTACTGTTTTGAGATTCAAAATTTTCAATTTGATAATTATAAAAATATTGACTTCTGTAATTAGAAGCCACATTTGGAATGACCTATTTTTCCTAAAAGTGTAGATACAGTATCAGTAAGAAGTCTCTGGAGTGTTTCTTATTCTTTTGTTCCCAGACAATATCATCAAAGGGAAAACTAAGATCACAAACAGGTCTTAATGTTTTTAAGATAATTGCATTATTTTCTATATTGGTTCCTTAAGCCAGACATTTTAAGACACATCTGATTAGTTTTTACACTTTTTTTTTTTCATTTTCTAAGCCATGAATGATTCTACCAATAACAAAAATATGTTAGTTGAGGAGCAATAATTGCATAGTTTGCAACTTCAGGCCATGAAAAAATAATACAGTTCTTTTAAAATGAAATACCTAAAAGAATAACAAAAATTCATTCATTAGAACACTAATTTCTGCCGATTGATAGGAACACAAAATTGCTGCACAACTATCATAACCACCAGAAATCTCAGCTTATAGTCAGCTAATATAAGAAACAAGATATGAGATTAGTACCCTGGGGCTGAAAACAAGCACTTACAATTGAGATGTGACATTAATTAAAGTAAGAAAAGGACTATAATATTATTGTGAAGTAATCATTATGCTAAGGAGAAAGTATAAAAGAGAATTAGAACTGAAAGAAAATGCCTAATTATATAGACACTGAATGAAGTTAAAATGCAATATCATGCTGCCTCAAGTGAAAAATTACAGTTGAACTTTTGAACAATAATGACCAGTATGTACAAAGCAAACTATAATGTAAAGGAAACAAGCAAACAATAACAGAAACCATAAAAGAAAAACAAGTAGGGGAGAAGCGATGAAAAGAAACATCCAATTACTCAGATTAGTATCTGCTAATCCAAAAGTAAGAGGTAGACATACGATTAAAAATCTTGATATTATATATAATTTTTTGCTTTGTTCTCCTCAATGGGTTCATATAGGAACACTGAGGAAAAACAGAACTTATCTTTTTATAGCAGAAATTAAGGAATATCTAGGTGATAGTAAGTAAACTACCTCAAACATCCTAAGTCCACTTGTATAAGAAAGCATGTGTGGTGGGCATACAGATGGGGAAGGAGACATTAATCAGTAGAAATGCTATGATGAGAAGGACAAAGAAGATGCAAGGAAAAACAAAAGAAGAAGGGAGGAAGACAGTAAAACAAAAAAAGGCATAGAAAAAATGATAGAAAAATAAGCACTATTAAAGCAATTGCATTTGCTTTAGGTGCACTGTAATTTTCACAAATGCTAATCAGTTCAGCAGACACACAATGATTGAATATGAACACTCTTCTCTGTTGATTTGTCTCCACCAATGTGTCCCTCACCCCCTCACTATTAAATTGCCCAAACTGACTAAGCCTTCATTTCTGTCCAGCTCAGCTCACCTATCTTGTAGGAAAATAGCATGATTCCTCCTATTCCTGCATTACTGAAGTATTTGTTCTTCACCTTAATTTGAGATTTAATCATAGCCTGCCTTTTGATCTTGGTGGTTGTTTGCAATACATAATTGGTGAGAACAGCTGGTCAGGCATCCACGATAATGACTTCGGTTCCTGTTCCTATTCCACTGCTGATGAAGTGAGCTACCTAACCAATCAAGACTACTGAGCACATCAAAAGAATACAGTTGATTCTCATTTTGAAGAGCATCCAATGTTACCAAATAGCCTCATCACTAGCACATATTCTTCAGTTTTAAACTAAGAGCTTTCATAAGCACTTGAACAGGCAAGCATTTGTACAGGTAAAAATTGGGGATTTTTCTCCAATTTAGTATTCACTAATATGTTTTCTATTAGGATTTAAAATGCACAACCATTTCTAGTACTATTAGTACAATTCATAAGTACTAGGCAATTTAATTTAATCCATCCATTTATCAGTCTAACCATTAAGCAGTATGTGCCTAATACTGAACTATGTTCTTGTCAAAGTTAGCAAGTAAATGAGATATAGACTTTGTATTTATAGAAGTTGAAACCAAGCATAAGAGAAAACCAATAATAAAGGAGAAAATATACAAATGTAGAAACACAAACTGTGATGTGTGCTTTAAAGAAAAATGACAAGGGACAATAATTCTCAACATTTGATAGACTCAAATGATGAAACAGCAGAGCCTTTAATTCCAGAAAGTGTTAATAGTTTATTTCACTTAGTATAATCCAGGTTTAGGCTGATCCAGGCTGTTTCAAATGGCAAGATTTCCTTCTTTTTTATGGCATCTAGATATTCGAAGAATCCTGAGGTTAAACAACAGACAGTTTGCAATTGTGGGGAGCAATCCGGACTAGACTGAGTTACTGGAATTAAGACTTATTCTATGCATCTGCTCTCCCACAATATGGCGCTGGGAGAGAAGTAAACAGCTTCCGCACAGCTGCCTCCAGTTCAACTAATAAACTGTAGGACTTGCTCCTGATTGGAGGAGAGCAGCGTACTCGGCGTGTGGGCAGCCGAGTTGGGATTGGCGGAGGAGGACTATAAAGGAGGAGAGAGACGGCATGCACCAGGAACATCTAAGGGGAACATCTAGCTGAAGGAACACCTGTGCAGCCCCCGAGAAAAGCCAGCCGGCGGTGTGCCGCTCCCCTGCGGAAGTGGGGAATGCGGCCAGGGGGAACTGCCCTTCCACGGAGGTGGAAGGGATAGTAGCCAACCCGGGAAGAACCAGCAGCAAACCCGGGGAGGGCCGAGCAGACAAAAGAACAGCGCAGGGTATTGTGTCGTTCCCCCATGAAGACGGGGAGCGACAGCAATATATTGGGTTTCTAAACTATAAGATTCAGTAGGTTAGGTGCATTAAATGCCTTGAATGAGTTAAATAATTTACAATAATTTACTTATGATGAGTTTATCGGGAAATAACATCATCATTTTGAGGAATATATTTCACGTTTTATATATTTATTTTGTAGCATCTCCCATAGGACATAACAATGCTCTAATTAATAGTTATTTCCCCTTCAGCATAATACTGGTCAGAGTGGTGATTTCATGCACGCAATCATGATGATCTCTTCTCATTTGACATGTGACTCAGCTCTGACCAATTATGTCTAACGGGAGTTTCCGAAAAACAATCAGTTGATTCTTAACTAAGAAATGCAAACAAATATCTTCCTTTCTCTTTCAATAGATGTCGCTGTGTCATATGATGCCTGGAACTGTTCATCCACATGTAAACACTCTGACATATGAAAAACCCAACTCATGAAAGAAGAAAAAGAGAATCTCAGAGAAGTGGAGCTGAAATCCTGTACTCCAGCCCTATTCATAACGTTGCTATCTCTGAAAATACATTTAAATAGCCAGCATGAATTAGTTTCATTTCTTTAAGTACAGAACATTACAAACGTTACACATATATTATATACACACCATTCCCATAGTTCTTAACTTAAGTAAGAAAATAATGTATAATTGCTAGGAAGGAGGTTTTTTAAATTATGAGCACTTGGAGCATGGAGACAATTAAAGCAAAGTATATAAGTATGTAAAACAGCTATCAGGAAAAGTCATTTTAGGGAAAATTTTCTTTAAAAATATTTGTAGCCAGGAGCAGAAACAATTAATGCAAAGGACATTACATGAAGTTATCCACAGAATTTGTAATGGGATTAGTAACCTGCGAGAAGATCAAATTTAACCACTGACCTGGCCATTAGGAACAGGATGGACCTAATATTCATCTGCTAAGAAGTGATGTAGTGAAGAATTAAATGGCCAGAGGAATTGAAAATAAATATGAAGACTTTAATATCTTCATTTAACGCAACAAATTCCTGTTGATTTTTTTTTTACCTTGAATCTTCATTTGATTTTAAATAGTACAAAACAAACACACGAAAAACAAGGATGTTAAATGATAACTAAGTATTCATGGCTTGAGCAGACACTAAAGGGCATTGTCACAAGAATGGGATAAAGTTTTAATAAAATTTTTTATGTAATACTAGTCAGTCACTAGTAGTGGACATATTCCTATCCAAACATAAACTGACCTGCAGGACTTGATCTCTGAGACAGCCTTACAACTTTATCACATTTTTCATGCAGGAACATTTTGTCTTCAAATGAAAGCAATAGATTAAATGAGTGAACCAGATTTAAACAACTTCAAACCTTCTCAGGCTGAAAGGGAGGAATCCCTGGGAAGTCCTAAACACTCTTTGTTCTGCTATTCAGGACCTCATAGAAAAGACATTTTCAGTGGTTCATTATAACAGCTTTTATTAATCAGTTCTTCAGTAGTCTGATCATCAAAATATTCCAAGCCTTGTCTTCTGCCATCTTCTTTTGATTTAAGAAACAGCTTTTGGCAAAGAAGGCATCTCCACTCTTGTTACTAAGCTGTTCCTACAGCAGAGCATTAACACCAACTCTTGTGAAACAAGACTTATAACCCAGGAGTCCCATTAGTACATAATTACACTTGTATTTTCAAGCAAGTTTAGAAACACACTATGCAAAACCAATGGCAATTTAAAAGTGATATTTTTCAGTATACCACAGGAAAATGAAAGATTCTTTATAGTAGCTTACATTCCAGTTGAAATAATAGGATTTTGGTATGGAAAAAAAAAACTTTAAAAAATAATATCAAAAAGGGAAAAAAATACCAGATGATTTAAGTTACTTTTGTGTGTGTACATTCCTAAAAATTCTCATGGGCAGCCATACTTTTCCTAAAATCTGAGTACTATTCTATTATGACATGGAGAGTTAGATATAATATAAAAGACATGCTCCGAATTTTTATCATTTTTCTCATAAATATAATGGAAAATAACTGTTTTCTCTTGTTTTACAGACACTCATAGACTATTAGTAACTCATTATAGAGGTACAGATTAAAACAGGTATGGAGAAAAAGGCTAAAGAAACCACAACAAAATGAATTCATTAAAATGATTATTTTAGCTGAATTTTAAGGTCAGAGAATGATATGGAATTTTGAACAGTTTTAAAACTAAAAGAAATCAATATTGGGGCCAGCACTGGTTGTGGTGTATGTATCAGAATTAGTCTCTGCCTGCGATGTGGGCATCCCATAATTGTGTTAGTTCAAGATCCAACTGCTCCACTTCTGATCCAGCTCCCTGCTAATGCACTTGGAGAAGTAGTGGAAGGTGTTCCAAGTGCTTGGGCCTCAGTACCTTTGAGGGAGACCTGGAGGAAGCTCCAGGCTCCTAGTTTCAGCCTGGCCCAGCCTTGGCCATTGTGGCCATTTGAGAAGTGAGTCAGTGGATGGAAGATCTCTCTGTCTCTCTCTCTCTCTCTCTCTCTCTACCTTTCAAATACACAAAAAATAAATATTTTTTAAAAGCAAGTGAGCCATGAAAATAAAAATGAAAACTACATAACAATATTCATTTTATTATCCATAGTAAAAATTGGCACTGATTTTAAAGCCATAAAACAAACAAAAAAAAAATCATTAGTTTACTCCCTAAAACCTTAGACAACTAACAAGCAAAAGAATATACATTAAATGTTTATGGAGCAAAACTGTTGTATTTAGGATCATCTCATTAATACACAATTCATCAATGGCAAAAGTACTATTAGTGTTTTCTTGAAGTGACAAGCCTGTTTTGTGGATTTTCAAAAAAAAAAAAAATCCGCTAATCTGCAAATGACTGAATAATTGGATTTTGTCAGTCATTTTTTTTTTTCCAATGCAAAAAACAAGTCCCTGGTTTAGCTCACAACTCAAATAATCCACATTTGTTCCTTATAAAGATAATTATTGTATTTCTGTTTGCAGCAAACATGCTTCACAAGTAATTTCAATCTTGTCACACCAAACAATGCAAAGATGTGTCATTAATTGTTTATATATAAAATTATATAATTACTGCTTCTTGAAGGGTGTTCTGAAATGAACTTGGTTTTTCCCTTCTGGTGATTGTGTGATAAGAAGGGATAAAAATAGAGCAGAACAATGGACATTCATTCCACTGTCTCATTCTTGCTAAGGAACAGCAGATTTGTCTACCATTGCTTTTATTCCCTAGTGCATATGTCAGCATATTAAAAAATTCCAACTATTATCAGTATTATGAAAATATAATAGTAAGTACTTTGAGTTGGCCATGAGATATGCTTTTAATAATACCTGTTCTTGATTCAAGGATAAAATAAAATGGGTCCTGTGCAACTTGTTCAATTGTACTGCTTTTTTAATATATATTAAAGATCTCATGAAAGTTGTTTTCCATGGAATCTGGGAAATACCCTTGCTTTGAGAGGTGTAAGTCTTAAATTTCAAAAGCTCTAATATTTCTAATTGAGGGGTAGCTAACTTAATGCTAATTCTTGACAAATATAAAGTTTTATGAAAAAAATCATATGCAATAGCAACCCATGCACACTATATTCAGGATTAAGTGTGAGAAAGGAACAGAACATGCTGTTCTTTTTAATCCTATGAAGCCAATTCTAAGAGTAAGTAGTTTAAGGCAGCCTCAAGCCATGCTTTCCTTAATACCTGTTATTGATTCAAGAGTAAAGTGAGATGAGTCCTGTGCAACTTGTTCACTCTCTCTGGCCAATCTAAGTTAATAATCTGCTTTGGGGCATTCTTTATGATCTACACTGTTCTTTTAGCTTGACCACTCGCTTATGGGTGATAAGGCCTGATGGTGACAGACTGATAAAAGTTTTCCCTTCACAGATTTCTTAAATGGAGTTATCAGGACTGATACCATCTGGCAATCTGTGTGTCATAAAATAACTGCCAGACAGCAGTGAATACAGCCCTTGAAGTATGAGAAGGAACTGAGACATTTCAATTCATGTCGAGGTGCATTTAAAGTACACTGAGGCAACCAGATATGATTCAACTTCTTTTCAAATAGGAAATCAACACAGTTGATAAAAGTTGTAACAGAAACAGGGAAAGAATAAAAAAATAAGAAGGATGGACCAGGTCATTGGGAAATCAGTCACATTTGTCAAGCTGCCTCTGTATTTCTAAAGCAGAATACACAGATGGGTGAGGAATATGTTTTAAGAAAATAAAAAGAAGAGGGGAAGACAATAGCAAGATAAAAACAAAAACACAACAGAATGTTATTCTTTAAGAAGGAAAGACTTTAAAAGAAAGCAAAAGAAACTTCAAATGTGAAAAACACACTACTAGGGGTGGAATTTTGGCACCGCAGTTAAGCCACTGGTTGGGATGCTCGTATCCCATATCGAAATGCCTGGGTTCAAGTTTCAACTCCACTTCTGACTCCAGCTCCTGCTAATGTGCATGCTGGGAAGCAGGAGATGATGGCTTAGATGCTTGGGCATCTGCTTAGCCCAAACCCTTGCTGTAGAGGGCATCTGGGGAGTTAAGCAGAATGAGAGATTTCTCTGTCTCTGTATTGCTTTTACTCTGTTTATGCATTGGTCTCTCTGCATTTCAAATTAAATAAACAATTTTTAATTTAGTGTTTTGTTTCAACACGGAACACCAGAAGAATACTAATTTTTTGTGAAAGAGAATTAGCACAAATAAAATGAAAATGTAATGTTAACTAAAATTAAAATTGGAAAATGATTAGAAATATTAATAAGACTTGCTTCAGTGCAAATATTATGTGGTTCACTAAATGAATTCTCCAATAATTTACAAACAAACATCAACTATGCCAGCAACCACGTATGATACTTTATATCCAAGAAAGATGACTCATTTTTTTTTTTTATTTGAAAAAGGCACAGACCAATGAAGGACTGAAAACTTCCCTAATTGGCCGGCACCATGGCTCAATAGGCTAATCCTATGCCTGCGGCGCTGGCATACGGGGTTCTAGTCCCGGTCGGGGCGCCGGATTCTGTCCCAGTTGCTCCTCTTCCAGTCCAGCTCTCTGCTGTGGCCCGGGAGTGCAGTGGAGGATGGCCCAGGTCCTTGGGTCCTGCACCCTCATGGGAGACCAGGATAAGTACCTGGCTCCTGCCTTCGGATCAGTGCGGTACACCAGCCACAGCGTGCTGGCTGCAGCAGCCATTGGAGGGTGAACCAATGGTAAAGGAAGACCTTTCTCTCTGTCTCTCTCTCTCTCTCTCACTGTCCACTCTGCCTGTCAAAAAACAAACAAACAAACAAACAAACAAAAAACGAAAAAGAAAACCCCCCTAATCAATTTGAGCTTTCAAGTTTCCAGGTAAGTGGAATGTTCTTTTCTCTGTTTTTTTTTTTTTTTTTTCCTTTTGCTTTTAGAATTTACTTAATTATTTCTTTGAACAGCAAAGTGACACACATATACACACACACAGAGAGAGAGAGAGAGAGAGAGAGAGAGAGGGAGGGATTCCATCTGCCGGTTCATGCTCCAAATGCCTGCTATAGCTGGGGCTAGACCAGGCTGAAGCCAGGATCCAGGAACTCCATAGTGGTCTTCTCCATGGGTGGCTGGGACCCAACTACTTGGGCCATCTTGCACTGTTTTCCCAGGTGCATTAGTAGGGAGCTGCATGTGAAGGAGAGCAGCTGAGATTCCACTTGGCACTCTGAAATGGGATGCGGTGTCTCAAATGACAACTTAAACCTCTGTGCTACAAGCCCTGCCCCTCCGTGTTTCTTAAACCACAAACATCCCCTCTAGAACTTCTTCTTCCTCTTTAACTACAATTTCATTTTAGGGTTCTATTGCACATAGTCTAATAATAGATAATGACATATACCGTGCATTTTTTAAAAGATTTATTTATTTATTTGAAAGAGTTACACAGAGAGAGGAGAGGCAGAGAGACAGAGAGGGAGAGAGAGAGGTCTTCCATCCAATGGTTCACTCCCCAGATGGCCGCAACGGCTGGAGCTGCGCCGATCCGAAGCCAGGAGCCAGGAGCTTCTCCCTGATCTCCCACGTGGATGCAGGGGCCCAAGGACTTGGGCCATCTTCTACTGCTTTCCCAGGCCATAGCAGAGAGCTGGACAGGAAGTGGAGCAGCAGGGTCTTGAACCAGAGCCCATATGGGATGCCAGCACTTCAGGCCAGGGCATTAACCTGCTGCCCCGCAGTGCCAGCCTCTACCATGCAGTTTTGAAAAATGCAAGGAAAAACTGACCATTTTCACAGAAATAAATGGTTGAGAAGACAGACATGTCTATGTGGAGTGACCATTACACAATGTGCACATTATTAAAATGCCTCATGGTATCTCATAAATACGTTCAATTTTACATCAAAAATTTAAAAAATAATTTTAAAATTTTCGTTTACCTTCTCCCATTCAGCCAATGAGTGTGCCTCAAATTTTCTCTGATTTGTAGCATTTGACACAGTGGGCATTCCCATGCTTGTTTTATCTGCACTGCATTTCTTTACTTTTTTCTTTCTTTCTTTTTTTTTTTAAGATATAATTATTTACTTGAACGGCAGAGTTACAGAGAGGCCGAGCCAGAGAGAGAGAGAGGTCTTCCATCCACTGGTTCATTCCCCAGACAGCTGCAAGGGCCGAAATTGGGCAGATCTAAGCCAGGAACGAGAAGCTTTTTCTGAGTCTCCCAGGTGGGTGCAGGGGCCCAAGGACTTGGGTCATCTTCTATTGCCTTAGCAGAGAACTGGATCGAAAGTAGAGCAGCCGGGACATGAACCAGCACCCATATGGAATGCCTGCAGGTGGTGGCTTTACCTGCTACACCATGGTGCAGACTCCTGCACTGTCCTTTGGACCATTCTCTCTTGATTCTCTTCCATTTCAGTCTCAGTCTTTATTTGAAATTTACCTGACATCCTGACCTCCAAATCATGAATATCTCATAGCCTAGCTTGAGATCCCTTTGCCATCTGCTTTGCCTCCCTAGGGAATCATATCTAATCCTATAATATTAAATAACATATGTGTGCTTTGAAACCTTAAGGCAAAACTCGAGCACTAACATCTTTATCGAATCATGAATTTAAGGTGAAACAGAACAATGCTGTACAAAAAGTAAAATATAAGAGAATAATAATAGAATAATCAAAACTTATAAAACATGGTTTTTGCAAATTTATTTCGAATTTCTCAGAAATGCGGAAAGATTTATTTAAAAAGAAAATATAATGGATTTTATAATTTCTTTTTTGTAGTATAATACTTCCATACAGCTGTATTCTACCAATGATTAACTTTGTTGTCTTAAATGAAGGATAGCAAATAACAAATATATGCATTCTTGAAGTAATATTTGCATGATGATTTTCTTTTGTGTAGTACTTTGATGCATTTCCTTTTTTTAAGATGTATTCATTTACTTGAAAGACAGAGTTACAGACAGAGAAAGAAAGAGAGAGAGAGAGGGAAGGAGGGAAAGTGAGAGAGACGGAGGGAGGGAGAGAGAGAAAGAGAGAGAGGGAGAGCTCTTCAATCTACTGGTTCACTTCCCAAATGGCCATAATGGCCAGGTTTGGGTCAGGTTGAAGACAGGAGCTAGAAGCTTCTCCTGAGTCTCCCACATGCGTGTAGGGGCCAAGCACTTGGGCCATCTTCTATTGCCTTCCCAAGTGCATCAGCAGGGAGCTGTATTGGAAGTGGAGCAGCTGGGACTCAAACTGGCACCAATATGGGTAGCAGGCATCAGAAGCACTGGCTTTACCTGACACTTCACATCTCCACCCCAAGACATGTCTGTCTTTAACTATGGGACTAAACATACACTGATTCAAGTACTTTTTTATCTTGTGTTAACTTTTTGAAAATCGCATCTATTCTGTGATTCTTGTGTGTTTTCATTGAATAAAAACTTGAAGTTACTTAATGGACTAAAATTACTCCATTTTTTTCAGTGGTACAGCCATTATTCAGCCACACATAATTTCCCTCTTATAAAGGACAATGTGTGGGCCGGCACCTTGGGGCAGTAGGTTAATCCTCCGCCTGCAGTGCTGACATCCCACATGGGTGCCAGTTCTAGTCCTGGCTGCTCCTCTTCCAAACCAGCTCTCTGCTGTGTGGCCTGGGAAAGCAGTAGAGGATGGTCCAAGTCCTTGGGCCCCTGTAGCCATGTGGGAGACTCAAAAGAAGCTCCTGGCTCCTGTCTTTGGATAGGCGCAGCTCCGAGCATTGCAGCCATTTGGAGAATGAACCAGCAGATGGAAGACCATTTCTCTCCGTCTCTCCCTCTCACTGTCTGTAACTCTACCTTTCAAATAAATAAAATCTTTTAAAAAAAGTATGTAATGGTAGTTTTGTGGTAGAGAAAGAGTATCCACACAGATGTTTTTATAAAATCTGAAGCTAGAATATTTTCAAAACAATGATTCATAATATTTTAGCAGGTTAATCTGTCATGTGGTAGACTTTATGTAACATAAAGAAAATGATGTTTCGGCCGGCGCCGCGGCTCACTAGGCTAATCCTCCGCCTAGCGGCGCCGGCACACCGGGTTCTAGTCCCGGTCGGGGTGCCGGATTCTGTCCCGGTTGCCCCTCTTCCAGGCCAGCCCTCTGCTGTGGCCAGGGAGTGCAGTGGAGGATGGCCCAGGTGCTTGGGCCCTGCACCCCATGGGAGACCAGGAAAAGCCCCTGGCTCCTGGCTCCTGCCATCGGATCAGCGCGGTGCGCCGGCCGCAGCGCGCCAGCCGCGGCGGCCATTGGAGGGTGAACCAACGGCAAAGGAAGACCTTTCTCTCTGTCTCTCTCTCTCACTGTCCACTCTGTCAAAAAAAAAAAAAAAAAAAAAAGAAAATGATGTTTCCATTATGTAGGGTCTACTACCACTTTTCTTTGTCCTGTCAGAAATTCAGAGATCTATGACAGCTCTGAGACCTGGCCAGTTCCTTGTTTTCTCCCTCAGGCTGGGACTCAAGCACCAAAGGCAAGAAAGCATGAAAGAACACTTCAAGGCCCTAATAAAGTCATTGAGGTTATTTTTCCAAGCCCAGAAAGACCAAGTGTGTTGATGAACATTAGAAACTCTCTCTATACCTGGGCCAACATTCTTGGAATCCCTATATAAACTCCAAAGTCCAATTTCCTTGTTAAGACATACTTAGGTAGAACATTTCCTTGTCTACTCTCTATCATGTAGATGATGAAACCTTCTATATGTAAATTCACCTAATCAATGCTTTGCACTGACAACCCTGGCCAATGTGTAATTATTTCTCTGGAATCCCAACAAGCCAAACTCAGGTAGTTTGGAGCAATCCCTTGAGGGGCCTCCTTTGCAATATCTTTTGGGACCACTTTAGTCATATATGTGTACAATTAAATATTTTTAAAAGGAAAAATAATATGAATAACTACTTACATATGTTTCTATATTTATTAAAAACTTCTGAAAAAAGTAGCATAAATATTTGAGTTGCCTTGTTTTATATTTAATCACCTTACTGTGCTGTGTGAAAACAACTAAGGTGTCCATCAATGGAAGAATGGGTAAGGAAGATATGAAATATATAAACAGAAGAATACTATATAGCTCTAAAATAGGAATGAAACACTGTCCCATGGAGCAACATGTATGGGACTAGAGGACACTGTATTAAAGGAAATAAGCAAAGAAAAGCACATAAAAAGAAATGTCTCATATTTTTAACAATATGTGAAAGCCATATAATCATGCTTCCTATACAATAGGCATATCCAGGATACCATCTTCACAACTTGTAAATAAGTTAATACATACTCTATGACCAGCATAAGAGTTAGCAAATGGTGACACTGGTTGATCCTCTACATTTTAAATATATGATCTGATTTTGAAATAAATCTGTATTATTTATAAATTTGGCTTCAAATTCATGAAACTTCAATAGCTGTGTGATGAGTAGTCATTCTACCACAATAAAGAGCAGAGATGAGATTCTTGAACTAGTAAGAAATTTTGGATCCAGGTAGAAATATCCTTATTTCAAATTCCTAAGCTGAGGAACACAAGAAAATATAGCTGCTCCTTTTGGACATTATTATCCGCAATGAATTAGAAACAGAGAGATCCATCTACTGCAGGATTTTCAAATTGTGACCTACTCAGGTTTTATATAGATTCCTTTTAATGTTTAATACAATTGCAACACTTAATTTCACATCCAGAGCTTTTCAATTAGCAAACTCATTTTGACAACAGTTTGGATGGTAGTGTGACAGCTTCAGTACAGCTTCAAAACTGAAAGTGCCATCAGTGGCCAAATGCATTCTAGATTGCTATTTTCAACTCTTTTTTTTTTTTTTTGCCAGAAATTAAACTGTGAATAAAATTCAGTTGTATGAAAATCTGGTTTTATTCTGCTGCATTCTTGGGTGAGAATTAAAGACTGTCAAAAAATACATTTTAATATATGTATTCACTGAAAAAAATCAAGAATTTATGAACCAAGTAACATTTTTAAATTGCTTAATTATGATTTGGTTGAGAATTTTAGCTTTTTAAATATAAGGATTTTGGTGACATGATATATACAAAAATGTACAAGAGTATAGTATGAGATTTAAACAATTAAATGAAATTAATTACAGCTGCTTTTCACATTAAGGTAAATTCATTCCCACTTACCTCGTGTAATTCACTCTAATACCTACAATAAATACTAAGAACATTCAAAATTTCACTGATATCCTAATAAATTATGTTTATTAAATATGTTTTTTAAAGATTTATTTATTTCTTTGAAAGTCAGAATTACACAGAGAGAAGAAAGGCAGAGAGAGAGAAAGAGAGAGATCTTCCATCCGATGGTTCACTCCCCAACTGGCCACAATGGCTGGAGCTGCGCCAATCCGAAGCCAGGAGCCAGGAGCTTCTGAGTCTCCTGCATGGGTGTAGGGGGTCCTTGGGCCATCTTCTACTGCTTTCCCAGGCCATAGCAGAGAGCTGGACAGGAGGTGGAGCAGCTAGGACTAGAACCAGTGCCCATATGGGATGCCGGCACTTTAGGCCAGGGCGTTAATCCGCTGCACCACTGCACTGGCCCCTCAATTAAATATGTTTTAAATACTAGCAATGTCAACAAGGTTGAAATAAAGTCATTTTGTAGGTTATCCACTGGGTAGTGCTGAAGAGATACCCTCAAATTGTCAATAGCAAATACACTTGATTATCGGCTGCTCTATTTATTGTTCAACATTTTCTAGAAAATGCTTCATACTCTGAATTACCTTGAGGTTCTACAGCTCCTTGAGGACTGCAGTCCTGCCTTAAATGTTTACATGAAGCAAACACAATATGGTAGGAGTTTTAAAAGGTTATTTTTAAGTGGAGTTAACGCACAGTTTTATTAAATGAGTATTAAGTTGAAAATACTGCAAATAAGATAGTTATAATGTTAGGGGAAGGTAGCCTGTGAAATAGGTAAGAGTGATAATATTCAGGAAAAAAAAATATTGTCCCTATCTAGGAAAACCAAATGTGTTATCTAAGAAGCTGTGTGAACAGGTCTTTGAAATTTCTATGCGGTGAGGGGATGCCCTGATTTATTTTTTGAGGACATGACTTTATTTTGGGCTCTGAGGTTGTTTTCTGGCCCCAGCACTGACTGGTTTTGCGAAACTAGATTAGTCATGTGACTCTTCTGAGCATCAATTCTCTTATCTGCCAAGTGTAACTCATCAAACTACGTGTTGTGATAAGGGTAAAATGCAACATTACATGTGAGGGCCAAATAATACTGAGAATTACATAAGTAACACATTATTATTATGGTTGCTACTACCAGATGGTGTAAGGCCCTCAGTAATCCCTGAACAAGATAGATTAGAATCAAATGAATATGCAAAGCAGAAATTTATTACTAGTTTTAGATTTGGTCATGGGTCTCCTTCAAAACAATGAAACAAAGCAATATTTTATTATATAATGTTTTATTATTACTACCTTTTCAGACTTAGAATAAACTAAAATTCAAGACAGTAATGTATTTAAATAAATAGTTTTCATTCAACTCAATAGTTTTTCAAAGGTTGACCCAAAATGAAAGTATCATTTTAATAATCACTGACACATCTGTGAGTGCCCCCTCATGTACTTGTAAACCAGAGAATTTGATATCTCTAATAATTCCCTAATGGATTTTTTATTATTTTTAAACTAATTGTCCTCGTGGGTTTTTCCTCATCAATGATCAATCAATTCTGTTTTCCTTTTTCTATCATTCTGATATTTTTCCACATTTCTTTTTTTTTTTTTTGACAGGCAGAGTGGACAGTGAGAGAGAGAGACAGAGAGAAAGGTCTTCCTTTGCCGTTGGTTCACCCTCCAATGGCCGCCGCGGCCGGCGCGTTGCGGCCGGCGCACTGCGCTGATCCGATGGCAGGAGCCAGGAGCCAGGTGCTTTTCCTGGTCTCCCATGGAGTGCAGGGCCCAAGCACCTGGGCCATCCTCCACTGCACTCCCTGGCCACAGCAGAGAGCTGGCCTGGAAGAGGGGCAACCGGGACAGAATGCGGCGCCCCGACCAGGACTAGAACCCGGTGTGCCGGCGCCGCTAGGCGGAGGATTAGCCTAGTGAGCCGCGGCGCCGGCCACCACATTTCTAATTTAAAAAAAGATGAAAAGAAAATCTTCTAAAGTCCTAAAATTATACACAGAAATAAACTAAGAATCTAAAATTACCACTGTAAAGAAAATGTAAAGAAAATGGAGAATATGAATAATGCAAAAGTTATTTTTATAGTTTTTGTTAAAGATTTGTTTTATTTATTTGAAAGGCAGAGTTCCAGTGAGTGGGGGGAGAAAGAAAATCTTCCATATGCTTGTTCACTCCTCAAAAGGCTTCATCATCCAGGTATGGGCCAGGACAAACCCAGGAGCCAGGAGCTTCTTGAGGGAATATCACATGAGTGCAGCAGCCCAAGCAGTTGGGCCATCCTCTGCTGCTTTCCCAGTTATATCGGCTGGGAATTGGATTGGAAATGAAGCAGCCAGGACACAAACCATCACCGATATGGAATGCCAGTTTTGCAGGCAGCCTCTTAACCTGCTATATCACAACATCGGCTCCTGTAGTTATTTCTTATGATATAAAAATCATGATACAGGTAAAATTTATAAAGTATATTCTTCAGTTAGAATTCCTATGTTTTACTTTTTTATGAATAGTTTCAGGTTATTCTTAGTTGTAAAGAAATGTTGGCACAAAGAACCCCTAAAAAGTTACAGAAAAATCTAAAGAATAAAGTAAAAGCAATCTCTAAATATACCACCTAGAAATAACCATATTTGCTGAACTTTCTTCCAAATATTGCTTCTTTACATATATACCTATCCTCATACCCTATGAAATATAGTATAAATGCAAAAATTTTGCATTAATATACATGGAAAAATGATGAAATACATTCAAAATATTTCCTCAACTCATGCCATAAAAGTGATTCATTACATATTACATGATGTGCTTGTAAATTACTTCCAAATATCCATCATTATAAATAGCTTTTCAGCAAACAATTAGTGTACATTAATATTGCAAATATGTCATTGAGATAAATTCTTAGAGGCAGAATTCCTAGAAGAATGTATACAGACTTTGCAGATTAGCTGCAGAGAGCTTACATCAATTTAGATTCATATGAAAGTGAGTAATTTTCCAGTCTTGCCAATGAAGGCTTTTAGTAGTCTTTTAATTTTTCAGGATGAAAAAATGTCATTATTATTGATTGTCATTATTATATATGGCTGATTTTTGCCAACCATAATGAAATTGAGTATCGTTTAAAGTGCTGTTTGCCATTTTTAAATTCATTAGTTGTTTGATTTTTATTTTTTATTGATTTTATATATATATATATATCAAGGTTATCGCCATATTTAACATGTCTTGCCAATTCCATATCCAAATGTATCCTCAATTGCTACACTAGTACCTGTTTTTTCTGTTTGACTCTCATCAATGTCTTATCCACACTCATATTACTTGACATTTTGATCCTCTGAACTACTGTGTATTCAAGAATCATTTTTATCTAAAAAGAAAGTAAAATCACACGAGTGTTTCATACTGTCAAATTACTACTCAAAATTTAAGAAAAATTCAAACATTATCAAGGTCTATGAAGTCCTATATCATATCACCGCATTTCTAACCAGTCTACAGTGTATCAGTATAAAATTAGCAAAATGTGTTTGTCCTTCAGGCCAACACTTATTTTTTAATAGTATTTCTGAAGATCAGAAATCTGTGAGGAACTTAGCTAAGCATTTCTTCTTCAGGGTTTTTAATGGAGATTTATTCTACTTATTGGCTAGAGTCACAAACTCTGATGACTTCTTTTGTCCTGAGAGATCCACTTTAAGCTCACTCAGGTGGTTGCTGGCAGCAATCTTTATCCTCCTGTGAGCCTCCTCACTGGACTGGTCATAACATAGTTTCCCCCAGAGCAAATGACAGAATAAGAAAACTCGGAACCAAAAGTCAGCCCCAATATCCTCCTAACTTCATATCAGAAGTAGCATCCCATCAATTCTGCTATATACTATGGTCACACTAACCAATTCTGGTGCAATGGAATAACACGTACAAAAGACCAGTAAGGGCTGTCCTAATGGCTTCCTACTATATCTTGCTCAGAATACTGCAGCTTCAGACTCTTCTTTCTGTTTCTCCCATATTCCAAGGTCATCAGTTCCTTGGAAGGTCTACATTAGCTTTCTTATTTTTATTTAGCTGTTTATGGCTATTGTTGCTTTATTTTTTCACCTGGACGATATTCTGGAAATCAAATCATGCCTGATTCTAATGTATCAGTCCTAAGTTCAGATTCAATCTCCTTGAAATAAGTTCTAGCTATTCTAATTACATTTACTTAATAACTTTCTTGTTCAGTTTTCTTCATTAGACCATCTATTATATAAAACTGGAGAATATCTGTTGTCACTGACAAGTGTAAAACAAATGATTGGCAAATAAAATATATCTGAAATTTATTTGTATGATATCATATCTGTGAGAAAAATGACAGAAAATCTTCTTAAGATAACTATGGCAATTACTTTCTTATTTTTATTTTTTCACCTTAGTTTTCATTTTTACATGCAATTCTATATAATATACTAATGAACTAATGTTCTGTATATGTGTGTGTGCATCAGTTAAAACACTGCATAAAAATCAATTCATTTTCTTAAGTCTATAAGAAAAGGAAGAGAAGAGAGAGGACATTTAATAGTACTAAAGGTAGTGGCTCATGAAATAGAATACTTTGCTTAACCATTCTGAGGTTCTTATACTGCATGTACATTTCACAAGGAAAAGGTATAAGTTTCAGGAAGTTAATGATTTTCTCCAAAGTCACATATATAACACCGAAAGGCAATTTTTTTGGCTTCTCTCTGCTGCGTCTTGAAGACTGCTCCCTCTTCTTGTTGTAGTCCACAGTGGTCAGGCTGAAAACACATGTGAAATTTGGATGGTATATTTATTCCTAAGTTATTATTTTCCATTGTCAGAAAAATGGTACTAACACATTTTGTTTTAATTCTTAATGCTCCATATTTGTCATCAAGCTCCACTACTAATAAATTGATCAATAAACACAAATAAAATGACTATCATTGGGCAGTGTTCAACTAATTACAAAACCTCAACTTTCCCCTAAGAACAAAATGCATGCCCATCTTCCATAGTGGCATGAGAGTATCAAACACAATGTATATTCCAAAGAACAATACTCTATTAATACTCTATTATAGGCCGGTGCCGTGGCTTACTAGGCTAATCCTCCACCTTGCGTGCCGGCACACCAGGTTCTAGTCCTGGTCGGGGCCCTGGATTTTGTCCCGGTTGCCCCTCTTCCAGGCCAGCTCTCTGCTGTGGCCAGGGAGTGCAGTGGAGGATGGCCCAAGTGCTTGGGCCCTGCACCCCATGGGAGACCAGCATAAGTACCTGGCTCCTGCCATCGGATCAGCACGGTGCGCCGGCAGCAGCACGCTGGCCGCGGCGGCCACTGGAGGGTGAACCAACGGCAAAGGAAGACCTTTCTCTCTGTCTCTCTCTCTCACTGTACACTCTGCCTGTCAAAAAAAAATAAAATAAAAATAAAAAAAATTAAAAAATACTCTATTATACATTTCTTCAGTATCCAAAACATGCTAAACACTTATGAAAATCATCACAGGATTTTTCCCTCTATAGCATTTCAAAGATCATTTAGTTCAAGATCTTAATTTCACAAAGGAAATTGGAAAATTCATGTATTGTTAATTTTCACACTTTATATTTCTTAATACATATTTCTCTACTATGCATATATATTCCTTCCTACTAATTGATGTTTTACTGTCTTATTAATTATTCTGTTTGTGCTGTCTGGATTTGTATTTTTTCTGTGTCTTTTTTATGACCATTCCCTTCAAATAATCAGCCTGTTGTTAAGTTTCTAGAGTTTAATTGAAGTTTCAACAGAGCAGGAAATGGCAAGCAGCCATTTCTGGGTTTTGTTCATATTTTCTGCATGTTACAAAAGACTGACCATAAACATTCTCGAAGTATTTCTCAGAATGAATATAAAGAGGAGGTGAGATTTCAGGCATTACTTCCTTGGAAGATTTTGCCACCCATAATAGCTGTTTTGTAAAACTTGGACTTTCTACAGCTGCTGAATTTTTGAGTTTCCTAGGAGACTGTAAGCTAGCGTCACTTTCTTAAAAACGATGAAAGCTCTCTTTAGTCTGGGTCTATGCCTTGTTGATTCACAAGAATGAATCCTTTGATAAAAGACTAGACAAGAATGCATGCCTTAGATGATAGGACTTAAAACTATGATAAATTTTAGGTAAAACTGTAAAATCACGAAAGTATGATTAGATATAAGGATATATATGCATAATTATATGTAAGCATTTTTTAAGATTGCCTTAATCAGCACCTGATAGTTAAACAACGTACAAAGTGCCTTCTTTCTCTTTCTATTTCTCTCTGTCTCTTTTTCTATTTTCTCTCTAAATAAATAAATAAATTCCAAAACCAAAGCAGGTTGATTCACAGAAAGACCTTTCCAAACTGTTTAAAATACAGTTTGATATTGTCCACTGAAACTTTTGTAAGTGGGCATATCATCGTTAGAAAACTGTCATATGAATATTCTTCGAAGTATTTCCATTTCCCCTCAAAAGTATCATATTTCTATACACATAGTTGGAACTTGATAAATCTTCCTGAATTTCAATGATTTTTTACTCCAATTATTTTGGTTAATGTCAATAACTTATTTGCTAAATTACGAAAATGTGTATTAATTGTACAATTCATCTCTCCCAAACATAGTGTTACAGTTAAAGCTTTTGGTAAAACACTTGAAATTTCATAAAAAAAATTCTGTTATTCACGAAGAACCCACAGAGAAGTACAATATTTGAGGAACTGAAAAACTTTTTTTTCCATGTTCTCACAACCTTATAAATTAAGAATTATAGGTAGATATGTTTCTAATTAAAAAGTCACATAATATAATTTCAAAAGCAAAAAGCAAATGTAAAAAATTATCAAAAATCTAAATGAATGTTGCAACAATCAGATTTTTTAGGCTACACTGCAATACCTATAGTCTCAAAGTGTCAAGTTTTAACCTAACCGTTTATTTTTGTTCTTGCTTCATCTCCAGTGAAGGCCAGCAGGGGGCATTCTCAACATGATCAGTCAGACACTATGCTGGAACCTCCACCCCCAGCTCATGATTCCACAATGATCACAGGGAAAGGGGCTTTAGCCAAATCACACATGCCACTGCTACTCACATGTCTATGCTTATCATATGCCAACATCAACTTCAGATGCTGTAAGTACAATCCTATCACGTGCTCCCAACAATGAAAGCTGAAATGTTTGGTGAACACCATTAATAATTATCAAAATTATGATTTTGAGTAGTCAACAGACTTTTGTACAGTTAGAAAAAAAGATTGTGATATTGTGAGATAAATTATTTTAAACTAATTTTTTTCATTCCATTTGAGGTGCAATATCTTATTCAGGTTAACTAAATACGTGAAAATAACATGACTTTTTACTTTTTAGAAAAATACTTTCAATGTTTTCCATATTAATATTATCTTCTAAATCACAGCAAACTTGCTGTTTTCACCTGTCCAGTTATGCGATATTCACTTAATAAGAATTAGAGTTTTGAAATAAAGCTTTAAAGTTACAAGGATGATCTGTTCTATAAAAAGAATAAACAACTAATATCTGATTGGTGGTTACTAGGTGTTTTGCATTATTCTGTTTAATCTTCACAACATTATACAGTAGAATTTGTTATTATTTTACTGATGAAGAAGTAGAAGTGTATAGACTTTCAGTGACCTGACCTAAATCAAACCACTCATAAGAAATAATGATGGCATTTACACATGGGTAGTCTGACTCCAGAGTCAGAAAGTGAACTAATTGTGTGACATCCCTGATTTCTGTGTGAGAAAGCAAGGGTTGGTGTAAGCAAGTATTGAGTGTATTACATTTCTTACCTTTCCAAACACAAAATTTACTATCTAGGAAATCATTCCTAAGATGAAAGCCACAAGGAAAGAAAAGACAGCTTGTATTTTATAATTAACCATGAATCTGTGTTCTTTTTTATATTTTTCATATATGTTATCCATGTTCTTTCAACATATATTTATTGTCTATTGTGTATACCACATACTAGTGTCTGCTGTCTCTGCATATTATAAGGAAAAGTAGCACATCTTTTAATATTTATTTGCATAATTCTAAGGCAGAATGAAGTAATGAATGAAAAACACATTTTAAAGAGTAGATACAGTAGATACATTTAAAATAACTATTATAATCTTCAGGATATAACACAAAACAAGTAATGTGATATGTGACATATACAATGCATACTCAAATATGACTGTGTTATTAAGATTTCATTGGGGATACTGTTGGGGACATGTGGAGCACAGCCAGTAAGTTATTGTAACAGATATCAGATTTGTTAGAAACAAAGGGACTAGGAAATTTGATTCTAGGGAAGTGTATCTATCTGTTATGTTGAGGAAGGTAAACTGTGACACAGAGATTCTTGAAGGAAATATGCTCCCATGAAATGAATTTGTATCTATGTTTACAGGTCGGACACTGGTGAGGAAGAGAACAAAGGAAGAGTTATGGGAGAAGGCACAGGCTACATATACTAAGCATAAAGGGGAAAAGAGGACAGGTTAAGCAGAATGAAAGGCCGAGTACATTAAAAGACCATATTCAGGGGAACCAGACTCCAGTGTGAGAAATGTAAAATTACTTTCTACTATCATGTTCATTCTCTTTTGCAAAATTCCATCCCACCTGATAAAGAACTGACTATAGGCAAACTCAGTCTCTCGCAGCCTTCTGTGTTCATATCAAAATGTTTACTTTTCCCTGTTTCTACATTGCATTATGTTGCTTGCTGTAACCACTCTGCTATTCTCTTTGTCTTCTAGTGCTAGCATCACTGAGATAGGCAAGGTCTTGGCTCCTAGAGGTCACTGACTCTTATCATTGTTGGCCTCTTGTGACATACCTATCCTTCCATTTTGATTTCTGGTTGATCAAATATAGAGTGCACAAATTCTGCCCTAAAGACCAAGGTCTCAGGAATGAACGCTTAGCCTATCAGTTAAGATGCCCTTATTCCACATCAGTGTACTGTCCTGAATTTGATTTCACAGTTTCAACTCTTGACTCAAGCTTTCTGCCAATACAGACCCTGAGAGTCACTAGTGATGGCTCAAGCAATTGGACTCTTTCCATCCATTTGAGAGAAATGGTGGTGTTCCTGGCTCTTGGTTTAGTCCTAGCCCAGGCCTGCATGTTGTGGCTATTTGAGAAATGAACTGGGAGATGGAAGGTCTCTCTTGTCCTCTGTCTGTCTCTCTCTATATTTATGTAATATTATTTTTTAAAGGTACACACACACACACACACACACACAACTAAGGGCCAGTAATGCAACACAGCAGGTTAAGCCACTGCCCACAATGCATAAGGATATAGGCTCAAGTCCAAGCTGCTCCACTTTCTATCCAGCTCCCTGCTGATGTACCTGGGAAAGCAGCAGTAGATGACGCAAGTGCTTGGATCCCTGCAGCCACGTGGGAGATCCCAGTGAACTTCCTGACTCCTGGCTTGGGTTTGGCCTAGCTCTGGCCATTGGGCCCATTTGGAGAGTGAACCATCAGACAGAAGATCTCTTTCTCTCTCTCTTTCTCTTTCTCTCATATCTCTCTGTCTTCCTTCTACCCTCCCTCTCAAAATCTCTGTCTTTCCCTCCCTCTCTGTAATTCTCCTTCAAATAAATAAATAAATCTTAAAGAAAACCTAAGGAACTTGACTTTATTACTCAAAAAACTTTAAAAACTATGATGTCTGACATGAGTTTTTAAAATATAAGTTTAGATCCTAAGGTTAAAAATTGAAAATATTTAACATATATGGTTGAGTAGACCATATATCTGAGGGAAGAATTATGGTCATTTTGGTGCTGGAAACTTAAAATGTTAAAGGTGAACAAAGGAAGGAAAGTAAGCAAGGAAGGGCAGAAGGAAGGAAAGGGGAAAGCAGAAGAGAGGGAAAAAAGAAAAGAAAACCAGTAATTAAAACTATAATAAACAATACATGGCTTAATTACTTAATCTGAACAGCAGGAAGAAAAGAGAAAGAAAAAGAAAACAAGTAAAAAAATGCAAGATAAGCAAAAGCGTAATGAAGAACCTATGCAGAACTAGGATGGTTAAGGTGAACTGAGGTAGCTATTAGAAATTTCATTTCATGGAGAGGGGGAAGGGAGGAGTAATACTGCCAGTTCTACTTCTGGAACTTGAAAACCAGACAAGGCCAGCAACCCTCAACACTGAGTAAAGCCTACCTCGTTCCTTGTAGCTTGCCTGAGCCAAGTTTTCTCAAAACTGGCCAGTAATACATCAAAATGTAAGTACTGCAGTACCTTTCAAGGCACCAACCAGAATCCACATTACTATGTGTTAGAATTTTGATTTTTGATCCTCAGATTTGACATCACTCACATGTTTGGTTTAGTTTTTTATTTTTATTAATATAAAGAGAATAGATTTCACATATTTCATAGGTATAATTCTAAGATGATAACCTCCCTTTTCCTCTCCCTTACTCAATCTCCCTGTTTTTTCTTTTTCTTAATTTTTGCAAAAGCATGCTATCAATCCACTGTATAATCACAGGCTTATTTTACCATTAAATATAATATTCAACAATTAAAAAGTAGGAAGACCATATTTCTACAGGAGTATAAACAAGGACTAATGTCCTCCCATGACAGAAGCCCTGTGGCTAATGTCGAACATATTGTCTGAAAGATAAAGCTAAAAGGGATTATTTACTGTATAAAAGGAAATTTATATTTACTGTATGATACTAGTTTTAAAATCTGCACATAAGTGCCAAGATAATGAACAAAAAAATGATATTCACAGCTGCATGTGAAGGTTTTGATTATGTTCATTTCAAGTGTTAAGGATATAATTTTCTAGCACTGATATTGTCCATTTAATTTTATTGTGGAATTTGAGAGATAAATTTTAGATAATCGGGTTTTCTGATATCCACTTAATGTTTCCATTTGTTGTGTTTCACTATGGCTTCCATTTCTCCCTAGAACTATAGATTTTATAAGCACATAAAAGTCTTAGAAAATCCTGCCTAGGTGATATGGCTTAGCGGGTAAAGCTGCCGCCTGCCATGCTAGCATCCCATATGGATGCCAGTTCGAGTCCCGATTGTTCCACTTCTGATCCAGCTTTCTGCTATGGCCTGGAAAAGCAGTGGAAGATGGCCCAGGGCCTTGGGCTCCCGCACCCACGTGGGAGACCTGGAGAAAGGTCCAAGTTCCTGGCTTCGAATCAGCTTAGCTCTGGCCACTGTAGTTATCTGGGGAGAGAACCAGCAGATGGAAGACCTCTCTCTCTCTCTCTCCCTCCCTCTCTCTTTATCTCTCTCCCTCTCTGCAACTCTGCCTTTCCAATAAATAAATATTAAAAAAGGAAATATAATGACTCATAAATAAATATCCATTGACATTTTAGTGAACAAATGAGTTTATGGATGGTCCATTTGATTCTAGATTTCCATATTTGATTCTTAGATTTGCTTAAGTGTTTTTTCTAAGTTTTCTTTAAGTGCTTTCACAAACCTCATCCCTAACTCTTCTTAAGCCTGGACATTTCTGGCAAGAAATTTTATCTTCATTGGCTTCTGGAAATTGCTTGCTAAAAATGAGTCCTGGGATGACATCTCAGGTTCTGGAGCAAAGCTGGCTTTTCAAAAAAGAAATTGCTTCAATACTGACATGAACTTACAAAGACACTTATTTTTATGGTTCATCCTTACATTTCAGCCCTACAGCTAATCACCAAAGAAAGTCATGAAATACATTTCTTCACTTTTCAATGCACATCAGAGAAAATGTTTCAGCTTTGGAATGAAATGAAACAAATTTCAAAGACTAAATCCACTAAGCCTCAGCATACCTGTCTATAAATACCTCCTTGATGGAACTAATGTGAACACTGAGTGTCATATGTGTAAAGTGCTTAGTCCTATACTTACATATAATTTAACATTCAAAATTGTACTGTGCAACCTCTGGAAAGTAATATCTTTGGATAATTTCAATCAATGTCTGGTGTGTGTAAGAATAATATGTGTGGGGCTGGCACTGTGGTGTAGCAGGTAAAGCTGCTGCCTGCAGTGCCGGCATCCCACATGGTCACTGGTTTGAATCCCAGCTGCTCCACTTCCCATCCAGCTCTCTGCTTATGGCCCGGGAAAGCAGTAGAAGATGGCCCAAGTCCTTGGGTCCCTGCACCTGTGTGGGAGACCCAGAAGAAGCTCCTGGTTTCAGATCAAAGCATCTAGGGCCATTACTGCCAATTAAGGAGTGAACTGGCAGATGGAGGACCCCCCCCCCTCCCCTCTCTGCCTCTCCTTCTCTCTCTGTTTAACTCTGACTTTCAAATAAATAAATAAATATTTAAAAAAAGATTCAGGTAAAAATGCAGCATATTACATATTGGTCTATTTTGAAGATCAATACAGAAAATAGAGTCAAGAAACATTTATACTGAGAAATATGGTAACACAATTCTTCAAATTGTAACTTTTATAACTTTAAAATACATTTATATAGCTACTGATGAACAGCTTTTTTTTTTTAGAGAGAGAGAGGGAGTGAGAGAGAGAAAGTCATCCAAAGCCAGGAGCCTGGAGCTTCTTCTGGGTCTCCCACCCTCCACTGCTTTCTCAGGTGCATTAGCAGGGATCTGGATCGGAAGCGGAGTGCCCTGGTCTCAAATCAGTGCCCATATGCGATGCTGGCACTAAAGGCAGTAGCTCTACCTGTTACAGCACAGTGCTGGTCCCTGCTGAACATCTTAATGTAAATTAGCTTTCCAAAAATGAACTTCAGAGACTTTGTGGAACTAAAACCAAATGAAAAATATTAGCAAAACAATTTACCCACATGCTAATGAATTAAAAGTTTAGAACTATTTAATCACATGTATACTTTCAATTTTATAAAAGTTAAACTCTAAAGGTTTAGATTGCAGAAGTCAAGCCATTTTGCCATAGTAATAAAGATGAATGTCAAACTGAAAGAGATACTGATGTAACAGAACTTAACCTTTTCATTGCATTTTGTCATTGTGAGAAGGAAAATCACAGTGGTTTACTGAATATTGAGTTGTTTTTGTCATTTTAACAGATTTAAAGTTGTTATATTCTAGTATATGTGAATATAAGGGTATAAATCCTTGTAAATTACAACATAGTTATTAATATGTGAATGTTTATGTGATATATGGTTATATGGGCCAAATATCATAGATAAGATATTATTTTGCTTATGAAAAATTAAAATTATAAATGCAGTCAGGAAAACTGAATTTTTACATTTTAACTGTATTTTACTTTTATACATTAAAATAGTTTTTGAGTAATGCCTAATATTGTGTAACTATTTCTTTCATTCTATATGGGAAATCAGAGAAAGGTGGGGATTTCAGTACTCAGAGGGAGGAAAATATTTTTGGTATTTTAAATATCCATTCTCTTTAATATGCAGTACAAAATTTAATAATAAAACATTTTAACAATTTTATTATAGTAAAAATTATTTAATAAAAAGTCCAGTTTCAAGGAACTTAGCCTTAGAATCATATTTGTACTCTTGCTTTCAAATTCTAATACTACATTTTTTTATTCCTCCAATTGTAGCTGGAAAAAAATACATTTCTCAAAAAAGAAGTTATTAAGAATTCTGTTTATAATCAACAATAAAAGGGATACTATCCTTGTGCTTAACTGTTTCTATGATGCAAAACTAAATAATGGTCATCCATAATAATATTAAAGATTAATTATATATGCCATGGTGTCACTTTTCTAGTAGATGATAAATACCCTAAATTATTCCTTAATTGTTAGGTTAGGCACCTTTTACAATTTGTTAAATATACAATAATTCCCCATTACCTGCAAAGCCCAATGCCTACTTTGGGAATAAAATTTCTTCTTTCTATTTTGACTATGATATATCCTCATTTGGCTAAATATTTCTATAGAGACTCCTATTTCCTTTTTCTAATAACCATAAATGAAAGGAAATTTTTAAAAATTAAAATGGGTGTGAAAATGTAAAAATATTGTATTACCCCAATTACTTTCTACATATTTGTCTATTATAATTTAGAGTTTAAGGGTAGAGTTAATATTAAATCCTTTGCTTAATTTCAATTATGATAACTGGAAGCTTAGTTGGAATAAATATTGTCTTCTTCTATCACTTAAAGAAACATTATTAGTTCATTAAATAGATACTTAAACCATAAAATGTGCCACAAAATGAACAATAGAGGATGAATAAAGGGTGACAAAAATTAACATCTGCTATTGAATTACATCTATGGGAACATATCTAGGAAGCATAGCAAATGCACACCTGGTAGGCATAATTTGATTAATTATAGCCAGCATGAATTTAGGCAGTGGAGGTCATGCTTAACAATTCTTATTAAAATAGTTTGAAGTTATTAATGCCACGATATATTCAAATTCAATTAATAAAGTATACTTAGACTTCAGGAAAGCAAGGGCTATCACAATTTTGATAGATTACCAAAATAGCCTTGTAATGTTAAGTAAAATGAATTAGGATAGCAGTGCAAAAATAGAGGACAGAAATTTCCAAATGAAACAAAATGAGAATGGAAACAAAAACTATTAAGAACCTTGTTTTCTAATGATCAGGGTGAAAGATAGCTATAGTTCTTATAAAATAATAGATTTCTAACTATAAACAGTGACATTGAGAAAAATAAAAGATCAAGATATCATTAGAGTTACGTAATTAGAAGCCTGTATTTGAGAAATCATTATTTTAGACTATGATTTTGCAAGTAGTTAGAAAAATGCACATCAAATAAAGCCTAGGAAAAAATACAGATATACATATCATCACATATGCTGACAAAATGTGAATACTATTATAGATATCTAAATGAATTGCTCTCTCAAGATATCTGTACAACAGAGAAGTAGTATCATAAAGCTTAAAGGGTTGGATAACAGGTATCAAAACACAGTCAGAAAGACACAAGAAATTCTAGTATTCCACAGGAAAGTGGGGCAACTACAGTTCACAGTAGTGTATTATATACCATATAAATAAACAGAAGAGAGGTGCTGTTAGGCTGCAAGCAGAGAAGAGATAAGAAAATGGAACATCTAGCTACCCTATTTGATAGGTTTTTGATAGGGTTGTTCTATGTGTTGAAATATTGCACCATACTCCACAAAAAATGTACAAGTATTATATGCTAATGAAAAATGTGTGCAAATAAATGAATGCCATTTATTGAAAGAATTCCAGTGAATCCAAGCACTTCTAGCAAAGACTCATTGTACCAAAGTATGCTTTAAAATACATCTAAAATTTAAATCTCTCATTCTATTAACCTATCATAGTCTACAGAACACTTACATGGCACTAAAGTAGAAAATTTGTAACAGATATTTTAAGAGAGCTGCATTCTTATATACAAAATTCCATTTATTGTTTACATACTATAAGGCATTGTTTTAAATTTAAATTCTATATTATTTTGATCACTATAATAAATTGATTTACTAAATTATTTGTTTTCTGAGGAAAGCTATCCCTTGATTTTTGTAAACACAATCAAAAAAGCAAATTTTTAATATGGGAGTAATAGTAATTAAAATACACATGCAAATACACACACGTGTATGGGTATGCACACATACAGCAAAAAAGATTGATCACTGACAGAATGAAACCAACAAAACAGATATGTGTTAGGTATACTTCTTCACAATCAAGTATAAACAAGTGATGATGAAATCTGGCTGTGTTGAATAACGTCAACTGAGTACTGTGTGTACTCACAGGGAAACATGCTTTGATTTGGCTGATGTAAAGAAAGTGCAATGCTATCCAATTACAAAAGAGTATGTCTGTAAAGAGCAAGTGATCCTGGTTAGAAAGAAATAAAATATTTTCAAAAATTAAAAAATTTGAGACAGTACATATTTAGTGTACTTTATGTACTGACCAACACTCAACAATACTACTACTACTCAACTAAATGTCAAAAAAAAAAAAAAAAACTAAATACTTCACGCTGATATTGAATTTATTTAAACTATTAGTTTCTTCATTTGACAGAAAAGGAAGTTTAGGAATAAGGAGATTAAATGCCAGGACCAAAGTCTTATAGTAAATAGACTGTGCATCTGAGACCTGAACTTTCTCTCAAAAGCCCTACTTAGTGGGGACATTTACTCACTTTCTCATTGTTGGCCAAGCCCACCAAATGATCAACTGAAAGTAGAATTTAGACTCCTATCTAGGAAAAATGCACTATAAACCTGTAACAATTTTCATGCAATTCATGGTTATTTTTGTGATCATCAATTCAAAATTTTTATCTGGCTTATCAATTGTTTTCTTGTTTTTGGTTAAAGTGAAAGTCTGGTAAGTAAGGAGTGTTCTGACACAATTGCATTTGAGGACCTGCAGAGCTATAGATCATTCCTTGCTGACTGCAGCTTTGGGAGGTCTGAAATAGTGGAAGGCTTTTCTGTGTTCACTAAGATGCATGTTATGTTTTCAGGTGAGAACACTGTAAATAGGCTGATCTATTGAAATCTACATGCAATAATAAACTACAGAGTCTATTTCTAAAACAATAACATATGAGAGGCTGTGACTGACACAACATTCTTAAAGTTAGATAATTTTACATATCTGTCTACACAATTAATATGATCAACATCCATAGTCAATAAGAAAGATGGAAGCAATGCTTAACTCTGAGTTCCAAAAATGCATGAATTTCAGTTACCACAGTTAGTAAAACCATAGCAGTTCCCCACTACACTTTTCAAATTTCAGTCACTATGGTACATTGATTGTAGTTGCAGAAGATACAAATTTCACTGCTATCTCTTCAATATATGAATTACCATGTGAATAACTGCTGCCAATCATGACCAATGCCCAAACACATCACTTATTTATAGCCTGTCTATGATTAGTCACATTTGCTGTGTTCAATCTGCACACAGCAAGCAAAGCCAGTAGTTCCACTGCCTCTCTGTTTTCCAGTGCAAAAACCTACATGAGCTTTAACGAAAAATGGATAATTAAGAGAATACTGACCAACAAAAATGAAAGTTCAAGTAAGAAACTGAAAATGAAATCTCTGAATCTGAGATTCTAATCAAATATATATGGAATTACAAAACAAACAACTGACATGGAGATGATGATACCATCACACTGATGGAGCTTTATGTAGTAACACAGGGGCACTTCAGTAAGGCAGACATTGCTATGAAGAAAGCGGTTGAACCTGAAAGGATGAAGATAATTGAGAGGCAAGTGATGTGAAAAATAAAAATCAAACCAAGGAAACACACACACACACACACACACACACACATTTCACATTAACAGAACCCCTGAAAATATTTCATGACATTAAAACAGTCAAGAATAAAATTCTGTACAATTGAATTAGGCATAGAGTAGACATTTGTTTGACACTGGACTAATAATAAATTAAACAAGGAGAAGGGAAGAATGTTCAAATTTTTCTTGACAAGATTTTATAAAAAGGGACTGGCATTGTGGCACAGCAGGTAAAGCTGCTGCCTACAGTGCTGGCATCCCATATGGACACTGGTTCGAGTCCCAGCTGCTCCACTTCTGATGCAGCTCCCTCCTAATGTGCCTGGAGAAGCAGCAGAAGATGGCCCAAGTCTTTGGACCCCTGCATCCACGTGGGAGACCCAGAAGAAGCTCCTGGTTCCTGGCTTTGGATATACACAGCTCAGACTATTGTGGCCATTTGGGGAATGAACTAGTAGATCGAAAAATCTCTCTCTCTTTCTCTCTCACTTCCTCTCTGCCTTTGCCTCTCTCTAACTCTGTCTTTCAAATAAATAAATAAATATTTTAAAAAAGATTTTATATTGTAAGAAAATCTTTAAATTATCAATATGTTGAACGTTTTAAAATGTATTGTACTAAATACTATTTTTCATTTATGTATATATCTACAACCAAGAATAAGAAATGTTCTCATGTTTTTAAAAGAAAATTCTAAATATTACAGAGCAACTATCAAATTTCCATTGAGTTAATTGCAGTTTCAAATTGTACAATCTTTTCAATGGACTCCTACTACAACGCAAATTCAGTGCTGGTGAAAATGTAAAAAACTCACCTTAGGCACTTGAAAATTTAAAAAGAAATGAATTCAAACATTTAAAGTCAATTGTCATGTATTTTATATAAGATAAAGAAAATTGGCCAGCACTGGGGCTCAACAGGCTAATCCTCTGCCTGCAGCACTGGCACACCAGCTTCTAGTCCCAGTCGGGGCACCGGATTCTGTCCCAGTTGCCCCTCTTCCAGGCCAGCTCTCTGCTGTGGCCCGGGAGTGCAGTGGAGGTTGGCCCAAGTGCTTGGGCCCTGCACCGACATGGGAGACCAGGATAAGTACCTGGCTCCTAGCTTCGGATCAGCACGGTGCACCGCAGCAGCCATTGGAGGGTGAACCAACAGTAAAGGAAGACCTTTCTCTCTGTCTCTCTCTTTCTCTCTCTTTCACTGTCCACTCTGCCTGTAAAAAAAAAAAAAAAAAAAAAAAAAAATTGAAATAACAAGGTTATCCTTGCTGAAAAGAATTTGTGGTATTAGCTAATGTATCAACTAAAATGAATAGTTACAGTTAAGGGGTTCTCTGTTAGGAGACAACAGTATACAGAGGAAAGGAAGACTCTCCATGGTTGCTCTCACTGGATAGTTCAGGATTTTCTCTTTCTCATAAATGGATGTTCTGCCCTTATTCTTTTTGATACACAATAGTGCATCATTCTCTTCCATCTTCTTACATCCCATTCATCTTGAATATTATAATATCCTGTTGGGAAACTCTAATAATCACCTACCAACCCTCAAAGAGTTCCACTATATGGAAGGTACTAGACTATATGAGTAACATAGAAATATGAAGAAAAGAATTAATATAAGGAAAAAGTAAAGTCAGCACTGTCTGAAAGATATGTTGGGAAGACCGATATTTTTGAGAAACCAAAGAATACTAAAAAACATTTAAAAATCACCAATTGTAATCTAAGATCTGTCATATACGTTAAATAAAGAAAAAAGGAAAAAAGAAGGTACATGTTTGACCTCATAGTTAAGATGTGATCTGGGGTCCTGCATCATATCAAAGTGACTAGGTTCAATGTCCAGCTTTGGCCCTTGGCTCTAGCTTTCCGTTGACACACCTCCTGAGACATAGTGGCAATGGCTCAAGTAATTGGGTTCCTGCAATCCATGTAGGAAACTTGCAACCCATATCGGAGACCTGGTTCAGATTTCTTGCTCCTGGCTTCACTTTCCCTACCTCTACTCATTGAGAACACATAGGGAGATAGCAGATGGGAGGTTTGTCTGTTCTTTTCTCCCTCTCAAATACATTTTAAAAGTTTATAAATGGGCTGGCAATGTGGTGTAGTGAACTAAGGCTCCTCCTGCAGCACTGGAATCCCATATGGGTGCCAGTTCTAGTCCCAGCTGTTCCTCTTCTAATACAGTTCTCTGTTGTGGCCTGGGAAAGCAGTGGAAGATGACCTGGATCCTTGGGCCCCTGCACCCACGTGGGAGACTGGGAGGAAGCTCCTGGCTCCTAGCTTCGGATCAGTGCAGCTCTGGCTGTTGTGGCCAATTGGGGAGTGAACCATTGGATGGAAGACCCCTCCCTCCCTGCCTCTCCTCTCTAAGTCTGACTTTCAAATAAATAAATAAAACTTAAAAAAAAAAACATATGAATTGACTTTACATGTCCCAAGATATAGCAAGGTAACATAACTTCAGGGAAAATGATTTATTTAACTAATATATTACTAACTAATTAATCTATATAAAGAAAGCTAATGTTCCAATTTCATGGTGAATATCAATTAGAGTTCACATCAACTTGAAATACTTTTAAAAGTCAACAATTATGTCCTTTATATGTACCAATATTGATCAATATGTACTGTTCCTGATTAATTTTCTATGGATTTTTTTTTCAAATTAGAAATATTTACTTGGAATTTTCTTAAACCTCTATGGGCAATGTAACTTTTGTAAATATGTCTATTAACATGGCCTACTTGTACATCATTATTCCAATATCATATCTAAAATCCTTGCATCAGATACATGACTTTTTTAAACTCTAAACACTACATTCATTCTAAAAGCATATTTTGAAACTTTGAAATAAGTGAAAGTCACCTAATGGAATTTAACATTTTTATCTCAATTTCTTATACAACAATTGAAATTCTAAATAATTGTTTATCTAGAAGAACAAAACAATGTTTGAGTATAGCCATCATTAGCATCAGTGTGGACTGATTCTAGGGTTACCAAACCCTCAGAAAATAAAGTCCTTTATATAAAATAGCAGAAGACTTACATATAACCTACATACATCTTCCTTTATACTTTAAATCATCTCTCAATTACTCATAATTCCTAATGCATTGTAAATACTGTATCAATAGTTTATAAAACAATGACAAGAATAGCAGTATATACATCTTGAGTGCAGAGGCAGTATTTTTTGAATAATTTTAATCTCTCATTGGTTGAATACACAGATGTGGGTAAGAAGGATTAACTAGGAGTATTTTTTAGAGTCTTTTGGAAAATTCTCCTTTTTTATTTTTAAGTTTTTTTTTAACTTTTATTTAATGAATATAAATTTCCAAAGTACGATTTATGGATTACAATGGCTTCCCCCCCATACCATCCCTCCCACCCACAACCCTCCCCTTTCCCACTCCCTCTCCCCTTCCATTCACATCAAGATTCATTTTCGATTCTCTTATTTACTCTTAATATAAGTTTTATTTTATCTGAAAGACAGACTAAGAGATCTCAACTACCAGAGCTGGGTCATCCATAAAGAAGAAGCCTGGAACTCAAAATCTGAGTTTCCCGCGTGAGTGACAGGACTGATCACTACTGCTATAACTCCTGCCACCCAGTGTGTGCATTAACAAAAAACTGAAATAGGGAGTAGTACCAAGGCTAGAAAACAGACACTCCAACACTGAAAGTGAGCATATCAAGTGGCCTCTTAACCACTACAACAATCCCCCTCTTCCACCCCACTTATCTGTTAATTCCATTTTACATAAACTTTTAAAAATACTCCTATATGATATTCTTTATCTTTCTAATAACAAAACTTGCTTCAGGACTGAATTTGTTGGTACATTCCTTTTTAAAAGTTTATAACATCTTCATGTTTTTCCTGGTACACTTTCTTTTTGAACGATCTGACTGAAGATTTATTTTCATTTCTTTATGTTTATGAATAATTTGATAGCTTTATAATTTAACAGTATCTGTATATTTGTGTAAGTAATATTGACAATGAATAGTTGAATGTTATTTTCATCCATCAATAAACTTCAGCTTTCAAGTTCTGATGTTTTTCCATTTTCAGCCTCAAATGAATCAAGAAAATAACATCAAGTTTCACAAAATGAACCACTGGATCTCCTCTCACCAAGATGGAACAGAGACCATAAACATATCTCTTTAAACACACATATATAATCATGAAATTTTGAACAGACATATAAAGGATGCTTAGAGAACAGGCACTAGACCCACTCAGAGGAGTTTCTTTAAGGAAAGGTGTCCCTGAGGAAATTACACTGTAAATAATCATAAAAATAAAGAATGAAAGTAACTACATTCTATATGAAGGAATCACAAATGATGGAAGTATAAAGGATCAAAATAAAAACAGCAACTGGGAGCTACAAGTCTAATATCAGTCACACAGAGGAAGATGCTGCTGATTTGCAGATAGAGATGATGCAGATCATTAAGGGGGTTATTATGGCATTAATGTGTTCATACTTTACTCCAACACTAAAGATAAGTCTCTAATATATTTTATAGGCAGAAGAAGCTGTTATAATGACATCAGCAATTCAAAAAGGATGCTTTTTCTGGAAAAATTTTAGATTGAATGTGAACAGTTATGAGGTTATTACGGAATAGTGGCTTGGACCTTGATGAAGGTTTTAAAGATGGAAACAAGTGGATGACAGCCAAGGATAATTTCACTTAGGAGATCAAATCTTCATGATTTGTTAATGGATTGTTTATGAGTGGATGATGTCAAGGATATTGCCAAGATGTCTGTTTGGGAAATGGATAAAGTCCAACACTATTCACAGACATAAATATTAGATGATTGGAAGTTTGAGGATAAGAGTTTTATGAGTTCTGGACCCATAAAGAGCCATCTGATTAGCTACAACCCTGAATGGAGCCAAAGAATAGGGAGAAGCCCAGACAAACATCTTCCTTTAGTCTAGCAGAAATAATATCCCTGATTTGGCGGTGAATCTAGGATGGTCCCATGCTTCCTGATGCTTCCCAGAAATTTTCTAAGTTTCTCCACGATGACTTAGATAGATCAGCACTTGGTTGGCTGTTGGGGGGTATTCTATGAGCTGGAACCAAGTCCCAAATGGGTCCCATTCTACATTTGTTTCATGGCACTTTCCTCTACCTTGTTCAAAGGGCACATCTGATGACCTGAAAAGCTCTGGTAGTTGTGGGTATGTGATTACCCAGGAACTGGGCTGTGAAGCTTCTTCCAGAAGAGTGACCTACTGAGCAGATGATCCTTGTAGGCCAGTGTGGGATTTCTTTCGCAAAGTCATGTAAGATGGTTTCACCAGCATTGTTGGACGTGCTAATTTTGAGTGATTCAAATTACTCACATAGAAAGAACTGTGGCAAAATATTTTCTTGAGTTCTCCTTTTCCCTAATAGCTACAAAATCTTATGTGCAGTTCCAAGGCTAAGATTTCTGGGAGAATTTATGATTGAAAGAAAGATTCATAAATAAGTCCCAAGCAATGCTAATGGGGAAATATAATTGAGAAGAGAATTTGATTACCAGGCTGAAAGGAAAGAGATTGAACTTAAGGCAGAATATGAAATAATTATTTCCCAAATAATGGTTAAAAGTTAAGAAAGATCTGGGCCAGCAATGTGGCACAACAGAAAAAGCCATCAGCTGTGACTCTGGCAGCCCATATGGCACCAGTTCTTGTCCCAGCTGCTCTGTTTATGACCCAGCTCCTTGCTTATGTGCCTTGGAAACTAGTGTAAGATGGCCCAAGTGCTTGAACCTCGGTTCCTACATGGATGACTTGGAAGAATCTCCTGGCTTTGGCCTGGACCAGTCCTGTTTTTTGTGGCCATATAGGGGAGTGAACCAACAGATGGAAGATTTCTCTTTTTCTGTCTCTCCCTCTCTCTCTGTAATGCTAACTTTCAAAATGAGTAAATAAATTTTAAAAAAGAAATTAAGACAGACATATATAGAAATGATCATTATAGACCTTGATAGTCTGAGTCCTAGGTAGAAGACAAATTTGATCACTCATGTTATAACTTGGCTAAATGGTCCTACCAGACGAGAAGGTTTAGAAAGTATAAGCTTTCTAAAAGAAGTTGTAGGATTCTGGAATTTGAGAATAAACATGAAGATTCATTAGTTTAGTAAACTAGGACAATTCATTAAAATTGATATGAGAACTTCTGTCTCATTAGCCATAACAATAAACTTGGTGTTCTCTAGCATCTCTTCAGCATTTTATTTTGTGATTGCTTCCGGCTTCCTCATTACCCCAAACTGTGAGCTCTGTACAGCCCATCCTAAAAGATAATCTGCCTTTAAACAGCACTTTGAAAGCTATACTTGCCATAGAAGATATATGAGTCAGAACTCCAGCTGAGAATTAAATAATTCACCTAGATTCAATCAAAGAATTACTGGTTTACATAACCACATCATAGGAAAGGCAGACTGAATATGAAAATTAATGGGCAAGGAATTGCATGCTCTCAGGATTTGCTGTCTTTTTTCTTGGTTTCCATCAAAGGCTCAGCTTCCTTTTTCCAATCTACAGAGCTTTACTGAGTCACAACCTTATTAGCCCATGATCCAAAAGGGAATAGGCTATTCCTTTCAATCTCTACTTTGAAATATATTTAACAATGACTGGCTGAGTTTACAGCACGTGTCCATTTCTGTTTTAATCACAATGTCCAGTGGTGCCTGTCAAAGGATTATTAGAGAAGGCAGAGAGTCAAGTCCTGAAAGAAGTGGCATTCTGTCCCCAGAGGAGGAAGAGAGAAAGAGTGTAAATAACATCTCTTCACTACTGGAGGCACTTGGCAGACCCTCAACTCACCTTCCTGTCATTTGTACCCGACTCCTGACTTTAACCACCATTTCACTGAAAATTTGACCCAACTGATTATCCATATGGATTGATTTTCCCAGATCATAATCAATTAGTTTACTAATCAATCAATAACCAAATGACTTAATCAACAAACGAAAAACTTACAAGCATTCAATGGTATTGGAAGTTTTAGAGGGAAAGCATTAAAGAAGTAGATAATGGGATGGTTGAGATGCTATCAACTTGCAGTGTTAATCATGGAAGTCCTACCTGTAAAAATGACAGTGGAAGAATGGACAAAGTACAAGAGAGCAAGATGCATGCCTATCTGAGGAAACAAAAAGAAACTGAGGCATAGTTTTTCTGGAATGTTGAAGAAATAGGAAGCTGGGTACAAATTTTACAAAGGAAAACTTAAGAGATGCTTTCAGAAAGCTTGCGAGGTACTGGCTTTTATTAAGATGGAAACCATTTGAGGAGTAGACTGCTTTTTTTTTTTTAAATTAAAGATTTATTTATTTATTTATTTGAAAGTCAGAGTTACACAGAGAAAGGAGAGCCAGAGAGAGAGAGGGAGAGAGAGGTCTTCCATTTGATGGTTCATTCCCCAATTGGCCGCAAAGGCCAGAACTGTGCCCATCCAAAGCCAGGAGCCAGGAGCTTCTTCCGGGTCTCCTACACGGGTGCAGGGGTCCAAGGACTTGGGTCATCTTCTACTGCTTTCACAGGCCATAGCAGAGAGCTGGATCGGAAGAGGAGCAGCCCATGTGGGATGCTGGTGCTTCAGGCCAGGGCATTAACCTGCTGCGCCACAAGTTTGACTTTAGCTGCTGTACATATAATACACTGAGGGTGGAATGGCGAGAATTTTAAAGTTTACACAGAGTAGTGGTAAACAAAATAAAGCTTGGCATATCTACTGATGGCAGGAATTTTGCTTATATACTTAGATGTCACTATTGCCAGAAAATATAAAATCAGGGCTGCCCATATTCACTCTTTGACATTGCATGTTTAGGAAAAGATTTTGCAAGCTGATACACCCCTCAAACCTAATGACATTTTCAGTGTGGCTTGCTGTCCCCAGAAAATGTTATAAAATAAAAACCATAACAAATTAGACAACACATTTCAAAAACTAAAAATTTTCACATTAAAAATCCACATATCGGGGGCCGGCGCTGTGGCGAATGGGTTAACACTCTGGCCTGAAGCGCCGACATCCCATATGGTCGCCGGTTCAAGACCAGGCTGCTACACTTCCAATCCATCCCGGGAAAGCAGTAAAAGATGGCCCAAGTCTTTGGGCCCCTGTACCCATGTGGGAGACCAGGAATAAGCTCTTGGCTCCTGGCTTCGGATCGGCACTGCTCTGGCAGTTGGCGGCCAATTGGGGAGTGAACCATCAGATGGAAGACCTCTGTCTCTCTGCCTCTCTTCTCTCTTTGAAACTCTGACTTTCAAATGAATAAATAAATCTTTTTAAAAAATCCACATATCATGAACACAAAAAGAGCACACATCTGACAACATTTGCTAGGGAGACACAGAGGAAGAGCAAAGCAGGGCTTCGTAACCTTTAAGATGCATACACTTCCTTTGGGGAAACTGTGAAAGGCAAATTCTGAATCAGTAATTCTGGAGAAGAACCCAAAAATTCTGTATTTTCTGCAAGCCTCCAGCTGTGGATGATGCAGATTCTCAGTTCACACCTGAGTAGAAAGGTGCTGGACAGCAGGAGCGGTTTTCACATCCCTGCACATTGATTGTTGATGCTGTTTAGTGTTGATAAGTTGGTGTTTTTTGGCTTAGTTTGTATTCTCTATTTCAGAATTTGGTATCCTGGATGAAATAAATAAATTAGGGTGTCCTTTAAAACCAAGAATAGTTATTTAATTCACACAAAGAATATATTTATAAATTTAGAAGCAGTAATATTATCATGTATTAATTTTCAAATAAAGGCAGATGTCTTTCAGAAACACATTGCCAGAAAACTTAAATACATTTAAAAGCTGGGTAGATTTCAATGGAGAATATAATGAAAAGGAGTGAAAGGTGGCACAAAAATTGAAAAATTTAAACATAGACAAAACAGAATAGGAAACAGAAAGCATTTGCTTTAGATGTCAGGTGTATCCAGGCTTAAATTCCAGCTTCAGTCAAACATATTCTGTTATAGGTACTTTATTTTCAGCTGGAAATGGAAGTGAGAGAAATATTCAGCCTTGATTCTTCAATATGTGTGGTGAGAGAAGTCCAGAAAACTAAGAGGGAAAAAAAGTTTTTTTTTTTTATTTGACTTTTTATTGTGGGTTTGATTTCTACTAATAGCCAGAAGATGGGATAGATCCATTAGGGAGAGGAAAAGCTCACAAAATACTTCTGGCCAAAATAAACAATTATAATCAAACTGTATCATAACATTGAGAATAGTAAAATTCTTTTGGAGGAAACAAAATTATTTTTAAAAGATAGGCTTCTGCATTAACAGTCATTGTCTCCAAATATTTCTACTGAGATTAATTTTAAAATGTGTTTTCAAATAAAGATTATATTTTCTCACAAAGCTTAACTTCTCTACTTCTATTTTTTATTTTTTTAAACAAATGCATTTATTTATTTGAAAATCAGAGTTATAGAAGGAGCGAAGGTGGTGAGGGCCCAAGTACTTGAGCCATCTTCCGCTGATTTTCCCAGGCCATTAGTCAGAAGCTGGATCGAAGTGGAGCAGCCAGGACAAGAACAGGCAACCATATGAGATGTTGGCGTTTCAGGCTGCATTTTACCCACTCCTCCACATTGTTGGCCCCACTTCCCTACTTCTAAAATCCTGTAGAGAGGAAAAGATTTCCAAAGGCCAATTTTTGCTAAAGAGCAGAACAATCAAGCAAATGAAAAACTGCCATAATAACAACTAACATCCAAAATTATAAATCTATGATCCCTGAAGCTTAAATAACCAATCGTAGGATTTTCTCTTTTAGAGGCCAGTGTTGCGGCACAGCCGTGGTTATTGTAGCCATTTGGGGGAGTGAACTAGCAGATGGAAAATTCTCTCTCTGTCTCTGGCTCCCTCACTCCTGTAACTCTGTTTCAAATTATTAAATAAATCTTTTTTTAAAGACTGTCTTCTTCAGATAGAGTTAGAGAGCTCCCATCCATTGTTTCACTCTCATTATGCCAAAGCCCACTTCCCATTAACTGTTGTCTTAACCACAAGGTCAACTGTCCACCTCAAATACTCTCCTCCTGTGACTAAGTGTTCAACTGAGTTTGTCAAACACTGAATGTCAAAGTCAATAACTCCGCAAAGTTTATCCTGAAAAAAAAATGTAGTTATTAAATGAACCTCTGGGGTGAAAAGCTATTCAAAATTTCTCTGCATAGAATGATTTATCATGGGGGTCACTATCTGTGATTTGGTGTTTTACCCTCAAGTGCTTATCTGAAGTAACAACATTGATATTACACTTTTAGTCACTCACAAAATGTGAAGAAATCCATCATAAAACTTTTCTCGAAAACACGCAGCCCTTAAATGCAATTATATATAACGTGAATATAATTATTCTATTATATCAAGGGCATTAATACACTAACCAATTCAATAGGAATTGTATGTATGGTATGATGTAATACTTCTTATTATGACTGAATTATTTACATTTTAATTGACATGTGCTTGATTAAAAGAGATGCAATGTTTCTCCTAAAGTTATCTAGGCAATGTAATTATTTCATATTTTATTAATTGTTAATCTGACTAAAATTTAACAATTTGAAATCTGTTCATTAGGATACTATATAACATTACATACTTTTCATATGCATTTACAATTCCACATCAATTTTCAGTAAATGTAATGAGGAAATATTTTTAACAAAATGAATAAATATTTCCTTGAGATAAATTTAGAGAGTTCATGTGAATTTGAATGATGAAATTCAGATAATTCTGATGAATTCAATGACATGACTTATTCCTGACATATAACTCTTAGATTGATTCCTTGTGTGATTACATGACTATTGATCACATAAAGTATCAGACTTTCCAGATTATGTTAAGCAGAACTTCAAGATTTTATCCTTCAGAAGGTCAAAGCCAAAATCAAACAGAATACTATTGTCTGAAGTGCAAGTCCAGGATCCAAAAAGGATGCATGATAGGTACCTTATGCAATAGTCTCACAATTTTCTGTCTCATTGCATGTCCAGTCCTGTCTGTGATCCAGAATGCTCTATCTCCCCATGGTCCCAACAGGAAACAGATGGCACACTCAAATTAAGATAACATCTTATTTACAAAGGGACTAATTACAATGATGTGTGTGAGACATAGAGGAACCATAAGGGGAGGTCAGGGATTAGGACTAGAAGCAATAGTTGTTGCTCCTTGGATGGGACCAATGGGAGTAGAGCTTGCTGGAACCCAGGAGGATAGAATGTTGCGAGATAGACTAAAGTGACAGAAGCATTAGGTGAAGACACAACCTCTAGAAGGAAGTCAGGAGAATAAACTCAGCTGTTGTTTCCTCAGTCTCTCAACTGACTACTCACTGTTCGGTGCCAATTTACTAAAATGCAAGTCAGTTTTCTGGAAGAAGAACAGAGAAGAGAGTAGAGGGGATCCCAAAGGGAAATGAAAGATACCCATGGTCAATTCGCAGAACATGGAAATTACTTTTGATCCTTTTCACAAGCGGCATTTGCTTTCTAATGCTAGTGATTTTCAAGGAAGTGTTTAAGGGAAAACGTATGCACACACACACACACACACACACAACCTTACATGCATTGTAGAATCTCAGATATAAATCTTAACATCTTTCTGGAAATACATTTGCAGTGTTAGATATGTCCACAAAATGGCAAATACCATTAACCAAAGTACATATTTGATTTCGCACTTAAAAAAGATGAAACCATTTCATTGAGATTTGGAAAAAGTCTTTAAGATGTAAGTACACTGAATAAAACTGTGAAGGCTAAGAATAGTTTTAAAGTCTCTCTTTCTCTCTCTCTCTCTCTTTCACACACACACACACACACACACACACACTGGGAACTTCTTCAAGCATAAACTATGCAGTTTTAACACAAATAAAATGGTTCTGTTCACATGCTATGGTTAAATTAGCTGTCCTTTATATTCAAGATTAATATGACAGTACTACCAAAATTAGTGTTATTAAAAATCATCCAAAATGTCTAACCACAGTTTTTGGTGTTGTTATATTTTGCTACATCTGAAGCAAATGTCATCTCCCTTGATAATTCTGATCCCTGCAACACCTCAAAAATCATTGATATCTACAATCCAAACCTTGTATCACACAAATGAAATGGTATAGGAAAACGGCACAAACCTGTCCCAACCATGTAAGATACAGATTTCAAGGAGCTGTCTAGCATATGCATTCATTTCTTCCAATTATCTAGTCCCTTAAAACTAAAATGTGAAATGTGTAAATGGTTCATTCATAGCCCCTTATGTTTGCAAAACGAACTTTAAAGTCAAAGGATGACATGATTGCTAGGTTGTCTTTATTTTCCCATTATGTGACCAAAGTCCTCTTCTATTCTGTTTTGAGGTCTTTTTCATATACCATCATAAAAAAATCCTGATATCTCAGTATTAGTAATAACATGTCCTCCTGCTTCCATACTTTCACTGACTTTTTATCTTATTTGTAATAATGTGGTTGGATTGATTACAAAGTACGCCCTACCTTGTTTAATGTCTGCACTCTCACATGTTACTTTTAAGCCATTTGAGGAAAACTTTAAGGGATTCTTATGACAAGATTTTTCTGCAAAGGATGTAATAAAATCACCTTAAATTCTTTTTAAATAATTCTAAGCCTATTAAACTAATCTGAAGGTCAGCTTCCCTGATACATATAATATGTTAACTGCCTCCTATGATTTCCTATAATAAATTTCACATGCTGAATAATAAAAGATTTGCTCCAAGATTGATAGCAATGAGTTGGTATTTTCAAGAAAATAAGAATCAACGATTGGAAACTGACCTTTACCTATTGTATGAGGAGTCTTCACAGAGGCTGTCATGTTTCTAGAACCCTGTCTCCAGAAAGCTGTCATCACTTTTCCCTTAGCAGAAAGTGCACATGGGTGTTCACAGAATCAATGGTGCCTGGAGTAGTTGCAAAACTCAGTGAGAAAGGAGGATGTCCAGTGTCGGCACGACAACCTGTCTTTTATAAGCCCAGACAGAAATCGGAAGAATCAAGCAAAGTAGACATAGAAGCTGAGGTAGCACTTGCATACAAGAGGTCAAAGAAGCAACAGGAACACTGCCAGTGGAGTGATAACCAAGCCAGATTTACAGAGGGAGAAGTTTCAAGACAGAGAGTGTAGAAAGATAAGAATGATCAGTCCTACAAGTGGCCACCACTGACTGCAGACAGAAATGTGGAAATGGGGGTAGAAGGAGCAGTGAGAGATTTCTCAAGTGGCTGTACAATCACACCAACACAATGATCAATGATTATTAACACACTACAAAATATTTTATTTACATGAGCATTCATTAACAAATATTAAAAGGATTAAAAGGTACTTATTTTACCATAAACCTAGATTACAAAGCTCTACAATTTTAATTCATATAAATTAGTTTAGATATTTAGACAAATATTTAAGGAATGACAACAATATTACATGTGCCATACAAAGAAGCTGAGAAAAGAAATGAGGAAAAATAAGAGTACCCATTTCCATGGTACAGCAAAATAAAATGAAACATATGTCCAAAAATTGAAATTATTATGATTAATATTTTGTAATTATTACTTTACTGATTACCACAATATTGGAAATTGGAATGAATGTAAAGATTGCATGCTGCAGGGGCAGGGACTGTGGCGTAGCAGGTAAGGCTGTCGTTTAAGGCGTTGGCAATCCTCTATGGGTTCCAGTTCATGTCCTGGGTGCTTCATTTCCGATCCAGCTCTCTGCTATGGCCTGGGAAAGCAGTAGAAGATAGTCCAAGTCCTTGGGTCCCTGCACTTGCATAGGAGACCTGGAAACTGCTCCTGGCTCCTGGCTTCAGATTGGCACAGCTGCAACCATTGTGGCCATGTGGTGAGTGAACCAGTGGATGGAACACCTACCTCTCTGTCTCTCTGTGTGTGTGTGTGTGTGTGTGTGTATACCTTTGCCTCTGTAACTCTGCCTTTTAAATAAATAAATAAATCTTTAAAAAAAGATTACATGCTGCATGGTTTCACCTGTATAATATTTTGAAATGACAACATTTTAGAAAAGGGAGACAGTTTAGTGACTGCCAAGAGCCAGGAACTGAAGGTTGGTTGGCTCAGAGGGAAGTGGGTATGGTTATAAGAGGATAAAAGTAATCACTGTGAGGGCGAAACTACTCAGTATCTTCACTATGGTAGTGGGTGCAACCTGAAGTGGTAAAGTTGTATAGAACTTGTCACTGGCTAAGGGCTGTTCCAGAAAAGTAGGAGTATTATTAGATGTAGCAGTAGTAACAATAACACGGGCTATTTATTTAAGTTAATTTCGCTTTATTTTTTAAAGATTTATTTTATTTATTTGAAACAGAGAGAGAGAGAGAGAGAGAGAGATTGAATTTCCATCGACTGGTTCAATACCAAAATGGCTTCAAATGCCAGGGCCTGGGCCCGTGCCTACACTGGTAGAAGCCAGGAGCCTCTAACTCCATCTAGGTCTCCCACATGGATAGCAGGGACCCAACTCTATGTGTTTTCTTATGAACATTAGAAGGGAGCTGGATCAGGAGTGGAACAGCAGGAACTTAAATTGGTGCCTGTGTAGGAATCAAGCATTACATCATTAAAACATTTTTTTTCATTTTTCAAAATAGGAATTTATTATAAAATTATATAAACTGCTTTTTATTACAAATTATCAGGAAATTTCTGGAACAATGTGAGTCCTCCCACCAGGAAAGCGTGTCCTGCCTTTACAGTCCTCCGTAGGAGTGTGTTCTGACAGTGTCGCAGACAACTCACAAACATTCCATGGCACTTTGTTGGAATGAACAAACAACAAAGCCAGAGTCCCTACAATGATACATTGCTACAGTTCTACAGCTAGGCCCAGTATTTTCACTTTATTTGATAGAGTAATAGATAGAGACAGAGATATTCTACCTACTGCTGGGTGAAACCAACCTTCAGTGTGACTTTATATAAATTTATAAATAAAATTTAACTTTTGTTGAGTTGTTATTTCTCTAATTAAATTCAATAATTAGTATGGTAGAAACATAAATAGTCTATAAAACAGGATACTTATGATAAGTGCTACTTATGGCAATGGTCAGATGACCCATTTTTTAAAAGAGAACTTTATTAGCACTTGTTCAATACCTATAGTACTGTAAAACTTCTTACAATCAATAATTCTTTTTTGAGCTTTGATAAGCACACAGCACAGTGAATCCTTAATAAATAAAACACTTTTCTTTGAGTTTTAGAAATACAAACTAATTAAAAATAATGTAAGGGATATAATAAAAGTTATTAAAATGATTTAAATCTCACATAAGAAGTGATGAGACTCTTTCAAAAGAAATGCAAAATTATAGTATTTTTAGAGGTTTTATTACTACTTGTTTATATGTTTGTAGTAACTGTCATACAAAAATACTGTTTAATGTGTACATTCTGATAGGGCTGAATTTATGCATATACTCATGAAATCATCAACACAATTGAAGTAATAAACATATAAATCATCTCCAAAAACTTCCTCCAGCTCTTTTGTTGCCTTGTAAACATTGTTAATAACATGTTGCTTGAGATGTACCCTCTCAACAAAATCTTAAATGTGCAATACAGTGTTATTAACATTAGGCATTGAGTTGTATGTTAGTCACATATTTTCTTAAATGTATTATATTTTCAGAAAGTAGCAGCCATACAAGTTGTTTTAAGCATAATGAATAGAAAATGGATGAAGTTAGAAATGCCATTTCTATTTGGGGATCAGCTAATAGTTGTTTAAAAAACACAACAGCCACAGTGTGCCTAGACAGTGAGGGACTCTTATAATGAAACAAGTAGTACTGTATTAATGTGACAGAGTTGAAGAGCCCTAATACTTTTAAGCATATGAACTTTTTTTTTTTGATAGGCAGAGTTAGACAGTGAGAGAGAGAGAGAGAGAGAGAAAGGTCTTCCTTCCATTGGTTCACCCCCCAAATGGCCGCTACGATCACTGCGCTGATCCGAAGTCAGGAGCCAGGTGCTTCTCCTGGTCTCCCATAGAGGTGCAGGGCCCATGCACTTGGGCCATCCTCCACTGCCTTCCCAGGCCACAGCAGAGAGCTGGACAGGAAGAGCAGCAACCTGGACAGAATCTGGTGCCCAACCGGGACTAGAATCCAGGGGGGCCGGCGCTGTAGGTGGAGGATTAGCCAAGTGAGCCGTGGCGCTGGCCAAGCATATGAACTTTTAAGAAAATATTTTAGTAAGAGTATGGAGGAGAGATCAAGTGGGAAAGGAGTAGAAGTGCAGGTGAGGTGATACAAAGGTAGGAAGGAGGTGGTAATGCCAAATCCAGTAAGAAGAAATACAACACAGTTTCTACTTAAGCAAAACTAACAAAATATAAGAAATCCTTCTTCACCAGTTACTGAAATATTTTGTTTAGTCTCTTTAAAACTTCATATTATAGCTAATAATTTTAGCATAATTAGATAAAATATTCTGATTTTCCTTAAATCAGAATTTCTTGAGGTCAAAGGAATATTTTCATCTTTCACCTTCCCATTAATTCTATTACAGCATCTCACATATGTAGGTGGCTTATTTAAGTCTCTGAATAGATGAAATTATCTATTAATAAAGAAAAGTTAGACGTTATCTCTAAGATGAAAGAGAAACTCAGTATTACAAATTTATGTTTTTTCAAGTCTGAGTTAGTATAAAAGGTTTTTTTTTTTTTTCATTCTATAACCAAAGAAAAATCACCAATGACTAGCAAGTTATTTTTGAATTTCAGTTTCCTCATCTCCTTTGGCTACTTCTAGACAAAGCACATATAAAATAATTACTACAATGAACTTATTTATCTATTTCACGGTTATAATGCTTATATGATAAATACACACATGAAGGTATTTCAAAAAGTACCTTGGTGGTACGGGCCCTGAGAGGTAGCAGTGATTGTTCAGGTGGTTGATTCCCTGCCATCCACATGGGAGGTTTTGATTGAGTTTCTGGCTCCTGGCTTCAGTCTGGCCCAGCCTCAGGTTGTGTGGTGCTTTTTGGATTTGGGCAGCAGATAAGGACTCTATCTCTCTGTCTCTCCGACACTCAAGAAAAATGTCTTAAAAAAATGCCTGTTAACTTTTTAATGGACTCAGTGGAAGTAACTTTCGAGTTCATCTTAATTTTTTTTTTTTTTTTTTGGTAAGGGAAAGGGTTTATTGGGGAACACCCTACAGACTGGAGTGAAGGGGCGGTGAAGGAAAAAGAGAAGGAGACTATAAGAGAGAGAGAGAGGAGGGAGAAGAGAGACAAGAGGAGGAGAGAAGCCAAGAGAGACCAAGAGAGCGCAGGAGAGAAGGATCAAGAGAGCAGAGCCAAGAGAGAAAAACCAAGAGAGCACGTGTTCAGGAACAGGCCCTTTTAAAACTTTGCCTGAGGGCGGGCAGGGAAGCAGGAGCAGCGAATCCCATTAGGATGGGGGTGGAGCCTGGCTCAGATAGCTGGGCCATGGGGCTACCTGGCTAAAATTGCGCCAGTTTCCTAACATTCCCCCCTTTTGTTTTTTATAAAGCAGGATTTGTATGAGATTACATTAGTCCCAAAAGTCCAGGAGGGGTAGAGGGACAATGATATGTCTTTAGAGCTACTTCCTGCTGACATGGGGCGACAAGGTACTCTTCGCTGGCATGGGGTGATGTCTCAAGCCGCTGTCTCCTGGGTGGGAGCCGAGTAAATCCTTGTAGCAGCATTTGGTTGACTGCCTGGTTGTTGAAGGCCTTAGTTTGTTCCATTATAAGCTGCTGTAAACACTTAGACACTGAGGTATAAAAGACAGGGTTGAGAATAGTAACCAATGATCCTAAGCGTAGCATTAACCAGGTAATGAGAGGATTTCATAGAGAGGAAATGGGAGGGGGGGGTGTCTCTGGACCCTTGTGGGGACAGTTTGATGGATGTGGTTTAAGCTGATTCCAGCCAAGACTGGGAAAAAAGCCACTTAACTTTTGCAGGTAGCTGGGCTTGTCTGTAGAGAAATTCTGAACAATCATACAACATTAAGTGGGGAAGAGGACCATCAGTACACACAGGTTGGGAGTAGAGCCATTGGTGGTAGAGTAGAGGCTATGGTTACAAAGTAATGAGGCCCAAGTGGGCTAGACAGGGTCTAGAACAATGGACAGAGTCATTATTAGAGGAGCTAAGAAAGGTGCTGAGCTACAAATAATTTTCTGATTGAGAGGCAAATAGAACCTGACAGAAGGGGCTTGATAATAATCAGGTGGGCTTTAAAGCCTTGTAAATTATGAGGCTCAGACTCATCTATCTCTTCATATAGCCTGCATCCTAAGGGAGGTGTGAACCTCCTTGGGGAAGGCACCCTGTTGACTTCCATTACCTAGCTGGCCTGGGAGGAGAGCTCGCCAGGTAAAGGCAGGTGGCATCTCTAACAGGAAATATACAGTTCTGCCTGCAATGTTACTGACCCTACTTGGCCATTTCCTCAGTTGCAGTGGTCACTTTGGAAGCTGGGCTGAGTGAAGGGCTTTTCAGCTTAGACTGCTTCTTCTACTTGTTGGGACTACTTTGTTTGCTCTGCAAGGAGGAAACACAATATTTATTTTGTACTTGTACAGTTTTTCCTTATAAAATTTGCATTGTATTGCAAAAGTGCTGGTTACTTTTCATAGCACATAATATTTGTTACATATGGGCATTCACATTTATAAGATGTTCTATTCTGGGCTTCCTTGACTTGAAATTATACAAAGATCAGCAGAAGACTCTTCAATAATTCACCAGTGAACTTTCAAAATCTGTTTAGGATTAGTCCTATTAATAAAAAAAGTAGAAGAAAGATTCAGATGTAAATGACCTATCATGAAGACACTGGGATGAAATGAAATAGTAAGTCAACTCCAATGTTACATGTATTTACTTTGAGTAATCAGCACATCATTTGCTAACTGCAGAATATTATACGCACTTCACCTAAAATATGTTGTAATCAGTTTTCTTTGAAAAGTAAGAAAAAGTATCCTGAATAAAAATCTAGGTCGGAGATAAGTTGAGTAACTTACTCAAGACCACACATCTTACATGTGGCAGAAAATGATTCGCAATCTCATTTTTTGACCTGTCTACTCCACATACTTTTTCCTTTTCTCTTGTAAACAATCTCTGATAATGGAGCCAAATCAGCCTCAACAATTTAGCCAAGGTTGTAGTCATCTCACAGTCTATGTCAATGCACTCATTCTGCAAAGGAGACTTACACTTCTACAACTCTCCCTGGTTTGGTGAGAGGATAAAAAGTGAGAACGAGGTTATATGCCGAAATGCTTTATGGGACTCTGCCCATTTTGCCTCAGGGAAAAATGCCAATATTAGCAGAACTATGCTGTTCTAGCTCAACAAGAAAAAATAAAGCCATTTAGGAAATTTTACAACTTCCTCCTCCAAACACTTTGCTGTGAGTAAGCTAAAAATTATACTTTGTGTATCATATGTAATACTGAATGCTATGGTGCTTCTTTATTTTAGAATCAATAACCATCAGAAAGTAAAGAAAATGAGATCAAAGTAGACTGACCCAGTTTTCAAACAAATGATGGTTATAGAAGAAACAAAGGAAGTCAGAGAGAATGACACATTTCAAACTTAACAGACAGAGCAAAAGATGTTTAAAAGAGAAAACTACACAAAGGAAAATGTGCACAAAAGAAAACAGAAAAAAATTAAATGGCTCAAATTATCTAACAATTTTTTCCAAGTATAAGCCTGAAATAATTACTTAGAAAAGCATTCAAAGGGATCGGACATGAAACTAAAGACACTCTTTTTGTTAAGTTTACTTTTTTTTTTTAGTAAATTATAAGGGTGTAAGTTTCATTATGTGTTACATTAAATGCATTGTCAGCTTAAACAAATCCCATAAAAGTGCTTTAGAATAATGTTTTCAGTTCATTTCCCTTGTAACACAAATTATACTTCATGAAACTTTTGAAAAATGCTGATCATCATGATTGTATTGTTGAAATACATCATCAAAAACAGTAAAGATTTTTATTTAAGACAAGCTTCTCAGTTTCTCTTTAGAGAAGAATTTCTTTTTTATTGAATTTAAATTCAGAGAGAGAGAGAGAGAAACATAAAAGATAGATAGATAGATAGATAGATATATAGAGACCTCCCGTCATTGGTTCATTCCCCAGATGGCTGCAATACACATGGCTGAGCCAGGCCAAAATCAAGTTTCCAGAGCACAATCCAGGTCTCTTATGTGGGTGGCAGAGATACTTTTACCTTCTATGGTTCACATGAGCAGGAAGCTGCAATCATAAGCAAAGCAGTGCCTTAACTGCTGTACCAAACACTTGCCCTCATTTTCAAAACTGATATTTTTGTCATATTCATTTATTGAAGTTTGCTATAGAGTAAATGCTTATGCCCTAACATGTGATGTTAGTCTCAATGTGATAGTGTTAGGAGATGGTCCTTCACCTCACAATCCTGTTAGTGCCTTAATAAAGGGGCACAAGATTCTCTTTCTCTCTCTGAAGCACATGCTTTTCACCTTCACTCACCTGATCCTGTCGAATTTCAGCTCCCAGTCCCTGTATGTTTCGATGAGTAGGTCAGATGAGATTGTTTTCAACTTGACAATAATAATTAAGCAAATTTTCAGAGTACCATTTATCATATAAATTTATTTATTAACTTGCTTTTATCTTAAATTATTAATATTATAAATTATGTTACATATTAACTAATATCACTACTTTGGGGACAATTAATTAAATTTATATACTGAATCATGAAGAGAATATGAAATATTTAGATACTCTAAAGAGATAAGATCATATATGTAGCTTTCATATATGTAACACTAAATTGTGGAAGTAACCTAGGTAAGGTATTTTTATGGTAATAAAAAATATACAGCATTAGAAACTACCAAGAACACTGTGCTGTAAGTGTTACAGTCATAGAATCAGGGTATATTAGTTTCATTGTTGTCTCTGACAAAACTATTTGACCATCAGTTAGTCATGTAAATCCTCAGTCCTTAAGTTACTGTTCCTTAAGACTAGGAGATAAACCTGCCCTGCATATTCTGTGGTTTTAAAAACTGGAAACAGGCATGTATATGAGGTGTATAAAGTAGTCAAATTCATACAGACAGAATTTTCCAGGTGGTTTCTTAGGTCACGGGGAAAGTTGTGTTTAATGGGCTTGCAATTTCAGTTTAGGAAGAGGAAGAAGTTCAGAGATGATGGACCATAGTGTTGACTGCATAATAATATGAGTTTAATTACTATCACTGAGCCTAAAAAAATTTAAATGAACATAAAACATTTAAAAATAGTAAAATGGTAAATCTTATAAATGTTAATAACAACAAAAACTTATGAATAAATCCAAAACATTTATAAATACATTTATACTTATTTTAAAAATATTTAGTATATTTTTTCATTATGCAGCTAACATCTTCTGTTAATCAAACATATTTTAATTATTTCATCTCATAATTATTATATTTTATCAATTTCCTCAACTTTTTGAAAATCCAGAAGAAAAATGAAATACTAAAAGCAAGTTATATTATGATTTATGGTTAGAAATATTTTCATTTCAAATCTATAACACAATTCCATATTATATGCACAAGCTCATTTCAATACAGTTTACAAAGCTCCACTTTAGAGACAGGAAAGCCTTGTATAACTGTTCTTATCTTATCAAACACAAAATCACATCCTTCCTTAGTCATTTTGAGCTGTTCCTTCTGGTCTTTTTTCTTCCCTACTTATTTTCAATCTCATCCATATTTTATTTCAGAACACTCCTAGTTTACAAAGGACTTGAGAGATTACTTCATCAATCCACTTACAATGTTCCCTAATTTTTACCACTTGCTCTAAACTGATAGGCAGCATTGTTCTTTCTCCTTTCTTCCTCTCCATTTCTAATATTCCTTCCTCTCCTGTTATATGTGTGCTTACTAAACTTGAAAACCATGTTTTAAGCTTCTCACTCTTTACATTATCTTTTTTGAAGGTCTCATTTACTCACATGAATTCATACATCATCTTTCCATGCAAATGTTTAAAACTGTATCTCAATCAGAGACTGCTCAGAAGTTTTGATTATGCATTTGTAATAAGCAGGCTCACATTATGTCTGCAATAAGACATAATTAATTCATTATGCTTAGAAATGTACTTTCAAAACTTCTTTCCCTACCTGTCTTTTTTTTCTGATTTTTATTGACATTATTATCCTAATTTCCCAAGGTCAAAATTTCTGATTCTCTAAATGTCCTTTAAATTTAATAACTACTTTCCAACATCCTCTCAAAGCATGTATTCGATACTCCATTCTTGTCTACATTCAATATTATCCTAGTTAAGTTGTTAACAGTTCACAGGGGTGAGATTTGTTCTTAGTATAGCCATCATTATTTATGTTTTTTTGGCATTTTTATTCATTTGGTGTATTGCTGGATTCTATTCCAGCAACTCTACCATGGCCATACATAAATATAAATTATAAAATACAAGAATTTTATTTACTTTTAAATAAAATAATTAATGACTTCTTTTTTAAAATCAAAAATTAACTGAATTTAATTAATAATTAATAAATATTTATAACCACATTCTATTACTTAACAAAACATTCAGAACAGTTTTACATTTATAAGGTAACACACTGATGATACCAGTGAAATTCTTATTGGCATTTTCTAAATCACTCTTATACTTAGTAGGTAAAATCCATTCACATTTACTATTTTCTTGCTTTTTCTTCACAATTTTCTTTCTCCACTCAATTCCACTGTCCTCTATGTGACCTCTTATCTCTGCTGACTACTCCTCCATCAGTAGTTACTGTCTGTCATATTCATGTTTCAATTTGTTTACACAGCATTTTGAGACACTGAAAGGTTTTGGTATTGCTGATTAATAATTTATGTGTTTATGTCTACTATCCTCAATGGGATTTTGCATAAGTTGATTATAAATAAAATACTAGATTATGCATGAAAATACTTCAAAAATTCATAGAAAAAGAGAAGTAAAAGATAAATTAATCTTGGTGCAAAAAATTTTGGAACACATTTTTATGCACATATTTTCCTTGAACTTTTGGATGACTCTTTGAATATTATATGTATTAAGTGTACAGTGTGTATGTGTGTCTGTGTATATTTCACATTTTTATAGATTTTAATGCATACCATTTTATCTATCAATTTGTCATTATTATTATGATTTTTAAAAAAATCATCTATTATTTTTCACTTTATGTTTCTGTGTGGGAACAAACTGTTGAAATCCTTACTTAAGGTATACTAAGCTGATCTTCTGTATATTAAGATAATCGAAAATGAATCTTGATGTGAATGGAAGGGGAGAGGGAGTGGGAAAGGGGAGGGTTGTGGGTGGGAGGGACGGTATGGGGGGGAAAGCCATTGTAACCCATGAGTCGTACTTTGGAAATTTATATTCATTAAATAAAAGATAAAAAAAAATATTAATTGTCAATAAGATGCCAATTTTTAAAGATAATTCAAACTCTGAAATGGGGGAAATAAAATTGAAGAGAACAGAAACTGAAACATTTAGAATAATAACAAATCCAAAGTATCTGACAAGTTTTAGCCTGAGTAAGTATCTCAAAAACCCAAGAGGTTGTTTCCCTCATTCAGTGATTTTTATCTTCACAAAAGGAACAAATCTCAAACTTCTACAGATAAGCTGTTCATTTCTGTTTTATTGTTTGTTATTTGGCCTTCATGGGAATGTGTCTGGGACCTGATTTCTGTAAGCTCTCCAAGGGTCTATGAAATAGAATGTCATCAGATTTTCTGGTACTAGACAATAATGTCACTGTTCAGTTTGACATTGTGACTATTTTTGTATTCAAAAATTTTCTTAGATTTCCTTATATGAGAGCCTTTGGCTATACTCACACATGCAGACATGCACACATACACACAAAGTAAGCCACCATAGTTAACAGTGTACGTGCAGGTAATTGCAGCATATTATATCATATGAGCAATGACAGAAAAGAAATGCAGAGAAACTATAAAAAAGAATGGTCTCTGGAAGTCATAGCTGGATTTTTATATAAAACCTCCCAGTAGACATGGAGAAAGGCTCAAAATGAGAAAAACAAAATTTAATCTGATGTTTCCTTTTTTTAATCTTTTGGTTTCTATCCCTAGAGAATTTCTTATTTTGACATGTATAACATTCCTGTAGTGAACAGTAGTTACATCAGGGTAATTCCTTAGTACTATTTTGTTTCCTATATTCCATTTTTAGAATTTCTCAAAATGGCTGTGAATAGAAGGGTCAGTAAGAAGTATTTGGAGACACATGGGTGGAGAATTATCACGCTAATAAAACTTACATATGGCCAACAGACACCATTATAATATGGCTATGCAAAGAAAGGAAAGGCTCTTAATTACAAGAGGAAAATACAAATTCTTTTTTAGTTTGTATTTTATACTGTGGGAAACATTTAAATTAAGATAGGAGGAGATAGTGAAAACATTTTGAATCTTAACCACCTTTCTATAATTTTCAAAGTTGAATATTTTATTCAGCTACAATTCATATATATTTTCTCCTAGAAAGTAATCTGACATAGCACACAGCAAAAGAAAAATCAGCATTGATTAAGTATTAATAAATAACCCATTATGATTTATAAATTAGTAAATTTAACATGTTTCAGACTGAAATACGAACATGAGGACAAAACACAAAATGTTCACTAAACTCTCTTGAATTTCATTGGGTTGATGAACATTTTTCACAGTGAATAGAATAAATCATGTGCAATTTACTTATAGTGCTTATCATCCAATTAAATCAGCTTTTTAGTCAGATAAAACTGACTCTTAAAATTACACAGAGCCAACTAACAAAAGGCATTCTGGGATGGTATTTGACCATGGAAATAGGACAGCACTTGTAGATTTTACTGTGAGCAACACAGTTAAGCTAGCAGTAAAGAAAGCAAAGATTACTGTGTAAAAAAAGAAAACATTATAGAAATACATAAATTTCCTTCACAATTGGAATACAAACAATTTTAAAGAGATACTTGGTAACCTTTGTTACTTGAAGAATGACACAAAAGTGAAGAGCAATAGAGAAAAGGTGTCAGCCCTTACATAACAATGCAGTACATGATTACTACAGGACGATGTTTCATTGTTATTCTGGGTATAAATAATCATTTAAGCATTATTTGCTTATGGGTGTTTTTTTGTTTTTGTTTCTTTATACCAACTTTGGATCATGATGCACTGTACCATGATTGCCGAATGGAAAAAGTAATAAACCCACATCTATTATATTAATAAAAAATGAATCAAATATTTAACATCTTTTGGGAGGTTCAGCTTTAAATAACTATCCAATTAATTTCCTTCTTCATTACCTTCAATTTTAGAATGAACTTACTATTTTGTTTATCTATATTAAAACTTAAACTGGATACCCAATAACTATCACAATGCTTCCCATAACTGTACAGAATTGGTTGTAATTCTAGTTGAAATAGCTGAAAGGAAGTGGGTACTTATAGATGAGAGTTTTTAAAATTATACAGTAAGAGGTATGGCTTTTGGTGTAGTGGTTAAGGTGAGGGTGGGGATACCTGCATCCTATAATGGAGTAACTGGGTTTAGAACTTAGCTCCATTTTCCACTACAACTTTCTGCTAATGCGCTCCCTGGGAGGCTCATTTGATTGGGTCTCTGCCACCTTTATTGGAGACTTGCTCCAGCTCTTGGCTCCTGGTTTTGGCCTGACTCAGCCTCATCTCTTGCAGGCATTTCATGAATGAATCAGTGAATGGGAGACACTCTTCTCTTTCTCGTCCTCTGTGCCCTTTTCTCTCTCTGTTCCTTTTTGTCTTTCTGCCTTTCAAACCACTCAAAATAAATAACTAAAGGGATTCAATAAAATAAAATTATAACTAATAAAGACAAGCCTTACATTTTTATTTAGGTGTTCTACACCTACTCTGGCTTGGCATCACTTCTCCTTTTATTCAAATGGTTACTGAGTGCCTATTATGCAGCATTCACTATGTCACACAAATAATTCAGGATTGTGGAGTTGAATGCATTCATACGCTTTCACAAAGCACCATTTTCTTTATTTTTAAGATTTATTTTATTTATTTGAAGGATAGAGTTACAGAGAGAGCCAGAGGCAGAGAGAGACAGAGAGAGAGACAGATAGACAGAGAAAGAGACAGAGAGACAGAGAGGTCTTGCATTCACTGATTCACTCCCCAAATGGCTGTAACAGCCAGAGCTGGGCTAATCCGAAGCCAGGAGCCAGGAGCCAGGAGTTTCTTTTGGGTCTTCCACGTGGTGCAGGGGTCCAAGGAACTGGACCATCTTCTACTGCTTTCCCAGGCCATAGCAGAGAGCTGGATCAGAAATGGAGCATCTGGGACTTGAACTGACACCCATATGAGATGCTGGCCCTATTTTCTGGCAAGGGTATTCTAATAAAGATTAATTCAAAGATAAAAATCTGCTTGCAAAATAAGCTTCCTGCTAAAGTGCTTAGGAAGCAGCAAATGTTGGCTCAAATACTTGAGTACCTGCTTCTGTGGGACACTCAGACGGAGTTCTTGGCCCCTAGCTTCAGCCTGACCCAGCCTTGCCATGTGGGAAGTGAAACAGAGAAAAAAGGACTTTTTTTTTTTTTTTTTTTTTGACAGGCAGAGTGGACAGTGAGAGAGAGAGACAGAGAGAAAGGTCTTCCTTTTGCCATTGGTTCACCCTCCAATGGCCGCCGCGGCTCGGCTGGCGCACTGCTGTCAGCGCACTGCGCTGATCCGATGGCAGGAGCCAGGTATTTATCCTAGTCTCCCATGGGGTGCAGGGCCCAAGCACTTGGGCCATCCTCCACTGCCCTCCCGGGCCACAGCAGAGAGCTGGCCTGGAAGGGGGGCAACCGGGACAGAATCCGGCGCCCCGACCGGGACTAAAACCCGGTGTGCCAGGGCCGCAAGGCGGAGGATTAGCCTAGTGAGCCGCGGTGCCGGCCTAAAAGGATTTCTCTCTCTCTCTCTCTTTCCCTTTTAAAATAAATAAATGAATTTGAGTTTTCCTTTCATTCTTGAATTATGCTAACCAATTGAGTATCAAATTCAACATGAAGTTAATCACCGTCTAAATGTTTTAATAGATACTATTATAACTAATATAATTATATTATATTGTAGCTATTATATTTATATATTATATAAATTTATATATTTAAATATTATGTATATAATATGTAAATAGTTGTGTATTTGATATATTTATATATTAATATATTTGATGTATATTTATATATTTATATAATATTATAACTATTATAATTAATAGGTATTTCCATCCTTCAATTAATAATCCCTTTCCTTGGAAGTTTAGGCAATTCCTCCAATATAACAAGCTACAAGAAGATGTAGAATTCTGCTCCTATCAGCCTAAAAAATTGCATAGCTTTTTTTCTCACGTAGTCATCCTGAAAACAAAATGACTTTTTTTAGTATGTCTTCTCAGCTCAATACTATGTAAACTCTGGCTACTAAAGGTTATCTCATCTTAATCTTCTGTTTTGTTCATAAATAATCATTATTTTTTTTGGGGGGGGAGACAGAGTTCCCATCTCTGGCTTTTCCCCAAATGCCTGTAAAATGCCACAGCCAGGAGCCAGAAAGTCAATAAGGTTTCCCACATGGGTGGCCAGAGCCCTATTACTGAAGCTATCACCAGTGCCTCCTAGAGTCTGCATTATCCGGAAGCTGCAACAAGGAGTCAGCCAGTGCTGCACACTTCAGATATTGGACCAGGTACTCCAATATGGGACATGGGCTTGTTAAACACTGGGCCAAATTCCCACTCCTTTAACTTTTATGTATTTATTTATTTGTTTTATTTATTTAAGGCAGAGAGAGAGAGAGAGAGAGAGAGAGAATGAATCTTCCTTTAGCTGGCTCACTCCTCAAATGCCTGCAACAGCTGGTTTGGACCAAGACTAAGTCAGAGCCAAGACCTCTCTCTGAGTCTCCCATGCAGGTGGTAGGGACCCAAAGGTGCATACAGTGTGATAATACAAATATTCAATGTGTGAAGAACATATTAGGCTAGTCGGCATTTCTATTAAACTTTTTTTAAAAAAATTGATTAAATATTTAAAAATCACACAAATTTGGGGGTAGTATGACATTTTGATAAATATATACAATGTGTATTGATCAAATCAGAGTAATTATTTCTCTTTTTCATTTTTTTTAAATTTTATTTAGCTCACAGGTAGAGTTATAGAAATGAGAAAGAGAGAGAGAGATAGAAAGGTCTTCCTTCCACTGGTTCACTCCCCAAATGACTGCTATGGCCAGCGCTGCGCAGATCCCAAGCCAGGAGCCAAGTGCTTCTTCCTGGTCTCCCATGTGGGTGCAGGAGCCCAAGCACTTGGGCCATCCTCCACTGCCCTCCCGGGCCACAGCAGAGAGCTGGACTGGAAGAGAAGCAACCGGAATTAGAACTGGCGCCACAGGCAGAGGATTAACCAAGTAAGCCACGGTGTCGGCCCCTCTTTTTCATTTCTTTATCATGAGAGCCTTTGAACACGTCTTATTTGCTCAGAAAATCTATGGTAAGTTATAGTGAACTATTGTCACCACCCTGTGTGGTGGTACTTTAATCTTCTTGACAAAGAGTGGCAGTGTGTGGTTGATGAAAATCCCTATTTTTCACCTTGTTATAAGTTGTCAGGACTCTTACGTATTCTCTTTAGCCATGATTAGGATGTGTGGAAAGATCTGAATATGTGCAGACGTTTCAATAGGAACTTACTCTCATCTAGAAATTTAGAAGATGTTGTAAACACGAAAATCTTACTCTTCAATTAGAATGTGATTTCTTTCATCAAAGAAGTTGGGCCTTATAAATATAACATTTTTGGAAGATGAGGAATCATTTTTCCCGAGTGTATCCCTGACCTAAATCCTCATTCTCTGTACTAGTATACAGAATTCAACCTCTCTATTATAATCAAATTTAACAAGCTGAGTGTCCTATATTTCATAATTCCCTTGATTATACAAACATATACAAACACATATTCTGATTTTGTGTTCGTCAGAAAGTAACTATTCTAGAGATACAACCTGTCACTTATTTGTTTTTTATGCTATCATATGTACATGGAATATTTTATGGAATCGTGTTTTTTATTTTTACAGTAATTTAAGATAATTTTATGTAATTATATGAAAATGGAAAAACATTTTATATTTATACAAAACAAGCTTACTAGTGTTTGAGAGGTAACTTTAGATAAGTAGTGTTTTTAAAGAATATATATAATAGTTTGGATTTCAATTTAAGAGTAATAATACCAAGGTTTGAAACTTCCTAATGTTTTATACAAAAGAATAATTGAGTGAAATATTACAAAATACTTACTCTTGGGGAAATTAATATCATTCTTATTTAATAAAGATTATTTGCCATAGGCATATTGTAAAATTTATACTCATAATATTCACTAATATACTTCTCATTTTTATATGTAAGCATGGTCTATAGTTCCCTACTTTATAAACATTTATGAAGAAACTGAGTTGGGGGCCGATGCCATGGCTTTCACTTGGTTAATCTTCCGCCTGCGGCACCAGCATCCCATTTGGGCGCTGGTTCCAGTCCCAGTTGCTCCTCTTCCGGTCCAGCTCTCTGCTGTGGTCCAGGAAGGCAGTGGAGGATGGCCCAAGTACTTGGGCCCTGCACCCACATGGGAGACCAGGAGGAAGTACCTGGTTCCTGGCTTTGGATCAGCGCAGCACTGGCCGTAGCGACCATTTGGGGAGTGAACCAACAGAAGGAAGACCTTTCTCTATGTCTCTCTCTCTCTCTCACTGTCTATAACTCTACCTGTCAAATAAATTAAAAAAAAAAAGAAACTATTTTGGCTTATATGAGTATTTTTCAGTAACACACTTTAAATTGAAGTATTATTCTTCTTCTTATTCCAGGCTTAAAGATGGATCACTTCATCTGACAATTGGTTTTTGAATTTACATGTACTATCTGGTTAAATTTAACCAAATTTAATATTTAAACTGATAAATGTAAAAAATTTTAATACATTGCTTATCCAGATAGGAAATTTTTGATACCAGTTAATTGGATGCACATTCTTAATGACAAAAGGTAGCATTTAGATAATATTTAGTAAATATTTTGGTAGTTTGAGCACCTTCAATATGCTACAGTTATGTTGTGTTTTCTTTCATACCTCTAAGATCAAATAAGTACATTCAAGTACATTAAGACGCTGACCTCAGAACATCTAATGTTAAGCGCTCATCATAATATCTAGCTTATATTTCATATATCTGTCTAAGTTTTATATGTGAATACACACTTTTAACATGTAAAAGACTGGTTCTAATATAACCCTAAATTTCTTTTGGAGATTTAAATAAAGGACAGAACAACAGAAAAGTCAACAATCAAATTACACATTTACAAAAATAATTTTACCATTTACTCTGTATCTAGAATAAATTGTTTTGTGCAGTGGCACTATCAATAGCTTGGCAGAGGATCAGGAATTGTTTTAACAGCTACATTACCTATGAGCTGATAATATTCTATAACACTAATAGTGATAGCATTAAACAAATAATGATTTGAAATAAATGCCTTAAAGACAATACATATTATGGCAAATAATATTCACTGTCATGTATACCATATATCCATGATCCAAATCAGGTGCTATTTTTAAATATACTGATAATTACTAACAATATTACCTTAAAGACCAATCCCTATTTTCTGGCAAGGGAATTCTAATAATGATTACATTCAAAGATAAAAATCTGCTTGTAAAATAAAGCATTTATTGACTTAGAAAGGCTATGCAAAATTCATCAGCAAAAATATGAATCATTTGTAACATTTAGAATTCTGCCAAACTGCATTGAGAATTCATAGAAAACTATAGAAATTGCATTGACAATATCCCATAAGAAAATGTTGTCCTTGTGTCCCTTATTTGAAATTCACTCACTGATCACAGGGACACTAAAACAAGGACACTCCCCACTCAGTAAATCTGGAGACAGGTCGTACCAACATCTGTTCTCCATATACCTATTTAATGAGGTCATTTGGTACACATACCATGCACTGGGGAGTGCTTAATTTTTAGTAGGACCATTAATCTAGCAAAAAGTTGGTGAATTAAAATTACCTTTGAATTGAAATAGAATACTCCTTTGTCTAATTTATTCAAATTTATTGACATAAGCCCTTATGTAGAAACCATTTTGTAATTAGCTAAGAATAAATATATTAGGCGTAGAACACACTGCTGTCAAAATAACCAAGCACTTTTGTAACCTTGAAAATCCAGGAGCTAGGAGCTTCATCTGGTTCTCCTACATGGATGGCAAGGCCCCAAACACTTGAGCCATCTTCCATTGCTTTTCCAAGGCCATAAGCAGGGAGCTGCACAGGAAGTGGAGCAGCTCAGACACAAACACGCAGCAATATGGAATGCCAGTGTCACAGGTGGAGGCTTTGCACACTACACTATAATGTCGGTGCAACACTCAACAGATTTTAAATATGGATATTGAGCTGTCTAGAGACAAATGTATTCAATGATTTCGGGCTCTGAAAATCCTGCTGGACACTGATTGTAGAAACAATCTTTAATGCTGTCATTTTTAATGAGATATTTACATGAATAGAAACACATTTTAAATATTTACCTATGTAAAAATGAAGAGAATGAAAACTGTTCATGCAATGCTGTATAACTTAAAAGTTAACTACATCTTGAGTGTGGGATTTTTAACATTTGTAGTTTGGGGCTTTGTTCTTTCAGTAAATAATTTTTGTGAAACTCCTATTAACAGCAGCAATAAATTTTGCATTTCTTGCAGCTGGAATTTGGAGTAGGCTTTGTGGCACAGTGTGTTAAGCCATTAGGATCAAGTCCTGCCTCTACTACCAAACCAGCTTTCCTGCTAATGTGCACCCTAGGAGGCAAGTGGTTTAAGTAGTTAGGTCCCTGCCACCTATGTATGAGACTGAATTGGAGTACCTGGATCCCAGCTTTGTTCTGGTCCAGCCCTAGCAAGAGGGGCATTTGGGAAGTGAAGAAGCAGATGAAAGATCTCTTTTATTCTTCCTTCTTCCTTCTTCCTTCTTTCTCCTTCTTCTCCTCCTCCTCCTCTTCTTCTTATTTCTCTCTCTCCCTCCCCCTTTTCTCTATTTCCTCTCTCTCTCTCTGCCTTCCAAATAAAAAAATATATAGTAAATAAATAACATTTAAGAAAAAGCTGATGTTCATCTGACCAAATGAAAAAAAAAAGTATGTTTTATCACTTTTAAAGATAATTGTGCATTAAATGGAATTCAAGGAAAAGAACTGTTGGTCTAGGATTATAATTTTATATTATTCAGAAGTGAGACTTTTGACCCTACAAAAGATTAATGGCAAAGTAATGAAGCTGCCCGTGGACTAAGTTCTTATCAGATGTGACATCTAGGTTTACATATTGGAAAACATATTGTAAACTAGTAGCCCCACAACTGAACAGTTTTACATAAAGCAAAACACCATTTCTGAGACATGAGATTACTTTTTCTCAGTTTTGTGCAATTCTGTGCATGATTTCATTACCAGAAACTGTCCACATGAATATCTAATAAAAGAATGAAAGCAACAGAAACAACTACACTTAGAGAATGATGAGCCCTAGGGAGTTTGGAAATCCTTAGCCTTTGCAGCACTGTCTGGAATGACCTTGTTGGCTGATAACCACTTACAGAGGGAACACAAGATGATTTTCATGGGGAAAAGGAAAAGAAAGGACCAGAGAATAGTACAATTTTTAAAGTGTTCTGTGACTGAGAAACTCTGGAGAATGTATATTTAAGATTATTCCATTAAGGTCCTGGGACACCCACTTTAAGAGCACCTAGAATAGGGGCTGGAATTGTGGCACAGCAGGTAAAGCTGCCACTTGAGAAGATGGCATCACAAATAGCCACTGGTTTGTGTTCTGGTTGCTTCACTTCCAAACCAGGTCCATACAAATGGCCTGGGACATGCAGTGGAAGACGGTCCAAGTGTCTGGGCATCTGCCACCCATGTGGAAGACCCAAATAAATCTCATGGCATCAGGCCGGTGCCGCGGCTCAATAGGCTAAACCTCTGCCTGCGGCACTGGCAGACCGGGTTCTAGTCCCGGTCAGGGCGCCGTATTTTGTCCCGGTTGCCCTTCTTCCAGGCCAGCTCTCTGCTGTGGCCAGGGAGTGCAGTGGAGGATGGCCCAGGTCCTTGGGCCCTGCACCCCATGGGAGACCAGGAGAGGCACCTGGCTCCTGGATTTGGATCAGTGCAATGCGCCGGTCACAGCACGCTGGCCGTGGCGGCCATTGGAGGGTGAACCAACAGCAAAGGAAGACCTTTCTATCTGTCTCTGTCTCTCTCTCTCACTGTCCACTCTGCCTGTCAAAAAAAAAAAAAAAAAAAAAAATCTCATGGCATCAGCCTGGCCCCGTGCTGGCTGTTGTAACCATCTAGGGAGTCAACCAGCAAACTGAAGGTCTCTCTGATTCTCTCTGTCTCTCTCTTTTTCTGTTCCTTTTGATATAACTTTTTCAAAATCAATAAATAAAACTTTTAAAAAAGAAGACCTAGAATAAAGATTAACACTTGTCTCCAAGACATTGGACTGCCTCTCCTTTTACTGAACTTTAATTTTGTAGGGTTATATAGGAGAGATCTTAAAAAAGTTCATGAGACATGCTATAGGAAACAACTACGCATAGGTTTTTCAATATTTGCATCAAACTTAATTTTTTTTAAGTCTTTTTCATGGAAATTTTGCAGGACCCTCACACTTGGATTAAAGTCATAAATGTTAACATACCTTCAATGTCTAATTTAAACTGCTCCCTTTCTGTGAGTTCAATCTCAAAGCTTCCACACTCACTCATTCCATAGGCACCTTAACCTCATTTTATTTCCAATATTAACTGAAATCCCACAACTACTGAGAACCATTTCCTCTAACCCTTTACAAAGAATCTCCAGGAATTCCTCAGTTTGCAACAACATGTCACTTCCCAGATGTCCAAGCCCAAGCATTTGCCTGTCATTGTCTCTCATCATAGCCTTTAATTTTGTTTACTCCCTGGCTGATATCAAAATAAACTCGTGTGTGCAAAATTTGGAAGTTTTCAAAATGCTCATGGGAAATGTGTATTATGAAGAAATATGCATGAATTTCAAAAGTTTTTTTTAACAAAATGCCTTATTTTTCCATTCCACTTTTCACACATTTTTGAAGTACATGTAGATCCTACTCCTACAGTCAGATAAGAAATGCCATTGATGTTAAGAGGCCCTTTTGATGTTTTAATCCCCAGAATGTAACAATGTGCTTAGCAAATAGTAAGTTCTAAATGAACCTCCTGAAAAACTTCATGTATATATAAACTGAGTGATACTAGCAATCAACACTATAAAAATATGGATAATTATGTACTAACCACTTCTTTTAATACATAAGTTTTGATTTTGCTTTTTGTTGTACTCTCTGCTTTCAAAAATATCACACACATACCAAATACTTCATTTCTAGGGAATTTAGATTTTTTCTTCTAACACCTATATTTATATGTGCATTTTTAAACTTATCAATTATGCATTTCATATGGCATTAAGATTGTAAAGCTAAGTAGTACTCTGACTTGAGTGGCAACTGTGATTTAGGACTGATTTTAAAAGATTTTAAATCTCCTTACTTGTTCTACAAAGCTGGTTTTGCCAGTGGTAGATAAAATAAAATAGTAAGGTAAGGTAATGTTTAAGTAAGGGTTATTTAATTACAGGGATTTTTGTTTTGTGTTAATATCCATGGTCTCTTTTACAGCATTTTCTCACTGTAAATTTCATTAGAATAAAGGATAAGACTTACACTCAATGGAAGTAAATGCTTCCTATTTTAAGAAATCAAATATTTTATTTATTTCATATGTGTATTATCCAATTTTTTCTCATTGTTAACAAGGCACAAACTTTTTAATTGCTGATAAACATGAAAATATTATTTCCTAAAATTATCACATCATAAAGTAATTTTCAGTTATGCATGTCTATATCTTTTCTAAAAAATCATAATTGATTCTTTTATCAGCATAAAATTAAAAACAAATAATACATTTTTGGTTATGAAAACACTCTCTTTTTAGTTGGTGTCTTGGATTGCTGGCATTGCAATTACAAATACTCAGACCACGTGCCTTAAACATAAGCAATTGGTTCAAATTTCTGGAGACTAGAAGCATGAAAAAAACATCAGTTGGGTTGCTTCCTTCCCTGGATGTTCAAGGGGAATGGGTCCCTTGACATTCTCCTACTTTCTGATGGTTTGCTGGTAATTTTTGGTGTACCTTACTTTCTACTGAATCAGCCTCCGCAATCATCTTCACTTGCTTGTTTTTTTGTGTGTTTCTCCAAATTTCCCCATTTTATAATGACTCCATTCGTATTGGTTTAGGATCCCCTGTAGTGACATAATTTTAACCTGATTATATCTGTAAAGACCCTGTCTTCAAATCAGGTGATATTCTGAGGTGCTGGGTGATAAAACCTCAACATAAGAATGCTGAGAAAACAACCTATGACTGTTATTTAGGGGGTGGCAACACATTTAGTTCCTTTTATGACACCACATAACTTTAAAACTCATCAATGAGAATATAGAAAACAAAAAACTTTCTGAGTAAATTAACTTACAATACATTGAAACGATATGGCAAATCAAGATTACACAAGGTAAGCCAAATAGTTGTCAAAGAGCTTTAGAAATGCTTTCTTAATTGATGGATCTATGTCACACTCACCCATTAAAACTTGAGTAGTGAAATATGTTAAACACAGTTACATAAATTTAAATACTATGGAAGCTCCAAAAGAGTACTTGCTATGTAATCAGAACAAAATAGTTCTGGAACTTAATTCGAGTTTTTACTGTACTAACAACCTCAGCGAAGCAAACTTCTCTTGTTGAGTCTCAGTTTCCTTTTAAGTAAAACAAGAACAAAAAGTAGTATCTCTGCTCCTACTTTTCACAGTACTATGATTATTTATCGTTTTTCTATCTCCCTCCAACTACCTCTCTAGTTAGTGAGTCCTAAAGGGGGGAGTTCACTATTTCCTTGCCTGTCTAACACAATACACTGAGTAGATATTGGGTGCACATCTAATGTCTTGCAACACTTGTTTCTAACATTTTGATATCTACAACTGTATGTTCATGATAAAATTTTACAAAGCTCAGTAGAAGTTAAAAGGGACAAAAATTTTAACATATATCAACAGAATTTTTTTCTTTCAGATTTGTTTTAAATAGAAAAATCTATGGGATTTAATCTATGAAAAACAGATACATGTACACAGGTATCCTCAAACACATAAAACTATGCATTTATAAATTATTTTGTGCTAGAATTGGATTTAATATGGTTTGATGATTCAAAACTTTTCAAAGTTGGAGTGATCATTTTACTGTATATCAGTAAAATGATATATTAAAAAGTATCAAAATGTTGCTATTTTAAATTAGAAATTATGTATAATTAATACACTTAAATTTAATCTTGGAGTAAATTTAATTACTTACAAATATGTTCAACTATGTTCAAACAAAACTCTCCCCTGATTATTTCGAGTAGTTCAGATATACAATGACATATTTAACAAAATTAGGTATAATGATTCCAAATCCATAAAGTTGGGCACTTCCATATCGAGGATATGTATGTCAAAAAATATTTGTTTTAAAATTATAACCTAGTACCTTCTAGAGCAGAATTTCTTTATCTCAGTACTATTAATACTTTCTACATAATTCCTTGTGGACATCTTATGCATGTAGGATATTTAGCACCTTCCTTGGTGTCAGTCCACTGGAGACTAGTGCACTCCCAATATCCATGTGCAGTGTGACAGCCAAAAATATAACCAGACATTGCCTAACATCTCCTGGGACAAAACTTCCCCACTGAGAGCCATTATTTTAGATAAAAACAATGTCTGTTAATCTAATGTCAAAAAGGATACTGTGCAAAACCATTTTTAACTTGTCAATAAAATGTGGCTTGTAAGAAATGTTATGTAAAAGATAAAGTCTACATTAATACACACAGTAAGCTATTATATTCTAAGTATAAAACAGTTCTTATGTTAAAATGTTCCCTAAATAGTATGGTCATTTAGATCATTGTTCCTATTTATAAAACAGTTTTGGCATACAGCTCAGCAGCCACAAAGCCTAGAGTAAAATATTAATTTCATTTAAATTACGCTAGCCAAAGTTGCATCATCTGAACTTCTGAAACATTCTATTTCTGCTTCAGTATTTTCTTTTAACATCCTCTCTCATTAATGTCCCTAAATATCTGGCATATTTAGCTTCAAATTTTGGCTTGAAATAGTGTCTTCTTGGGAAAGTGATACAGAATAAGATGATTTCTCTGGCTTGGATCCGGCTCTCTTCCTGTCTTTGTATTTCTCTTAAATTTCAAATACTGAACCTTGAATCAAAAATATTCCAAAATGCTAATTTGAAATATATCACATGCAAAAAATTTGATATATATATAATATACATGATAAAATAGAGCCATTTCAAGTTTAATATGAGTCAAATGCAATAGATGAAAGAGCTTACAGCTATTATTTAAAGCTTCCCCAGCATATTAAATCTGAAGTTGATTGGGTATCCATGAGTGCAATGCAAAGTTACACGAAACACACAAATATAGCAAGTGTATTCCAGGATTTCTGAACTTTCAACACCTTAAAGTGGGAAAGAAAAAACTGCTGTAAATATTATTTTTTCGTTTCCTCTGGTTTAAGTGCAGCAGGTAGATTTTTCTTAAAAGGAAATACTTGGAGACCACTTTTGTACATACTTTTTGTCAAGCATATATAATCAGCCCACCTGGATTTCCCGGACAGGATTAATCACTGGAACAGATGGCCACTGATGAAACATAAAGCATTCTGTTCAATTACAGTAGCACCCACTTATCTGAGGGAACACATTCCAAGACCCTCAGTGGATGCCTGAATTTTTGAATAGTATCTAGCTAGCTAGCTAGCTAGCTAGCTTCCTATGCTATATCCCCATCATAAAATTTAATTCATAGACTAGGTAAAGAATTAATAATAAAATTTTAAAAATTTGATTCATTGCTAGAAATGTTATATGAAAGTTGCCTCTCTTTTTCTCTCAAAATTTTTTATTGTACTATACATAGGAATTAGTAACCTCAGTATAATATTTTTTCTTTCCTTATCAAGTCGAAAAGGTTCACCTTTTCTCTTCAACAAAGCACTTCAAGCTTCTCTTGGGCATGTCCCAATTGTGAGCCTCTCTTGTGCTTTTGGGTCAAATAAGGGTTACTCTACAGAAGCACTGTGATAATCAATCTGATAACCAAAACAACCAGGTGCCTAATGAGCAGGTCACAAATATAGCTATGCTAGTTCAAAGGAAATTTACAGCCTTGGTTTGATGTAATATAACAGCCTGAGATGTCATCGTCTTACTCTGAATGGTGCACAATTTAAAATTTACAAATTGTTCATTTTGTGAATTTTCCATTTACTATTTTCAAATCATGGTTGACTCCTGGTCTCCAAAACTGCAGAAAGCAAAGCAATGAATAAATTTGGACTATTGAACAGGGAAATCATAGGGTTAGGAGAAGAAATTATTTGCAGATATTATATCATGTTCTTCTAGGAGGGTATTTTAAAAAGTTCATGGAAAATAGAATTGAAAATGAGTTTCTTTTGATTCAACAAATTTTGAAACTGATGCATAGGTTTTTGTTTTCATTATATGCATTTTCTATGAACTTTTGTGGGCCATTTGTATTCTCAGTGGCTGTGGCAGGAGTTAGAATCCCTGTGAGGGGTTGCTAAGGTTATCATCTGAGGGGCATCACATAGAAGAAAATCAGTTTGAGCACCTGGCTGCTGAAGGACTCCTAGGGAAAGACTGTGGTACGAAGCTTTTAGGAGCAGAGGTAATTGATACCAGGTTTTAGGGAGTCAATGTTGTAACTGCATGATGTTATCTCCAGCCCAAAAGTCTGTTTTAAAACTGCAATTTCAAAATTGCTTTGGTTAAATGTAAAAATGACAATTCCACAGAGAAGGTCCCAAGAAGGCCCATTGTGATCCAGGGCCAGATGTGAGCAGCAGTCAGATAAAGAATGAGAAATAACAATCAGGAAGGATATGGAGGATGTGCAAGCACTTTATCCAGGCAAGGGTCACTTATGCTGGTAAAATATATGTGCTCTGATTTTGTACAATAAAAGTATAGATCTGAAGTGTGAACTTTTGAGAATTTTAACCTTACACACAAAGTACCTTCAAAATGGCATTATGTGTTAACATATTTCAAATTTAAAATGATCTCAAGCTATGAGAACAGAATGTATAACTGGCTTACTCATACACAGATAATTTCAACTATTTAATGTAAATTTTAACAGTTTCCTTGCGCTTATTGCACTGTGCTTCCTCCATCTTTGTAACCTCTTCCTCTATGTAACAGCTGCTGTGAATTTTCCATATTACCTGTATCAATGTTCAAAAGTTAAGTTTAAAATTATAATACAGGAAAAATTCTAATTCATTTTAGTATTGAGGTTTTGTTGCAGACATTTTAGGTCTAAAGTAAAAAAGAACAAGTTTGGTTTCTTTACAGTTACATGATTCAAGTTCTAATTATGAGTGTGTACCTTTCTCAACTATCCAGTTTGCTCAAACTTTTCATAATGATACCCTTCCTGATTTATGTTGATTCTCAATTTTAAATCAAAACTGCACCATGACTTCTATGAGCAACACAATTCTAACACTCAATTCTGTGGTTGAAGAGCTTTGACTTGTCATGTCTTTCAGATCAGTTTAGGACTTCCAGAAGCCATGCCACACTTCCATTGTTTCTTTAGTAGGATGAACAATAGGTCTTTTGTGACAACAACAACAACAAAATCTCTAAATCTCTTGTCACTTTCTCTCTGTTGGCAATTATCTATTTAATGAGTCTCTGAAGGAATTTTCTCAACTTGAAAATCAGCAAGATAAAGGGGGAACCTATCCCTATAACTATAAAGTAATATCATATTGTTGGGAGGGTTAAAAAAAGGGAAATCAATTAAAGTCTATGTTCCCATTAACTCCAATTGGAATTCCACAATATTTCTGTCACTTTCCCTTAAAATTATATTCAACACATGTTGTTAAGCAAAATGCATGGCAGTGGAAATTTTCATGAATAAACACAATACCTTGACTCTGTCTAGATCTTAAAATACATCACTCCATTTCTGATATATAAATACTACACACAGGCTTCCATCCTCTAATTATTATGCTACTATATGTAAGGACAGTAGTTAAGTCAGTGCAAATAAAACATTTAAGGCAGAATTTCTTTCCCTAGAGAAAAAACAGTTTATTGGCCATAAAGATATTGCTAAAATGAGGTAATTTAAAAACAGGTGTACTATTTTATCTTTTATTATACTAATGGATTTCTAGTCCCATAGAAAAGTGTATTACACAGTTAGGGGCTCTGTAAGTGTAATAATAATGGTGTTAAGAGCTACTAATTACTGAGCATGGGTTGTGCCAGTACTGTATTCATATGGATTTTCTCTTTCAATTCTCACTTCAAATCTATGGGTCACTGGGGCCAGCGCTGTGGTGTAGCAAGTAAAGCCACAGCCTGTGGTGTTGGCATTCCCTACGGGCACTGGTTCGAGTCCCAGCTGTTCCACTTCCTATTCAGCTCTCTCCTACGGCCTGGGAAAATAGTAGAAGATGGCCCAAGTCCTTGGGTATCTGCACCTGCGTGGGAAACCCAGAAGCAGCTAATGGATCCTGGCTTCGGATGGGGGCAGCTCTGGCCGTTGAAGCCAGTTGGGGAGTGTGCCAGCGGATGGATGGAAGACCTCTCTCTCCTCTCTGCCTCTCATTCTCTTTCTGTGTAAACTCTGACTTTCAGATAAATAAAGAAATCTTAAAAAAAAAAAAATCAATGAGTTAGACTCCACTATTATCATGATTTTACAAATGAGGAAGTAAAGGTAAGGGAGTGCAAATAACAGCCACTAAGTGATGAGACACTAAATCTAAGCTCAAATCCCAGGAGGTTTCCCTAATTGCCAATCTTGACCATGAGGCCACAAGTTTTCTCCACTTAGTGTTACATGTGCCTTTTGCCCTCACATATTTGTCCTCCTTAGAGTTCATTATACTCCAGTGGTCAACAGGACTACTCTCAGAGCTGTTCATCTTCCCCATCATTATCATTTCTTAAAAAGTGTCATTTCTATGAGTTATTTATTTGAAAAGCAGAGTTACAGGGGAGGGGGGAAGAGACAGTGTGAAATCTTCCATCTGCTGGATCACTCCACAAATGACTCTAAGCAATGGTTATAGATTTTCATAGGAAGCTGGGAGCCAAGAGCTTCTTCTGAGTCTCCCATGTGACTGCAGGGGCCCAAGCACTTGGCCCATCTTCCTCTGCTTTCCCAGGTGCATTAGCACAGAGCTGGATTGGAAATTGAGCAGCAGGGACTTGAAGCAGTGCCATATGGGATTCCAGCTCTAGTAGCAGCTGCTTTACCCTCTGTGCAATAGCACCAGCCTCTCTAAAAGGTATTTTAGTAATACATTCAAACAATCATTATTTTAGTAAAGGAAATGGTCACTGTAGTTTCCTGTTTATGACCTACTGGATAATATCCTGCTGGATCAGGAGAAATAACAAAAGTAATTTTCAACCACGCATGTAAGGTAGCCAGAGGGCACAATCATGCATACACACAAAAAACTTATTTGAACATTTTTGTAGGAAGATATCTGTCAACAGTAAATGCAAAAGTGTTTTCCTGATAATTTAGCTGATATCAGTGGCTTGTTTTAGTATCGTTTTTCATTTTATCTATCAATACCAAATATATCAACACAAAACAGATAACCAAAGTTTAATGCCTCAATATTAAGTGATTAGAAACAGAAACACCATATATGTATTACTTTTCTGCATAGATGTCAGTAAATTTCTTTTTCCCTTAGGGCTTTTGTGATGGACATTTTTCCTGTAGCCCTCAAGATAAAAGAAAATGAGCCAATTTAGAGACTTCAGCCATAACCTCTTTATTTCTACATTTAAAAAAGTAATTCAGAGAACTGTTTACCTATAAAGATTTATACAGCCAAAACCATATAATGCATTATTGCCTCAGGACTAGGAAAAAAGAATTTTAAAAAGTTAAAAGCTGGTTGTAAGGCAGTACACTGTTCTGATTTTGTCGGATTTTTCCACAGTCACATGTCACATTCCTCTTCAAGAAAAATATTCAGTCTTTTTTTTTTTTTTTTTTTTTTTTTTTTTTTTTTTTTTTTTTTTTTGACAGGCAGAGTTAGACAGTGAGAGAGTGAGAGAGACAGAGAGAAAGGTCTTCCTTCCGTTGGTTCACTCCCCAAATGGCCGCTACGGCCGGCGCACCTCGCTGATCCAGTCAGGAGCCAGGTACTTCCTCTTGGTCTCCCATGAGGGTGCAGGGCCCCAGCACTTGGGCCATCCTCCACTGCACTCCCGGGCCACAGCAGAGAGCTGGCCTGGAAGAGGAGCAACCGGGACAGAATCCAGCACCCCAACCAGGACTAGAACCCGAGTTACCAGTGCTGCAGGCGGAGGATTAGCCTAGTGAGCCACAGCGCCGGCCGAAAAATATTGTCTTAATTTAACATGCATACTTGAGTTAATTTTGACAAAACTGCATTGGAAAAATCAAATGTTCAAGTCATTTTCTCTTCTAATAATTTAAAGTGGATCTTGATATTAAATCTCTTGGAACCAATTTTTAGTTTTATCAATGACCACTATAGAGACTTGTTAACTGTAGAATTACCTGAAGATACTTTCTCTCATATTTTGAAACTTAGTTTTGATATTTATTTTTACTTATGTATATACTTTCTGGTGGTTCATCTTTACAGATTCTACCCAATATGATGCAGAGTTTTAAAAATAGAGCTTAAAATTAAACTCAATTGAATAATTAAAACTGTACTCACAGGCATGTTCCAAATGGTTAAAAACCTTTATTTTAGGAAAAACGCAAGCAGTAAATGAAGTAGAAAAACAGTAACAAATTAAACCAAGAAAGATTAGGAGAGAATTAAGAAAGATAAGATGAAGAGCATAACAGAAAAACAAAACACACAATGATAGAAAGAGGATGAATAAAAAAAGTTATTCTTTAAAATGAAAATAATTATGACAAGAAATAATGATTAAAATGTATAGTGCACTGGGAATCATACAGATGAATATAAACATAAATACGGGAAATTAATGATTTTATAGTATCTTGTATAGACAAGAAGCACAGAAATTTAAATTTAGGGAAGATAATTGGTTTTTAATAATAATATAGTCTACAAAATTGACCTCTAGAGTTCTGAACACCTAAATAGGGAAAACCCTATTTAAAAAGAATTGGGATAATTTCAACTGTTTAAAATGATAAGTGATTCACATGCCTCACAGTGAATTGAATCAGAATTTGTAATAAATGATCATTCTTCTGTAATTTAAAAAAGTACAGAATAAAATGCCATATTCACTTATGAAGGTAGATGTGAGTGGGAATTGGCCCAGCAGTTAATGTGATTGTTATGATCCCATAATTTGGAGTGACTGGGTTTCACACCAGGCACTGCTTCTGACACCAGCTTCTTGCTAATGCAGGCCCTGGGAAACAGCAGAAATAGCTCAAGTGACTGAGTCCCTGCTTCTCATTTGGGAGACCTGGATTGAGTTCCAGGCTACTGGATTCTGGCAGCTGAAGGCATTTGCGGAGTGAACCAGCAGATGGGAGGTTTTTCTTTGTCCCTCTCTCTCTCTCAAAAAAAAAAAAAAAAAAAAAAGAAAAAAAAAAAGAAAAGAAAAATGAATATATGACTTTGACAATATAAAGTATTACAGAAAACATAATAAGAAAAGGTTATTAGCCACTTTCTGATAACCCCAGGCAATTTTAGATTGTAAATTCATTTGCCCTGGGGCCGGTGCAGTGGCTCAGTGGGTTAACACTCTGGCGTGAAGTGCCAGCATCCCATATGGGCGCTGGTTTTAGTTCTGGCTGCTCCTCTTTCAATCCAGCTCCCTGCTATGGTTGGGAAAGCAGCAGAAGATGGCCCAAGTCCCTGGGCCTCTGCACCCACATGGGAGACCTGGAAGAAGCTCTTGGCTCCTGGCTTCAGCTCGGAGCAGCTCCAGCCAGCCATTGCGACCATCTGGGAAGTGAACCATCGGATAGAGGGAAGACCCCTCTCTTTCTGTCTCTCTATCTCTCCTCTCCCTGTGTAACTCTGACTTTCAAATAAATAAATAAATCTTCCAAAAAAATTCATTTGCCCTTTCAATATTTAAATGCACAGTTACTATATAAATATATAATCAGAGCAAATTGTAAATGCTAATCAAAGTCTATTATCATTTTTAAAAATTCTATAGAGGATAATAAGTAATTCTCAATATTTTCATAATAGACCAATTATAAGTACATTATGTTTTGCTTTGTTTATGCAACTATTTAATAAAAGTGTAATCAATTAAAGACACTAGACACACATACATTACAGAGTATATAAATTGTGACATATGGTAAGGATATTGATGAAGAAAGCAAAATACAAAAACAAAATAGAAATACAAACAAAATAAACTCTTAGAATTGACTACCTCAGGCTTATGGACCCTTTTTTAATTGCAAACTGCTTAAAGAGGCCCAAGTTTTGTACTTAGTTGTCTAATATATACTTACAGTTTTACTTTAAAAGAAAATAATAAACAGGATACAATGCAATTATAATATAAAGAGGATACAATGTAATTATTTCTAATTACAGCAGCAACCTCAAATGGGACCTAAATGGGTCTTTAGGTTTCTAATTTCACTAAACTTGTCTGGTTGCAAAATTATGATGTCCGTATGTCAAAGAACTGAGATTCTTCTGAGGAAAGAATTCATTCCAAGGAGATGGAGCCTATAAATCTGAGTTATGGGGCCAGCGCTGTCGTGCACTAAGTTAATCCTCCACCTGCAATGCCGGCATCCAATATGGGTGCCAGGTTCTAGTCCAGGTTGCTCCTCTTCCAGTCGAGCTCTCTGCTGTGACCCGGGAAGGCAGTGGAGGATGGCCCGGGTGCTTGGACCCCTTAACCTGCATGGGAGACCAGGAGGAGGCACCTAGCTCCTGGCTTTGGATTGGCATAGCTCTGGCTGTCGCAGCCATTTGGGGGCTGAATCAATGGAAAGAAGACCTTTCTCTCTGTCTCTCTCACTGTCTGTAACTCTACCTGTCAAATAAATAAAAAATATTAAAAAAAAAAGGAATGGTTTTGAATGTTCACTATTGTGGAAAGCTCTTTAGATTCTTGTGTCATCTAGGCCTGTAGAATTTTTCATGTATGCTAGAGAGATGGAGGGTAAAGTTAGGAAATATAATATAGTCTAAAATCTCTGGAAAACATTGAAGAGATGAGCATCATGAATTCTAGGCCCAATTAAAGAGTACCCTAAGATCATGCTGTAAGATTCTATCTTTCCTTTGGAAAACTCAGAGCAAGAAAACCCAGAGCAATATTAACCATAGACAAGTCTTTGAAGTCAATTTCCTGATCCACAGTTTCTATTGCATTGGAAAGCAGTAATTGCCATGCAGTAATGGACACGAGGACCTTATTAAAATGTTGTGAGAACATAACAAGTGTACATGAGAAAAGGAGTGCACTACAGAAATTCTGAAATAGCAAATGTGACCAATCCTGGGCTCGTTGTGAAACCAGTGACAGACCCTGTGGTAAATCCAGAGATGAATCCGACACAGTCGATCCTGTTGAGATCTTTTACTCGGATAGGCCAAACAAAAATGCTGCATTCCCAAAGCTGCAGTAACAAGCTAAGTGAGCATGGTATAAAACGGGAATGAAAAGAAACAAAAGGAGCCAAAAAGAACGAGCAAAACGAATCAATCAATCTTGTTTATGTTGACCAAAACGGTAGAGTCAAAGACAGTAGAATTCCATTAACACTCATAAATCCCTCCAAAAAGAGTCATATGAGTGACAGATATTCTCTCAACTGACTCCTCCAAAAACCAAACTTTCTCCAATGTATCCTTAAGGAAGTTCATTCCTTTCATTTTTCCATCTCTGGTAAAATTGGGAAAGTGCATAAAAATCAGGAGCATCACAAATTGAAATTGGGAAAGTGCATAAAAATCAGGAGTATGACAAATTAAAATAGATTCTGAGGAATCATTTTGTTGCTTAATTTTATAGTACACAATGTACATTGGACCAAGTATCCGCTTAGTCAACTGGAATAGTCATTTGACCAGTCAGGTGATCTTAGGCATGTATCACTACATATCTAATAATCTGGGGAAAGAATTGGGTCATCTTCAAATGTTCCTGCCCCAATTATCATATTTACCCTGCAGACTATTTATATTAAGCCCATCATTTATTATCAGCAATATATTAGAAATATTATTAGAAACCTAAGGCCCATTGCATATTATCAGCAATATATTAGAAATATTATTATAAATCTAGTAACTGGGAGAGAAAGTAGTCACTGCTGTAGTCAATAGCCAATTCTAATTTTCACGCTATTTTTTCTAGTCAATTCAAAAGGGTCTAGTCATCATTTATAATCCATTTAAAATAATCAAACAAGTCTTCAGAAATATAACCTCGTGGTATTTTATGGACATAAAATTACATTAGAATTTGATCATTATAAGGCATTTTACATTTATAGTTTAGTAGTACCAGTATATAAATTAAATATTAAATAAAATAAATAAAATATCAGCCTATTGTATAATTTCCACCATAACCACAGATTATTCCATAGATGATAACATAGATTCTGGAATATATAATATTAACTAACTCTACTAATCTCAAAATATATTCTGTATTTGATGAGGAATGCAGATATTTAAAACTAAAGCAACTTGATTTCATCAGCAGTCAGAAAGTAAAATTTACAGGAAAGCTTTGATTTTTTTACTTTGGTGAAACAGTAGGGAGGTAAAGTAAAATTAAAATTGATCTTTAGAGGTGAGATAAACAGCCATTCCATAACTGAGTTCCTGGTTCGAATCCTCGCTACTCTACTTCTGACTTGGCTTCAGAAAATGCACATAGTAAACGCTATAGATGATGCCCAAATACTTAGGTTCCTGCCACCCACTCGGGAGACAGGATGAAGTTCCAGGCTCCTAGCTTCTGCCTGTCCCACTCCTACCTGTTGGTAAGCATTTGGGGAGTGAACCAGATGAAAGATCCCTCTCTGTGTACCACTCCCTTTCTCTATACCACTCTGCCTTTCAAATACATACATAAAGAGAGAAATCGGTAAGGGAAGTTCCTGATGGTCAAGAAGTTGTCGTGCATAAGGGCCCATAATATGGACATTTTGAATAGACGAATCAGTCATGGACTTTAGCAAGGCAAAGACAATGATTGCTTCTTTGAAAAGTATCACTTGGGAGACCAAAATTTACAGTTTTGCACTTGAAAACCAGTTTTAAATTATAGATAAAAAAAAGCATTTAAGAAATAGTAGCTTCAATTGGAAATAGCATCTGAATATTGAGATTTTCTCTTTTGCTATGATACAAATTCATTTAATATTTTTTCAAATGTTTTACTGTCAAAACATTTAATAATACACACACATATAAATTTTTTTCTAATGCTTATTTTTCTTTTATGAAAGACAGTGTATAAGAAATCTCAAGTCAGTCGAATTTTACCAAAGATGGAAAACAATACATGGATAGCTGAAAAACAAAACAAAATGAAAAATCCACAATTTGCCCTACACCTCTTAAATAAGCAGTAGTCATTAGCAAAGCAATAAAATATGAAAGCTAAGAAAACATTACATAATGTATTCAATATTGAGTTGATTGTATTTGTTTCAGTAACCTGAACTACTAGTGTTCTTTGTTGTGTTAGTTTATCTCTAAAATTGTATCAATGTTTTTCTAAGATTTTTTTGCAAGTTTCTAAACTATATTCACTATTCGTAAAACATCTTCCGATTAAGTCTTATCAAGTTGAGAACTTTTTAGTTTTTTTTTTAATCAAGACATCCATACCTTCAATCACCATGAAATAAACAAGGAAAAAAAAACCTGTCTATTCATTTCTGTTGCTCATTAAACATCTGCTCATTAGCCACCTCCTGGTTAATGAATACTTAGAATATAAATGACAACCTATTAGCAAAACTAGTTTTATTTTTCTATGTTTCAAATAACTGTTATTTTTAAAAAACTATGTCTAGTCAATATCCCTTTAATTTTATCAAATAAATTATTGAAGAAATACAAGTATTATCTTAAATACCCAGGTAAAAATAGATATTTCCTTAGAGCATTTTCAACTGTAATCCTTTTCATTTAAAGCAAACATAAATTATTTCATTATTAATTAAATAGCTTCTCTAACTTGTACAAATGAAATAATATCACAAATCCCTTCCTGGGAAAGGATCTAAGCTATTTCATGATACAGGTGTAAATATTTAGGCAGATTCTCCTACTCAAATGGTGTTGAGGAAGCTGTAATACATCCTAGTGGAAAACACTAATTTCATTTCATTATAAGTTAATTTAACGTAATAAAACAGATGCACAAATTAGGCAGAAGAAAAATCACTGAAATACATCATTTAGAGAAAATGTTTTATTCTAACACAATAATTATTAAATTTTCTTAATTTGCTACTATTGTTTGTTTTTTTTTAGTCCATTTTCTTGCATTCTGCTTTGTTAAGCAGTAGAAGCTAGAGCTGAGTTTTTTCTCCTTTTTAAGGCATCACATGAAAAAAGGAATAAAATTTGTGTGAGCACTGGTATGAAAGTAGACATGTGAATGAGAAATGAACTACAATAACTTATTGATGCTGACAAGAACACCTCAACCAACAGTTGAGTTGTAGTAAAAATGGTTAGAAAGAAAATCTGTACTAAAAGTATGTGGCAATCACTGTTATTTGGAAAACCAAATAATTTATTTAAAAGCTTTAAAAATGTGTAACAGGGGTCAACACTTGGGCGAACTGGGTAAATTTGGCATGTCTGGGCACCGGTTAGAGTCCCACCTGCTCCACTTCCAATTCAGCTTCCTGGGAGGGCAGTGGAAGATGGCCCAGGAGCTTGGGTCACTGCACACATGTGGGAGACACGATGAAGTTCCTGGTTCCTGACTTTGGATCGGCCAATTGCAGCCATCTGGGGAATGAACCTGTGGATGGAATATCTCTTTCTCTTTGTAACTTTGCCTTTCAAATAAATTAATCTTTTTAAAATGTAACACATTTACACGAGGGAACTTCAAATTGTTTCTGGAAACATGAAATTAAAAGGTAAGTTTATTCTGCATTCAAAAAATTGAAACCAATGTATGGCTTTTTCACAATATGTATTTCCATGAAATTCTAGAAGATCCCTCATGTGTGTGTGGGTGTGTGGGTGTGTGTATTTGCACTATGAGGATATGGAAAATATTGAGATTTAACTGCTTAGACTTATAAACAGATAATCCAATGGCCAATCATCTGGTTCACAATCTATGAAATTTTGAATGCCTATTCAAATATCAGAACTTCTTTTCAAATTAAGTATGCCAACCAAGATATCAATCCATTGCCATTTGCTTGACATTGAGACTTTCAATATAGAAAGATAATAACAATAGCTTCCTTACTGACAAGGAATTCATGGTATAAAAAAGAAGCATGAACTTGAAAACAAGATATTGCTATATAGAAAGCAGTAGGTGGGGCCACTGCTGTGGCGTAGTGGGTAAAGCCACCGCCTGCAGTGCTGGCATCCCATTTGGGTGCCAGATAGAGTCCTAGCTGCTCCATTTCCAATCCAGCTCTCTGCTATGGCCTGGAAAAGCAGTAGAGGATGGCCCAAGTTCTTGGGCCCCTGCAACTGTGTGGGAGACCCTTAGAAGGCTCCTGGCTTCAGATCGGCACAGCTCCGGCCACTGCAGACATCTGGGGAGAGAACCAGCAGATGGAAGTCCTCTCTATCTCTCTCTCTGCCTCTCCTTCTCTCTGTGTGTAACTCTGACTTTCAAGTAAATAAGTAAATCTTACAAAAAAGAAAAGGAATAGGTAACATCTTTGGAGAGCTAAGTGTTTCTTAGTGTGTTACATCATAACATTTACTGTCTATGCCTTCTGTAGAGTTAAGTACTATTATGGTCACGCTCTTTTTCCAGAAAAAGAAAGCTAAACCCAGCAAAGGTAAGGAATTGTTCAAAACTAGACAACCAAGAAGAGGTGTTATCAAAAATTCAGTCAAGATACTGTGGCTTTATCAGCTGTAAAGACTATATATCTGATATAAATTTGCAAGGTATTTGATATATCAGATATGTCAAAATTATCTTGAAAGACAGCAATACTTCTTTACATAGATATGAAATAAGAGAACGTGGTTGTCATGATATTATAGATTTTATCATTTAAATGTAAAGAAGTCAAGGATGTAGATTATTATTTTTCCCTTTAAAGTAGAACTATTTCAGTACTCAATGAAAGCACATTTCATAAAAGAAACACTAATTCATGCATTCATGCATAGCCTTTAATTTTTTTCTACCCAGCAAGAGACAGGTCTTGCATATAAACACTTTATATCCATTATTCCATATGGTCATTATCATTATATTGATTGCAGAGAAAAGGAAATACTCTGATCCTATAATATTCCCAATATTTTTCCTTTGTCTATATTTTACAGACATACTATTTGTAACAGGATATTGACATGATATCCACAGTGGAGAGGACTGGGCTGGGACTTATTCCACTGAAATTCATTTGAAATCTATATGTCTAAAATTTAATACTAGGATATCAAATATTACAGCAAAGTAAGAGGAAGCTTTTATTACAAACCCTACTCTTATTTTGAATTTCATGATCTTGTACAGGGGTCGTTTTGGCATTGTGGTCAAGACATTCACATCCCATGTTTCATACCTACCTCTGGCTCCTCATTCCAGCTTCTTGCTAACATGTACTCAGGGAACAGCAGTGATGTCCCGAGGGATTGGGTTCTTGCCAATCTTGTGGCAGATCTAAGCTGAATTCCTGTCTCTTGGCTTCGGCCAAGCCAAATCCCAATCAATGCAGGCATTTGAGAAATAAAGCATTGGTTGGGAGTGTTCACCACCTCTCTGTGTCTTTTTATATTTCTCTGCCTCTCAACTAAAATAAATTTCAATTTTTTCTTATAGCTTTGAAAAGGAAGAGTAACTGTTTTTAGCACAAATCTCAAACAAGATCATATTTTTGGAAACAATTGTAGCTATGAAATATAACTTTAGGACACATTAGTTAAAGTTTCTATTTTGTTAGGGAAAATGCTTTGATACATTTCTCAGTGACTATTCTCATCAACTAATATTCTCTCTCTCTCTGTCACATACACACTAAAATACACACAAGCAAGTATTGAAAAAATATTACTGTAACTAAAATGATTGAAAATCATTCAGCAAAAATATTTGAGTTAGGGTGTTCCAGAAAAGTCTGTTTTCAATTTCATAATCTATCTTCAATTCAGTTGTTTTAATCTCCTCAAAGATCCACATACATATTTTACCTTTTAAATTAAAGTATGAATTGACAGCACCAACTAATAATAGTATAAATTATTAACATTTTATATTATATTGTTGCTTCAAATATGTTTTTGTCTTTAAAATCTTTAAAATCAGAGTTACTTACAATTTGACAGATGTAAGACTATCCAATTTATATCCATTATCTTAGTTCTCCAAAATAACCCATGAGATAGACACTATTATAATCATTCTTATTTTACAAATGATTAAATTACTGTTCCTGGATGCTACTCTGTGTTACTGGAATTCTTATATCAGTTATACAGAGCCCTGACTACTGGATCTTAGCTACAGATCTGTGTTTCCAATATAAGCCCAATTACTATATTTGTGATAATAGCATGGACTTTAACCAAAAGACCTTCACAGAGGACACAACTCAATGAAAGAAATCAAGTGTTTCCTAAATCCTGTGGTGGCTTCCTATGTAAATGAATAGCCTAAAATTATTTATAATTGTAAATTAGCTAAATTTGGCATTTTGAAAATGCCTCCCATTTCATAACCTTAATAATTTAAGAAGTATAAATGCCTGGATAATTTAAATTGGTAGGAAATGTTACAATAAAATTAAATTATGGTATTGATATTTGTATTTCAGAATTTTATTCTCATCTTCTCATAAAGCATTCAAACAAAATGCAGTAATATGTTTTAAGAAACACACTAGGTAACACTAGTTAGGTTGTTATTTAAACTATTGATCTTGGACAATTCTTTCAGAAATTAAGATTCACATAAAGGTTGCATTTCATTTACCCACATACCCAATTCTTCATTATATAGAATCTCTGTTCCATTTCAGGTGCCTAACATCAACCTTAAATAAAAGGGTATGAGAAATTAATGGGCCAAAAGAATAATTCAAATCTCGGTTTCAAGTTCTCATAATTGCTTATTTAAGGGAGGCAAAATTAAAACACAAAAATCTTAGGATATATGATGAGTCCGTGAGGTTTTTGTATGCTCACATTTACCTCTAAATTTAGAAAGATGAATCATACCTCCTTGTCAGATTAATTTCAAGAAATAAAAAAATGGTATCTCAAAAAACAATGTGATAACTATTTATCCCACAGAGCAGTCAGTCTATGGATGTGGAGACTAACTGATCAACCTATGAACATATTCCAAATCTTATACCATTTATTTATTTATTTATTTGAAAGACAGTGTGACAGGGAGAGAGAGAGTACAGAGGACTTGCATTTACTGGTTCATTCCCCAAATGCCCCCAACAGCCAGGACTGGGCCAGCCTGAAGCCAGGAGCCAGGATCTCCATTCAGGCCTCTCATGTGGATGGTAGAAACTGAAGTACTTGAGCCATCGCCTGCTGCTTTCCAGGCACATTAGTTGGAAGCTGGATCAGAAGCAGAGTACACAGAATCCAACTCAGCACTCCACTAAGGTGATGAGTGGGCATTCCAACTGGTGGCTTAACTCCTTATACCACAATGATCATCCTCCAATTTTTTTCTTTTTTTTTTAAGTTTTATTTTATTTATTTGAAAGGTAGTTATTGTGAGAGAGAATGAGAGAGAGAGAGAGATAGAAAGAGAAAGAGACAGACAGTCAGAGAAAGGCCTACCATCCACTGGTTCACTCCCTAAATGACTAAAACTACCAGGGCTGGGCCAGGCCGAAGCCAGGAGCTTCATCCCAGTCTTCCACGTGGGTGCAAGAGTCAAAGCACATGAGCCATCTTCTGCTACTTTCACAGGTACACTAGCAGAGAGTTGGATTGGAAGTGGAGCAGGTGGGACTCGAGTCAGCACTCATATTCGATGCTGACATTGCAGGCGGTAGCTATACCTGCTACGCCACAGTACCAATACCAAATTTTATTTTCTTTATGGTATTTAACTAACACCGTCCATACCTCGGTAAAAGTGTTGTAGTTTGAGAAAAATATGGAGTTCCACTGTACTTCTAATTAATAAAAGTCAACATGGCCATTTAAATAAATCAACAATTATTTTGCTCACATAGACCCATCTTACCCACCCTGTAAGCTTCTATTTAATGCAATACTGGATGGTTCACAGAATTTTCCCAATTATCAGTTTGATGAGTAACAACCAAGGTCTGACTGACAACTACTCTTCCCTCTGTTCCAGCTCAAGCATTTGTATGCACACACATTGTGTGGTAATGGGTAACCATCTCTAATCCAAAAATCCTAAATCCGAAGTGATCCAAATTCCTAAACATTTTAAGCACCAACATGATACCAAAGAAAATTCCACATCTGATTTCCTGTGACAAGTTGTAGTCAAAATTCAGTCACACTAAAAGTATTGTGTAAAATTATGTTCAGGATATATATATATATATATGTTACATATAAAATGAATGATTTTCTTTTTTAGGCCTGGATTTCATTTCCAAAATATCTTCTAATATGGAAACATTACAAAATAAAAAAATGCAAAATTTAAAACTTGTGCTTTAGATATAATACTCAACCTATATACCCCGATGTCTTTCTCAAGAGAAATGGTGTGTAAATCTATAGTTCACTCAATCTTTACATGAAAAACATAAAGTTCACATCTTCAGCTACTTGAAGATTTTATAATAAAATGCTCTCACTCAGGATTACTCTGTGATGCAATGGAGTAAGAAAGCTGGGAAACACGTAGAAGATGTAATTATTTAGACTTCTCTCTAACATCCACTTTTAGTGTTCCTGTACTATCAATCGTTGGAAAAATTATTCTCAATGAAGTTAAACAGAAATGTTTATCAGCCTTTTCCCTGTCATCATTCACCAGAGTTATCTTATTTATTTTTAAAAAATTTATTTATTTATGTGAAAGGCAGAGTTACAGAGATAGGGAGAGAGGAAGGGAGTGGGAAGGAGAGAGAGAGAGAGAGTGAGAGAGAGAGAGTGAGCTTCCATTTGCTGGTTCATTCTCCAAATGACTGCAAGACCCAGGGTTGGGCCAGGAGTTTCATATGGTTCTCCCACGTGGATGGCAGGAATCCAAGCACTTGGGCCATCTTTGCACTGCTTTCCCAAGTACATTATCAGGGAGCTGCATTGGAAGAGGAGCAGCTTGTACAAAAACTGGCGCCCATGCAGGATACTGGCATTGCAGGTGGCAGCTTAGTCCACTATGCCATAACGCTGGTCCTGAGTTGTTTCATTTAGAACCACCTGCTTACACAACCAACTATGGCATCAATACGTCATACATGGCTAACCCAAGTGACATCTTATACTGCTTTTCAAAAGACTCATCTCATTCTGGACTGTGACAGCTTTGTAATACTTACAGAGAAACGACTTTATTTTGTAGTGTCCCCTTCCCCTCAAAAATATGAGTGTCCCAGACAACCCTTTCTCAGTCAATATTGTTTTCTTTTATTTGTGTTTTCTTAAATCAGGATAAGCTACATTCATCTTTCTGAGATACATTAAAATCATGTTGAATGCAGTAAGCTGGATACAGAAAGGCAAACCCTGCATGCACCCCCGTTGATGTGGGATCTAAAATTTTTAAAAAACAACAACTCCATCTGAACACAGAAGACTGAGGACTATAGTCTGTGATGGGGTAGGAAGTATTAAAGGACACTGAATTAAGAAAATAGGAGAAACTGCATATGGTCCATTAATTGTGACAATGATACTAATATGAGATGTTAATAAGGTCAATGTGGTAAGAGGTATACAGGACTTTGTATTATTACCATGCAGTTTTTGTTTTGCAAATTTAAAATTATTCTGAAATAAATGTTTAAAAGATTATCCTTGAAAGGGCCAATAGAATAGAATATTGCACTATTACTAGAGGGAATGTTTTTATTGCTTTAATACCACAATGTAGAACAAAACAATGAAACTAGAGGGTACTTCAAAAGGTATTTGGAGAAATGGAACTAGAAGACAAAATCTTTGTCATGAAAAATTTTTGAAATCCATATACATCTTCATCCAATGTATTTTCCATGAACTTTTTGAAGACACATGTAAGAATATTTTTTAAAAAAAAAGTGTATTCAGAGAGGGAATGTAAATTAACAGTATGGAAGAATCTACAGTAAGGTGTCAAGAATGTGATTATAAAGAAGTAAGTAAACAGTCTTTATTTAGGACAGAGCTTAGTGGGTCATCAATAATGAAAAGGCATCAGTATCTTCAACAGCAAAATGAAGACTGCGGTAGGATATGCTTTTTTCTCTTTCTAAACTTTTATAACTCTATGAAAATGTACATGGCTGTCAGCTGTTTGCTTGGTAAGAGGAGTAAATAACTTTGTGGTTTGACAGGAATTAAAATGGAGAACTGGAGAGAGAATTACGACATGCTAGCAAAGGTTGCCCTTAACTGTAATAACCGGCAATGTGTATCCTCCTCACCGATATGAAATATCTGCCGCTACTCATCACGGAGCTCCCTCTCTGAGAAGCTGTCAGAATAAAAAACACTCCTAACTGTTTTGAAATATAATAACTCTAGTTAATATGCTTCCCTGATCTGACAAGTGCTGATTTATGGTGTTAACCGAGAACTAGGTATCAACAAGCAATCTTAACATTTAGTGCCGCACTTGAGAGAAAATCACATAAGTGACCCTCTGGCATCCTCAGTGATTTGCATATGTCTGTAGCACTGAAAGTTATGGGAATACTGGGAAAATGTTCTTATTTTAATTTTTAATGTTTTCACACTTCAAAAGTCAAAACGTTTATTCAAACATTATTTTAAAATATGCATACATTTCAATGCACTCCTGCTTTTTCCCATTAGTTGACATTATGTTTAACAAAATTTGTGGTTCCGTCTGAAAAATATATCCCTTACTAATCCATTACTGTCAAAGAATGCATTTGTAAGAATGTACCTGATACATCCACATTCTTAATTAATTGAATTATCACAAATTGTAGAACAGGTGAAAGAAACATATTTCTCTATGGACATGATTAGTGGAAAAAACAAATCTTACAGGTCTAGGTTTTTCAGACAAAGCAGTGCATCCTTTAATGGTGTTTTTGGAAAGGTGGTTGCTTTGTTCAAGATCCTAAATTGTCGTGTATTGAAAAACTGTCTTTCTATAGAAGAAAGAGGTTCTGCAGTGTCAGGATCTTCCTTCTTCAGAGTCACTCTGAATGAAACCTGGTGAGCACAAGACTGTGCATTTAATGTACACATAAAATTGGATTGGGTGAATCAGTGTATTTCATGATTTCCATTTTCTAAAAACAAGCAATTTATCATTTTTGTTTCTTTCATAAATAAAATGTTTTAAAACACCTTATGATTTAATCAATGAATTATTGTATAGAAAGATTGCAGCTGAAACATTTGTGTAAATCTGTTCCAATTGCTTTTTGGGGGAAATAAATAACTGAAAATGATTCTTAGCATGTCCATTGGACTGGTTCTTATTTTCTTTATTCTCAATAAAATTCAATCTTGTCAGCTATTAAAATGAACTTAGATTTGGATCATACTGGTTGATAATTTAACAATAGCAGGAAAAACACTCAAGAGAATTATGAACACAAGCAACTCAAAGTAAACTATGAATTATGACTAGCAAATCCAATATATCATCTCTAATTTTTCATAATTCCATGGGCAGAGAAAAATAATTAGTTTGAAAAGATACTCTGAGACAAAAATGATGATCTTATCTGCACTAAAATATCTATAAGAGGTATTCTCAGCAGCAAATAGAAAAGTTTGTGCTATCCCAATCTCAACATTATCAGAAAATTGAATTGTTCTACTCTACATTTTCCAATCTTAATCAAGGGAATGTAAAATACCAACTTCAAGTATATAATATATGAAGGAACTATACTTCAAAATGAAGCAATTCATGTAAACCAACATTGTTTGTCTCTGTTCATCCCGGTTTTAGGTTGAAATACTTAACTGACAAAATCTAAATTCCAGTAATAACTCTAGTGTGTTGTTATGTATTGGTTTATAATCATCATAAATTCTTAATAATTAGGCTGCAAAGGAGAAAATCTGGGCTTATCCCTAATCTCATTGGAAATGGAGCCCAACATAGAGGATATAATTACAAGGAATGGCTAGCATTTCCTGTTATGCAGAATTCTATTAAACAGAAATACATTCAGTCTCACTCATTTTGAAGTGTCTAAGTATCATACATAAAATTGATCATCTTGGAATTTCATAACTAGTTTACTAGCTTTTAGTAGAATAAAAACATACAATATATCAGGTGAACATGTACTACTACTGGTGAGGTTATATTTTATAAACCATTTCATTCCACATGTAGGAAAGATACAAATATACCATTGTGTGTCACTTAACTATTACTAATGTGTCTTAAAGCAATGTGGTACATATTATGACTTTTTATAAAATAACAGATACTCTATAGTATTAGAAATTTAAAATTGATACCAGGAAAAGAAAAAAAAAGCCAGAACAGCATTTTGCCAAGGTTTATTGATACATTTCTAAATATATTTTGTGAAACAGTAGGATTAAGTTCACGCTAGAGTACTGATGAGCTTATTCCTAGCTACATATAACCATTAATTTACCTTATGAACTAAGGTGATAATTGTGTTTCAGATCATTCTATTGTTTGGGTAAATTGATACTTGAAATAACATTTTCTTCTAGTTTCATAATGCACCGTAATTATTATCCTTCTGAAAGGAAAGCATTACAAGCTAATCCAAACTAAGGGAAATGAAGAATGTAGATATAAAATCTTGAGATTTACATTGATTTACTGCAGTCACACATACTTTTCTTTTCAAATTGACATACTATACACATTAGTATGACTTTGCTGACAGTGCTTCTGGCAATTACACTAATATTTGCCTGTGCTAATGTGCAGCCACCCTATAATTTTCAAACTAATGCCAGTGGTTTTATAGAAGAAAAAAATCAGAGAACTTATTGGCCTACAACAAAATTCAAATTTCATGGCAAACTTTAACTTTTTAAATAGTCATTTTACATATCAGGCCTAAAGAGATATGAGGTGTAATTTTATCTACTTATTAAAAGTAAATAAAATATTTTATCTGCTCTAGGTTTTTTCCATTCCCATAATGTCACAGTATAGCATGCAACCATGAGTTGGATAGCACTTGCTAAGAAAAAATAATTAACGGAGTTACTCAAGATGAAACATTTCTTTAAACAAAGCAATGTAAAGTATCACCAACGGTCATTTTCCCTGTATCTGCATGTTCACCATTGCATAGACCAAAAACAGGAACTGACAATCTTTGACTGCATTAAAGTATATCAAATGAACATTAAAGTCTATTAAACCATCATTCTCGCCTTAGTATTCCTCTATGAAGTATGGTCTATATAACATTTTTGCATGAGAATTACAAGCAAAACAAAATAAAATCTTCCCAAATCATTAAAAGAATATAAATTTGAGCTGTATTTGTGAAAATAAAGAAATTGTGCATGTGAGAGAGGGAAGACAGAGAGAGAGAAAGATAGAGTAAGAGAGTAAGAGAGAGAGAAAGAAATCTTCATTTAATAAATTTCAGGGTAAAAATGATGTATTAGGTGCCAGCGCTGTGGGTCAGCAGGTTAAAGCTCTGGCATGCAGTGTTGGCATTCCATATGGGCACCAGTTCTAGTACCAGCTGCTCTACTTCAGATCCAGCTCCCTGCTGGTGAGCCTGGGAAAACAGCAGAGGATGGTCCAGGTGCTTGTGCACCTGCACCCACATGAGAGATCTGGAGGAAGCTCCTGGCTCCTGGCTTCAGCCTGGCCTAGTCCTGGCTCTTGTGGCTATTTGGGAGGTGAACCAGTAGATGAAAGAACTCTCTGTCTCTCCTTGTCTCTCTCTGTTAACTCTATCTTTCAAATAAATAAATAAATCTTTTAAAAAATTACCTATTAACTTGGAAAATTTTTGCCTTAGAATGGTAAAAATAGCTCTAGTAAACCTGGCAAATCCAATGGCCATCATTGTCTTTTGGAAGACTGTCTCTTCCAAAATCAAGATGGTCTAGATTACACCAGCAAACAACTATTTATCAACAGTTACCATAGGACATAAATAAACCTGACCAGGTAGTAAAATTGGAAGGCCAATGTCTCATTAATCTTTCTTTCATACTCTTGGGAGATGTTGGACACAACTACTCTAGAGCAAGAGTCCAGTGAACCAGGTATATACAAAGCTCTATTACCATAAGTTGTGTGACTTGGAGAAGTTTACTAAAACTCTCCATTTCTCAGTTGATGGCATTTTATTTATTAAAATTACTACTCTGCAGGAGCCAGCCCTTGTGGTCCAGTGGATTAAGCCATTGCCTGTGGCATAGACTTCCCATATGAGTGCTGAGTTCAAGTTCCAACTGCTACACTTTTTTTTTTGACAGGCAGAGTGGACAGAGAGAGAGAGAGAGACAGAGAGAAAGGTCTTCCTTTGCCGTTGGTTCACCCTCCAATGGCCGCCGTGGCCAGCGCGCTGCGGCCGGCGCACCACGCTGATCTGATGGCAGGAGCCAGGTACTTATCCTGGTCTCCCATGGGGTGCAGGGCCCAAGCACTTGGGCCATCCTCCACTGCACTCCCTGGCCACAGCAGAGAGCTGGCCTGGAAGAGGGGCAACCGAGACAGAATCCAAGGCCCAGACCGGGACTAGAACCCGGTGTGCTGGCGCCGCAAGGCGGAGGATTAGCCTAGTGAGCCGCGGCACCAGCCCCCCGGCCCCAATTGCTACACTTCAACTCTCTGTTAATGTCCTGCAGAAAGCAGCATAAGCTGGTCCTAGTACTTTTGACCCTGTCACCCATGTAGGAGACCTGGATGCAGTACCAGGCCCCTGACTTTAGCTGATTCGGCCCTGGCAATCATGGGCCTTTGGGGAGTAAAACAGCAAATGGAAGACCTCTCTGTCTCTCATTTTCTCTGTAACTCAGCATTTCAAATAAAATAAATAAATCTTAAAAAAGTAATACCCTGCCTAGTCACTAAAATTATTTATTATAGCAGGTTATAAAACTAGTCAATATACAATAGCCAATTTAAAAACAAATGGCATTAAAAATAAATAGTAAAATTAATAATACATGTTAGTTACCAGGCCTCAACACAGGTAGTTATTTACAGAGAAGTTTTTACTATCTCAGTTCTAGGGAGCTGATGCTGTGGTGCAGTAGGTTAATCCTCAGCCTGTGGGGTCTGCATTCCGTATGAGTGCTGGTTCTAGTCCCAGTAGTTCCTCTTCCAATCCAGCTCTCTGCTATGGCCTGGGAAAGCAGTAGAAGATGGCCCAAGTGCTTGGGCCCCTGCACCCTCGTAGGAGACCCAGGAGAAGATCCTGGCTCCTGGCTATGGATCAGCCCAGTTCCAGTTTTTGCAGCCATTTGGGGAGTGAACCAGTGGATGGAAGACCTTTCTCTCTGTCTCTCCTTCTCACTGTCTGTAACTCTACCTCTTTAAAAAAAATCTCAGTTCTATTACCTCCAAGATTATTAGGAAATTAAAAGGTAACAAGGATTATTTTAAAAATATTAAAATGCTAGAGTTAAGGATTTTTTAATATAGAAGTTTTCTCATTCTACAGAAAATGAAACATTGAAAACAACAAACTATCTCTATTCATTTTAGTTCTTAACATTATCTTATATTGTAAAATTCAAAAACATGTTGATATTTATCAATTAAGAATACTGTGATGAATTTCTGGCCATAAAATTTTTAATATTTTTATTTATATAAGGTGAACAAATTTCACATGCTTCATACATACAGATTTAGGAACATAGTGTTACTTCCCATCCTACTCTCTCTTCCACCAGTGCTCCCACCCTTTCAACTCCTTCCTTTCTTATTCTTTCTTAGCAAGAAAAAAAATAGCAAGAACACAAAACGAAACACTGTTCCTCAACAGTAGAGACAGGACTGAAAACAATAATCAAATCTCTAAATGTCAATTTGCTCATTTATATTACATTCACACTTTAAGATTTACTTATTTATTTGACAGAGAGAGAGAGAGAGAGTAAGATCTTCCATCACTGGTTCACTCCTTACATAGCTACAATGGCCAGTGCTGGGCCAGGTGGAACCCAGGAGCCAGGGGCTATATCTGGGTCTCCCACAGGGGTAATAGAGGCAGTTTGAGATTTTGGAATACCATAATTAATAATGTAGTATGATCTGAAACATCTAACTTTTTGAATTATATCAAATTTACATAAAATTCATGAAAGATTTACATTTAAATAATAATGTAGCTTAAGACAAGAAATATATTGGTTAGCAAATATTTTGTTTATGAAGATAATTATTTATTTTCTAATTCTGAAAGCTAACATTACTGTTAAATATATATTATCCACAAATACACTGTCCTAAATTCTGTGGCCTCTACATTTGTCTCACACTGACAACTTCAAAAGTTAATCAAGACATAGATTTGGCAGGCATCCCAGCAGAGGAAAAAGGATGTATGGATTAAAACTACTTTGAATTCTAGTCACAAACAGAGCACTAGCAACATGACAACCAAGAATTTTACATCAGAAAGAATCTATTGTCCTCTGAATTGTATTAAAGGCTTGTGATTAAGTCAAAGTACACCTTGGCCCCTGTCACAGATTTCATCTGAAAAGTGAAACAATTAAGGTATGGGCAGGGTCTGATGTCAAATAGAAGGAAGAACAGTGTAAATATTTGTTTAAAAGCTTGTATTTCCAATGAACAGTTTATAGAAAAAAATTTTAAATCAGAGATGTGAGTTTCTGCTTAGGAGTTATAACACAACCTTGATACATGAACTAAAACATTTTGCTCATTTTGCTATAGCTCAAAGTCCCACATTTATAGATAGCCAAAAAAGCTGTATTTTTATTCAAATGATTACTCCCAAAAGTAATTTCTTCCAAACTGAATTTTAATATTAAAAGTAGTTTTAAATAACCACATTTATAAAAAACCTTCATTATATACATACAATGGTTATTTACATATTTTTTAAAATTTCATAATATGAAACACACACTCCCAACACACACACACACACACACACACTCGTTTATTTCCTTATACTCTAATAGAATGTTAAGTAGAATAGGTAGATTCATACAAAAATGCTGATTTTCATACAGCAATACTCACATATTAGAGGTAAATCATAAAAGTGTCATATATTGCAGAAAATAGAAGACTCTGGGTATTTTGTGTACTAGTTCAGCATTTTTATCTTGTTTAACTTTGCATGTTTTGTTGCACTGTCTCATTTTAATTCAGTTAAGGTTGCCTATGCTGCAGTTGCCTGTCCCTGATTACATGCAGGCTGCACACCAAAGTTTTCTGGCAATTGTGAAGAGATGCTGGGACGATTAAGTACAACAAAAATAACAAAATGACCTGAAATATGACCCGGAATCATTTAGACTGAACATCAATTTTGTGAAATGGAAATCACTGTGTTAGATTTTCTCTCAAAAGCTGGTCAGGCCTCATTAAAGAATCTTTTAAGTAAATATGTTTCACACAACATAAATTTTTGAATCAGATTATGATTGTAACATTATTTATTCAATAACAAGATGATTAAAATGGAGAGACTTGCATCATTTCTAACAAGAAACAAGCCAAACAAACTTAACACACATGAAAAACGAATATGAGGAATATATAAGCCAAGGAATTTAAGAACTATATCAGCAATGCCCTTGTTCAGTCTTAAGATTTAAGGAATAAAGGTAATTCCAGAAAAAAAGGCACTGTAAGTAATTTTTATATACTTATTCTGAATTTATGTTCATTTAGTAAAATTATTGAAATAACCAGATTAAGAAAAAAATATAAAACACATTTTGTTTTCTCTTATTAATTAAAAGGCAGTGTAGAGAGTTCAAGACGTTCATTCTCAGTATCTGTTATGGGAACTCCCTATATGGGAACTCACTATTCATAGGTCTCTTTTTGAGATAAAGAAAACTTGAAATGAAGCTGCATTATCTTATCTCATGATTGAAGAAATCACCATTAATTGAAAGCAGACTAGTCAAATAGCATAATAAAATGATATGTCAATATTATTTCATGCTTACAAAGTATTTCCACCTATGAGCTTGGTTATATTTAGAATACTGTATTCAAACCATCTGCTTACGTAGCTTCTCTGAAAGAATCTTCAAGCTGCTTGAGGTCATTCATGTCTATGAATCTAATTTATATCACAATGCTTATAATAATGACTGCTGAGCAGTTGCTTCTCCAAACGCGTTTCTAAATGAATAAATACATAAATAAATCTAGGAATGTAAAATATAAAGTAATACTCTAGATTACCTATAGTCAATTAAAGAATCAGATTTTTTTAAATGAGAAAGCTAAAGCTGTAATAGTTAAAAACCTTCTGTAGGATTTAAAACATTGTGAAATAAAAATATAGATATTTTCTCTTCAAAATTTGTTCACAGGCAATTATCACAGGAGCCAAATACAGTGAAACAGAGCAAATCACATCCTAGGATGGAATGTCTTAGGGATTTAGAAACTACATGGCAAACTGAAAAGATAATGCATTTGGAATGTTCAAATAAATTTTGCTAAGGATGACCTTAAATATTCTTTGCTCCCAGAAAATTTTCATTTCTGAGCATTCAAATTGAAACTTTAAAACACTTTTACATCTTCTTTTCTAATCTCTGTCGTTTCTCAAATAAATCTTAGCTACCTGCAGATAACTATTCTATTTGTTAATTCTATTCTATTTGTCAATATTATGTTAATATTAGAAGATAGCCAGACTCACTCTTGCCAAATTTCATGTCAGTCCCTCCCTTTATCACCATTGCTATATCATGTAACACCAGTATTACTCAGGTTCTCAACAGGTTCATCAAACTTACTTCACTTTAACCTTCTAAATACCTCTACATAGAATAAAGCTTAAATTATTTTTCACCTGACTTTGGTTATCATTCACAACTCAATAAATCTACTGACAATTCTTTAACTCTATTTTCTCATCATTGCCCCAAAACATTATCAATTAACTCAATAATTTTCAGTCAAAATATCACATATACTTTGAAATATACTTTGGAAATAAGGTTATTATCTCCAAATCTCATTTTTTGCACAGAGTAGTGTAAGTTGTTTCCATTAATTTTTCTTTAAAAATATCTCTACTCGACGTGGGACTCGGCTCACTAGGCTAATCCTCCGCCTGTTGGCGCCGGTACTCTGGGTTCTTGTCCCGGTTGGGGCGCCAATTCTGTCCCGGTTGCTCCTCTTCCAGTCCAGCTCTCTACTGTGGCCCGGGAAGGCAGTGGAGGATGGCCCAAGGGCTTGGGCCCTGCACCCGCATGGGAGACCTGGAGGAAGCACCTGGCTCCTGGCTTTGGATTGATGCAGCGTGCTGGCCATAGTGGCCATTTGAGCAATGAACCAATGGAAGGAAGACCTTTCTCTCTCTCTCTCTCTCTCTCTCTCTCTCTCTCTCACTGTCTAACTCTGCCTGTCAAAAAAAAAAAAAAAAAAAAAAAAAAACTCTACTCTGTGAGAAAATGAACATTTACACAATAGAATAAATCACTAAGAAATAAAATACACTGCTTTGATTTCATGTAAAATTAATATGCTAGCTGCAGATGCTAGCAAAGACTTTAATAACAGGGGTTTCAGTGTCTAAAAAGTTAGAAACTGAATTCTCTCAATTAAATACAAAATATTAAAGAAATAGATACTCAGTATCTTAGAGTATCCCTCAATATGACACTGATACAGAAGAGATAAAATAGTATTTTAAAACAACACTTGTTTTTAATTTTTTATTTTTCCTTAGAAAACATTACAAAAGGTATTTATATAGAATAGTGGAAGCAATAATCAGGTACATTTAAATAATTCCTTTAAGATAATATGAAATTTTGTCTTAATTTCTTTTTCCTGATACCAATCATTTTTTTCTCTTCTCAAGTTGAAAAAAGTTGATTTAAGACAAAGACATGGTACTTGTTAGCACTAAGTAATTAAACAAATCACTATTTCTTTAAGGGATTTTATCTTTTCATTTGAAAGATTAAAATATTTAAAAATAGTTTCCAAAATCTTTGTATTATTACTAAATATTTTAATACCCAATGGGTTTTTTCCCCCTAAGTTATCTTGAAAAACATAAAGCTCAACTATCTTCCTTGCTCCAGGGGAGAGCTGCATTGGAAAAGCATGGTGTCTGGCCCCAGCCATAATGGTTATCAGAAAGAGCTGATACACTGTAGGTGGTGAACAAAACTGATTGATTTTCTAGTTCTTCCTGAGTCAAAGCCTCATATTCACTCTGCTACCTCAATCAAATTCTCAGCACTTTGTGCACACCCATACAATCAAATAGCATTCACAGGCCAATATTACATTCTGTCACTTATGTGGAAATATCACATATTCTTTGTATTTTTGCATTGGGAATAAGTGCATTATTACTGATCCTAGGCAGTAAATCCCTTGAGAAAAGGATCCAGTGTTTATCCATCTTTTTATTACACATAGGGTTCAATGGCTGCATAAAGCAACGTTTTGACAAATAAGAATGGGTGAGTGAAGTAAAAGCAAATGTCCTCAAAGATATATTTGTGAGCTTTTCTTTATTACACTTCACTTTAAATTGTTTTAAGATAAAAACACCAATATCACTGAAGTATCTAAAACACATACACAAAAAACATTAAATAACAATGTTCATCTATTTGTGATATGCATGTAGATGCATATATACATAGACACTTATCTGGTATTCATTTATGCATGTATGTGAGTGATTTACACTGTAAGTACATACAGATTCCCAAGCTTTAAACTCTTTCCAGTGATGACTATATGAAGTGATACTATTAAAGGGGTTTCAATCATTTCAAAAGACAGCCTGAAAGACGCTGTCCATTGAGCTCTTTGCATTACCTAAGTGAAATTATTTATGCAACAAATTTATTTTAATATGAGTTACTTGACAACATGAGCAGCACTAACTATTCTAGTGGATTTAAAAAAATTAAATATTTATTTTATATATTTAAAAGGCAGAGTTACACAGTGAAAGAGACAGAGAGAAGTCTTCCATCAGCTGGCTACTCCTCACTCCCCAGATGGCTGTTGCCCACTATGCCACAATGCTGGCCCCCTCTACTGGACTCTAAGATCAGAAAAGTGACTACTGGAAAAGTTTCAAAAATGGATTAGGGGTATGTGTTGGTTTTATACAATAAATAAAAATGAGTGGAGAGAACTTATTATGGAGAGAACTGTTAGTTCACGAAAGGTTTAAAAGGATCCCTCTAGAAAATTACACTGGACTTTCAAGTGGGGGAGTTCAGATTAATCCTACTTTCTGTACACATAATGATTACTATTATGCTTTCTCTCCTTTATTCTCATTCCTTACTTACAAGTCTAAACATTGAGTCTTTATCAGCCTCAAGAGTCTCTAAAGCTTGTTCCTCCTGGCTTTCCACCCTGTGGGAACTGCAAAAGTTAAGAGCCAAGAAGTCATCACCATGGGTTTTCAGACAGTATTTTTAAATACAGCATGGCAGAATGGGAGTCTCCAGTGATAGGTTTTTTTTTTCCTTTAAAATCCTATTTATTATATTATGTCATAAGTCAAAGTAATTCATATGGGTTGTAACTCATGAAGCAATACCAATGTATATAATGAAAATGTTATCACCCTCTATTGTCATTTCACTTGATGTGCAACTTTGGAGACCTTTCTTCATGCTTACACCCACATACACTAACTTATCCATGCATACATATTTTTGCTTTCTACAAAAATGATACCATACTGTGTAAATTCATCAATTTCTTTTCATTTTAATCTAATAGTAACATAACATGCATATATCTATATTGAGACCCAACTTAACTAATAATAATAACTACATAATGATATTCTATAGCATACATATACCATATTGAAACCATTCTCCAGTTAATAGGCATCTAAGTTTTATGCAGCTTTCCCTCCAAGTGTTGTAGAGCTCTCTTCAAATATTTTTTTACAGTCTCCACACTCCCAGTTTTATTTATTTTTTTAAAACTTTCATTTAATGAATATCAATTTCCAAAGTACAGCTTATGGATTACAATGGCTTCCCCCCCATAATGTCCCTCCCACCCGCAACCCTCCCCTTTCCCACTCCCTCTCCCCTTCCATTCACATGTGATAGGTTTTTAAAGTCAACATCCAAGATTTGAAAGAAAGGAATGTTTTCCTAATGTATCACTTTAAATAGAACAACAAATGACTCAAGGTTGGGCTTTTGGCATAGGAGTTAAAGATCCACTTGGGGTGTCGACATATCTGAGCCATGGGTTCATATCCCAGCCCCGCTGCCAATTCAACCTTTCTGCTAATGTGCATCTTAGGAGGCAATTAGTAATTGCTTAAGTACTTGGGTCTCTGTCACCAGTATGAGAGAACTAGGTTGAGTTCTGGGCTCCTGTCTTTGGTTTCACCTACTCCAAGCTGTTCTGGACATTTGAACCAGCTTGTGGAAGATCTCTGTCTCTGTCTGCCTTTCAAATAAAAATGAATATTTTTTAAATAATCAGAACAACGGAGTTTATTTTAAAAATGATGCAAAGAAAAAGAATATAAATGCAATTGTCTGACCAGTTTCTCATTTCCTAAATAAAGAAGAATACAACCATTTGATGGAAAGGAGGAAAACAGGTGACTGACAGTGCCATGCAGAACTCTGCCTTTCCTTTTCTTGTGTTGTAATTCTTGGTGAAACACAGAATATAACTAGCCAGCCCACCCAGTTCCCCTGTTCCTTAAAATCTTTACCACTAACCACAACTGACTAAACAGAGAGAAAAATAAACTATGTCATTGTTCTCCAGGCGCAAGCAAGAATATTGCATTAGATTGATTGACAATAGTACGGTACAAAGATTATAAGTCTTTTGGGACACTGAACTCCTTAAGTTGCCAGCCTCTCGAAGTCTTTATTGGATCTCCTGCAACGTGAAAGAGATTTAAAAAGGATCTTATAATTCCTTTATAAAATAAATAAATATACTGCTAGGAGAATCAATTGTTACTGAGGGGTCAAGAGCTTATCCTGATGGTTCAAAGTCTTTGTTGGCCGGCGCCATGGCTCACTAGGCTAATCCTCCACCTGTGGCGCCGGCACTCAGGGTTCTAGTTCAGGTTGGGGCACCGGTTCTGTTCCGGTTGCTTCTCTTCCAGTCCAGCTCTCTGCTGTGGTCCCGGGAAGGCAGTGGAGGATGGCCCAAGTGCTTGGGCCCTGCACCTGCATGGGAGACCAGGAGGAAGCACCTGGCTCCTGGCTTCAGATCAGCGCAGCGCTGGCCTTAGCAGGCCATTTGGGCAGTGAACCAATGGAAGAAAGATCTTTCTCTCTGTCTCTCTCTCACACTAACTCTGCCTGTCAAAAAAAAAAAAAAAAAAAGTCTTTGTGTCCTACATCATAGTACTTGGATTCCAGTCCCAGCTCCAGCTCCTGACTACAGACCCTAGGAGTCAACAGTGATGGCTTAAGTAAATGGGTTCCTGCCACCCATAAGGAGTACCTGGATTGAGTTCCTAGCATCTAGCTTGGTCATGTAGAGGCCTAGCCATTCCAGGCCTTTGGGGGAGTGGACTAGCAGACAAAAGCCCTCTCTCTCCCTCTCTCTCTCTCTCTTTCTCTCTCTCTTTGTGTGTGTGTGTGCATCTGTCTCTCATGATATCTCTCCTCTCAAATAATTAAAACATTGTTATTGAGCCATCTGCAAGAATCACTGAAGCTGAAACCAGGGAAACCAATATTATAGACTATGCAGGAGACCACCACACAACCAGAGTTGGTGAAAGCTAAGGTGGAGTCTGATTCACTATTTTTTTTTTTTATTTGACAGATAGAGTTAGACAGTGAGAGAGAGAGAGAGAGAGACAGAGAGAAAGGTCTTCCTTCCATTGGTTCATTGCTCAAATGGCCACTATGGCCAGCACGCTGCATCAATCCAAAGCCAGGAGCCAGGTGCTTCTTCTGGTCTCCCATGCGGGTGCAGGATCCAAGCACTTGGGCCATTCTCCACTGTCCTTCCAGGCCACAGCAGAGAGCTGTACTGGAAGAGGAGCAACCGGGACTGGAACCCGGCACCCTTATGAGATGCCGGTGCTGTAGGCAGAGGATTAACCAAGTGAGCCAGGACGTCGGCCCCTGATTCACTATTATAAAACCACGGCTACTGCTGTCATCATAGATTGTACAATATACCTGTAATAGATATTGCCAAAAGTCCAGGCAGAATTAAGATTTACACTTCAGACAAACATGGAGAAAAAACGTAGGAATATACTTCAACCAGAATCCAGACAACACTCTAAGCCAGGTGAAGAGAGGAGGTGGGGAGTCCTTGAGAGTGGAACACAGCCCTGGTATGAAATGGGGCACATTGTTGAGAAAAATCACCTAACTCCTTGATGCAGGATTTGGACAGTTTTCAGTTGGCCTAGTAAGAAACAGTGGAATAACCCTCAATTCCACATTCTACTGAGCTATGAAGATTTAAACCATGATGGTCAACAGAGAATACCTAGATACAACAAAGTCCCCAAATGACAAACTTAGCAGAGGCCACCTGCTCTTAGCACAGAGTGGAGTTTTAGGTGAGCATTTTTTTGTTTTACTTAAGGTGAAGAAATTTCATGTATTTCATATATACAGATTTAGGAACATAGTGATACTTTCCACCCTATGTGATCCATGCTCCATGATTTTCAAAGGCTTGAATTCTCTTTGAAAATCTTGAAAGGAAGTTTGGTAAATAAATTATCAAAAAAAGGTGATTATAACTTGGCTCTAGAATAATATTAATGAAGAGAACTAACAATAACTGGGCACCTATGATGTTACGGGCATGATTATTATCCTCATTTTACAAATGTGAATATTGAGGAATATTCCTTCAGAAGAAAAGACTTCAGTAACTTAAAAACTCAATCATTTGCTCAAGATCTCATGTCAAGCAAGTGGGAATTGGAATGCAAATCTGGCAGACTACTGACTACTCTTAACCTCAGGCCGGCCTGGCACAGAAGAGTATTTTGAAGACTCAAAGGGTTATGTATAATTGTGAACAAAAGTTATAACAATAACTACCAAAAATTTTGCTTTCAAGGAAAAAAGGAATGAAAAAAAAGCTATTTAGAAATTTAGGCATAGAGATTTAGGCTTCTCTGAACACAAAAGAAAACTGCAAATAAAATACAGACACTGAGGTATTTGCTGGAGATAATTCTTTGGGCCACAGGATCAAAATTTCTTCACAGGAAGCCACCTTCATCTTGTGCATGGGAAACTGCTTCACCCCAGCATTAAGCAACTATTGGCCTCAATGTCTGGAACTGCCATGCACTGACACAAATCCATTTAGATTCCAACCATTCAGCCAGGATGCTTCAATGAACAGCCACGTGATGTGAATTCTGAACACCTTAGAAACAAATTTCACTGGTATCCCCAAAGCATAAAGTAAAGGAAAATGAAAGAAATGTGGTTAAATGAGATCACTCAATATGGCTTCAGAAAAAGGAAATTTCTTTTCCAGATTTCATTTTATTTCCTGACACCATAAACTAACCAAATGAAAAATCTCATGGAAACCATCGAATTTGAAAACCCTTATTTTGATGCAATTAATTGTACTCAGTAGCTTAATTGTCCTGAATATATAGGAAATATATAGGAAAAAGAATCAATGTATTTCACAAAGTCTCTTGACACAAATGAATTTGTTCTCTGTCATCAGAAATAGAAGCATGTAATCCTCCACAGGTACACAGCAATCAAGCACTGAGATACAGGAGAGTTTGCATCTACAGTTTTATGATTCAACACTTATTGTGATATTACAAATATGCTGAACAACTTGCAAGCAACTTTGTACCAGGAAATACTACAAATCAGTTGTGCAGCGCAATGTAAAGGAGGGTATAATACTTCCAGAAACTTAGCAACCTTCAGATCTTCAGTCATAAAATGGAGAAAATGAAATAAAGAATTGAAGCTTGTGCAGGCAGTTCAGTTATAGTCTCTGAGCTGGAACCAAAATGTCATGCTCTAAATGCTGATTTTATCTGTATTCACTGAATATGTTTTGATGGAAAACATCAATTATGAATATTTGTATGCTGGTAGTTTATTTTATAAAATAAGGTGAAAGAAATCTTTAGTTGTTCCTTTTGTGTCATAGAAAAGACAACAGATATTGTTTTATAGCCTTGAGAAATTAAACACTGGTGAATTAACCTACAGTTACACAAGTATGAATACTAAGTCCAATGTTTTATCAAGGAGAATATTTTCTTAAAGGCAAAAATAAGCAAGGAGAAAATCATTTGCAATATTCAAGAACTTCAGTACTAACAATAATAACGCAACAAACATAACAGATATTTTGATACAGCACTGAATGTCATGATGAAATACATACTATAATGTATATATATACACACAAACACTTATATTTATGTATAAGGGGTCTTCAAAAAGCTCACAGAAAATGTATGCTTTCATAAAAGCACTATGCATTTTGTACCAAAATAAACTTATTTTTAAAAGATTTATTTTATTTATTTGAAAGACAGAGTTACAGAGAGAGAGGTAGAGACAGATAAGTCTTCCATCTACTAGTTCACTCCCCAGATGGCCACAGCAGCTGGAGCTGCGCTGAACCGAAGCCTGGAGCCAGGAGCTTCCTCTGAGTCTCCCACATGGGTGCAGGGGCCCAAGGACTCGGGCCATCCTCTACTACTATCCCAGGCCATAGCAGAGAGCTGGATCTGAAGAGGAGCAGCCGGGTCTAGAACCGGCGCCCTATAGGATGCTCTAGCGCTTCAGGCCAGGGTTTTAACCTGCTGTACCACAGTACCAGCCCCCAAAATAAACTTATTGTTTAATTTCATTTTCCCTGATCGTTTTGATATCTTTCACATAATCACACATACACACCTCTACACATACACCTACACACAGAAGTATACATTTTACATAAAAATTTACATTTTTTCCATTTGAGAACATAATGCTGATGAGAGCACCTGACACAAGAACAAAGGGATCTAAGAAAGAGAAATTACAAAGCATGCACAGGGTTTCATATGCCAAGAGCCTCAATACTTGATTTTGTATTATACTTCCTTCCAACTCACTATGTACTTTCTGGAAGAAATCATGTGGAGGTAATGAATTGGTACTGCTGACACCTTGGTGTAGAATGAAACTCTGATGAGTGAGTTGGCATTATCACCTACATTTCTGTATTTAACCTGTCTCAATAATCAGTCTCAAACTAATATTCCTTATTTCCTTTTAGATTTATCCTTCCAAAGGAGACCCTAGCCCCATTTCTATTTTTTATCCAACTCTTCCAGATATCAAATTAATATTTTTCCTTAGCCTCTCTAAATCTGAGAACATTATTCTCCTGTCTAGTATAAAAATATGCACAAATATCATTTAAAAGTTTAGCCTTTTTTAAGTTGTCTACTCACATTGTTACAACTTGGCTTATTCCAAATTGATGTTCCTCTCATTGCCAAACATTGAGTGAAGTCCTCACCCATTGTATCATGGAAGGCACTCAGATCTGCCAAGAGTCAAACCAACCCTGCATTCAAATTTCACTTTGTCCATTTCATAGCTATATGACCTCAGATAAATCACTTTACCTCCATATCCCTTAATTACCTTAGTTGTCAAATTGAAAAATACATTGGATTAGATATTGAAAAACTCAAGCATAAAAACGGCCTGCACATAAAGTATGTATCCTTACATGACTACTACTGCACTAACAAAAACACAACTGCACATGAGGTTAATGGCTTCCTCGTATTTTGGCCTGCCTGGGAAAACAAAATTTCATCCAGGCAGTCTGTGTTCAAATTCCCACCTTTGCCACTGTGCGGCTTTATGACTTTGGCAAGTTGTTTCATCTTTTCAAATCCTCTTCCTCATCTATAAAGCAGAATCAGCCTCACATGTAAATTTAGAGGCTTATATGAGATAACACAAGCAAAACACAGAAAACTGGGACACTATTACTACTTCACAAATGTTGCCTTTTGACATTGTTACATTCTCTGCTAAAAAGGCCTTTCCAGTGTTCTGTGGCAGACATACTTGACTGCCTAATTCGCATACCTCTCCCTCTTTCATTCTTCCTTACTAGGTGGACTCTAAACTCAACTGGTCAATTCAGAGCTTCCAGGGTGGCAGACCTCCCAGTCAGCAACAGGATGGGGTTGATGAATTAAAAGAAATCATTTCAATTTCATCCTCCTTCCCAGTGACTGCTTTAGGAGTGTTGATATAAAACAATTAGCCTGCTAGATGACTAATGGGGAATTTTCCTTCAAAGAAAGTTAAGTGAAATATGTATTACTTTCCTAACATCGGAGAGTATTGCATATGAATGAGACACACAGAGCTGCTGAATCCAAGATTTGTCCATGAAATCAAGGTAAAAAAGCCAAAGCCATAGTTAGAAACCTGAAATCCAAATCTGCCTCCAGGTGGCCTCTCATGCGCTACAAAAGATTTTAATTTTAAGGCATTTTGAATTTTTTCATCTCTTCCATGCCCCCAAAAGCATCCTAAACTAAATGTAGTTTCATTATAAAAGCATTCAGTAAGTCAGACACAAACTTATGACTTACTAAATTATTAATAATTAGTGTTTCACAATAAGAGAAGCCATCTGAAATACAACTTATATTTAAATATTAATACTACATATACTCCTTTATGAATTATACCAACCTTAACAATCAAGCTTCCTTACCTTGCAAACGCTCTGAACCCCAGCCTCTTTCCACTAAATCTTACTGGTTCTATATGCTCCTTAATCTCTTAAATTAATAAAAGATTTACCAATTGACTAATTGGTAGTCACTGATCTGGAATTTTGGTTATTTAAAAGAAATGATAAGATGACACAATAGTTCTAGTTTTAATGTTTTTCAAGTCTGTACTGTTTTCCATTATGGCTATACGAATTTATGTCCCCTCCCCCAAATGGCACACAAGGATTCCATTTTTATATATTATCAACAATACTTTTTATCATCTCTGTTTTTGATAACTGTCATTCAAACAGGTGTGAGGTGATATATCATTGTGATGTCTAATTTGCATTTCCTTGATGATTATAAACAATGAATATGTTTTCATATAACTTATGGCTATTTGTATCCTTCTTTTAGAAAATATCTATTCTGTTCCTTTCCCCATGTTTATATTTGGTTATTTGTTTTCTGGAAATTGAGTTGTTTGAGTTCCTTTTCTATTTTAGAAAGTACCCCCTTATCAAAGGTATAGTTGGTAAGTACTTTCTCCCAATCCATAAGTGGTCTCTTCATTTTGTTGAAAATATTTCTTTGTTGTGAAAAGGGTTTTCAATAATCTCATTTGTCTATTCTTGTTTTTGTTTTCTGTGTTTTGGAGTCATCTGAACCAGTAATCTCATGTTTGGGTATATAGCTGAAGGAAATGAAATCATTATGTCAAAGATAAAATGTGTGTAAAGATACTCCCCTCTCAACACACATGCACAATTACTATTCAGCCATTAAAAGAAGGAAGTTTTGTCATATGCAAGAAGGTTGGTGAAACTAGAGGACATAATGTTGTAAAAAATAAGCCACGCACAAAAAGACATGTACTTTAAGAATTTACTTATATGTATATGTACAATCTAAAAACCTCAAAATCACACAATGCTATTTCCTAAGGACTGGATGTGGGAAAATGAAGAAACTTTGGCTAAAAATACGAAGTTTCAGTTAGATAAGATGAATGGATTTTGGAGATCTACCACATAGCATGGTTATAGCTAATAAAAATATGTTGTATACTTGAAAACTGTGAAAAGATTAGGTAGTAAACATTCTTACCATAACAATACCAAAAGTAAGTGAGGAGAAGGGTATGTTAGTTAGCTTGACTTAATTTCACAACCTATTCATCTAGTAAAACATTGATTTTTTCACAGTAAATATATATAATTTTGTATGCCAATTATACCTTTATTTAAGCTAGTTACAAGAAAGAAATAAAGAGAGAGAGAGAAAAAAATCTTCCATCCACTGGTTTACTTCCTAAACACCCCATAATGTCCCAGCCAAACTGGGACAGGCTGAAACCAGGTGCCAGGAACTCCATGGAGATCTTCAATGTGTGTGGCAGGGACCCAAGTACTTGAGTTATCACCTGCTGCTTTCCAGGGTTTGAATTAACAGGAGGCTGAATGGAAAACAGAGGTGGAAGCAGGTACTTAGTAGCAGCTTAATCTGCTGCACCACAATGCATGCCCCAACTGTGTGTTTATGGGGCTGAGGAATAAAGTAAATGACTAGAAAGAATTGGAAAAAAAAAAAAACTGAAACTAGAGTTATTCTTTGTGCCTGCTTTCTCCCCTCATTAATCCCATGCCATTTTTACTCACAGGAATAAATATATATTTAGTACAAATTATTCCTGAGTTTGTATCTCATGTCCTTCACTTAATTAGATGTTGCCCATGTTTTATAAAATTCAGTTCATGGGACTGGCGCTGTGGCACAGCAGATTAAAACCCTGGCCTGAGGCATTGACATCCCATTTCGGCGCCAGTTCTAGTCCTGGCTGCTTCTCCTATCCAGTTCTCTGCTATGGCCTGGGAAAACAGTAGAAGATGGCACAAAGGCTTGGGCCCCTGCACCCGCATGGGAGATCTGGAAGAAGCTCCTGGTTTCTGACTTCGGATCAGCTCAGCTCAGCTCTAGCCATTGTGGCCATTTGGGGAGTGAACCAGTGGATGGAAGATGTGTGTGTGTGTGTGTGTGTGTGTGTGTGTCTAACTCTCTCTATAATTCTGTCTCTCAAATAAATACAAATAAATCTTGAAAAAATTCAGTTCATATGTAAAAATAGTCACAACTTCCATATATGTTTGGTGTTAAACAAGTAAGTTACCATTATGAAAACACCCTGTAGAGTGACTGATGGCTTTCTTCTTTCGTTCTATTAACTCATCGAGTGCTTAAAAATAGGCATTGTTCATTTAGGGTGAAAGTTTCCTGCAACCATTCCATGTATTGTATCGTCAGACATCTCCTTCTCCTCTTGAATGTATAAGACTATGAGGGATTTTAAACAAGCTCTATTGACATCAGGCAAAACTACCCAGGTTCCCTTCTCATTCTCGTTTCATTCATTGGCTGGTGAATTTCCCTCCCAGAAACAAACCATTTTGATTGATTCTTACTATGAGTATTTACTCTGTACTTTCATTCAACCTCAGCTCTCTGCATGAATTTCTAGTTGGAGACTAAAATGTGTTTTGAAATCATAATTCATAAACAATACTTTATACTTTGAAAACATTGAAATTATCTTCTCCATCCAAATTCACATCTACAGACATCACCTGAAATACATGGATTTTTTAAAAAATTTGATTTGTTTATTTGAGAGGTAGAGTTATAGACACAGAGAGACATAGAGAGAGGTCTTCCATCTACTGGTTCACTCTCCAAATGGCCACAAACTGGAGTTAGGCTGATCTGAAGCCGGGAGCCAGGAGCCAGGAGCTTATTTTGGGTTTCCCACGTAGGTGCAGGGGCCCAAGCACTTAGGTCATCTTCCACTGCTTTCTCAGGCAATAAGCAGAGAGCTGGATCAAAAAAGGAGTAGCTAGGGGGCCGGCACTGTGGTGCAGCGGGTTAAAACCCCAGATTGCAGCACCAGCAAATATGGGCGTCGGTTTGAGAGGCTACTCCACTTCTGATCCAGCTCTCTGCTATGGCCTGGAAAAGCAGTGGCAGATGGCCCAAGTCCTTGGGCCCTTGCACCCACGTGGGAGACTCAGAAGAAGCTTCTGGCTCCTGGCTTCAGATCAGCTCAGCTCTGGCCGTGTGGTCATTTGAGGAGTGAACCAGCGGAATAGAAGACCTCTCTCTCTCTGTCTCTACTCTCTGTAGCTCCTCTTTCAAATAAATAAAATAATTCTTTAAAAAGAGAGAAAGAGAGCGAGAGAAAGAGAGCGAGAGAAAGAGAGCGAGAGAAAGAGAGCGAGAGAAAGAAAGAAAGAAAGAAAGAAAGAAAGAAAGAAAGAAAGAAAGAAAGAAAGAGGGAGGGAGGGAGGGAGGGAGGGAGGGAGGGAGGGAGGGAGAAAGAGGAGCAGCTAGTCCAGGGGCCAGTGCTCATATGCGATTCCAGCACAACAGGCAGAGGCTTAGCCTACTATGTCACAGTGCTGGTCCTAACATGTGGAAATTAAAATGAGGTAAAAATATTGGGGTGAGAGGCTGCAGAGCAGGAAGAATCAAGTGAAAGTTGACTAATACAAAAGTCCCCATTCCCACCATAGTTAGTAGTTAAATCATTTGATTTCCCTAGCAAGAGAGAGATGCATTTTGCTTAAAGAAGTCACTGTTCATCAAATAATCACTGTGTTAATGCATAGTGTAGGAAGGAAGGTATTTTTAATAAAACCTTTCATTATAATAGAAATGAAACAGGGACTTCGAAGAGAAAATACATTAGCAACTTAGGATATTGCGTAACATTTCAGAATTCTGTACTAAGAAGCATTATTTTAAGAACATGAGACTACAAAAGTTTGAACATTTCATATCCAGTCTGGGTATGTTTGAGGTTTTCAAAATGCACAGAAGATGACTTAATGTCATTCAATAACCTACATTGACTTGTTTTTAAATTGCAGACTACCTGCAATCCCCACAGAGGCAGAATGCATTAGCATGGGGCTGATGAGGGGGCTGTGATACAGAATGGCTCATCTAGATAACCAATTAAGGTGATCATAAATTAGATAAAATCTGAGGGGGCAAAATGAAAGTAAAATGGATAAATCAGAGGTAATAGCAGTATATTTAATTGTAAACTGTGTTTCAAGCTAAAAGTGCATACACCATAATGGTAACATTAGTGAGTGAGTGGAAAGCAGACAAATAAATAGGTGATAAGATATTCTGGAGTACGAGAAAATGTATTCAGTTAAATTAACTTAAATGCTTTTACTACTGGGGACCGAGAGAACACCATTCTGAAAATCATGAAAAAGAAAAAAACATGGCTACAAACAAAGGATATTTGAGGTTAAATGGAAGCTAGTTTTTTAGAGAGACAAAATCTAAGTGCCAATGAAAATAATATTAAAATTTTTTCTGTTACTATAAAGTTTAGTATTGGTTTCCAATAAAGTTTGAATGAATAACCCACTTTTTAGTAACCACTTGAGATTATCTTGAGGTCTTCAAATACTTGCTCTATTGATGTATCAGACATTTACTATTGACAGCAACCAATCTGGTTAATTATATCATCATTAGCATATTAAGTCCACTTCATTTATACATATACACATAAACATATTTTGAAGACTTCTAAATTCTCAACAATAAAACCATCTCCTATGCCCCAAATAAGAATGTAAAAGAACAAATCTTATAGAAAAATACAGTGTGCTTTCTTCTTCGCTTAATTAACTTTCAATGAGTAGATAAGATTAGGGACAAGGCCAGGCATCTTTCCTGTTCCTCATGAATGAACTAATCACTCTTAATCTTATTACTTTAGAGACATTCATGTATTTATCAAAAGTCTGCCACATGCAAGACAGTGTTGTAAACAAAATATTTATTCCCAACAAACCAAATCATTATCCAAAGTTGAGAACATATGTTTTCAAATAATCGTTTGTTTGTGCTTACTTCTGTAAGGTAATATTTAAATATTCATTCAGCATATACTTGCTAAGCATTCACTGTGTTCCAGAAATAAACTACTGGGCACTGTCTGATGAAGGGCACTGTATTCAGTGGGAAGCCAGCACAGAAATAATTTCTTGTTCTCACCAGGTTTACACAAAGAATTAGAGTATAGTATCATCATCGACTTGCTCTGCAATGACTGGAATAATGACCAGTATAATTTATATAGATATTACATATAACAGTATGTTTAAAAGTATGTTAAATATATATATATATGTATATTTGTTGAAGGAATGAAAGCTATGTACAGTTCAATCTAAGTGTGGAAGAATAGTAACACATGTAGGGATTGTCCAGAGAAAGAAAAACAGGAAGGTATTAAAAGACCCAGGCTGTGCACACATAGGGTCCAAGTCTGGGAAACTCTGAAGTTGCCTTAAAGTGTTTAGTGTGCATAGTAACCATCAATGAGGCTGCGAGAACAGCGTTGTGCAAATGGATAAAAGGCAAACAGTATTAACTGTTTTGTCAGGAACTCCCAAATAATTCAAATTAAAGTTAGACCTCTAATTCAAATTAATATATTCTATAAGCACACCCCAAAATAAACTCTGAAACACACTGTGATATGAAGTACATACTACACCAAGAAATGACTTTCTGGTAATTTTTCATAGATATAAATAAAAGAAAAGTTTAAATAAAACCAGAGACATTATAATAGGAAAATGTTACATACTTGGAATAAAATATAAAAGTTCTAGCTCTCTCATTTTTAAAGTATTTCTTCATGAGCAAATAATTTTACCATTTACTGGTACATTTTCATGTATTCTAGATTGGAAATAACTTTTAACTTTAAGGATAATTGTGGGGCATGAGAAACGTAAATTAAAGTTGATTATAATCATATTTTATCAACTACATTGCCCCATGGTGCATATATACAGCACACTTTAAACATTAAATTTTATAACATACCTTTAATTCTTTAATAATTCAAAGGTTTTATCTGACTTTTCAGTACATAATTTATAGAAAACATAGGTGAAGCCTGTTATTCTATAAAAAATAGTATGAACAGGATTGCAATGTGCCTAATTTCAGTTGCTACTGAAAAGTTTTAAGTGATTTATCCATTAAATAAATTAAAAAATCAAAAGGATGCAAATATCACAGATGGGTTTTTAACAAAGTATAAGGCATACACATCATTTTGTATTTTAACCTTCACATAAGCTGTGCTCAACATTGCTCTCATGTATGACATGAAATCACTGCTAGAATATAAACATGCAATTGCTCTGCTTGGGCAATATGTCCAATATATGTGATTGTTAGAGAATAATAATCAGAGAGAAATTAAGTGAGACAATAAATATGTAAATTATCAGAAAGCCTGATACTAGAGGTATGTGAAAACTCATTGAGAATGGCCAAATTACAAGCAGAGAAAAAATGTGCACAAGCCCTCTCATCACTATTTAGAACAAAGTATAAGTGTGCTAATTTTCTTATATGGGGATCGATTTATATTAAAATATAGGCATTTGCCATATTGTATCAGTTTACTTTATAAATAGAAACATGCATTTATGCTATAACACCATCTTTATCCCTTAATAAGACTGGTGTCTGAAAATTTGTATAGTGGAAAACACCGTAGCTTGTGAAAAAAGACACAATTGAGATGAACACCATTCAAAGCCTGCAAAAATTTGTAACCAAGCTCTAACAAAAAGCACAACAATCTATTTTAAATTTTTTGTATTTTAATTTATTTGAGAAGCATAGAAAGAGAGAGATTGAGATACACAGAGACAGAAAGATTGACAGAGAGAGACAAGAAAGGGTGAGAATCTCCCATCCACTGATTCCCTCCCCAAATGCCCACCAAAGCAGAGATGTGGCCAGGCAAAAGCCAGGAAGCCAACAACTCAACCTGAATCTCCCTTAGAGGTGACAGAAGCTCAAGTTCTTGAGTCATGACTGCTACCTCTCAAGGTGTGCATCACCAGGAAACTAGAGTCTGTAGCAGTCAGGACTGAAACCCAGGTATTCCATTATCAAATGTAGGCATTCCAAGCAGCTTCTTCACCATTTGAACAAATGCCTGCTCCTTACCATAACAATCTCAATTAATATGCTAGCATACTTAAGTCTCCATTGCTATTTTTACCTTGCCTTTGAATCTTTCAAGATGACCAGTCTGCAGGACATTCACACTGAAATGAAAACTAGGATACATGTGTAGTCTTCAAAAACTAAAACCGGCAAAGCAAACAAACATTATCACAGAGGACAAAAATTATACTAGACATCAAGATTTTCTTAAAGCCAAAGAACAAGCTAATACTTTTACTAACAGAAGGCACTTACATTGATTTTTCACATTGTCCTTTATGTCTTCATAGGTTGCTAAAGTTTATTGTTTAATAGTGGGAAAGCTTGCTTTTGATCATTTTTGAATCAATGAGCTGAGCAAATCATCTATGTATCCACATAATTACTACATTATAGCACATCATTCCCCTATTTGCCAATGGTAAAAGTAAAGTGCATCAAAGAAATACACAATAGCAGAAAAGCCTGGACTACATTTCAACGGTATTTTATTTTCTTTGGCTATAAATGTTGGTGTCATTCTATAGAAAATACATAAATGTTCAAGGAAAATAGTCACTCTAAATATTGGAAACATCATCTCTGAAAGGTGATTTTAACAGTATAAGTGAGATAATCAGTTAAAATTCTCAGCAAAATTCCCTGGCATACAATAGGGATTCAAAAATACTAGTTACATTTTCTTCCCATGTTTATCATTAGAAAATTTTTCAATTCTACAGGCAAAACCAAAAATCATTTTGTTTTCTTTGAGTTTTTAGTTTAGTTCTTATTTTGTATTAACTTAATTTAATTTGGTTTAATCTACTAGGAATTAGTAATAATTTTTCTAAACTATGGGAAAAGCAGAGACATTTAAATGAAAAATGTTAAAAGCAAATATTATATACATACTTCTGAAATTTTACCCAAAACTCTAGATGAGTTTTGAACAAATAAGATACAACCAGATGGCAAATGAAAGTGGAGAAGTAATTCTGGAAAAAAAATGACAAAAAAATCAAAAGTTTGCATTTTCAAATTTATTAATGACATTTACATGTAGATGTCAACATGGATATCATAATTTTTACATACAAATTTAATAAGTTATTATTTTAAATAGTCAAAAATAAATGATTTTCCATATTTATTTTACCCAATTCACGTTAAAACAAAACCATTGTTTCTGTCAAAGAGGATTTACGCTTCAGGTGCCACATTCTTACCTATTTCCCTAACTGAATTTGTTGTAAGATGCATTAGTTTTTCCATAGAAACATGAGCCAGCCCATCCACTCACTCCCTTTTCAATTTCCTCATGGCAGAAGTCTTCAAAACAAATCAAACTTGGTTCACACTTTTTCTGCCCAAATATTTGTTTCCAAAATTTCACACAATAGTTAGACTCAGTTTGGCCTCAGGTCACTCTACCTCCCATTCCCAGCAATAGTTCCATGTTAAAGTCCAAAGACTCACCTGTTGAAACTGTTTAATGAATCTAAACTATTTAATCGATCCTTAAACTGGATTTATTAACCTAGATTATTTCTATTCTCTGAATACTTTCCTCCTTTCCTGCAATTTGTTCACCCATAACTTTTTTTCCTTTGTATTATTTTCTCCACTTAACACTCATCAAACTGAATCTCTCTCTGCTTCAGGAAGTGGTAAGGTGGTATCCTGGTTATAAGAACAGACTTCGCATGTGTTTCTTGCTCAAACTCTGCTTCCTAACAGCGCAAACTCATAGTTACTTTAACGTCCTATGCCTCATCTCCTTCTTGGGAATGGAGAGGATAATAATAAAATAATGATTAAGTGTGTGTTAACAACAAAGCCCAACAGTTAGTAAACACTCAATAAATGTTGCATCATTTCAAGCACTACACTCCTAAAGACTCAGACAATTTACCCATTTTGTTGAACAGTTTATTGATCTCCCACCTGCTTATTTGATTTTTGAAAATTGTATTTTTGTTTTCTAAACTTCAGATATCAACCAAATACCATCTCTTCCCATGTGCATGTGAAAAATATATCAATTTTTTAAAAAGGCATTGAACCAGAAGTTAGACAATCTACTCCTAATTCCAGATAACTAGAAACTGCAGTTGGAACAGACAAGTCAGGTAACAGTTGCTCTGTACCTGAATTTCTTCATCAATAAAACAAAGCTGATAGTCTTCCGGATCGTTACTGATCATTAGTTATAAAATCATCAGAAGTAGTGTAGACAAGTGATTTACACTGTTACATGTTTCTGCTATTACACTCAATGTAAGGCCTTAGCATTTGTTAATTGATTAGCTGAGGAAATGACTCAGAATTTGAATGTTTCTTGAGCTAAAGATATGTTAATTTTTAAAATCTATGTAAAAGTATTGTTAAGAGAACTTAATTAAGAGTTTTTGAAGACCAGAGCTCTAGCTATGATCCATTTTACTCTTCTGCTTGCTCTTTAGTAAAGTCCCATGTTGTAACTGTGTGCCTATCCTTACCATCTGTTCTGCCATAAAGGAGCCTGATGTTGGCCTCTAAATAGGATTCCTGATGCAAAAAAGCAACCCAATACCCGAGACCTTTTACTACCATCTACTGGCAAACTGTGGTAATGAATACTTGTTCCATCACTGCTGTAAATGGTGCCCCCTGGAGTTGTTCATCACACAACCAATGAAACTCTAATAATGCTGTCTAATGAAGTGTCTGGAACCCAGTGGGTGTGAGTAACTGTTAGATAAATGAGTAAATGATAAATGAGTCACTTATCAATGAGCTAGATAATCTCTACCATCTCAATATTTTTTGAAAGAGCAACTTATAACGATTTTAAAAAATGAATAAACAAGAAGTTCTTAAGGCTTAGACAAATCTATCTATATGCATACATCTAAAAATACCAACATTACTTGCCATAGTATGTTGGACATTTAACAAGGTTAACAAGGTACCCATACATATCTATTATTGCAAGCGCTCCTCATCAATGAACATCTCGCCCAACCAGCCAGATAATTTTTTTTTTTTTCAAATGAACAACAGTGGTTCTAAGCATCTAAGTTGTTTCTTCAAGGACAAGAGACTCTTAGGAGTCCAGAGGTTTCATGACTCCGTGCATTTTCCTTTTCCCTTTTGGTTTTAACAAATAAGACAGAATCAAGAAAACTTTGATCCTTTGATCTGAAATTCCTCAAAAATCTCATTCTGTGAATTCTGTGCTTGGAAAACAGTCTCAGGTTTTCCAACCATCCCTCTTTATTATTTAAATTTAGCCAAGCCTGTTCCATTACGTCATGGCTTTCTAAAATGTCTTCTGGTGTTTGATGAATTGTTAGTGGCATACATGAACTTGTCAAACTAGGAACTGCATTGATAGTTATTTGGGATTAGCCTTATTATAACTGCAAATTGTTAAAAGTTATTAAAATGTTTAAGAGAGTGTCATAGAGAAGCACTTTTATTTGCTGAATAATTAAAGAAAGCTGAACTCTATGAAGTGCAGTAATATTACATTTAATAAAAGCACTGATTGCATCTCATATCTTGCAATTTGGAAAATTAAAACAAATTGACAATCTTTTAAATAGGTCTATCCTTAATATAACTAGGATAGTATAAAGCACACAAGGAATTTAGAACTTAGGTCAATAAACTTCAAAAACAATCATATTCTCTTCAAATGAATGTTAAAATTATCAAATTGATGTTGCATACACCAACACCCAGAGGCCTAATTGTATTTTGGATCAAAAAGATAAAGCACTAGAGACTCATTCTACCACTTATTAATCATTTTTCTTCATGCCCTCCATGTCCATTGCTATGAGAGATGACCCTGAAAACAGATGAGTTAAAATGATTTCCCAAATGTCAAAAGCCAGAGAAAGCAGCAGGACTAGTTCCAGAGCCTTCTGATTGTCGATGCCGTTTGTATTTGCACTGCTTCAGCACAAGAAAACAGGCAAAAACAAATTACACTGTTCAGCTTGGTTACTAGCCTCAATCTCTGTAGCTCATTTCTCAGTCCTAGCTCTTTTGAAAGAAGCCCATTTTATTTACAAAACTACATGAAGTTTCACTTTCTTTTTGCACTGACTGAGGTTCTTTTCTTTCATTAATTCCTTCTCTACTAGGCTAATGCCTCCGGGAGAACATTAGCCCCCTGCGTCATTGAAAAGACTCATCAGACACTGGGGACCCACCAACTTCTTTCCTGCTCTGTGGGCTCCGATTCAGCATTGGAAACTGAAGTGCAAAAATGCTCTGCTTAGCTCTTTTGACATAGAGCAGGGAAGGATATCCTCTGGGTTATTCACTGACAATGACGATGTTAATTTACACCGCCTATCTTCTCTAAGTGCAAATGACTACACAGCTGATTCAATAGAGACCTTACACAAAGAAACCAGCATCAAAGAACAAGGGCAGTGTAGATAGAAAAAGGATCTAAGAGAGGCTGTAACTAACTGTGCATCAGCCTAGACAGAAGAAGAGTTTGTAGCGATCTCTCCTGTGGACCTGAAACTGGTAGACACCCACACACCTGTCCTCTATTTTCAGAAGGTACATTTCTCCAGTGAACAATGACTTACTAGCACTTCACCAGTAAGAGTAACAGTAAGCAGATGCTTGGTTTAACTAATTAATTGGGCAATTCACTCCCCCTCATCTATGATTTTGGCTTAAGTAATGCGTTCTATGTAATAGATTGCCAAGCAGATGAATGGCACTGTTTTCACCTTATGGTTTAACACAGCAGTGCTTTTATTTCATATGTATGAGCATCAGGTAACAGAAGTTTATTAATCATACTTGGGCAAATATTAAAAGAATAAAATGATTTTAAGCATTAAAATATTCCAGGAAAGCGTCAGAAATTCAAAAAGTATACTCACTATTCATCAGACACTCAGGTTAGCATTTGAGATTTATGACAGAGACTATGACCAACTTTTGAATACAAAGAAAAAATAATTGCAAAAGTTACAAAATTACAGATTTCCCTTCCACTGACATTAAATCCAGACTTGACAATCACATCCCAATCTTACTTCATTAGATATTAACCTTGCACTGGACATGAGAGAATTTGAAAACAACATCATAGCTACAAAATAAAAGGAGGGGCTCTCACCACAGCAGAACAATCACACTGTGTTGAAAGTTGGAAGTAGAACTATTAGGCCTCATTAGCTAATTATTATCTTGGCATCCACTTAAGTTAGTTTTTCACTGTGAATGTCATTTTTTCCTATTCAACCACTGTGGTTCAAAACGTTTTGACTACTTAAAAGGGAATACATCATCATTGCCTTCCCCCAGTCTAACTGCACACCACTTTCCAAAGCAATAGCTTCAATCATGCTTCATAAAATCCCCCGCAAGTATATTGTTGGAAACATAAATCAGCAAGCTGGGATTTTAGTATTTCTAAGGCTAGCCCAGGGATCACAGACTGGCAGCTTTTCCATGGCCCCATTTACCAAAGAATAAACAAAATTATGAGTTACAGTAGGTCCATTTTTTTAAAACAGCTCCCAGTGGTATGCCTGATACTTGCTGCTGCATCCTTAATTAGAGAACAAAACACTAGCAAAGAGGAATTGGACGAGAACATCTATTTCTAAGCATCTCTGGCTTCATTAGGACACATAGCACAGAAGTATACATGCTGCTTTCACAAAAGCTGGGTCCCTCTGATACACATCTACGCGTCTGAGGGTGCCACGCATTTTGAAATTGTACTAGATAGCGACACTCTTTACGGTGAAGCTCTCCTTAAACCTGTTTCTTTGCAATGAATATGGGCTCCCCTTCAGGCATGTTGCAGGCTCAGAGTCTCTCTTTTCAACTCCCTTGTATTCTAAATTACAAATTAGTTGGGTCATAATTTCAAATACACGCTGCATATATAGACTAATATGGGTTCCTATGTGTTCTATTTAGATCTAGACATTTAAAAATTCCTAGATTTCTCTGTATCCCCAAATTCCAACGCACTTAGTGTTGGGTATGATAAATTCAGACTGCACAACTGAGACATTTTTCTCCTGCAGACTACTCATAGTGCAATCATAAATCTGCATAAACTTGCTTCTTCTTATGCCCCCACCTTTCTCCATGCTATCCACCACACCTATTTAATTGCAGTTGTATTGAGCTTCAATTGTCTAGGACTCTTAGTATTCAGAGAAGCCTGTCTACATTATAAATGAACAGTTAAACACAATCTCAAAAAATTAAATCAGCCTATCTGCAGGGCATAAGTGTATGTTGATCTTTGCTGTAGGAGTGATTGAATCAACCGATGGAGCTGATATTGCCTCCAGATGAACATATCTGCAATTTTGCTAAGACTGAAATATTGCATACTCTATGTTATGGGAAAATAAGCAGCATTTTACCAAGATATTTCACAAACTAGAGCAAAATCTAGCATGTGCCTTCTGATTTCTGCACATAAAATCTGCATCTAATCGTGTTTCATCAGTCACTAACACTATAGCTTTGGGGAGGAGCAGGGCAGAGAAAGGAAGGCTTCACATCCAGAATGTCAAGCCCTGCTGAAGAATGATAGAAGGACTCAGAGTGGGGAAGAGCAGAAACACATTTTCCGGGCTTAAAATGGAGTTCTACCACCCCCTGCTGGACTCCACGAACACCACAGACGAGAACAAAATGCTTAGAATTGAATACGGTCGGAATATTTTAACTTGTCTTGTAATTTATTATTTTCTCAAAAAAAAAAAAAAAAACCACGTTCATGGCACCCTAATATAACAATCTGTGCAATTACACACTTCACAAAATTAGTGCTCTTTTCTGTAAAGACTTTCACTAATGGATGTTTCAGCATTTTGTTTCCCCCAATTAAATGTCCAAACTTGTCCGGACAGTTGAAAATGCTTGCATTTACTGTAAATATATTTTATATGAACATATACCATTTGAACGAGCAAAATAAATTCCTGTCTCCTTCTACAGATAAACAGAAGGAGCGTCCACAAATTCTCTATCAGGTTATTCCACTAGGCTATTAAATATATATATATATATATATGTAGAGATAATAGCTCCCAACACTTCTCCACCCCCCAAAAAATCCTATACAGGTTTAATTCCAATTTGATGCTATATAATTCTTCGACCTCAGAGTATTAAAATGGGTGTGGGGGTGGAGGGTCAGAATGAATGACTGCAACACATCCCTAGTTTTATCCGTTTGCTGTCTTACACACACCATCCATGGCCCCTCTCGTAGTTCCCAACAGAAATAAGCCAGCACCATTCACTTCACAGCCAGAAATCGGGGTCTTAGGAAAGGGGAGGAAGAGTCTCTAAGAATTGAATCCCTTGCACACACAGCGATATTTGACAGGCGAGTTTAACGCTGATAGTTTCCACCGCTTCTGTAAAACACCATCGTGCCCTTTCCTCCCGCAACCTCAGATATTTAACTGTTAATATACACGCACACACGCATCCGGTTTTTTGGAGAAAGAACAGAGAGAGCCACAATCCCAGCTAAAGCAGCAGTTTCGCCTCGCTCTCCTGCCCACTGATGCCCATCTCCAATTCTGTATTTTTCTCTTCTCTTACGTGAGGGTCTCAGCAAAAACAGATACCATTCCAGCTCCAAAGAAAAGAGCAAAGAATCACAGCAGCACCAGCAGCAGCAATCACCGTAACTTTAGTGCCTGCCTCTCCTGCTGCCCCGAGCTCCCCTCTTCGCCTCTCTCGGTTGGGTGGAAGGGGGAGGGAAAGTAAAGGCGATAAAGCACCACACTCCTACCTTGCCCGCTACTGACAAGCAACCCGAGCAGGTAGAAGGCGAGGAGGAGGCTCATGTTCAGGACGTGACACTGGTGGACAGTTCCAAAGTTAGCAAGTCCAGCCCTGTGGAGAGAGAACCTTCCGCTGCCACGGCCGCCTCAGCCAGAGCCGCCGCCGCTCCCGGGGTGCCCCAGCCGCCCGCAGCCCGCGCGCTCCTCGCAAAGTGACTGCAAGCTCCGCGCCTTGCCGCACTATATCCAGGCAGCGGCGGCGGCGGCGGCGGCGGCGGCGGCGGCGGCAGAAGCAGCACCAGCGGCCGCCGAGGCGGCAGCAGAGCCGGGCGGGGAGGGAGGCGGGGGCGGGGGCGCGGAGGGGAGGCGCGGCCGAGGCGTATCCCTCCGCGCCACACTGCCGCCGCTTCTCCGTGAGGCGCGCGGCCCCGGGATTCGTCCGCAGTGGAGCTCGAAGTCGCGGGTTCGGGCCCCGATGCCTCGAGCTAGACAGAGCGGGCTGGGACGGGCTCCTCCGTGAGGTGATGGTCCGTGCCAAACCCGTCAGCCCTCTGCACGCTGAGGGACGTCCCCTCCCCCCTGCCCTCCCCAGCCCGGGCTGAGGCGGGCGGGGGAGCAGCGCTGAGCTCCCTCGCCGCTGAGGGCCACTTTGGGGAAGCGGAATCTACCGCTGCCGCCGCCGCTGCTGCTGCTGTTGCGGGCGCCTGCCGGCTCCTACTGTCCACGCGCGCCCGGGCGCAGCGGCAGCGGGGCATCCGCGGGCCGGGCGGGGGATACCGCGCCTCCGGTTCTTCCAGGGGCGAGGCTGGGGGCTGGGGGCATATCTCTCGGGCCCTCGCGCGACTCCAGGCTGGGACAGACCGGCACCCTCGGAGGCCGGCCCCTTCGCACGCCGGCCACCCCCACGCCGTCCGACCCGGGGGACGCGGCTGTCCTGCAGGGCAGCGCCGCCCGCTCCTCGAGCGCCAGCAGGGAGGCGAGGGCTGCACAGCGTTTCTTTCACCCCAGTGCGGCCGAGAGCAGGCGCCTCGAGGGGTCTGAGCCGGGAAGGGGCCCTGGCCCTGCTGCGTCCTTGGAGGACCGCGAAGCCCCTGGGCGCCCCCTCTCCGCGGCTCTGCCCCGGGTCCCCCGCGCTCAGCCTCGGCCAGGGCCCCAGCGAGCGGCGCCGCCTGGGAGGTACTGCCCGGGAAGCCGTCGGTGCAGTGCGCTGCACTTGCGTTCTGGCCCTTGGGGGCGCAGGGGACACTTGGTCATGCTTCCAAAGAAGACGTGTTTTGTTTCGTTTTGTTTCTCCTGACCGGGGCGGGGACTCGGAAATAGAATGGGGTCCAAATACTGGAGGGCTCGGAATCCAGCCCCTGCCCGGGATTCGGTGCTGCAATGAGCGCCTCCTTGCCTTCCGGGAGGGGAGGGCAGGGGCTGGGAGTAGCTGTGAGTCCCTTGACTAGGGGAGATGGCTCTGGGATTTGTCCCTTCAGGCAGGGCCGTTACACTCCAGAGGCACTCATTTGCCCCCTGGGATGAGGCTATTGGAAGAAAGGCAGGGGCGGGAAAAGCCCCTCTCGACCTCTGTCCCTGTCGTTTCGGCCCCCTCGCCACCCCACATCCAAGGACCTCGTCTCCCTGTTGATTCTACAGCAGACAATATCTAGGAAGTTGCTTTGCCAAGACACCCTTCCCTGGTTCTGGGGCACACCAAGTGTGCTTAAGTAAGCTCACAGTTAGCTTTTTGCAAGAAACGGTGACAACAACACATTTGTAGGCGTGAAAGACAAATGACTAGGTTTTTTTTTTTTTTTGAACATTTCATCATTTTCCTAGAGGATCGAGAAATGCACACATACACACACAATCACAGAAGATGGTTAAACGGATGCTGTCTGTGCCAGATAGCCTCTTTACAAAGCCTGCACATTTTCAGCCTGACATCAGGAGTGGCCAAAGTGCCTATGACATTGACACACATGCACACACCCTTGTGTACGCGCGCGCGCGCACACACACACACACACCTCTATAACCAAGGAAATACAGGACTGGCAGTTGGAGTCTCCTCTTGATAATTACGGCTATCTCGGGCAAAGGGTTGAAATCAGGGAGAACTGAGTTGCAGCCTGTGTGAGGTTTGAATCAAATTCCTGTGGGGGGAGGGACGGAAGGGTAGAGACAGAGATAAAGACAGACCAGAAGAGAGACAGGCAGAGGCAGAAAAAAAAAAAAATTGTGTGGAAGAACTGAGTGAATGGACCATTGGTACTCAGGAACTCAGGAAGGTGATACAGCTGTTGATCCTGCTCTCCCCAGTTTGCTGGTAGTCTTGTTCCGGCGATAGGACATACCCTCAGAATTCGATCATAGGTATCAGGTTGTAAAATGCCCTGAGTAGTGCCACAGTGGCTTAAGAGAAAGAGATCCTTTCTGAGTAGCAGATTAAGAAAGGCTTCAGGGAGGAAGATTTGAAGAAAGGGGAGAAATTAGACAGCTACGTGGGCAGGACAGAGAGAAGCTTAAGCAGAGCCTGGGGGTGTAAAATCACGCAGCATGTCTGGAGAACAGAGAGAAGTCTAATTTGAAAAAAGTGGAGTGTGAAACACAAAGGAGGGATGGAGTTGGGAAAAGGCTTGTGCTAAGACACTGCAACTACTTGCAAGCAACTTCTCAGCTTGAAAGCCCAGACGTGTGTGGTCAAGAACAGTGAGACTTGTCTTCATTTTGAGGGCTCCTGACTGTTTACAAGTGGTGGGGACACAGAAAGATGTTCAACCAAGGCTTTCGTGGGTCTTTCCCATCATTCACCTAAATTGATTTTACTGTGAGGATACAAGAGCAGGATATCCCATACACCAAGAAACTTGTCTCAACTGCTTCCCAGCCACAAGTCAAAGTGCTCACACCTCCCCTACCCTGGCGGGGGGGGGGGGGGGGGGGGCAGGGCCTCTATCAGAAACATATTCATTTCTCTTTGCAGTGACATAGGGATAAGCAGCCTGATATTTGCCTTGGTGCCTTCCTCTTTTCAATAGATGGATGGTGTAAGGACTGCATGTGGACAAATAGCCTCTAGTCTGTGCCTCTCCCCACTCTGGAGGCTACGTTCTATATACAGGCATCCAGTCTTATTATCAGATGTTTGAAATCTGTGAATGTGCTAAGCCATGGGCACTGTGTAGGATATAAAAGGTGTAGAAATGCATCCTCCTTTCTCTTTGTGTGACTCTTAATTTACATTCAAGACAATTTATCAACTTCTTTATCTACCTGAGGAAATGCCTCAGAGACTTAGTTGGGGCTTTCGTTGTTTCATTTATAAAAATAAGAGCAAGTTGAACAGAACTCAGGAATCCATGAAAAGCTGAATAGTACGAAATACCAATAAGACTGGATGCATGGTTAAATGAAAGCAGATAAATTTGATTTAAAAGAATCAATAAAATGAACATGAAGGAGTAGCGAAGCGATAGAAAACGATAAGGTGCATTATATGTGGAAATTATCTTCTCAGAGATATTCTGCCTCTTACATCTGCAATCTGTTCTTGCAAAAAACAGGCAGGTATATAATGTATACCTTCGGCCTAGACATGCTGGTTGTGCAATGAGCAATATTTAAGTGTTCTTATATTTGTATCTCTGATGTTATTTTTGTTTATTCTCTCTTTTGACAGAATTCACGTGTGTTAAGATCATACTACTAGGAAACGGGACACTCTGTGTGTTCATTTATATTTTTAAAATGTCACAATCCATTATACGTACTCATTTACTTGTCTAGGAAATTGCCTGTTTTGACTTTTTTATTACCACAAGGGAAGAAAAATATCCTATGTATATATAGATAGATAGCCTGAAACCTCTACAAATAGATGGCCCTGCCATTGCCTTCTTTGCACTATTAATGCTACTTTTTCTAATGATTGTGTCTGAAAATAATTTGTACTTTCTTGATGCAACATTTTAGATGTTATAACAGGTTATTTGTGAGTATATGACAGTAGCTGCTTTAGTGATAGGATTTAGATTTTAACACCTTCATTTGTAAATGCTTTACTTCCTTTACTCTTCTACTTGAAATTAAGAAATAAAAGAGACAGATTTATGGTACTATGGCACCTAATTGTCACAGAATCTACGTTTTAATTTCTTTCAAGATACATGGGGTCATTTTCCTTCATGGCTACTTCATGTTCCCTCTGGGCAAATAACTGCTCACTTCGCTCTGAAATTATGCAATAACTGCCTACAATTTGCCACTTGCCAGAATAATATTTTCTTAACTCCAAAGGGATATTATATTTTTCTTCACCAAGAAGACATCCTTGGCAAATAAAACAATGGACAGAGCAGAAAATGTAACAAATCTACAATACATTGACCAATGATTCACACAATTTCAAGACAATACTTAGCACAAAGTAAGACGGAAAAAAGGCATGAAGCAGTGGCTAGCAGTGAACCTATTTGATATGACAAGTATCATGATGGGAAATGCAGGTTACCTAAATATTGATCACAGCAGTCAGAAATAATATTTTTGTCTCTGGGTACTATTGACCAAGGTGATGTCTGCACAAATCCCATCCTGTTAGAGACAGTTATTACATCTAGACAACAACAAACCTTTCATCTCTGGCAACTGATCCAGTACAAGTATAGGTTTGATAGGATGTAGCACATTAGTCAATTACATTTCTTTCTGGGCAATAAAGTTAGCAATTAAAATTTAAAATTTTTTAAATCTTTTATTGCACAGAGCTGTTTGGTTCCTCTCTTAATTGAGTTATATTTCTGTTAAAGTTCAAGTTAGACAAGCAATTGTATTAGTAATAGACACATTCATGGCAGCAGTGGAATTCCTTCTCATATAACCACAAACCAATAATATTCTACCTAATATTACAGTGAAGCACATTATTTGAATACTCATTTTATGTAAATTTGGATTAATTAAGCAAAAACTCATCTTCTACATTTTCATAAGATGTTCCTCACTCATTTTAAGGAAAACACACAATCTCTTCACCCCCATTCTTTATCATAAAGCTTATATTTAAATAAATGCGTGCTTAGCACTGTTAGTGGATTTGGCAATCTTTCAAACTCCATGGAACTCAACATCTATCGCAGAAATTAAACTGAAGATAAATACAAGGGATTAGAATGGGGGAATAAAGCTACATGTCTGTATTTTTAAGATATATGTTCCCATTTACTAGTCTCAAATTATTGCATAATAACTATAAAAAATTAGAAATGCCTGAAACCTATAGACCAGACAGAGGCCAGCCCTTGAACATTTTATCCAACTATCTGCTAGTCTTCCATATATTTATTTTCATAACATAGATTGAGATAATATTGTTTGCCACCTTTCTGTTTTAAAATGGAAATAAAGTGAACATTGTCAAAAGTTTCGCAAATACATATTAAATAAATTAATTTAATTATATAAACTACATCCCAACATGTTTGACGATTTTCATACACTAGGGCATTAGCAGTGTCTCTATAATTTTGCTTTTTATTGAAATGAGTAACACTGCAAAGTAATTGTCTTTATACATAGTGCTGTGACCAAATTATAGACTACATCCTTATACTACTAAAAGTTAAATAGGTTGGCAATAACATATAACTATTTGTAGGGACTGGATCATATTGCCTTAACTTTTTTCTAAACTATATTATTTACCCTCTAACCAGCACTTCAGTCCCACCTATGAAAACTTCTATTTTCATTTTTTCTTGGCTTATAGAACTTTATTTTTTTTTACTTTTTTTAAACTTTTATTTAATAAATATAAATTTCCAAAGTACAGCATTTGGATTACAGTGGCTCCCCCCCCCATAACCTCCCTCCCACCCACAACCCTCCCATCTCCTGCTCCCTCTCCCATACCATTCACATCAAGATTCATTTCAATTATCTTTATATACAGAAGATCAATTTAGTATATACTAAGTAAAGATTTCAACAGTTTGCACACACATAGAAACACAAAGTGTAAAGTACCGTTTGAGTAATATTTATACCATTAATTCACATAGTACAACACATTAAGGAAAGAGATCCTACATGGGGAATAGGTGCACAGTGACTCCTATTGTTGATTTAACAATTGACACTCTTGTTTATGGCATCAGTAATCACCCAAGGCTCTTGTCATGAGTTGCCATAGCTATGGAAGCCTTTTGAGTTTGCCAACTCCGATCTTATTTAGACAAGGTCATAGTCAAAGTGGAAGTTCTCTCCTCCCTTCAGGGAAAGTTGCCTCCTTCTTTGATGGCCCATTCTTTCTGCTGGGATCTCACTCGCAGAGATCTTTCATTTAGGTTTTTTTTTTTTTCCCCCAGAGTGTCTTGGCTTTCCATGCCTGAAATAGTCTCATGGGATCTTCAGTCAGACCTGAATGCCTTAAGAGCTGATTCTGAGGCCAGAGTGCTGTTTGAGACATCTACCATTCTATGAATCTGCTGTGTATCCCACTTCCCGTGTTAGATCATTCTCTCCTTTTTAATTCTATCAGTTAGTATTAGCAGACACTAGTCTTGTTTATGTGATCCCTTTGACTCATAATCCTATCATTATGGTCAATTATGAACTGAAACTGATCACTTTGACTAGAGATAGCATTGGTACATGCCACCTTGTTGTGATTGAATTGGAATCCCCTCACATGTTTCTAACTCTACCATTTGGAGCAAGTCTGATTGAGCATGTGCTGAACTGTACATCTCCTCCCTCTCTTATCCCCACTCTTATATTTAACAGAGATCACTTTTCAGTTAAATTTAATCACCTAAGAATAATTGTGTGTTAATTAAAGAGTTCAACCAATAGTATTACTTAGAACAAAAAAAAATACTAAAAGGGAAAAATATTAAGTTGTTCCTCAAAAGTCAGGACAAGGACTTCTTCCTTTAATCATCTTTATGTGGATTGTTAAACTTTATATAATTTTCATATTCATAGTTCCCCAAGTTAAGATATACTTAAGGAATTCTGTGTAATATCTTACGCACTTTCAGCCCTATTCTTCTGCTCCTGAATCCAGAAATTCCTATTAGACTTATTAGGATAAGATGTTGAAAAACTCTGTAATTGTAGATGGTCAAATGTTCTCAATTACTTTAGCTCACTATCATCACACTTTCCCTTTCGATTCCAGACTACACTCACACAGAGCCTTAAATATCACACTCCATTTGTTACTAAGGGAATCTGCAAATGGCTGATAAATCCTAGCATGTTCCACATTTCAGATCTGGTAGTTGTAGGACATACTAACTCCATATTTACTCCCTGGAGGCTCTTTTGCTATGTTACAACAGGATTCCTATGGCCAGATAATCTTTCTTTTTTTTTTTTTTTTTTTTTGGAGTTCAAATTGTTTTTTTTTTTAACTTTTATTTAATGAATATAAATTTCCAAATTACAGAATATGGATTACAATGGCTTCCCCACCATAACATCCCTCCAACCCGCAACCCTCCCCTTATCCAATCCCTCTCCCCTTCCATTCACATCAAGATTCATTTTCGATTCTCTTTATATACAGAAGATCAGTTGAGCATACATTAAGTAAAGATTTCAACATCTTGCTCCCACACAGAAACATAAAGTGAAAAATACCGTATGAGTACTAGTTATAGCATTAAATCTCAATGTACAGCACACTAAGGACAAAGATCCTACATGAGGAGTAAGTGCACAGTGACTCCTGTTGTTGACTTAACAAATTGACACTCTTGTTTATGGCCTCAGTAATCACCCTAGGCTCTTGTCATTAGCTGCCAAGGCTATGGAAGCCCCCTGAGTTCACCAACTCTGATCATATTTAGACAAGGCCATGGTCAAAGTGGAAGTTCTCTCCTCCCTTCAGAGAAAGGTACCTCCTTCTTTGATGACCCATTCTTTCCACTGGGATCTCACTTGCAGAGATCTTTCATTTAGGTCATTTTTTTGCCAGAGTGTCTTGGCTTTCCCTGCCTGAAATACTCTCATGGGCATTTCAGCTGGATCTACATACCTTAAGGGCTGATTCTGAGGCCAGAGTGCTGTTTAGGACATTTGCCATTCTATGGGTCTGCTGTGTATCTCACTTCCCATGTTGGATCATTCTCTCCCTTTTTGATTATATCAGCTAGTATTTGCAGACACTATTCTTGTTTATGTGATCCCTTTGGTTCTTAGTCCTATCATTACGATCAATTGTGAAAGAAATTGATCAATGTTACTAGTGAGATGGCATTGGTACATGCTACCTCGTTGGGATTGAATTGGAATCTCCTGGTATGTTTCTAACTCTACCGTTTGAGGTAACTCAGCTTGAGCATGTCCCGAATTGCACATCTCTTCCCTCTCTTATTCCCACTCTTATATTTAACAGCGATCACTTTTCAGTTAAGTTTCAGCACTTAAGAAGAATTGTGTATTGATTACAGTATTCAACCAAAAGTATTAAGTAGAACAAACAAACAAAAATACTAAGAGGGATAACATATCAAGCTGTGCATCAACAGTCAGGGCAAGGGCTGATCAAATCACCATTTCTCATAGTGTTCATTTCACTTTAACAGGTTTCCTTTTTGGTGCTCAGTTAGTTGTCACCTATCAAGGCGAACAAGTGGTATTTGTCCCTTTGGGACTGGCTTATTTCACTCAGCATAATGTTTTCCAAATTCCTAACAGTTATCACTTTTCAGTTAAAATTTAAACACCTAACAATAATTGTGTGTTAATTACAGAGTTCAACCAATGGTACTAGAACAACAACAAAAAAATACTAAAATGGATAAAGTATTACATTGTGCATCAACCGTCAGGACAAGAGCTGATCAAGTCACTGTTTCTCATGGTGTCCATTTCACTTCAACAAGTTTCCCCTTTGGTGCTCTGTTAGTTGTCACTGATCAGGGAGAACATATGATATTTGTCCCTTTGGGACTGGCTTAATTCACTCAGCATTATGTTTTCCAAATTCCTCCATCTTGTTGCAAATAACAGGCTTTCATTGTTTTTGACTGCTGTATAGTATTCTATAGAGTACATGCCCCATAATTTCTCTATCCAGTCTACTGTTGATGGGCATTTGGGTTGGTTCCAGGTCTTAGCTATTGTGAATTGAGCTGCTATAAACATTAATGTGCAGACTGCTTTTTTGTTTGCCAGTTTCATTTCCTTTGGGTAAATTCCAAGGAGTGGGGTGGCTGGGTTGAATGGTAGGGTTATATTCAGGTTTCTGAGGAATCTGCAGACTGACTTCCATAGTGGCTTAACCAGTTTGCATTCCCACCAACAGTGGGTTAGTGTCCCTTTTTCCCCACATCCTCTGTTGGTAGATTTCTGAATGTGAGCCATTCTAACTCATTGTGGTTTTCATTTGCATTTCCCTGATTGCTAGTGATCTTGAACATTTTTTCATGTGTCTATTGGCCATTTGGATTTCCTCTTTTGAAAATTGTCTATTGAGGTCCTTGGCCCATCTCTTAAGTGGGTTGTTTGTTTTGATCTTGTGGTGTTTCTTGATTTCTTTGTAGATTCTGGTTATCAACCCTTTATCAGTTGCATAGTTTGCAAATATATTTTCCCATTCTGTCGGTTGTCTCTTCACTTTCCTGACTGTTTCTTTTGCAGTACAGAAACTTCTCAATTTGATGCAATCCCAAATGTTAATTTTGGCTTTGACTGCCTGTGCTTCTGGGGTGTTTTCCAAGAAGTCATTGCTGGTACCTATATCTTGCAGGGTTTTTCCAATGCTCTCTAATAATTTGATGGTGTCAGGTTGTAGATTTAAGTCTTTAATCCATGTTGAGTGAATTTTTGTGTAAGGTGAAAGGTAGGGGTCTTGCTTCATGATTCTGCATGTGGAAATCCAATTTTCCCAGCACCATTTATTGAATAGACTGTCCTTACTCCAGGGATTGGTTTTGGATCCTTGATCAAATATGAATTGGCTGTAGATGTTTGAATTGATTTCTGGTGTTTCAAATTCTGTTCCATTGGTCTATCCATCTGTTTCTGTACTAGTACCATGCTGTTTTGATTACAACTGCCCTGTTGTATGTCCTGAAATCTAGTATTGTGATGCCTCCGGCTTTGTTTTTGTTGTACAAGATTGCTTTATCTATTCGAGGTCTCCTGTGTCTCCATATAAATTTCAGCACCATTTTTTCCAGATCTGAGAAGGAGGTCTTCAGTATCTTGATTGGTATTGCATTGAATCTATAAATTGCTTTTGGGAGAATGGACATTTTGATGATATTGATTCTTCCAATCCATGAGCATGGAAGATTTGTCCATTTCTTGGTATCCTCTTCTATTTCTTTCATTAAGGTTTTGTAATTCTCATCGTAGAGATCTTTAACATCCTTGGTTAAGTTTATTCCAAGGTATTTGATTGTTTTTGTAGCTATTGTGAATGGGATTGATCTTAGAATTTCTTCCTCAGCCATGGCATTGTCTGTATATACAAAGGCTGTTGATTTTTGTGCATTGATTTTATACCCTGCTACTTTGCCAAAATCTTCTATGAGTTCCAATAGTCTCTTAGTCGAGTTCTTTGGATCCTCAAAATAAAGAATCATATCATCTGCAAAGAGGGATAGTTTGAGTTCTTCCTCCCCTTTTGCATCCCTTTAATTTATTTTTCTTGCCTAATAGCTCTGGCTAGAACCTCCAGAACTATATTGAATAGCAGTGGTGAGAGTGGGCATCCCTGTCTGGTCCCAGATCTCAGTGGAAATGCTTCCAACTTTTCCCCATTCAATAGGATGTTGGTTTTGGGATTTTCATAGATTGTTTTGATTGTATTGAGGAATGTTCCTTCCATACCCAGTTTGCTTAGAGTTTTCATCATGAACGGGTGTTGTATTTTATCGAATGCTTTCTCGGCGTCTATTGAGATAATCATATGGTTTTTCTTCTGCAGTCCGTTAATGTGGTGTGTCACATTGATTGTTTTGTGCACATTAAACCATCCCTGCATACCAGGGATAAATCCCACTTGATTTGGGTGGATGATCTCTCTGATGTGTTTTTGCATTCTCTTGGCCAGAATTTTATTGAGGATTTTTGCATCTATGTTCATCAGGGATATTGGTCTGTAATTCTCTTTCAATGCTGCATCTTTTTCCGGCTTAGGAATTAAGGTGATGCTGGCTTCATAGAAAGAATTTGGGAGGTCTCCCTCTTTTTCGGTTGATCTGAATAGTTTGAGAAGAATTGGAGTCAGTTCTTCTTTAAGTGTCTGGTAGAATTCAGCAGTGAATCCATCTGGTCCTGGGCTTTTCTTTGCTGGGAGGGCCTTTATGACTGTTTCAATTTCTGTCTCAGTTATGGGTCTGTTTAGGTTTTCTATGTCTTCCAGATTCAATTTAGGTAGGTTGCATGTGTCCAGGATCTATCCATTTGTTATAGATTTCCCTGTTTGCTGGCATACAAGTCCTTGTAGTAATTTCTGATGATTCTTTTTATTTCTGTGGTATCTGTTGTTACGTTTCCTTTTTCATCTCTGATTTTATTGATTTGGGTCTTTTCTCTTCTTTTTTTAGTTAGTTGGGCCAATGGGGTGTCAATTTTGTTTATTTTTTCAAAAAACCAGCTCCTCGTTTGGCTGATTTTTTGTAATGTTTTTCTTGATTCAATCCTGTTGATTTCTTCTCTGATTTTAATTATTTCTCTTCTCCTACTAGATTTGAGTCTGGTTTGCTGTAGGTTTTCTAGATCCTTGAGGTAAATTGAAAGCTCATCTATTTGGTGCCTTTCCAATTTCTTGATGTAGGCACCTATTGATATAAACTTTCCTCTTAACACTGCTTTTGCTGCTTCCCACAAGTTTTGGTATGTTGTGCTGTTTTCATCATTTACTTCCAGAACATTTTTGATTTCTCTTTTAATTTCTTCTATGACCCATTGTTCATTCAGGAGCATGTTGTTCAATCTCCATGTGTTTGTGTATGCTCTAGGGATTCCTGAGTTGCTAATTTCCAACTTCATTCCTTTATGGTCTGAGAAGCTGCATGGTATGATTCTAATTCTTTTGAATTTACTGAGACTTACTTTATGGCCTAGTATGTGGTACATCCTAGAGAAGGTTCCATGTACTGCTGAGAAGAATGTACAATCTTTAGCTGTAGGATTGAAAGTTCTGTATATATCTGTTAGATCCATTTGGGCTATAGTGTCGTTTAAATCTACTGTCTCCTTGTTGATCTTCTGTCCTATTGATCTGTCTATTTCTGAGAGTGGAGTATTGAAGTCCCCCAGTACTATTGTATTGGGGTCTAAGTCTCCCTTTAAGTCCCTTAACAAATCTTTTAGATAAACCGGTGCCCTGTAGTTAGGTGCATATACATTGATAATTGTTATATCTTCCTGTAGAATTGATCCCTTAATCATTATATAGTGTCCCTCTTTGTCTCTCTTAACAGTTTTTGTGGTAAAGTTTATGTTGTCCGATATTAAGATGGCTACGCCGGCTATTTTTTCTTTTCTGTTGGCATGGTATATCTTTTTCCAGCCTTTCACTTTCAGTCTGTATGGATCTTTGTTGGAAAGATGTGTTTCTTGTAGGCAGCAAATAGATGGGTTTTGTTCTTTAAGCCAATCAGCCAATCGGTGTCTTTTAACTGGACAGTTTAGGCCATTCACGTTCAATGTAACTAATGATAAGTGGTAACTTTGCCCTGCCATTTGCCAAAGATAAGTTCTAATATATGCTTTGAATTCCCTGTGATCTTTTGCTGTGAGGTTTCCTTCCTTTACCTTCTTTCATATTGATGACCGTGTTTCTGTGTTTCTGTGTGTAACACATCTTTAAGCATCTTTTGCAGGGCTGGACGAGTGGCGACAAATTCTTTCAACTTCTGTTTGCTATGAAAGGTCTTTATTTCACCTTCATTCACAAATGATAGCTTTGCAGGATATAATATTCTGGGCTGGCAGTTTTTCTCTCTTAGTAACTGGGCTATATCTCGCTATTCCCTCCTAGCTTGTAGGGTTTCTGATGAGAAGTCAGCTGTGAGTCTGATTGGAGATCCTCTGAGAGTAATCTGACGTTTCTCTCTTGCACATTTTAGGATCTTTTCTTTATGTTTCACTGTGGTGAGTTTAATTACAATGTGTCATGGTGAGGATCTCTTTTGGTTGTGTTTATTAGGGGTTCTGTGAGCTTCCTGTACTAGGATTTCTCTGTCCTTCTCCAAACCTGGGAAATTTTCTGCTAATATCTCACTAAAAAGGCCTTCTAATCCTTTCTCCCTCTCCATGCCTTCAGGAACTCCTAGAACCTGAATGTTGGGTTTTTTAATAGTATCCTGAAGATTCCCGACAATATTTTTTAGATTTCTAATTTCCTCTTCTTTTCTTTGGTCTGACTGTATCCTTTCCTGTTCTCTGTCTTCTAAGTCCGATATTCTCTCTTCTGCTTCACTCATTCTGTTTGTAAGGCTCTCTATTGTGTTTTTCATTTGATCTATTGAATTCTTCACTTCATTATGATTTCTCATCACTATCACAGTTTCCTGTTGTACTAGTTATTTCATTTCATTTTGATTCCTCCTTAATATTTCATTTTCACGAGAGAGATTTTCGATCTTGTCCATTAAGGATTTCTGTAGTTCAAGAATTTGTTTTTGAGAACTTCTTAATGTTCTTATCCATTTTTTTGAGATCTGCTTCTTGCATTTCTTCTATCTCATCATCTTCATAATCTTGAATTGGGGTGTCTTTTTCATTTGGGGGCATCATAGTGACTTCCTTGTTTTTATTACCTCGGTTTTTGCGTTTGTTATTTGGCATATTAGAGATATTTGGTTTCTTCACTGTGGTGCTTTTTCTTGTTATACTATGACTCTAGATTAAGTGGACTGTCTGTTTTTGATGGAGCCTTAGAGGCTTGAGATGGGTGTGGCCTGAGAGTTCTGTTTGGTGTGCCAAAGGTGACACTCTCAGGTTAGGCGTGGTAGATCTCTCTCTCTCTCTTTCTTTCTTTTTTTGATTCAAAAGGGAGTAATTCCACACAGCTGAACGAAGTTGGAGGTAGTTAGCAGGCAAATGATATACCCACAGGAGCCAGAGATCAGAAGCTCTTTCCCAAGGACCACACAGGGAATCTGTTCTGCCCTCAGAGTGGGCTCAGATTCTCCTTCAGTCTCCCACTGGGTTGCCAAAGTTACGGAATTGTAGCGTCTCTGGAGAGTACTCACGTGAATTCTGTGAGTTCTCTCCCCCACCGTCTCTTTTTTCACAGTCTCAGTTCAGTAGCACCACAAATTTACTAGGTCCTAATCTCCTGTTAATTCACCCCGCCCCCAGATCATCTTTCTATATCACTTCACTGGTAGCCTAAACACAGTCACCTTCCTTACCTCCTCAGGGCTCAAGCCAGAGATGTTAAATAGTGCATATTAAAATCTTGAAAATAACAGAGACATGATAAAGCACAACAGGAAAACCCAACTTCAAGCAACAAATAGCTGCTATTTCTCCTAGAGATGATTGTGGACTTCTCTGTGGACTCCTTGTATGGACTTCAATGTGACAACAGGGTAAAAGTCAGCCAGGATGCCACATGGAGACCTCCTGAAGCTGGTTCTCAGATAAAATTACCATTCAGCAAACCTCAGCTGTGGGCAAGGATGCATCTACTGAACCTTAAGAATGAGTGAGCCTTGTGTCTTGGGGCCATCTTAAGAAGAGTGATTCATGATCCCATTGTTTGCCTCTCCCTGTGTATAGACAAAATCCTATGTAGGAATGAGTGAGGGAACGTAAAGTACCACCCCAATCAATAATTAAGGCTGTTTACTATTACCAGGTGCTCTTGGGTTTTCAGTGTGACTAATAACCACACATACATCTGCCTTGTTTATACCTGACTCAATGTCTGAATCCACCCTGTAAGAAACAGTATGAAACTTCTAACAAATTTCAGGCTGTGAAGCAGTCAACTTAGCCAGATGACTGGTTGTTTCTAGGTTTGAACCCTCAGCATGGCTGGATGAATAAATTTAACTCTGATATTTTAAACAGACTCTGGAGGCCAGCGCCATGGAGCAGTAAGTTAATCCTCTGCATGCAGAGCTGGCATCCCATATGAGCACGGGTTCTATGGCCTGAGAAAGCAGTAGAAGATGGCCCAAGTCCTCGGGCCCCTGCAGCTGTGTGGGAGACTGGGAGGAGGCTCCTGGCTCCTGGCTTTGGATAGGCACAACTCCAGCCGTTGTGGCCTTTTGGGGTGTGAACCAATGGATGGAATCCTTTCTATCTCTCCCCCTCACTGTCTGTAACTTTATCTCTCAAATAAATAAATAAAATCTTAAAAAAAGACTCTGCTTATTTCTCTTTCTCTGAGCTAGGAGTAGTAGACACCAGTTATCAGCTTAAGAAGTTTCTTTAATATAGTGTTTCACAACTGAGGACTGGTTGATCCCCCAGGAAACAGTGGTCCCCAGGATATAGTCAGTGATGTTGAAGGGAATTTCTTGATTGCCATGAGTTAGAGGATGGAGCTTCCAGCATCCAGTGCGGACAGGCCAATGTCCTCCAAATGCACATTCCAAAATGAGGGTTGAGTAACCCTATTCTAGGTAGTTTTTCTTCAACTACGTCTAAGAACAACCTCCTTGACCTCTAGAAAAGAGGAAATTTGTCTTCCTTTGTAAATACAAAGGCTTCTTCATTTTCTTCTCAGATATAATTCTAATATTTCAGAGAAAAACTTGTCCTTACCTAGGGATATGAATTTACTTTTCATGGCTCAGAAAATCATTAACTATGTGGAAATTTAATTTTCCAAATTTTGTTTCCTCTATTTAAATAGCAGGTGGGAGAACTCAAAGGAGAAAATGTATGGGTTAGAGGGCTCCCAAGGGTAGGTGCCTGTTGTTCACAAAAATTTTTTTTTAGAAAATTTTTATTTAATACATATAAATTTCAAAAGTACAACTTTTGGAATATAGTGATTTCCCCCTCCCCATAACCACCCCCCCACCTGCAAACTATCCCATCTCCTACTCTCTCTCCCATCCCATTCTTCATTAAGATTTATTTTTAATTATCTTTATATATAGAAGGTCAACTTAGTATATACTAAGTAAACATTTCAACAGTTTGCACCCACATAGACACACAAAGTATAAAGTACTGTTTGAAGACTATTTTTACCGTTAATTCTCATAGTACAACACATTAAGGCCAGAGATGCTACATGGGGAGTAGATGCACAGTGACTCCTGTTGTTGATTTAACAATTGATGCTTTTATTTATGATGTCAGTAATCATCCGAGGCTCTTGTCATGAGCTGCCAAATGTAATCTATGAGATGTTTCTGCCGATTCTGACTGAGCTGGCACTGTTTTTCAGTTTCTTTTAAGAAGAAAGTTTGGCATTGACACTCTTTAGAGCAGAGAAAGGGAAGGAAAAAATTCTAATAATTAACTAATTTTAAACTACTGCAGGACCCCATGATATGGCACAGGGGGTTAAGTTGCTTCTTAGGATGCTGGCATGCCATATAAGCACTGGTTTGAGTCCTGGCTGCTCCACCTCCAATCCAGCTCCCTGCTAACACACCTGGGAAAACAGATGATGGTGGCCTGAGTGCTTGGGTCCCTGACATCCACATGGGAAACCCAGATAGAATTCTGGGCTCCTGGCTTCAGCCTGACCCAGCCTTGACAGTGTTACAGCCATGTGGGGAGTGAATCAATAAATAGAAGATCTTTCTTTCTCTCTCTATCTCTTCATGTATCTCTCTATAAGTCTGACTTCAAATAAATTAAAAAAAAAACTTGAAAAAATAAATCACTGCAGTCTTAACTCTTTAGACAAATTTTAAAAGACAAAGGTATTTCTAGAATGGCTTGCCATGTTAATCATATCAACACATGGTCCAAAATACTGTCTTTAACATATAAGATGGAGGGGGTCAGTGCTGTGGCATAGCGGGTTAAAGCCCCAGTACACAGTGCTAGCATCTCATAGGGGTGCTGGTTTGGGTCCTAGCTGCTCTACTTCCCATCCAGCTCTCTGCTACGGCCTGGAAAAGCAGTAGAAGATGGCCCAAGTCCTTGGGCCCCTGAACCCTTGTGGGAGACCCGGAAGAAGCTCCTGGATTTATATCAAGGCAGCTTCGGCCATTGCAGCCAATTGGGGAGTGAACTAGCAGATGGAAGATCTTTCTTTCTCTCTGCCTCTCCTTCTCTGTGTAACTCTGACTTTCAAATAAATCCTAAAAAAATTTTAAGATGGAAACATCTACACAGTGATGATATAATTAGGTGAAGAGTAGCTCAGAAAAACTATATATGTACATCTATATTTCCTCATTGAAATTAACTCTTCAACACAATCTTCCTAATAAAGAAAACATAATTGATCCAAGTTTTAAAATGTAGAAAAAAATCTCCTGAAATGGTTGCTAACAAAATGTTAAGATTGAAACTTTATTCACTCAACTGTTTTTTGTTCAGAGTGCCAAATCACTTTATCAATCCATTTTACCCCAACTAATAAATTATTTTTGGACACGATTCATACATAAGAAAAGGCATCAAGAAAAAATGAAAATGTGGATTGGTCTCTGGAAGAACTCAAAAGTACATGTTTATGGATAAAAGTTACAAAGAAATCACCTATTGTGTTCACTGCTGTATATCCGGTGCCTAGGATAGCACTGAGACATGGAATAAATGTATAAAATTAATGAAAGGGCTCTGATAACCATACCAAAAGACAAAGCAAAAAAAATTTCTTCTTATGTCATTTGTTGTCATTTTATTGCAACTAACATTTATGATGAAAGCAAAATTAAAAGTTCATTTTAATATTTTTGAGAGGGGTGGGTATTTGGTAAGATGGTTAAGAGGCCACTTGGACTATCCACATCTCGTATCAAATAGTCTGATTTGAGTCCCTGCTCTACTCCATATTCTAGGATAATGCAGATGAGAACTGTGGAAGGCCGCAGTTGATTGCTCAAATACTTGGTTCTCTGCCACTCATGTTGGTGAAACAATATTGAGCCCCCTAATCCTGGCTTTGGCCTGGCCCAGCCCTGAGTCTTGAAGGCATCTAAGGAGATTCTCTCTCTGTCTCTCTCCTCCTCCTCCCTCACCTTCATATGTGTATATGTGTGTCTCCCTCTTTTTCTCCTTTTAAATACAACTCAATTTAATTAAAAAAAAGATTGAGAAATATTTTTCTACAACCAGTGAATATTTAAATATCATTTTATCATTCAATGATATGAAACATTTTACAATATGTTTAATACTTTGCCATACACTAAGGACAGTCTAAAATGATATCACTCATACTGAGATACAGCCAACCAATTCACATTAACAATGTAGGTTTCTTCTTTACTTTAAAAATGCCCCCCCAAGTTTCTTAGTGTATTTGGACTGTTATAAGAAAATATCACAAACTTAGCCACATATTAATAATGAAAATTTATTTCTTGCAGTTTTGGAAGTCGAAGTTTAAGAAACGAAATTCAGTATCATTGGAAGACCCTCTTTGTGGTTGATAGATGGATCTTCTTGCTGCATTTTCATGTAGTGGAAAGTTCAAGACAGCTCTTCAGAGCTGCTGCCTCATGACTTAATCACCACTCTAAAGTTCTACTTCCTAATACCATTACTTTGGTATCAAGTTTCAACACACGGCACTTGTGTAGAGACAAATATTCAGGTAATAGCATCAGGTAAAATAGAATGGGAGTATTCATGGGTACATCAAATCCATCCGTGAAGTTTTCCCATACTCATCTCATTGTGTGTTGTGGTTTCTGTAATTCATAATTGGTTCTGTGTCTGGGTTGCCCATCACTTCTTTAGCTCATCAGCTTACAAGCAAGCTTTCTACTCTCCCTTTTTTTTTGTCTTTCTCACTACTTCAAATCATGTTTTCTGATATTTCACAAGGTCCACATTTCTTCTCTCCTGCTAACTGTCCTCTCTGGTCCTTTCACTAGTTTAAAGCTCAGTTTCTCCTTTGATGTCATAGCTATTTCCATATTAACACTAATGAATAGCCATCAATACCAGCCACCTAGACATTTAAACACAGCAGTGCTCTTATTGCACTTACTATGACACTTGGAACAAAGGCCTAAGGTCATCCTGTAATGGACCAGAGAGTTACTTAATTCATCAGAAGTAAAGCAACATTGTTTCAAACACTACAGGGTTCTTTCTTTAATTTACCCTGAAATAGAATAGTTATATTTAAGAATTTTGTGGTACTGAGAATCTTGTGGTGTTGATTCCAATATTGCTTGCAGAGTGAAGAAAAATGCTTTAGGGAGGAACCAGGAATATGGCAATGTCAGTGAAGCCTGCTATTTGAATATACTTTTTTACAGCTGCCCTTATTAAAAGAATAATTATACCTAATGCACCTTGAAATTAGCAAATGGCAATAGTAAAGGGTGGTAATAAAATGTAACTTCAAAATTCATTGTTCATACAAGAAAGAAAATCAATGTTCAGAAAATTTGACCTTTAAGTATATCTTCCTCAAATTATAGGTGGTGTCTCAATAAAGTATCATGATAACTCCTAAGTAATGTTAAATTAGATTCATGTAGTATTAGATAGGTCAAAGTGTTTTCCAATTCAAGCTTTCTGACTTTACTCCACTTATTTGAAAACATCATTTGGTACATTTGTAAGAAGATATGTTTCTTCTTGGAAATTATAAATCATAATATTGCTTTTAACTCTGTTATTGAGGATTTCCTTTTATTAAGCAGTAAATACAAAATGGGAAACTTGACATTGTGCTTTCTTTGGCATCATCATTTGTATTCCAGAGTCATTTGTCATAGGTATTGTAAAAGAGATTTTAGATGAAAACATGAGTCCACCTCTCTAAATTTACAAATGAAAAAAATTGACACCAAGAAAAATTGAATAACCTGCCCAGTTTCATAGAGCTCCAAGAGCAAAACCATGTCTTGAATTCAGAGTAATGATTTTTCTTTTACAGAATGCTTAAAAATGGAAAAATGCAAGATCAATTTCCCAATCACTATAAAACATAATCATATAATTTATTTCCTAAATTCAGTGTGAGAGTAATGCCTGTTCAGACATTTTTTAAAAGTTAAACTCTATTCTAATGATTTCTGAAGAGCAGTTTTATTTATTGGCAAATCTGATGTCATTATTATATATTAATAGATTCCTATCTTCTTAATTCAGCTTTCATCTCTAATTACCAGAGTGAGTTCAGCTACCAATGCCAAAAACTGTTCTAAAAGTGTAAGAGTGAGCCAAAAAAATCACATTTTGACAATTTATTGGCTAAGTGTTCCAAAGAACTAGTTAATATTTTTTTCTAACAGTGTCTGATCAACAAATATATTGTCAATAAATAACATGTATTTGACTATAAGCAACTATTTTAGAAAGATGCAAATAATTATATTCAATTAAATTAGGTATTTCAGAAAGCATTATATTATGAATTCCTTAGAATATACCTTTCTGTTTTGTTTGTAACTTATAAAATTGTTTTCCTGATTGTAGATATCCATTGAAAGAAAAAATAAGATTTAAAACTGTAATTTATTTTCATTTTATTTGACAGACAGAGGGAGAGAGAGAGGGGGGAGAGAGAGAGAGAGAGAGAGAGAGAGAGAGGAGATCCCCCAGCTGTTAGTTCACTCCCTAAATGCCCTAAACAGCCAAGGCCGGGCCAGGCCTGAGCCAGGAGACTAGAACTTGATTGGTTCAGGTCTCCCATGGGTAATTGGGACCCAAGTATTTAAGTCATCATCTGCTTCCTCCAACATTTTGCAATAACTAGAAGCTGGATTATAAGAAGAGTAGCCAGAATCTGAACTCAAACAATCTATTATAGGGTGCTGATGTCCCAAGCTGAGATTTTTTTTTAAAGCTTTTATTTAATGAATGCAAATTTCACAGGTACAACTTTAGGAATACAGTGGTTCTTACCCCCAAACCCACTCTCCCACCCCACTCCCTTCCCATCTCCTACTTCCTCTCTTATCCCACTCTTCATTAAGATTCATTTTTAATTAACTTTATATACAGAAGACCAACTCTGTACTAAGAAAAGATTTTGACAGTTTGCACCCCCACACACACAATGTATAACGTACTGTTTGAGAACAAGTTTTGCAGTTAATTTTTATAGTACAACTCATTAAGGACAGAGGTCCTACATGGGGAGTAAGTGCACAGTAACTTCTGTTAATTTAACATTTAACACTCTTATTTATGATGTCAGCGATCACCTGGGGCTCTTGCCATGAGCTTCCAAGGCTATGGAAGCCTTTTGTGACCACAAACTCTGTCAGTACTTAGACAAAGCCATAAGCAAAGTGGAAGTTCTCTCCTCCCTTGAGAGAAAAGTCCATCCTTCTTTGATGGCCCCTTTTCTCCACTGTGTTCTCACAGAGGTCCTTCATGTAGGATATGTTTTGCTGCAGTGTCTTGGCTTTCCATGCCTGAAAGACTCTCATGAGCTTTTCAGCCACATCCAAATCCCTTAAGGGCTAATTCTGAGGCCATAGTGTTACTTAAAGTGATTGTCATTCTAAGAGTCTGCTGTGTGTACTGCTTCCCATGTTGGACATTCCCTCCTTTTTAATTCTGTCTATTATTATTACCAGGCATTTGATGATATTTATATGATCTTTTTAAAACTTAATCCTATCTATATGATCACTTTAACAATTAAGATGACATTTTTACCACTAATTTTGATGGGATTTGGAGTCCCATGAAAAAGTTTTTAAACTGTACCCCTAGAAATAAGTCCGTAGGACTGTTTGCAGGACTGTACAGCTTTACAGTTACAAACTTCCTCCTCCCTCTCTTATTCCCCCTCTTAATTTTTACTGAGATCCGTTTTTAATTGACTTTAATACATATAATTAACTCTATGTTATGTAGAGTTCAACATACAGTATGAAGAAGAGAAAATAAAAAAAAATTGAAATAAAAAATCTGTTCCTCGACAATCAAGATGAGGGTTGTTCAGGTCATTGTTTCTCAAAGTGTCAATTTCACTTCTACAGTGTTCGTTTTAGGTGCACTATTATTTCTCACAGATCAAGGAGAAGATATAGTAGTTGTCCCCTTGGGACTGGCTTATTTCACTAAGTATGAAGTTTTCTAGATTGATCCATTTTGTTGCAAATGACCAGATTTCATTTTTTTGACTGCTGTGTAGTATGCCATAGTGTGCATGTCCCATAATTTCTTTATCCAGTCTTCAGTTGATGGGCATTTATGTTGATTCCATGTCTTAGCTATTGTGGATTGAGCTGCAATAAACATGGAGGTGCAGATAGCTCTTTCGTTTACAGATTTCATTTCCCTTGGAAAAATTCCCAGGAGTGGGATGGCTGGATCATATAAATGGTAGGTCTATATTCAGATTTTTGAGGTTGGGTAAATTCCCAGGAGTGGGATGGCTGGGTTATATAGTAGGATTATATTCAGATTTTTGAGGTCTTTCCATACTGTCTTCAATATTGGCTTTACCAGTCTACGTTCTTACTAAGAGTGGATTAGGGTACTTTTTCCCCCACATCTTCACCAGCATTTGTTGTTTGTTGATTACTGTATGAGAGCCATTCTAACTGTAGTGAGGTGAAATCTTATTGTGGTTTTGATTTTCAAACTGATATTTAACCACTGAGCCAAAATCCTGCCCTAAATTTTAATTGTTTGTAATTGCAATATCTATAATCTTATTTTGAAGCTATTACATAATGAGAAAATGGATATGGGGAAAAGTAATTATGGAAAGGAAGCTTCTATTAAATGTATTTTTAAAAAGTTTTATTTATTTATTTGAAAAGCAGAGTAACAGAGGGAAAGACAAAGAGAGATGGGGAGAAAGAGATAGAGAGTGAGTGAGTGAGTGAGCGAGAGAGAGAGAGAGAGAGAGAGAGAGATTCGTCCATTCTTTGGCTCACTAACTAAACGGCTGCAACAGCTAGTCCTATGTCAGGCTGAAACCCGGAGCCTGGAACTCTATCAGCAACCCCATATGGATGGCAGGGATTCAAGCACCTGGGCCATCATTTCATGTTCCTCTGGTACATTAACAGAAAGTTGGTTTATATGTAACATAGCTGAGATTCAAACTGGAACTCTGATATGCGATGTCTGCGTCACAAGTGACAGTTTAACCAGCTGAGTCACAACATTGGCCCAGAACAATAGAATCTATGTGCAATATATTAATGTAGAAAGCATGCTAATATTCATATTCATTAATAAGTTTAATAAGTCTAAATTTTGAATAAGTAAGATGTGCTAATTACTGACTTAAGGCCTTTATGTTAATCATTCAACTACTTTTCAAAGAAACTTCATGAAAACCCTTGTTTTCCCATTTCATAAATGAGAAAGGTGGAGACAGAAAGTTCTAGCAATGTGGTAAGATCACAAAGTCACAGAGCTGCAAAGCTGTGATTTAGATGCAGATGTCTCAGACTTCAAAGGCCTTTTGTCAGCCAATTTAAAACACCTCTTTTAAATAGAATGCTTTTATAGATTATTTAGTAAATGTTCTCAGGGAAACAAAGATATGCTAAATAAATGAACATTTCAAGAGAAAAAAAGGAAGATGAGGAAAATTTTGAAGCATGTTCTCACAGACTACAACTTTGAAGTTCCTAGATGTTCTAAATGGGAAAAAAAAATCCTTGGTTAAACCAGCAAAAATTCAAGATAGTAAACTTAGACTTTAAGAGGTTCATCTGGCCCATCTGAGGATCTCTGATATTTGTCAATTTCAGAGATACTGAGAGACAGTGAGTACACAAGCTTGTATATTTCATGGGAAAAGGTATATTCCTTATTCTTTGTTGTAACATTTATTTTTGTGACTCAACGTGATTCCCAAATTGTATTAGGTTAGCTGAGATAACTTCAGGAAATTTTTATTTTATTATCAACAATTACATAAATTAAAATCACTTAAAAGTAAATAATAATACTCGGCCGGCGCCGTGGCTCACTAGGCTAATCCTCCGCCTTGCGGCGCCAGCACACAGGGTTCTAGTCCCGGTTGGGGCACCGGATTCTGTCCTGGTTGCCCCTCTTCCAGGCCAGCTCTCTGCTGTGGCCAGGGAGTACAGTGGAGGATGGCCCAGGTGCTTGGGCCCTGCACCCCACGGGAGACCAGGATAAGTACATGGCTCCTGCCATCGGATCAGCGTGGTGCGCTGGCCGCCGCGCGCCAGCCGCGGCAGCCATTGGAGGCTGAACCAATGGCAAAAGGAAGACCTTTCTCTCTGTCTCTCTCTCTCACTGTCCACTCTGTCTGTCAAAAATAAATAAATAAATAAATTAAAAAAATAAAATAAATAAAAATAATAATAATACTCATTATACACATAAATGTATTAATGGCAGTATATCTTTATATGTTAAGATATGACATTTAGTACTTTCATTTGTTTTACGGTCAGATATATTTGTCACTCAAGTATCTTAGCACATGTTTAATTTCCCTGAAGACATAACATTTGCAATTTTAATGTGTATATCATAGTCAATTGTACTCATAAAAGGGAAATTTTTGACTCCATACCAAAAAATGCACTCTTATTAATAATTTAGAAGTATAAAATTGCTTAGAAGACTATCTTAAAATATTTTGGTGATGGGGCTGGCGCTGTGGCACAGTGGGTTAATGCTGTGACACAGTGGGTTAACGCCCTGGCCTGGGGTGCTGGCATCCCATATGGGCGCCTGTTCTAATCCCAGCTGCTCCTCTTCCGGTCCAGCTCTCTGCTGTGGCCTGGAATAGCAGTAGAGGATGGTGCAAGTCCTTGGGCCCTTGCACCCACGTGGGAGTCCTGGAGGAAGCTTCTGGCTCCTGGCTTTGGATCGGCACAGCTCTGGACGTTACGGTCAACTGATGAGTGAACCAGTGGGTGGAAGACCTCTCTCTCTGCCTTTCCTTCTTTCTGTGTGTAACTCTTTCAAGTAAATAAATAAATCTCTAAAAAATATATTTTGATGGAAAGAGGATGAAAGACATTTCTTTACACTTTTTAGGTCTCTTTGTAGAAGATTCTCTTTTTGTTACATTTTGAATAATTTTCCGAAGTGTTCATGAAAATCACTAGTGATTTTCATCATGATGAGTAACTATCCAAATAGAATGTTTCATTATGAATACTGCAACCACAATTAGGGAGACACCAATATAAATTAGGCTATACAATACAATATCTTACTTATTTTTTTTTCAAATAGTAAAGAATTCTTGAATATGGCCACAAACAATGCTAGAGGTACTATATTAGCTCTGACATTTTTTTAAAGCAGCTACATTCAACATAAATTTGGTGTGATAATAAGCTGACATAATGCTACACACCATCACCTTCAAGTGATCAATTTTGTGCACACTCAAAGATGACTACTGTGCTCATAAAAGCAGTCAGTGTTTGTGTGTTGGTTTGACTTAATTGTCTAATTTGGATCATAATTGTGCTCACAACGTCCAGTGATCAGTTACATTTTCACTGTGTTCAGAAATATTTGTTAGAAATCATGTTAATAGAATCAAAATGGGCCCGTTATACATTGAAATTATTTATTATGTTCAAGAATTATTAGAAAATATACCAGCTTAACAAAGAATGTACTATAGTTGCAGTCAGTCTGCAAAAATGAAATTGTATGTGACTCTCAGAAAATTGCATTTTCTGTTCCTAGCATACAAGAACAAAGCAATGAAGTCATGTGTGAATAAATTATACATCAAAAATAGAAAGAAAAAATATGTTCCACATGACAGACTTTTTTGCAATGTTCTCAGAAATTTTGGCGTAGGTGTTCACAAGGCAGATGCAGCCCTTTAGGTAATCCATGTACTGGCCTCCTAAGCCATACAACCAATCAGAGTACATAAAAAGCATACCCCAGGATGGGATTTTATACCTTCAAGACTTTTCACAGAACTGTTCCAAAATCTTAAGCTTCAAACCAGAGCCCAATGATATTATGTGGCATGGCCAGAGTCATGAAAAGATTGAGCTGTATCATCTTAACTATGTTACCTTTTCCAAACAAAAAACAATGGAACATTTTTGTGTCATGGGCATACACAGATCTGTGCTGTGTTCAGTGAAACAAATACTACTATACCACTATCAATATTAAATTAATATAAATGGTATTATTTATCACTAGATACCATCCAATCATTTCTTAGAAAATTCGGTGTTTGTCATGACTTTCATGTAGCTGTTTTTCATTCTCTTTATTTTAGAACTTTGTTTGAAGCTATTTCTATCCTGTATTATTGCCAGTGGGGTTTAAATTTACCTTCCAAGGGTCATAATTAGTTTGGTCCTCCCTATTTACTAGAATGACATATGAAATATAAGAATGACAATAGCAATACATTCATTAACAACTCCATATAAACACTTCTGTGTTCGGATGATTCGTTCACAGCGTAATACTTAGATCTATGCTAAACTATTAAGGTGATCAATGAATTTTCGAATAAAACCATGATGCTCAAAAAAATGTAATTTTAAAATCCTGGTTGGCCTGCGCCGCGGCTCACTAGGCTAATCCTCCGCTGGCACACCGGGTTCTAGTCCCAGTCAGGGCGCCGTATTCTGTACAGTTGCTCCTCTTCCTGTCCAACTCTCTGCTGTGGCCCGGGAGTGCAGTGAAGGATGGCCCAAGTGCTTGCGCCCTGCACCGCATGGGAGACCAGAAAAAACACCTGGCTCCTGGCTTCGGATCAGCGCAGTGTGCTGGCTGCAGCGCACTAGCCGCAGTGCGCTAGCCGCAGTGGCCATTGTGGGGGTGAACCAACGGAAAAGGAAGACCTTTCTCTCTGTCTCTCTCTCTCACTTTCCACTATGCCTGTCAAAAAAAAAAAAAAAATCCTGGTGATCATACACATTACAGTGGCAGATTTTCTATGCATGTTGTTTCCCATATGGATGCAATTTTTCTACAACTCAAACTGATTGCTAGATTATAGGTAACTCTTTGGAACAAACAACTGAACTAAATTTTATAGAGTGAGTTGGTGTTATTCTTTTTCTCTGCTGGGTTCGTGTTTTGCATCATGAAGAATGAAAAACATGGACCAGGAGGATTGTGTAAAGCCTAAGTTGTTTATAGAAAGAAAGCAGAGACAGCAAAAGTGAAAGCAAAGCTACCTGCAATGCTGAGTGGGGTCACTGAGTAAGGAAGACTTTGAGGGCTGATTGTAAAAGTGGAAAGCCTCACAATTAGTCTGGGAGAAAGATGGGTTTGGTTGATTAATTGGGTGAAAGTTCCAATCAACACTCAATGGAGACAACAGAAATCACACAAAGCTTCCCCGTAAGATGCACAAAATTCTCATTACGTAGATCGGTCACAATAGCACAGAAAAACCTTAGCACATGGCATCAAGATGCTTCCCAGTAAGCTAGCTTTAGGACTTTTGTAAGTCCTCGGACTCAACTCCAGAAGGTGGGGGAAGGGTCCCTTGATCCCTGTTTACCTGAGAATCTTTATATAGCAATGGTATGTAACTCTGACTTTTTAGGATTATATGAAGGAGAAGGGTCATCTGCTTAGAAAACAAAGGCTTTACATTTTACCTTTCATTTGGTTTCTTATTTTCCTTTGAAATAAGAATTAATAATATAGCATAACACAATACACTATATTTGCCTCTACACTATATCCACATATTGGAGTTATACATTTCCTTCTTTTCTAAATGGACATGCCTTTATTTGAATAACATTAGTTTTCATGAACTTAACAAACATTATTTTCCTTTTTTTTTTTGTATTTTTGAACTTGGAAAAAATGCCATGACAGAATTCAGAATTTCCATCAAAATGATTGTTTTTAACTTAAATTATGTTTATATCAGACAAAAAGAACTCAAGTTTTTGACTCAATAGAATTACAAAAATAAAATGGTAAGGAATACACGATAGCATTATAATGGCAGACAGAGCTACTAAAAATAAAACAACTAAATGTGGTGTAGCTTAAATTCACAAAATATTTTTTAATGAAGCAAAGAATATGCACAATTTTATGTCAAAATCTAGATAGACTAGAGCATGATAGGTCCCAAATAGGTTCTTTCTAATAGTTAGGGAGCTCTATTTTTGCATTTTTATCTCTCACCATACACAAAGCAAAACAAACAAAAAAGAACATCTCTTCCTAAATAAGTCTAAAGAAAGATAATTGCTGGAGTTATGGGACAGGAGAATTGAAGTAGAAACTCAACTTGGATTTATTTGACCCACAAGTCTGAGTTACAAATGATTTTCTTACTAGTTTTTCTAAAAAGCAAACAACTTTACTGAATACATGAAGAAAACATGTTTTTTTTATTTATTTTTTTTATTTTTTGACAGGCAGAGTGGACAGTGAGAGAGAGAGACAGAGAGAAAGGTCTTCCTTTGCCGTTGGTTCACCCTCCAATGGCCGCCGCGGCCAGCGCGCTGCGGCCGGCGCACCGCGCTGATCCGATGGCAGGAGCCAGGAGCCAGGTGCTTTTCCTGATCTCCCATGGGGTGCAGGGCCCAAGCACCTGGGCCATCCTCCACTGCACTCCCTGGCCACAGCAGAGAGCTGGCCTGGAAGAGGGGCAACCGGGACAGAATCCGGCGCCCTGACCGGGACTAGAACCCGGTGTGCCGGCGCCGCTAGGCGGAGGATTAGCCTAGTGAGCCGCGGCGCCGGCCAAAAAACATGTATTTTTTTAGACAATATTTTCTCAATGAAGGAAAATACATTTCTCCTTTTTTTTTTGCAAGGAATGCAATGATAAACTAGAATAATGATAACACTTAACTAAAGAGACTTACATTTCTGTCTTAGCCAGGCATACTTCGCAAAGACTGTCAGGAATTCAGATTCTGCCTTTTTTTTTTGTTTTGGGTTTTTAGTGTTTTTTAACTTTTAAATTCGAATCTTGATTAGAGAAATTGTGATTCATTTCTTTTCTATCAAGCATCTCATATTTATTTGACTCTTGTTTCAGGAATATTTCACACATTTAATTATGAAAAACAAAATTTCCAATGTATACTTATGAATAATTAGTAAAAAGTATAAAATTACGAGAATATAATTTCCATTATTAATGGAATTTATTTATATTTATTTATTTATTTATTTATTTTTATTTATTAATGGAATTTATGATTTCCATTACTATAACAAGGCACCTGAGGTTGAGTGATTTATAAAGGAAAGAAGTTATTTGTAGCTCACAATTGCTTGGCTCCTGGTGAGGGCCTTGTGCTGTCACAGCATGGTGAAGAGGAAGGGGAAGCAAGAATGAGAAAGGATCTTGCTTTGTAACAATCCCTCCCTTGGTAACTAATCTTGTCCGAAGAGACCCAAACTATTCTGGAGAGATGGGCATTAATCCCTTAAGAAGTAATGCCCCTTGATCTAATCTCTTCTTGAGTCCCATCACCCCTCAGTATTGTTACAGTTGGGACCTAGCTTATAGAATGCATCCTTAGAGGAAAATACCATATCCAAAAATAACACATACATACATATGGGCATGCTACCTATCGCTCTTGATTGTGTGGTGTGGTGCGTTGTGTGTGTGTGTGTATGTGTGTGTGTGTCTATCCATCTAGATAGTAAGTTACAATTTTGTAAGACATTCAGGTTGGATCTACTATGAAGTCTGAGGACAGAGATAAGTAAAGATAAATGAACAAAAATAATCAGTGGGAGCAAAATATTTACATATTTGTAAAGAAGTCAGGAAACTGATTGATGAATTGACTGATACTATTTTGGAGGCAGAGGAACACATACACACACACATATAGAGGACAGAAAAGTCATGAGTTACTTTTTCAATTTATTTTCCTGGATCGAGTTAGACTTTATTCTAAGTTTTCTAAAACTTTTTCTATATTATTCTCAGTCATGGATAGATTATAATATCTCATATACTATTAATATATTGAGAAACTATACCCTACATAGCTTAGTAAGAAAAAAAATCTGAAAAGTGCAATGTATAGTTTCCCATGTGTCATATCCTTATCTCTTCCATTGCCTTCTGATTTTGGATGGTCCGGTGATTTTCTGACCAGTCTCTGTTCTAATCCAGAGGAAGATAATATACTGCTTCAGCTGACACCAAGACAGGGGACACTGTCAAGATACTGGTTAACTCACTGTTTTCCCACCATTGATCACCTGCTCCAACTGGAATGCCTGGATATATTCCTTTCTTTCATGTAACAGTTCTGCTTTTCTCTTTTCCTTGAGGCTGATTTCTTGCCCCTAAACTCTAATGCCATGTCTAGGCAAGTAACAGCTGTGAAAGGCAAAATATGATTTTTTTTGATTACTGGTATCTTCACAAGTAGCCTGCCATTGTGTTTTGGCTGTAGGCTGCTAGGAAGTCTGGAATTCTGAAATAATCTGCCATCATACTTTCTCACCTCCCTGACAGAATATATACTTGGTGCCTGAATCCCTGATGCTGCCTGTCACAATTGCCGACTCTTAGATCTCATATTTGTTATTTGCTGAACTTGTTTCCATGTCTGTGCTAATCCTGATTTTGTTCCATTTCTAGTTTAAAACAGTGAAAGGTCCTGGCTAATTAAGTTTTCCAGGTTTTACTACACTAGACAGGGTGGAATCACTCATTAAACATTTATACCAATATATGTATTGACACTTTATTTTTATATTGTATTTTTTTCTTCTTTTAAAAATAAAATAAATGTGCCATATCTCCTCACCATTTCCCTAGAATAAATTAGGTAAAATTATAAAACCATGAAGTGATTAGAACTATGATTACAAAGTAGGTACTCAGAGCCGGCACCATGGCTCAATAGGCTAATCCTCCACCTGCGGCACCGCACACCGGGTTCTAGTTCCCGTCGGGGCGCCGGATTCTGTCCCGGTTGCCCCTCTTCCAGGCCAGTTCTCTGCTATGGCCAGGGAGTGCAGTGGAGGATGGCCCAGGTGCTTGGGCCCTGCACCCCATGGGAGACCAGGAAAAGCACCTGGCTCCTGGCTCCTGCCATCGGATCAGCGCGGTGCGCCGGCTGCAGCGGCGGCCATTGGAGGGTGAACCAACGGCAAAGGAAGACCTTTCTCTCTCTGTCTCTCTCTCTCACTGTCCACTCTGCCTATTAAAAAAAAAAAAAAAAAGTAGGTACTCAGTACATATTTTAAAGCTGACAGACCAATGAATGAATACATGAATGAATGCCCCATTATTATTTACTCGTTCATTCTAAAAGAGAACAGAACTACCAGGGCGGGGCCAGACTGAGGTGAAGAGCCACGAGCTTCTTTTGAGTCTTCCCTCATGAGTGGCATCTTAGGCTATCTTCTGCTGCTTTCCCAGGTGTATTAGCAGGGAATTGGATTGGAACTGGAGCAGCTGGGATTTGAACCTGTGCTCCTATATGCTGCCCTCTTTGCATGCAGTGGTTTAACTCTCTATGTCACAATGCCAGTCCTGAATGCATCATTAAAATGTCCCATGCTAGTTTGTTTGATTCTAGGTAAAAGATTCAAAATGTATTTACTGATTGCTTCATCATTAACTTTGTCATCTAATCATTATTTTTCTTCTAATCATTATTTTTCTTGTGTTTTCAGTCTTCTATAAATTTACTAGTTTAAAGTTACAGTATATGTAACCTAATCATGGTCTGATTTTAAATGTAAAAAGTTATAATAATTAATATTTCATTGCCTGCATATTTATCAAGTTAAATTATTTGCTTTTTACTCAAATGATAATCAGAATTAAAAAATCAGAGGTTAGTTGTAAATGATATATACTACATATTTTACAAACATAATTTATATAAATATTTGCAATAATTTAAACATAATCTTAATAAATTCATATAATTTACAAAACATACATAGTTTATAAAATAAACTTTATAAAATATATAAATATGCATGCATTTGTATGTAACTATATACATAAGCTTGGATCAGAGACTTGTAGCATTGTGTACATGGTAAATATTGGTGATAATAAGCATTTCTTGAATATAAAATGCATAGAAGAATGGTTTTGTTTAATGAAACTCATATTCTACTAGTAAGTATCAGAAATTAATAATAATAAATGTTGAGTAAAATGTGTTTCCCTGCCTAAGGCTTAGACAATCACGGCCTGTTGAGATACTCAGAACTGATTCCACAGCATAGATACAAGACTGGCAAGGTCAAGAAGAGTTAAATAGAAAGATATACACCGTAGAGTTTAATGAAGTAAACAAGGTAACGTATCAGGACATAGAATCTTCTATATCATTAGAAACTGATCTCTTATTCTCTTTGTTACCCTTCTTAAATCACATAATACTATTTTATAAGGTGTATGTCGTTTATAAAAATTTGAAACTTAAGGCACTTTTTGAAATTATATCTAGGGGTTGCCATTGTGGTGCAGTAAGTTAATCCTTTGCCTGCAGCACTGGCATCCCATATGTGAACTGGTTCTGGTTCCCCCTGCTGCTCTTCCAATCCAGCTCTATGCTATGGTCTGGGAAAGCAGTAGAAGATGGCCCAAGTTTTTGGGCCCCTGCACTCACATGGGAGAGCTGGAAGAAGCTCCTGGCTCCTGGCTTCGGATCCACACAGCTCCAGCCATTTTGGCCATTTGGAGAGTGAAACAGCGGAAGGAAGACCTTCTCTCTGTCTCTGTGTCTCCTGCCTGTAACTCTACCTCTCAAATAAATAAATAAAATCTTAAAAAAAGAAATTATATCTCTTAATGTATACTAAGCTGATCTTCTGTATATTAAGATAATCAAAAATGAATCTTGATGTGAATGGAAGGGGAGAGGGAGTGGGAAAGGGGAGGGTTGTGGGTGGGAGGGACGGTATGGGGGGGAAGCCATTGTAATCCATAAGTCGTACTTTGGAAATTTATATGCATTAAATAAAAGTTTAAAAAAAAAAAGAAATTATATCTCATATAAGTAAAAGTTTTTTATTTAACATACAAGTATTGGTGGATAAACATTATGTGATTTCCATACAAATATTTTTATTTAATATAGTTTATAGTGAATCTGATTAGCTAACCTACACCAATATAAGCTGTGATTGTTTTTTAGCAATGCAAAGTCTATTTCTACAGAGTACATAGATTTTTATGGAAAAATTATGAAAGAGTATTCCTAAATTACATTTATTTATTTAGCTAGTTATTGCCAGTAAATAAGTTTCTGGATATTAAATATCTACCATAAGAATGACCTTTTTCTTATTTTATTTATTTATTTATGAAAAATTTTATTTATTTATTTGATATAACAGCATAACAGAGGGAGAGAGAGAGAGTGAGAGCGAGCGAGAGAGAGAGATTTTCCATTTGTTGAGTCACTCCTCAAATGGCTGCAAAAGCTGGACCTGGGTTGAGCTGAAGCCAGGAGCCAGGAGGTTCTTCCAGGTCTCCCACATGGGTACAGGGGCCCAAGCACTTAGACCATCTTCTACTGCTTTCTCAGGCACAGTAGCAGGAAACTGGATCTGAAGTGGAGCAGCCGGGGCTCAAACCAGCACCCAGAATCCATATTTGCTGCAGATGCTGCAGTGGAGGTTTAACCTACCCTGTCAAAGCGCCGGCCCCTATTTACCTATTTCTAAGGAGAACAAATGTTATGTATTTTATTTATACAGAATTAGGATACTTTCCACTCTACCCTTCCTACTGCCCGTGCTCCCACCATCCCTCCTACTTCCTTTCTTATTCTTTCTGTTAATTTTTAATTTTTTTTATTTGAAGTACACACATTTAATCTATTTCACATGTACAGATGTCATATATAGATTTAGGAATGTAGTGATACTTCCCACCCTACCCCTCTTCCTGTCCACGCTCCCACCCTTCTTCCTCCTTCCTCTCTTATTCACTCTCTTAACTTTTACAATGATCTACTTTTCAGTTTATTTTACACTCATAAGATTAAGCCTATAGTATGCAACAAGTTCAATAAGTCATAAGAAAAAACACTGTTCCTCAGCAGTAGTGACAAGGGCTGTCAACAATCATCAAATCAGGCAGTGCTGTGGTATAGTGAGCTAAGCCTCTACCTGCAGTGCTAGCATCCCATATGGGTGCCAGTTCTAGTCCCGGCTACTCCACTTTTGATCCAGCTCTCTGCTAATGGCCTGGGAAAGGCAGTAGAAGATGGCCAAGGTGCTTGGGCCCCTGCCGTAATGTGGGAGAAGTGCTTGAACTGCACAAAGGATCTGTGTGGTTTTCAGTGTGGACAAGGAACCCTCTGCAATTACTTATCCCAGGCCACCACCGAGCTCTGAGCCTCTGATGCCAGATAGACTGATTGCCCAGACACCCAGCTACACTCTGCACAGGAACAGTGGGAATAGTCCCACTGTTATGGGGACAGAGGCTCCAATCAGCTCCTTGAGCCTACCTTGTCCATGGAGATAGCAAAGACCTTCCCAGAGCCAGCTGCCTGTGGGAACATGGTCTTGGCAGTCTGAGCCCCCAGGGCCTGTGATATATTGAGAGGATGGGGACAGCTCACATCCTATGTTGTTGCCTAGTCCCCTGTCAACCCTCCCAGCCAGATTCGGTCATTGAGGAACACAAATTTCCCTAAGGTAAAATCCCTTGTGTGGTGGAATGAGAAGGCCATGCCAAGATGACCACTGGCAACAGAAACTGCCTGGCAACAGGCTGTGATTGGATGGTTTCAGAAACCACATGACAATAGAGCCTGACTGGTAACAGGCTGTGATTGGATGACTTCAGAAACTGCCTGGCAACAGGTTGTGATTGGTTAGGGCATAGACCACCCCTTGACCAGATTGGCTGCCTTGGCAATATAAGCTGCTGTAGCAACTGAAATAAACGAGTCTGCAGGCTGCTTGCCTCTGGTCCGCTTTCACCTCACTCCCGGGGTCTGTGTGGTGTCTCCACGTCTCTTGCCTCCACCACACTCCTCCTCTCAGAGCAAATCCAACTCAACACCCTTGGTCACACAGGTGCCTGCAAGCCACTGCAGCCTCTACTGGTTTCAAGATGTTGCCTCTCCCTGCTAGTTGCCAGGTGCCCTTGTGGAGGTATGGGTAGAAAAAATCTGCTTTTCTTTTACTCGATTAGGTGGGTACCCTGCCCTCCTCCTAGGGCTCCAGGCTGGACTCAAAGTGTGGTTCATACGGTACTCCCTCAGGCAGTCCCTGGCTATGGGAATTATGTATGGTGTTGCTGCTTGCTGTTATGCGTCGGCACTTCCCACACTGCTTCACAGTGTCTATCTTCCTTCTGTAGAATTTCTACTATAAATTTTTCTCCAACACTCTCTTGGGAATGCATTTCCTCCACTTTTATTCTGCTATTTTCCCCTTGTCCAAAGCAGCAGATCTTTTCCCTATTCAGCCTTTTTAGAATCCTCATTTCCTTGATAAAATTAAGTAAGTGATGCTATTTCTTATAGAAGTAAATTTAAAAGTGTAAGTCACTCCTGCTTCTTTCATGACAGCTTTTATAATAGTGTTTGATTTTTTAAAATGCTGTGTGTTTAAATTATTATTTTCGGTCCTTTTTAACTACTATAAAAAGAAGTAGGCAGACAGCAGAGGGAGCTCGAGTTACCCATCCCTGTTCTCAGGAGCTGAGACATCATCAACCATTGCATTCATAAGCAGATGTGATATTCAGAGTCAATCCAACTACCTAAGGATGGAAGGAAGCAATAGATTAATTTATGAAGCTTTTCAAGGAGGAGCTGCAGCATAGATTTTCACTATTTTATACAACATTTTAAAAAGATTACTTTGAATGCTCTGGTAGAATGCAAAGGCTTGAGCAGTTTCCAAAACAACTTGGAGTCATGAGAGAGACTGAGTAATAATGAAGAATCCTTTTTGATTTGAGTTTCAGCGTATTTGGTATACATGGTCTATATCTCTCATACATAACAAAATATTGGTTTGCAGTAGTCACACTCTACTGTTATGTAAATGATGAAAGTCTTAACCTTTTTTTTTTCCATTTTTTCCTCTTAACACAATGACTTTAAATTTTTTCTCTAGAATGAATGCATGTAAAAAAATAATACTTAGGGCTAAGGCAATCCACTTTGTAACTTGTCCTTCAGCAGTAGCAAAATAGAGACTCCAACATTTAACATATCCTTCATTAGTGATACTGGGTATCTCTTTGAAAAAGCACACCAGGGGAAAAAAACAAGGAGAAATTCTGTTTAAGTCTTTTGCCAAAGTTTGTATATCTGGAGGTTCAGCTTTAAATAAGAAAATAATTCCTAAACCTCCTTTTGTGGCTTCTTAAAAGTGCTTATTGATTGCATGTTTGTAATGCCCATGTTATATAAAAGATATCTGTTTTCCATGAATATTTAATGGTCTTCAGCTTTGTTTTCTGATGTTATTTTCTCTTTCTTCATTGGCATATTCTGTCATAACAAATGGATAGCATGTTCCTTAGTGGTAGCAGAAAAATAACCACTTTCTTAAAAATAATACTTATTTATTTATTTATTTATTTGAAAGGCAGAGATACAGAGAGAAAAGGGGATAGAGTGATCTTTTATCCACTAGTTCACTCCTGAAATGGCTGCAACGACCAGGGCTGGGCCACGTGGAAGCCAGGAGCCAGAAGCTTCTTCCAGGTCTCCCACAAGGGTACAGGGACCCAAGGACTTGGTCTATTCTCTACTCTTTCCCAGGCACATTACCAGGGAGCTGGATTGGAGGTGGAGCAGCCAGGACTCAAACTGGTGCCCATATGAGATGCTGGCACTGTAGGCGGAGGCTTAACCTTTTATACCAGAACACCAGCTGCAAAAAAAATCTTTGATTTGTCTTCAACTAATCCAGTCTTGGGACTCTGACAACTCTTTTGGAAATCATTATTTGAAATTCCTGAGTACATTTTAATTACTCTTGTTAAATCCTCATTTAGAAACAATTTTGCAAGGGAATTTTTTAAACAACATAATATTTGAATATATCCTTCACAAATTATGTTGTCCTTATTTTTCCTGTTTAGAATGCATATATCCATACTTTACTTTTCATTAATCCTTTTTTCTTTCTAGTCATTCACCCATTGATAAAATTAATTTAAATATTTAAATATTGAAAGTTTCCTTTTTGTCACTATTTTCATCTAATAATGTGGTTTTTGCCACCTCCACCCTCCATCCTCATTAGTAGTTCTTGCCTCCTCCTAAAACAATCTTCTGTTAAAAAGGAATAGCTTTCAGCTATTGCACCAAATAGCAAATTAAGTTTCTGTGATTATAATTTAAGTACTCTTCATTTCTCTAATGGATTTTTATGACTAGGTAGAATATTTTCAAGTAGGAATGGGGGGATTTTTAGGGGTAAAGATATTATTCCTTGACTGTTTGCTTAAAATAAAAAAAAGGTCATATTGATTGGATTACACACATGCTTTCTTACTATAGAGAGATAGTTGCTCATCTGGAAGAAGAAATATTTTATTTTTAAACAATGTACACTCACTGTGAAGATAAGTCATATGCCTAAAAATGTATACATCCCTTTCAGAATCATTCATTTTAGGAAATATTTACATGCAAATTTTCAGGAGATCATCACTTTTTTTTCTAGCAATTTGTAACAAAATGCAAATATTTTGAAGTTTCATTAGGGTAAGAGCAAGTGGGATAAACAAAAAAAGCGGTTGAGGATATAAAATATAAGATTATCATATATACTAGCACTACCTACTAAGTTCATGATTTTGATATTTCTTAGATGCTTTAACTGTTAGGTTCTTTGTTCATAAAATTCTAAAAAATGTTATGCATTTATAGAAGTGCTTTCAGAAGGTAATGGACAATCTATGAAATACATGACTAAGTATATTTCGACATAACCTCTGGATAAGTATAAGATACCTTTAATTTTTTCAAAGATTTATTTATTTATTTGAAAGACAGAACTACAGAGGCAGAGAGAGGTCTTCCATCCGATGGTTCACTCCCAAAATGGCTGCAACAGCCATCACTGGGCTGATCTGATGCCAGGAACCTGGAGCTTCTTCCAGGTCTCCCACGTGGGTACAGGGGCCTGAGGACTTGGGCCTTCGTCCACTGCTTTCCCAGGCCATAGCAGAGAGTTGGATCAGAAGTGGAGCAGCTGCTACTTGAACTGGCACCCATGTAGGATACCAGCACCACAGGTGGCGGCTTTACACATTATACCGCAGTGCTTGCCTTGCCTTTAAATGTTTATACAAGTAATTATTGTATTTGTACTGGAAAAAGTTTTCATGAATTTTATCAAAAGGGAAAGATGATGGATAGAGATGATAGGTATTTATATAGATAGATGCACAGGTAGAGAAAAGAGAATATTGTATTGAAGTCATTGATATGATACACTAAAAATAATAATATAGATAAGTCAGAAATGTGTTTGGCATTCCCCTGTCCCAAAACCAGTCTTCTGTATATACATGTTTTTTGGAAATAAGGTAATAGAAAGTAGATGTCCTTGTCAGTTACTGAAGTAGGTAGTAAATCCACTTATAGTCATCAACATACAATCTGTGTTCATTTGCATCCCCTTGAGTTATTCCTATTCAATATCTATGGCTCACACCATGCTTAACCCTGGCTACTACCTCTTCTGTCCTTTCATATCCGTTGGTGACTCACATATAAAAGTTGTACTTGGAATTTGGAATTTCTGTCTTTACTACACTGCAGATTTTTTTTCCTGAAGATTTTATTTTATTTATTTGGGAAAGCAGAGTTATATATAGAGAGAGGGAGAACCAGAGATAGACATAAACAGAAACAGATGAAGAGACAGATAATCTATCCACTGGTTCATTATGCAAATGGTCATAACAGCTTTATCTGGGCCAGGCTGAAGCTAGGAGCCTGGAGTTCTACCTGGATGTCCTATGTAGGTGGTCAGGGCCCAGGTACTTGGGCCATTTTCCACTGGTTTCCCATGCACATTAGCAGGGAGCTGGATTGACAGTGGAGCAGCTAGAGCTCGAACCAGTGCTTATATATGATTCTGGCAATGCTGCTCCACAAAACTGCCCTCACACTGAAATTTTTTAATATTTAAAATAAAATGAAGAGAAAGGCATTAAAAATATTTCTCCTGGTATTCTGTTCATTTTGAGTAGAAAAGAAAAGGCTTACTGGGATTCGAGATTCAGCAAACCACAAACATATTTGGTCCTAATGCTGCTTTCTACTTGCCTCAGTGTACCGTACTACCAGATTGACATCATATCTTTCGTCTTTGAGCTCAAAGTACCTTTCCAAGTGTATCTAAGCTAAGTTTATAAGCATTTTCTGCTTACTTGTTTGAGATTTAAAAATGTATCCATAAAATATTAAATAATTGGTCAAAAACATTTTACAGAATGAATAATGACTTACAAATTTACAATAGTATCTTATAGCTTAATTAGATATTTGGTGAGCACATATGTCCCTTAAGCATGAAAAGAATTGAGCACATTGAAAATTAATCCAAAACAAAATGACATTATAGTCTTAAATATTACTTGCAAAAAAAAAAAAAGCCTAGGCACATTGTGAGTATGCAATAAATATACAAAATTACAGTTGGTAGTTGTAACACTGAAAAATATTTATTCATCATAACTTGGATGTAAGAAAGCAGAAGAAATATGTATTTGATTTTTAACATTGTGCATACTTAAAGAGGGAGAAAATGTTTCAAAGGACTGTGAGATGCCTGCATCCATATTCAAACATTAGTTTGATAATTACTGATATTTTAAAATCTTGTTGAAAATTATAGTTCTGCATTCTACCCATTTTGTAAAAGATGTAAGAAATTGCTAGAGGGGGTGTTTTTTCCTGTCTGCATGGTTTTCAGAGAGTGCATTTGCTCCATATTGATTTATCCGTATGGCATTTGATTATAGTGAAGGGAACTGCATATCCAACACCCATGCACAGCTATGCTAGGAGTTTCCCCTTCATGCTTCTGTACTCTTGATTATCAGACAGAACAGGTGGTTACCATGGGCAGCAAAACATAAGGGAAACTTGTTTAGAGACTGCTGATCGTATAAGCTACTGCAGTCCATGAGGACTTGAGCTGCTGTGCTTTCCTTCGGAAAACCCTAGAACAATTTATGTCTAAACAATTGGTGAGTGCCTGCTTTTGAAATAGATTCTTTTTTCCAACCATTTTGGAAAAGTTTCTTACATGTATGGATCAAAAACACAAAAATCCTAATTTGGAAGCCCTCATTAACACTCAACTATTGAAGGATTGGTACTGTGAAGTCATCACACAGAGATTAAATATTATTTTCTCTCTCTTTCATTCGTTTTCTGAATTTTATTATTTTTACAAAATACCTAATTGAAATAATTAGTCAAGAAACATCTAATTCATCTCTCCATGTAATATATTAATGTCCTTTTCAATTGTTTGGACTGATTATAATTATTCCTAACTTCATTAGTAAACTTTCACTTAATAGAAGAAAGGGGATATAGCAAGAATAAAGATAATGGAAAGATAATAATATAAATATCTTTATTTCCAAAAAAATTCAGTTACACATTTACATTTTTTTCATTTTTTTAAACTTTTATTTAACGAATATAAATTTCCAAAGTACAGCTTATGGATTACAATGGCTTCCCCCCATAACGTCCCTCCAACCTCCAACCCTCCCCTTTCTCACTCCCCCTCCCCTTCCATTCACATCAAGATCCATTTTCTATCCTCTTCATATACAGAAGATCAGTCTAGCATACACCAAGCAAAGATTTCAACAGTTTGCTCCCACACAGAAACACAAAGTGAAAAACACTGCTTGAGTACTAGTTATAACATTAAATCTCAATGTACAGCATACTAAGGACAAAGATCCCACACGAGGAGTAAGTGCACAGTGACTGCTGTTGTTGACTTAACAAATTGACACTCTTGTTTATGGCTTCAGTAATCACCCTAGGCTTTTACATTTTAAGAAAATTAATCTAGCACAGTGTCCTGTCCTCTTTGTATTTATACATATTTTATACATATTATACATATTTTGTATTTATACATTTTTATAAAATGGAACTATCTTCATTAACTATTCCAAATTTAATAGATTATTAATTGCATGCATTATTTTATTATAAATAAAAATAAATGCGTATACAAAACATATATTTTTATCTTCCTAATATATTTTCTAAAATATTTTCTTTTGTATAAAACTATATAATAAAAAATAGTATACATACAAAGAAATGTACAGAAGAGTTTTTTTGGTCATCTGATAACTCTTATAACCAACACCCAAATTAAGAAAAAAAGCATTGGGCCAGCATTGTATAGTTGGTAATGCCTCTACCTGCTATACAAGCATTCCATATGGGCACAGGTTCAAGGCTTGGCTGCTCCACTTCCAATATAGCTTTCTGCTAATGCTCCTGGGAAAGCAGCAGAAGAGGGCCCACGTACTTGGGCCCCTACACCCTCATAGGAAACTCAGATGCAGCTTCTGGCTCCTGGCTTCAGCCTTGCCAAGCCTCAGCCATTGTGACCACTTTGAGAGTGAAGCAGCAGATGGAATCTTCTCTCTCTATCTCTCTGTTTGTGCTTGTATGTGTGTGTGTGTATGTGTCTCCTTCTCTCTCTGTAACTTTGATGTTTAAATACATAAATAAATAAATAAATAAATCTTTTTAGTGCCCCAAGACTCTTCACAATTCTCTTTCTCAATTTCAATTCTTTTTTAATATGTGAAACAAAAGTGTATTGTCATTTACCTGGTATAATTCAGCGACCACTATTTGTAAGTATATACCAAATGACATTAAGCAATTTTGAATCTCTCTCTCTATATTATATATATATATATATATATATATATATATAAAACACATATGGGTGTGTGTGTGTGTGTGTGTGTGTAACTACCACAAATAAGAGAAAACATACAATATTTGTCTTTTTGGGTGTGACTGTTTTCACGTATCATAATGATCTCCAATTGCATCCATTTTGCTACAAATGTCCAGATTTCATTGTTTTTTTTTTTTTTAATAGCTAAATAAGATTCTATCATGTATATATACACAGGTATATTTAGTAGTTAGTGGATGGACATCTAGGTTGGCTCCATATCTTAGCTATTGTGAATGCAGCTACCATAAATACAGGAGGGCAGGTGTCTCTCTCATATGTTGGTTTCATTCCAAGAGTGGGTCATTTGGTAAGTCTGTTTTTAGTTTTCTGAGGTATCTCCATAAAGTTTGTAACATAGTGTATTAGGGTGCATTTTTCTCCACATCCTTGCCAGCATTTGTTATTTTAGGATAATATCTAGTTTAACTGGGATGAGGTGCTACCTTGTGCTGTTTTTTATTTGCATTTCCCTGATGGCTAGTCATCCTGAGGATTTTTCATGCATCTTTGGCCATTTGTATTTCATCCTCTAAAAAATGTCTGCTCATATCCTTGCCCATTTCTTAACTGGATTGTTTGTTTTATTGTTGTTGAGTTACTTGAGTTCCTTATAAATTCTGGATATCATTTATTCCGTGCATAGTTTGTGAATATTTTCTCCCATTTTGGCAGCTACTTCTTCACGTTGTTTATTTTTTCCTTTGTAGTGCAGAAGCTTCTTATCTTGATGTAATCTCATTTGTCTATATTTTTATTGCCTGTGCTTCTGGGATCTTATCCAAAAAGTCTTTGCCTATGCCAACGTTTTGAAGTGTTTACCCTATATTTTCCTCTAGTAGTTTGATGGTTTCAGGTCTCAGGTTTAGATTATTGGTACACTGTGAGTTGATATTTGTATAGAGTTTAAGGTAGGATTTTTGTTTCAAACTTCTGCATGTGGAAATCCAATTTTCTCAACACCATTTGTTGAAGAGACTGTCCTGTCTCCAGGGAATGAGTTCAGCTCCTTTTTCAAATATTAGTTAGTTGTAGATGAATGGTTTAATTTTTGAGGTTTCTAGTCTGCTCCATTGGTCTATGTGTCTATTTTTGTGCCAGTACCAAGGTTTTTTCTTTATGACAGCCATGTAGTATATCTTGAAATCTGGTAATGTGATGCTTCCAACTTTGTTTTTATTTTTTTATTGTTTTTATTTATTTACTTGAGAGGAAGTGTTATAGATAGAGAGGGAGAGACACAAAGAGGTATTCCATTTGCTGGTTCACTGCACCTGCTTATTCATTTCCATCTACTGGTCACCCAAATGGCCACAACAGTCTGAGCTGTGCAAATCCGAAGCCAGGAGCCAGGAGCTTATTCCAGGTCTCTCATATGAGCGTAGGGGCTCAAGCACTTGGACCATCTTCTGCTGATTTCCCAGGCCATCAGCAGGGAGCTGGAGGTGAAACAGCGAGGACTAGAACTGGCTCCCATATGGAATGCAGGCGCCACAGGGGGATGCTTAACCTACTATAACATGGTCCCTGTTTTTATTGCTTAAGATTGCTTTGGCTATTCTGAATCTTTTGTGTTCCCATATGCATTTTACAGTTTTTTCCCTAGATCTGTGAAGTATATCTTTAGAATTTTGATTGGTATTGTATTGAATCTATAAATTTCTTTGGGTAGTATGGACATTTTGATATTAATTCTTCCAATCCATGAACATTGATGATTTTTCCATTTATGTATCTTCTATTCCTTTCATTAATATTTTGTAATTTTCATTGTATAAATATTTCATACCCTTGGTTAAATTTATCTTGAGATATTTAAAAGAATTTTGTAAATATTGTAAGCTGGACTGCTCTTATAAATTCTTTCTCAACCAGAGCATTGTTTTTGTATAAGAATGCTATTTATTTTTGTGTCTTCAGCTAATATCTGGAAAATTTGCCAAACTCTCTTATCATTTATGATAGTCTCTTAGTGCATTCTTTTTGTTCCTTATATAAGGATCCTATTGTCTACAAACAGGGACAGTTTGGCTTCTGGTTCTAAAATTTGTATACCTTTAATTTCCTTTTCTTACTTAATAGCACTGGGTAAACTGTCCAGAGCTATATTTAATTATAGGGGTGAGAGGGGGAGATTTGTCTGCTTCTAGATATTATTGGAAATGCTTTCAGCATTTCACCATCAATATGATGCTGGATGTTTGTTTGCCATGTATTGCCTTGATTGTGTTGAGGCATATTCTTTCTCCACTCAATTGTTGAGGTTTTTTTCCTTTATCATGAAGTAATGTTGCATTTCATCAAATGCTTTGTCTGAATCTATTGAGGTGATCATGTGATTTATTTCCTCTTTTTTTACCTAGTGTATCACACTTTTAGGTTTGCTTAAGCGGAACTGTCATCACATCCCTGGGATCAATCCCACTTGGTCAGGGTGGATGATCTTTTTGATATGCTGCTGTATTTGATTGGCAAGTAATTTGTTGTGAATTCTTACACCTATATCTATCACACATATACTCTCATTCTCTTTTTTATTATATCTTTCTCTGGTTTTGAAATTAAGGAAATGCTTTCCTCATAGAATAAGTTTGAATAGTTTAAGAATTGGTATTTTTTTTAACTTTTATTTAATGAATATAAATTTCCAAAGTACAGAATATGGATTACAATGGCTTCCCCCCCATAACGTCCCTCCCACCTGCAACCCTCCCCTTTCCCACTCCCTCTCCCCTTCCATTCACATGAGGATTCATTTTCGATTCTCTTTATATACAGAAGATCAGTTTAGCATACATTAAGTAAAGATTTCAACAGCTTGCTCCCACACAGAAACATAAAGTGAAAAATACTGTCTGAGTACTAGTTATAGCATTAAATCTCAATGTACAGCACACTAAGGACAAAGATCCTACACGAGGAGTAAGTGCACAGTGACTCCTGTTGTTGACTTAACAAATTGACACTCTTGTTTATGGCATCAGTAATCAGCCTAGGCTCTTGCCATAAGCTGCCAAGGCTATGGAAGACCACTGAGTTCACTGACTCTGATTATATTTAGACAAGGCCATGGTCAAATCTCTTCCCTTCAGAGAAAGGTACCTCCTTCTTTGATGACCCATTCTTTCCACTGGGATCTCATTCGTGGAGATCTTTCATTTAGTTTTTTTTTTTTTAACTTTTATTTAATGAATATAAATTTCCAAAGTACGACTTATGGATTACAATGGCTTTCCATGCCTGAAATACTCTCATGGGCATTTCAGCTGGATCCGCATGCCTTAAGGGCTGATTCTGAGGCCAGAGTGCTATTTAGGACATCTGCCATTCTATGAGTCTGCTGTGTATCCCGGTTCCCATGTTGGATCGTTCTCTCCCTTTTTGATTCTATCAGTTAGTATTTGCAGACACTATTCTTGTTTCTGTGATCCCTTTGGTTCTTAGACCTATCATTATGATCAATTGTGAACAGAAATTGATCACTGGGACTAGTGAGATGGCATTGGTACATGCCACCTCGTTGGGATTGAATTCGAATCCCCTGGTATGTTTCTAACTCTACCGTTTGAGGTAAGTCAGCCTGAGCATGTCCTAAATTATACATCTCTTCCCTCTCTTATTCCCACTCTTATATGTAACAGTGATCACTTTTCAGTTAAGTTTCAGGACTTAAGAATAATTGTGTATTGATTGCAGTATTCAACCAAAAGTATTAAGTAGAACAAACAAAAAAATACTAAGAGGGATAACATATTAAGTTGCTCATCAACAGTCAGGGTGAGGGCTGATCAAGTCACCGTTTCTCATAGTGTTCATTTCACTTTAACAGGTTTCCTTTTGTGTGCTCAGTTAGTTGTCACCAATCAGGGAGAACAAGTGGTATTTGTTCATTTGGGATTGGCTTATTTCACTCAACTTAATGTTTTCCAAATTGCTTTCTCCAATGTTGGTAGAATTCTGCAGTGGTACTGGAATTTTCTTTTTTGGGATGATCTTTATTACTGATTTAATCTCAGTCTTAGTTATTGGTCCATTCACGCCTCTATGTCTTCATGCCTCAATTTTGGTTAATTGTATTTATCAATAAATCTCTCCATTTCTTCCAGATTTTATAATTTGTAGGAATAAGCTGTTTGTAATAATTCCTAATAACTCCTTATTTATATGTTGTATCCATTGCAATATTTCCCCTCTTCTTTTCTGATGGTATTAATTTGGGCTATCTCCCCCTTTTTGGTTAGTTGGGCCAATGGTTTACCATTTTTTTCCAAAAAACTGTTCTTCATTTTGCTCATATTTTGCATAAAACATTTCTATTTTGTTTATTTCTTCTGTAATTATTATTATTTCTTCCACCTACTAATTTTGGATTTGTTTTTGTTTTTCTAGGTCCTTAAGATGTATTATTAAATAAAATTTTGATACCTTTACAATCTATATCTGTAGGCACTTATTTCAAAAATTTTTCCTCAATAATACTTTTGCTGCATCCCATAAGCTATAATATATTGTTTTCATTTTCATCCATTTCAAAGACATTTTTATTTCCTGTGTGATTTCTCATATGACCCACTGTTCATTCAGGAGCATGTTGTTCAATTTCCATGTGTTTGTATATTTTCCAGAGTTTCTTTTGTTGTTTATTTTCAGCTTCAACCCATCATGTTAAGAAAAGAGACTAATATGATTTAAATTTTCTGAATTTGTGGAGAAGTTTTATAGCGTAGTTAGTATATGGTGTATCCTATAGAACATTTTATATACTAATGAAAAATGTTGTGTGGTGAAATGTTCCATAGATATCTTTTGGTTCCACGTGGTTTATACTGTTGATTAGCTCTTTTGTTTCTTTGTTGTTTTCTCGTCTGGTTCATCTGTCCATTGATGGAAGTAGATGTCCATTATTTTTGAATTGGTCTTTATATGTCTCTTTTGATCATTAATATTTGTGTTATAAATATTATTTATTATTATTATTAATAATACTTAATATATTATATTATTTAATTATTGTGTTAAAGCTAGTTGCTATGGCATTGGGTTCATGTACATTTACTGTAGTTATGTCTTCTGGATTGATTCTTTGCTTATTACATAATGATGTTCCTTCTATCTCTAAATTTTTTTTGTCTTAACGTTTATTTTGTTTGATATGAGATGAACTACTCTTGCTTGTTTTTGATTTCCATTGGCATGAGATGTCTTTTTCCATCCTTTTGCTTTCAATTTGAAATTGGAATCCCCTGGTATGTTTCTAACTCTACCGTTTGAGGTAAGTCAGCCTGAGCATGTCCTGAATTGCACATCTCTTCCCTCTCTTATTCCCACTCTTATATGTAACAGTGATCACTTTTCAGTTAAGTTTCAACACTTAAGAATAATTGTGTATTGATTACAGTATTCAACCAAAAGTATTAAGTAGAACAAACAAAAAAATACTAAGAGGGATAACATATTAAGTTGTTCATCAACAGTCAGGGCAAGGGCTGATCAAGTCACCATTTCTCATAGTGTTCATTTCACTTTAGCAGGTTTCCTTTTGGGTGCTCAATTAGTTGTCACCTATCAGGGAGAACATATGATATTTGTCCCTTTGGGATTGGCTTATTTCACTCAGCATAATGTTTTCCAAATTCCTAAGAGGGATCACTCTCCTTTGTTCCTTTCCTAGGAGGATTTCTGCCTTCACATTCTTTCTTGATGATGATTACGGTCCTGTTTCTGTATGAAGAACATCCTTAAATATCATTTGTAAGGCTGACTGGGTGGAGAAAATTTGTTTTTTATTTTTTGCCTTGGAAGGTCCTTATTTCACCTTCGTTTATGAATGAAAGCTTCATTGGACAATAGCATTCTGGTTTGCCAGTTTTTTTTTTTTTTTTTCTTTTAGGACTTGGGTTATTTCTCCATTCTTTCCTTGTCCGTAGTGTTTATGTTGAGAAATCTCCTGTCAATCTGATGGGAGTTCTTTTAAATAGTATCTGGCATTACTCTCTTGAAAATTTTAGGATATTCTTTTATGTTTTACTTTTGAAAGTTTGTAATTTTTCTTGGTAAAGATCTTTTCTAGTCATTCCTATTTGGGATTCTGTGCTTTCTGTATTTAGATGTCCCTATCTTTTTCCAAATTGGTAAAGTTTTCTGATATTATTTCACTAAAAATGCTGACTAAGTCATTCTGTTTACTATACCTTCAGCATCTCTTAAGACTTCTATATTTGGGGATTGGAGTGGTGGTACAGTAGTTTAAACCACTACCTGCAATGTCAGCATCCCATATGGCACTGGTTTGAGTACCAGCTTCTACAGTTTTGATCTAACACCCTGTGCATGCATATGGAAAAGCCGTAGAAGATGGCATAAGTGCTTGGGCCCCTGAAACCCACATGAAAGACCAAGATGAAGATCCTGATTCCTGGCTTCATCCCAGCTGAGCCCTTATAGCCATTTGGGGAGTGAACCAGTGGATGGAAGATCACTCTGTGACTCTTTGTCTCTCCTCTCTCTGTGTAACTCTGTCTTTCAAATACGTATTTGAAAAAAATAAAATTCTTTTTTAAAAACACACCCTAAAATATTTAAGTTTCAAGAAAAGACATATATTTGGTTTTTAGATGAACTCCCATAGGTCCTGAATAGTGTTATAGTGTTTTCAGTTTTTTTAAGTTCTTACTTCTCCCTCCTTCTCCTCCTTCTCCTTCTTTTTGTCTTACTGAAACCTTTCAAAGGATCTTTAATCAAATATTCTTTCTTCTGCCTCACCAAGTCTGTTGTTAAGGCATTCCACTCTATTTTTTATTTGACTTATTAAATACTTCATGTAATATTTCTGGTTGTTTAATATTTCTATCTCTTTGCATGATTTCTCATCTACATTATGTAGTGATTTTAAAATATCACTATTTTTCTGTGTTTTGGAGTAATCTTACAATCATTTTTTATTCTTTGGAAATTCATATTTTTCCTCTTTTTCCCAGTGCAAAATTGATGAATTGTTGCACTCCTTTTGGGGAGAAATATTGTCTTTTCTGTCCATTTTTTTGTGTTTGTATTTTGATTTTTTTTTTTGCATATCTGGGTGTACCTCATTACTATCTCCTCTGGAGGATGGATTTTTATTTTAATGAAGGCATTATTCACTGCTCCTCTGGGGCTTGGTGGAGTGCCTAATACACAAAAGTTCTAATGATGTGTACTGGGTTATGCCATGGTGAACTAGCCTACAGTGGACTTATGGTGCCAGTGCACCCACTCAGGCACATGCTCTGTTTAGAGCACTGACCACTGTGTAGTGTATGCCCTGGCCTCTCCACAAGATCCTTCCCTAACATGCATGGAACTCTGGGTCTACCCAGTCATACAGGATGGGTGTATAGGAACCCAGTTGCAGCTGAGAACCCTCTCAGTTCCGTGGCCTGGGCCCAGAACTCCCTAAGATAGAGGGCTCCATGGGTCTGCTCTCCAAGCTGAAGAATGCCCCGTCCTCAGTGGCCTCTGGCAATGGCAGAACTTTCCACTGTTCACTTACTGAGAGCTGTACTGCAGTTCCATCTTAGCAAATTGAGTCTGGTGCTTTGACAGGGGAAGCAAAGGGAGGATATACGACCTCCCTTCATAGCACAGTCACCCGAACTCCTCCTATCTCCTGATGCCAAAATCAAGATAGTCGGGATTATGGAATTCTCCCTCACTCAAAGTGGCCAGTGGCATGGGTTGTAGTAGTCTTCTCGTACCTTGCCCAGGGAAATTGTACTTCTCAACTAGGAGCTGGCTCCTTATACGCAGAGGTGGCTGATGGCAGTGTATACAGTGTGTATGTGTGTGTGTGTGTGTCCTTTCTCTTCACTGTTTCATGGAGTCTCTGTTCTGTTCCATCTGTTCTGCACTGAAACTTTCTCTGTCTCTTAGGAATGTGACCCTTCCTTTGTTCTTTCTGACACCTTTCTGTGGCTGAGAGCAGTGCAGCGTCTCACTATTCACTCTTCTTGTATCTCCCCAGTTTCTTCTTTACTCATTTTCTGTCCCACTTCTTCCCAACAAGAAAGACTTCCTTATTGTTTATCTTTGAAAATTAATACTTATTTATATGAGAGACAGAGAAAGAACTAATTCACATTTAAAATGTTGCAAAAACACCTAGGGATGGGTCAAGCTACAGTCCAAAGCTGGGAGGTGGAAGGTTATTACAGTCTCTAGCTGGCAGAAACCCAATTACTTGAATTATTACCCCTATCTCCCACGATCTGCATTAACAGGAAGTTTGGCTCAGGATCCATACCTGGCAATTAAATCTAGATACTCCAATGTGAGAAAACTGCTAGGGTAACCGTCTATCCTATTTACTTTTTAATATACTTGTTTATTCATTTGAAAGTCAGAGTGACACATGCAGAGAGCAGGAGAAACAGAGAGATATCACAATGTACTGATTCAGTCCCCAAATGTTTCGTCAGAAAGGGCTGGGCCATGTTGAAAACAGGGGCCAGGAACTCCAGCCAAATTGCCCATGAGGTTGACAGAGATCCAAGTAACTGGGCTATCATTCAGTTCCTTCCCAGGTGGATTGGCAGGAAGCTAGATTGGAAGCAGACTTGCTGGGACTCAAAAAAATCACTCCACTATGTGATGAGAGATTCCCAAACCATGGTTTAACTTCAGAACCATGTGCACCTAAACCCACTTCATTCATTAATTTTTTTTCTATTTCTGAGTACATAGAAACTCTAATTCAAAGAGAGAAAACCTATATGTGGAAATAAACCTTATTACAATATAATGAAAATATACAAAATAAAACCTAGAGCAATCACTAGAAAAATTCAGTACTTGGTTATGTAGGCTTTGATCAGGATTATAACTCCTATTAAATATTTCTCCCCAAGTGTGTTAAGTTGTAGACATATTTAGAATTGTTGCATATAATAAAAATAAATCTAACACTTTCCAGTTTTAGTTTTTCAATCTGATTAGCTTCCCATTAAAGTATTTTCCTCACTCTGAAGTTCTAAGCCCAAAGTGAACATATGACATCTCTTTTATTTCCTTTGAAGCATTTGACCCTACAAACCACTGACTGAAGCTGATTATTGGATGGATTTTGACATATCCAATTTTTGTGGAATTATAGAACTAAGTCACATACTTATGAGGGGATAATGAAAATTATAGGATGGGAACCAAATAGCATTTGTGAATTAAATTAAGGATAAAATATTTATGGATAAGAATATATGTATGTCTCTCTTTTGGAAAACCTAAAATAGAGTGATACAATATGTAAGGCATTAGAGTTTAAAATTGAGTTTACTAGAATAATACATATATATAAAATTCTTTACAAATACAGCATGTTAGTCTATGAAAATAAGTATATATATTTCTTATTTTACTGTCTGTATCATTTCATGATCATAGGTCTCATTCCTTTAGCTCTAGTTTCTTTGGTCTGTAAGCAAATATGGATATAATTTAGCACGTTTCTTATATGTTTGCTTTTCATGGAAAAGGGATGTTATAGTTTGTTTTTAGGCAGTACAGATTCCTCAGGAAAAAAGTTATAGGGGGCATATTTAAGTATGTGAAACAATTGAGCCTTATAATTTTTTTGAATTAAGAGAAAATGAGGAGCAACACAAAGAAATGGAAAAATTGAACTTTATCAGAAACACATGGTAAGCTATAGGGGAAAATGGGAAATAGGCTAAGAGGAAAAAAGAACATGTGAATTGGAAGATATAAAGCAAAAATGAAAACATTTCATTAGGAAGCAAGGCTGTGACTGTGCACTGTAACTACTATTTAGAAAACTGGAAATGTGAAGACCAGCAGCCTGGAAGTAAACACAAAAGCAACAATTTTGTATCATGACTCTTATGATTTCCAGAACCATAGAAATTCACTAAAATATCAATTGGAAAACACAGAAGAAAGTGCAGAGAATAATGTAGGTTGTTAATGGCAGATATAATGAGATTTTTATAAAAGTCAATCAAAATCAAAGGAATATACAAAAGTATACTTTCTCTCTGTGGGATAGTTTCTGTGAGGGTTTCAGATGGATAACAGTGTTTGCAAACTTAAAGACTAGTAGATTCATTAGTCATGTTAAAGAGTACTTTATAAAAGTGTGCAACCAGAGCCTGGCATTGTGGTATGGTGGGTTAAACAGCTGCCTGTGACCCTAGCATCCCATATGAATACTGGTTTGAGTCCCAGTGGCTGCTCCACTTCTGATCCAGTTCCCTGGTAGTGAGCCTGGTAAATCAGTGCACGTTGGTCTGAATACTTGGCCTCTACCACCCTTTTGAATTCTAGGATCCTGGCTTTGGCCGGGCTCAGCCCTGGCCATTTGTTACCATTTGGGAGTGAACCAACTGATGGTAAATCTCTCTCCCTCTCTCTCTCTCTGCGTGTGTGTGTGTGTGTGTGTGTGTGTATCTCATTCTGCCTCTCAAATAAATAGATAAAAGCAGTCTTTAAAAATTAAATAAAAGTTTCCTCCCTGGTCTTATGGGAAACAGGAAATATACTGGACATTATTTGTTCTGACTGGCCTGTTTGGCCTCTTGGAGTTGTTCTCTGGTAATTACTTTTGTGTGGATCACAGATGTTCTCTGGCTATGAGATCTACAGGTTGTTTTATTAGGGATTCATTCCAGGTTATTACAGTCTCAGAACTGTCATGAACTGTTACATCATAGTGACAGTCAAGCACTTAATATTTTATTTGAGAAAGGTTTTCCCTTGGGTAAAATGGTGTAACCTCCTTTTCTGTCCTATCCCTCTACCATGAGCTTAAGTATGACCCCAAACACCAAAAGCCAATGCTAAGACAAATGACTTCCTGAACAATTCTCTATGTCTAACATTCAAGAGTGTCCCTATCGACTGTCTTGTACAAATAATGGAGGATTAGGGTTGGATTGGACTCACTTGGTTATTAGGAAGTTTCACTCTACTACCATTGTTTTGGCAGGGGGCAATTATGCTTTCAATGTTCAGTTTACTTAGCACAAAAGCCTCCCTTTCATTTATACTGCCATAAGTAACAAGGTTTCCTCCTTTCTTAAGATGACTACTATTCCACACATTCTCCTCTTTTCATTAATCTGTTAATAGAGGCCATTTTCACATCTTGGCTACCTTGAATGAAACTGCAATGAACATGTGAAAGCACTTGCTTGTCTCTTTGAAATCCCAATTTCAATTCTCTTGGATAATGCCCAGAAGTGAGATTGTTGTTTCATATGGTTATTCATAGCTCCATTTTTAACTTTTTGAATAATTTTTATTCTGTTTTCCATAGCTCCTCTATCATTTTACATTCCCACTGTGAGGAGCAGCCCGGACTGGACTGAGTTACTGGAATTAAGACTTATTCTATGCATCTGCTCTCCCACAATATGGCGCTGGGAGAGAAGTAAACAGCTTCTGCACAGCTGCCTCCAGTTCAACCAATAAACTGTGGGGCTTGCTCCTGATTGGAGGAGAGCAGCGTACTCGGCGTGTGGGCAGCCGAGTTGGGATTGGCAGAGGAGGACTATAAAGGAGGAGAGAGACGTACTCGGCATGTGGGTAGCAGAGTTGGGATTGGTGGAAGAGGACTATAAAGGAGGAGAGAGACAACATGCACCAGAAACATCTAAGGGGAACATCTAGGGAACACCTGTGCAGCCCCCCGAGAGAGCCGGCCGGCGGTGTGCCGCTCCCCTGCGGAAGTGGGGAATGTGGCCAGGGGGAACTGCCCTTCCACGGAGGTGGAAGGGATAGTAGCCAACCCGGGAAGAACCAGCAGCAAACCCGGGGAGGGCCGAGCAGACAAAAGAACAGCGCAGGGTCCTGTGTTGTTCCTCCACGAAGAGGGGGAGCGACATAATGGTGCCGTGACTCGGATAGGAAACCTAGGACGGATAGAAAACTTAGGAGGGAAGAAACAGGAAGAAGTGGAAAATACCGGAGAGAGAGACTAGCAAACAGCCTAGGGGAAAGCCGGACGAAAAAGGTGCCGGAAGAAGCTATTGAAAGCCTAGGCATAGACTCGGATACGGACTACGGGGGGAAGCTGGGAGAAATCTCTAAGGTCGAAAGCGAAAGTGAAAGCTAGAACAAACAGACTCGGATACAGACTGTGGGGAGAGGCCAGGAGAAATGAGGGAGGAATATTGTTGGAGGAAAGCTTGGGGAAACATACCGGGTAGAGAAAAATGTTAGGAAAATTGAAGCCGCGGGGGGCAGGCCGAGGCAGAAACGAAAGCCACTTTGGGATTCTCAAGTTAGCCCGGGAATAGGGGGCAAAAAGTTGAAACCAGAAGCTGAAACGTAAGCCAGATTGGGATCCGTCTGATTAGCCCGGGGAGCAAAGGACGGGAAGCCAAACCGTGGGGCGGAGACGTAAGCTGGGTTGAATTCGCCAGGCTAGCCCGGGGAACTTGGATTGAATGCTAGTGGTGGAGATGCAAGCTATGCTGTGTGACTCGCGGAAGCCGCCGCGTGCAGAGAGAGCACGGGGCGTGAATAGATAGGGAACGCGGGGCTGGCGCTAGGCCATGGTTCAGACGCGAAAGGGCTAGTGATAGACCGCGGAGTGTGCGCGCGAAGCCGAGCCGCGCAGAGCCGGGAGCCCGCCGGCGGGGCGAGGCGCCAGGAAGCCGCGCGGAGCCGTGAAGCTGCCGCGGGGCGGGAGCCGGGAAGCCGCGGGGATAAGAGAAACAGAAGTTTAGAAGTAAAATGAGAGCAGGAAGCTGCGGGGATAAGAGAAACAGAAGTTTAGAAGTAAAATGAGAGTGGGAAGCTGCGGGGATAAGAGAAACAGAAGTTTAGAAGTAAAATGAGAGCGGGAAGCTGCGGGGATAAGAGAAACAGAAGTTTAGAAGTAAAATGAGAGAAATAGGAATGCTGGAAGATAGAAGTAAAATGGGAGAAATAGGAATGCCCGGAGATAGAGAAATAGAGAAATAGAAAGGCCTCCCCACAACATGGCAATGAGAAAGCTTGGATTCGGTCTGCCTGATTAAGTGAGGCGATGAGCACCTGCGGGCGGCTAGCAGCTTATGCGCCGCAGGTCACCGAAGACAGGCACAAATTAACATCAGTAAGGCCTCCCCACAATACAGCAATTAGGAGGCTTGGATTCGGTCTGCCTGATTAAGGCGGTAAGCACCAGCAAGCAGCTCGACCAGAGTATGAGCTGCAGGTCACCGAAGATAGGCACGAACCAACACTAATAAGTCTCCCCCACAATACGGCAATGAGAAGGCTTGGATTCGGTTTGCCTGATTGTTAGGGCTTGTAAGCCCCTGCGGGCAGAGCAGAGCATGCGCTGCAGGGCACCGAATACAGGCACGCATCAGCGCCTAAAAACCTCCTCACAACATAGCAAAGAGAGGACCCGGATTTGGTTTGCCTGATTGATAGGACGTGTAAGAACCTGTGGCAACTCTAGCAAGTAGAGCAGAGTGTGTGCCGCGGGACACCGAAGACAGGCGCGTATCAACGCCCACCAGCAGTTTCTTCCTTTTTTTTGTTTGTGTCTTCTTTTTTAACTTTTATTTAATAAATTTCCAAAGTACGACTTATGGATTACAATGGCTTTCCATGCCTGAAATACTCTCATGGGCATTTCAGCCGGATCCACATACCTTAAGGGCTGATTCTGGGGCCAGAGTGCTGTTTAGGACATCTGACATTCTGTGGGTCTGCTGTGTATCTCACTTCCCATGTTGGATCATTCTCTCCCTTTTTGATTCTATCAGCTAGTATTTGCAGACACTATTCTTGTTTCTGTGATCCCCTTTCCCACTCCCTCTCCCTTTCCATTCACATCAAGATTCATTTTCAATTCTCTTTATATACAGAAGATCAGTTTAGTATATATTAAGTAAAGATTTCAACAGTTTGCACACACAGAAACATAAAGTGTAAAATACTGTTTGAGTACTAGTTATAGCATTAATTCACACTGAACAACACATTAAAGACAGAGATCCTACATGAGGAGTAAGTGCACAGTGACTCCTGTTATTGACTTAACAAATTGACATTCTTGTTTATGGTGTAAGTAATCTCCCTAGGCTCTAGTCATGAGTTGCCAAGGCTATGGAAGCCTTTTGAGTTTGCCAACTCTGACCTTATTTAGACAAGGTCATAGTCAAAGTGGGAGTTCTGTCTTCCCTTCAGAGAAAGGTAACTCCTTCTTTGATGGCCCGTTCTTTCCACTGGGATCTCACTCGCAGAGATCTTTCATTTAGGTCTTTATTTTTTTGCCAGAGTGTCGTGGCTTTCCATGCCTGAAATACTCTCACGGGCTTTTCAGCCAGATCTGCATGCCTTAAGGGCTGATTTTGAGGCCAGAGTGCTGTTTAGGACATCTGCCATTCTATGGGTCTGCTGTATATCCTACTTCCCATCTTGGATCGTTCTCTCCCTTTTTTATTCTATCAGTTAGTATTTGCAGACACTAGTTTTCAAATGGTAGATCCCAGATTAAGTATTTTTAATACAAATACACAAAAGCAAAGGGACAGAAGCAAATTTTGGGAGGTTTCCAGAATGTTTATTAACTCAGTAGTGGTGACAATATCATGGATGGTTGCTTATGTCCAAAATAATCACATTATACACATGTAGTTCTTTGTATATCATCTATATCTTAATAATTCTATTATCTTTTCATTTATTTTTCTTTTTTAAAGGCTATTTATTTAAAACTCAGAGTTACAGAGAGAGAGGGAGAGATAAAGAGAGAGGGAGAGACAGAGTTAGAGCTCTTTTTTTTTCCTCTGTCTCTTTTTTTAACTTTTATTTAATGAATATAAACTTCCAAAGTACAGCTTATGGAATACAATGGCTTCCCCCCCCCATAACTTCCCTCCCACCCACAACCCTCCCCTTTCCTTCTTCCTCTTCCCTTCCATTCACATCAACATTCATTTTCAATTATCTTTATATACAGAAGATCGATTCAGTATATATTAAGTAAAGATTTCAACAGTTTGCACCCACACAGAAACACAAAGTGTAAAAATACTGTTTCAGTATTAGTTATAGCATTACTTCACATTGGACAACACATTAATGACAGATCCCGCATGAGAAGTAAGTACACAGTGAGTCCTGTTGTTGGCTTAACAAATTGACACTCTTGTTTATGGCGTCAATAATCTCCCGAGGTTCTAGTCATGAGTTGCCAGGGCTATGGAAGCCTTTTGGGTTCGCTGACTTTGATCTTATTCTGACAGGGTCATAGTCAAAGTGGAAGATCTCTCCTACCTTCAGAGAAAGGTACCTCCTTCTTTGATGACCCGTTCTTTCCACTGGGATCTCATTTGCAGAGATCTTTCATTTAGGTCATTTTTTTTTTTTTTTTGCAAGAGTGTCTTGGCTTCCATGCTTGAAATACTCTCACGGGCATTTCAGCTGGATCCGCATGCCTTAAGGGCTGATTCTGAGGCCAGAGTGCTGTTTAGGACATCTGGCATTCTATGAGTCTGCTGTGTATCTCGCTTCCCATGTTGGATCGTTCTCTCCCTTTTTTATTCTATCGGTTAGTATTTGCTGACACTAGTCTTGTTTGTGTGATCCCTTTGACTCTTAGTCCTATCATTATGATTAACTGTGAACAGAAATTGATCATTTGGACTAGTGAGATGGCATTGGTACATGCCACCTTGATGGGATTGAAATGGAATCCCCTGTTATGTTTCTAACTCTACCGTTTAGGGCATGCCAGCCTGAGCATGTCCTAAATTGTACATCTCTTCCCTCTCTTATTCTCACACTTATATTTAACAGGGATCATTTTCAGTAAAGTTTCAACACTTAATAACTGTGTATTAATTACCGAATTCAACCAATAGAATTAAGCAGAACAAAAAAATACTAAGAGGGATAACGTATTAAGTTGTTCATCAACAGTCAGGACAAGAACTGATCAAGTCACTGTTTCTCACAGTGTTCATTTCACTTTAACAGGTTTCCTTTTTGGTGCTCGGTAAGTTGTCACCAATCAGGGAGAACACATGATATTTGTCCCTTTGGGACTGGCTTAGTTCAATCAGCATGATTTTTCCCAGATTTCTCCATCTTGTTGTAAATGACCGGGTTTCATTGTTTTTTACTGCTGTATAGTATTCTATAGAGTACATGTCCCATAATTTCTTTATCCAGTCTACCGTTGATGGGCATTTGGGTTGATTCCAGGTCTTAGCTATTGTGAATTGAGCTGCAATAAACATTAAGGTGCAGAGAGCTTTTTTGTTTGCCAATTTCATTTCCGTTGGGTAAATTCCAAGGAGTGGTATGGCTGGGTTGAATGGTAGGGTTATCTTCAGGTTTCTGAGGAATCTCCAGACTGACTTCCATAGTGGCTTGACCAGTTTGCATTCCCACCAACAGTGGGTTAATGTCCATTTTCCCCCACATCCTCTCCAGAATTGTTGGTAGATATCTGAATGTGAGCCATTTTCACTGGTATGAGGTGGAATCTCATTGTGGTTTTGATTTGCATTTCCCTCATTGCTAGTGAAGTTGAACATTTTTTCATGTGTCTGTTGGCCATTTGGATTTCCTCTTTTGAAAAATGTCTATTGAGGTCCTTGGCCCATCTCTTAAGTGGGTTGTTTGTTTTGTTGTTTTGGAGTTTCTTGATCTCTTTGTAGATTCTGGTTATCAACCCTTTATCTGTTGCATATTTGCAAATATTTTTTGTCATTCTGTCTGTTGCCTCTTCACTTTCCTGACTGTTTCTTTTGCAGTACAGAAACTTCTCAATTTGATGCATTCCCAATAGTTAATTTTGACTTTGACCACCTGTGCTTCTGGGGTCTTTTCTAGGAATTCTGCCGCTGCCAGTATCATGCAGGGTTTCTCCAATGTTCTCTAATATTTTTATGGTGTCGGATCATAGATTTAGGACTTTAATCCACGTTGGGTGGATTTTTGTGTAAGGTGTAAGGTAGGAGTCTTGTTTCATGATTCTGCATGTGGAAATCTAGTTTTCCTTGCATCATTTTTTATTGAATAGACTGTCCTTGCTCCAGGAATTGGTTTTAGATCCTTGATCAAATATGAGTTGGCTGTAGATGTTTGGATTGATTTCCGGTGTTTCTATTCTGTTCCATTGATCTATCCATCTGTTTCTCTACCAGTACCATGCCCTTTTGATTACAACTGCCCTGTAGTATGTCCTGAAATCTGGCATTGTGATGCCTCCGACTTTGTTTTTGTTGTACAAGATTTCTTTAGCTATTCGAGGTCTCCTGTGTCTCCATATGAATTTCAGCATCATTTTTTCTAGATCTGAGAAGAATGTCTTTGGTATCATGATTGGTATCACATTGAATGTATAAAAATCTTTTGGGAGAATGGACATTTTGATGATATTGATTCTTCCAATCCATGAGCATGGAAGATTTTTCCATTTCTTGGTATCCTCTTCTATTTCTTTCTTTAAGATTTTGTAATTCTCATCGTAGAGATCTTTAACGTCCTTGGTTAAGTTTATTCCAAGGTGTCGCTCCCCGTCTTCGTGGAGGAACAACACAGGACCCTGCACTGTTCTTTCATCTGCTCGGCCCTCCCCTGGTTTGCTGCTGGTTCTTCCTGGGTTGGCTACCAACCCTTCCACCTCCGTGGAAGGGCGGTTCCCCCTAGCCACTTTCACCCACTTCCGCCGGGGAGCGGCATACCGCCGGCCGGCTCTCTCGGGGGCTGCACAGGTGTTCCTTCAGGTAGATGTTCCCCTTAGATGTTCCTGGTGCATGTTGTCTCTCTCCTCCTTTATAGTCCTCTTCCACCAATCCCAACTCTGCTACACACATGCAGAGTACGCTGCTCTCCTCCAATCAGGAGCAGGTCCCACAGTCTATTGGTTGAACTGGAGGCAGCTGTGTACAAGCTGTTTCCCTTCTCAGCGCCATATTGTGGGAAAGCAGATGCATAGAATAAGTCTTAATTCCAGTAACTTAGTCTAGTCCGAGTTGCTCCCCACACAAGGTATTTGATTGTTTTTGTAGCTATTGTGAATGGGATTGATCTTAGCAGTTCTTTCTCAGCCATAGCATTGCTTGTGTATATAAAGGCTATTGATTTTTGTGCATTGATTTTATATCCTGCTAATTTGCCAAACTCTTCTACGAGTTCCAATAATCTATTAGTAGAGTTCTTTGGATCCTCTAAATAAAGAATCATATCATCTGCAAAGAGGGATAGTTTGAGTTCTTCCTTCCCTTTTGTATCCCTTTAATTTCTTTTTTTTGCCTAATAGCTCTGGCTAGAACCTCCAGAACTATATTGAATAGCAGTGGTGACAGTGGGCATCCCTGTCTGGTACCAGATCTCAGTGGAAATGCTTCTAACTCTTCCCCATTCAATAGAATGCTGGCTGTGGGTTTTTCATAGATTGTTTTGATTGTATTGAGGAATGTTCCTTCCAAACCCAGTTTGCTTAGAGTTTTCATCATGAAAGGGTGTTGAATTTTATTGAATGCTTTCTCAGCGTCTATCGAGATAATCATATGGTTTTTCTTCTGCAGTCTGTTAATGTGGTGTATCACATTGATTGATTTGTGAACATTGAACCATCCCTGCATTCCAGGGATAAATCCCACTTGGTCTGGGTGGATGATCTTTCTGATGTGTTGTAGCATTCCATTGGCGAGAATTTTATTGAGGATATTTGCATCTATGTTCCTCAGGGATATTGGTCTGTAATTCTCTTTCAATGTCGCAATGGCTTAGGCATTAAGATGATTCTGGCTTCATAGAAAGAATTTGGGAGGATTCCCTCTTTTTTGATTGTTCTAAATAGTTTGAGAAGAATTGGAGTTAGTTCTTCTTTAAATGTCTGGTAATATTCAGCAGTGAATCCATCTGGTCCTGGGCTTTGCTTTGCTGGGATGGCCTTTAATACTGTTTCAATTTCTGTCTCAGTTATTGGTCTGTTTAGGTTTTCTATGTCTTCCTGGTTCAATTTAGGTAGGTTGCATGTGTCCAGGAATCTATCCATTTCTGGTAGGTTTCCCTGTTTGCTGGCATACAAGTCCTTGTAGTAATTTCTGATGATTTTTTTATTTCTGTGGTGTCTGTTGTTATGTTTCCTTCTTCATCTCTGGTTTTATTGATTTAGGTCTTTTCTCTTCTTTTTTTTTTAGTTAGTTGTGCCAATGGGATGTCAATTTTGTTTATTTTTTCAAAAAAACAGCTCTTCACTTGGCTGATTTTTTGCAATGTTTTTTTGGATTCAATCCTGTTGATTTGTTCTCCGATTTTAATTATTTCTCTTCTTCTACTAGATTTGGGTCTGGTTTGCTGCAGTTTTTCTAGAACCTTGAGATGCATTGAAAGCTCAGTTATTTGGTGCCTTTCCAATTTCTTGATGTAGGCACCTATTGGTATAAACTTTCCTGTTAACACTGCTTTTGCTGTATCCCATAAGTTTTGATATATTGTGTTGTTATTCTCATTTATTCCAGAAAGTTTTTGATTTCTCTTTTAATTTCTTCTATGACACAGTGCTCATTCAGGAGCATGTTGTTCAATCTCCATGTGTTTGCGTATGCTCTAGGGATTCCTGAGTTGCTAATTTCCATATTCATTCCACTGTGGTCTGAGAAGCTGCATGGTATGATTCTACTTCTTTTGAATTTGCTGAGACTTGCTTTATGGCCTACTATGTGGTGAATCCTAGAGACCGTTCCATGCACTGCTGAGATGTAAAATCTTTAAATGTAGGATTGAAAGTTCTGTAGATATCTGTTAGATCCATATGGGCAATAATCCTGATTAAATCTGCTGTTTGCCTGTCAATCTTCTGTCTGGTTGAGCTGTCTATTTCTGAGAGCAGACTATTGAGGTCCCCCAGTACTATTGTATTGGAATCTAAGTCTCCCTTTAAGCCCCTTAACATACCTTTTAAATAAACCGGTGCCCTGTAATTAGGTGCATATACATTTATAATAGTCACATCTTCCTGTTGAATTGAAGTTTATTTTGTCTGATATTAATATGGCTATACCTGCTTTTTTTCATTTCTGTTGGCATGGGATATCTTTTTTCAACCTTTCACTTTCAGTCTACATGCATCTTTGTTGGAAATGTGTTTCTTGTAGGCAGCAAATAGATGGGTTTTGTTCTTTAAGCCAATCAGCCAATCGGTGTCTTTTAACTGGATAGTTCAGGCCATTAACGTTCAATGTGACTAATGATAAGTGGTAACTTTGCCCTGCCATTTGCCAAAGATAAGTTCTAATATATGCTTTCAGCTTCCTATGATCTTTTGCTGGTAGGTTTTCTTCCTTCACCTTCTTTCATATTGATGACCCTGTTTCTGTGTTTCTATGTGTAGCACATTTTTAAGCATCTTTTGCAGGGCTGGACGAGTGGCGACAAATTCTTTCAATTTCTGTTTGCTATGAAAGGTCTTTATTTCACCTTCATTCACAAATGATAGCTTTGCAGGATATAATATTCTGGGCTTGCAGTTTTTCTCTCTTAGTACCTGGGCTATATCTCACCATTACCTCCTTGCGTGTAGGGTTTCTGATGAGAAGTCAGCTGTGAGTCTGATTGGAGATGCTCTGAGAGTAATCTGACGTTTCTCTCTTGCACATTTTAGGATCTTTTCTTTATGTTTCACTGTGGTGAGTTTAATTACAACGTGTTGTGGCGAGGATCTCTTTTGGTCATGTTTATTAGGGGTTCTATGAGCTTCCTGTACTAGGATGTCTCTGTCCTTCTCCAAACCTCGGGAATTTTCTGCTAGTATCTCACTAAAAAGGCCTTCTAATCCTTTCTCCCTCTCCATGCCTTCAGGAACTCCTAGAACCTGAATGTTGGGTTTTTTAATATTATCCTGAAGATTCTCAACAATGTGTTTTAGATTTCTAATTTCCTCTTCTTTTCTTTGGTCTGACTGTATCCTTTCCTGTTCTCTGTCTTCTAAGTCCGATATTCTCTCTTCTGCTTCACCCATTCTGTTTTAGGGCTCTCTAATGTGTTTGTCATTTGATCTATTGAATTCTTCATTTCTTTATGATTTCTCATCACTATCACCTTTTCATGTTCTACTAGTTGTTTCATTTCATTTTGATTCTTCCTTAATATTAAATTTTCACGTGAGAGATTTTCTATCCTGTCCATTAAGGATTTCTGTAGTTCAAGAATTTGTTTTTGAGAACTTCTTAATGCTCTTATCAATTTTTTTTAGATCTGCTTCTTGCATTTCTTCTATTTCATCATCTTCATAATCATGAATTGGGGTGTCTATTTCATTTAGGGGCATCATAGTGTCCTCCTTGTTCTTGTTACCTCAGTTTTTGCACTTGTTGTTTGGCATTGTGGAGATGTTCTTTGGTTTCTTCACTGTGGTGCTTTTTCTTGTTATACTATGACTCTTGATTAAGTGGATTGTCTGCTTTTGATGGATCCTTAGAGGCTGTGATGGTTGTGGCCAGAGAGCTCTGTTTGGTTCTTCCGAGTTAAGGGTGTGCCAAAGGTGACTCATCCAGATTCTTCTCTTGCTTGCTTGGAGAGCTCTTTCATTGGCTAGTTCACTCCCTAGATGGCCACAATGTCCAGGGCCAGGGTGTGCCAATGCTAGGGGTCATGAGCTTCATCCTGGTCTCTCGTGTGATTGGCAGGGACACAAATATTGGATCGTCTTCCAATGCTTTTCCAAAGCCTTTAATAGGAGGCTGGATCAGAAGTATAACAGCCAGCAGTCCAGCTGGAGCCCATATAGGATGGTGACTTTGCAGACAGTGGCTTTACCTACTATGCCAGAATTTCTGCTCCTCTCTTTTTAATTTATTTTTCTGTTTGAAAGGCAAAGTGACAAAAAGAGAGAGAGAGAGAAAGAGAGTGAGAGGAAGTGAGTGAAAGAGAGGGAGAGGGGGAAGGGCTGGCACTGTGGTGTAGCAGGTAAAGCCCCAGTCCGCAGTGCTGGCATCCCATATGGGCACTGGTTAGAGTCCTGCTGCTCTCTGCTATGGCCTGGGAAAGCAGTACAAGATGGCCCATGTCCTTGTGTCCCTGTACTCAAGTGGGAGACCTGGAAGAAACTCTTGGTTCCTGGCTTCGGCCAATTGGGGAGTCAACCAGCAGATGGAAGACCTCTCTCTCTCTCTCTCGCTCTCTCTCTCTTTCTGCCTCTCTTTCTCTCTGTGTAACTCCTTCAAATGAATATTAAAAAATAAAAATGAGAAGGAGGGGGAGAGCGGCAAAGGAGGAGAGGGAGGGAGAGAGGGATGAAGAGAGAGAGGGATAGAGAGTGACAGAGAGAGAGATTAATTTTCCATCAGCTGACTCATTCCCCAAATGCCCATGACAGTAGGGACCAAGAATTCTATTCAGATATCCCACATAGGTGATAAGAACCAAAGTATTCACACCATCATCTGTTGCTTTCCAAGATGTATTAGCGAGAAGCTGACACTTTAACTGGCATTTTGATATGGAAAATGGGTGTTCCAAGCAGTGGCTTGGCCCAAAGTACTGAATTGCCAGTATTAAAAATACTGCTTTTAAAGTCTAGTTTAAAAAGATTAAAATTAGTTACTAGTTGCTGAGTTCTTTATTTAGGGGAGGGTTAAATTTGTGATTATAAAGTAAATTGAAATTATGTTAATGTAAAAAATAAAAGAAAAATAAAAAGGTTGGAGGAGAGAGCTTGGGAGTCAGGCAGGGAAGGTGGACCGGGAGGAAGTATCATTATGCTCTCAAAATTGAATATATGAAATCAATGAAATTTGTTCCCTTTATATATAGTTTAAAAAAAGAAAATAAAAATAGATTTACATATCTCATGTGGATGAATGTCAAAAATTGACTAAAATATTAATTTGTGGATGAAGAGAAAAATTAAAATTGAAGAATTTGACAAAATTGTCGTTTTTTTATTTATAAAGACTTAATAGCAATAGAGAAAGATCCTTTCTTTTGAATTCTTAAGAGCACATTTTGGCTCTTTATTCCAGACTGACTTTTTAATCATAATGAATGAACTGCATATATGTGCATATATGTATATGTATAAATATATATAGAGAGAGTTCATGTGTGATTTCAAATAATAATCCAAAGATTTTTGAATATTAGCTTCATCACTCTTCATATTAACTATTGCCTAAGTTTAATAGGGTGCTGTCAAAGCAGAGATTAAACTCATTGCCCTTTTATAGGATTTTTTTTTTAAATGCCAAATTCTTCATGTCTCTAAAGTTGAATATATGTAGGAAATAAGTTCGGAGAATAAATGATATCTAATGCATTGAGTGCAAGTTTTTTCAAGCTTTACTTTTAATAGTTTCTTTAGAGTTCATGGATTACTTACTTAACTGTCAAAACCAATCTGTAAAGTAAGTACTATTTTAATTCCCATGTTACATGTAAGTTATCTGAGCCTTAAAATATTAAATGCCTTTCTCAGTACCATACTGAGAAATATATATTAAATTATATAAACAAAATACTATCAGCTACTTTCTTTACTCAATTCTATAATATATAGTAATAAAGTTAGTCAAAGATTTTCATGACAGAAGAATGTTCATAGCAGAAATTTTTGACATTGTATTTACATAATCTATATATTTTCCATTCACATTCTATGCCAAAGTTTTGTGAAAATGTTTCACGTAATTGGAACTATTTTTAAATGAAATGAAAATTTAGGCCGGCGCCGCTGATCACTAGGCTAATCCTGCGCCTTGCAGCGCCGGCACACCGGGTTATAGTTCTGGTCGGGGCACCGGATTCTGTCCTGGTTGCCCCTCTTCCAGACCAGCTCTCTGCTGTGACCAGGGAGTGCAGTGGAGGATGGCCCAAGTGCTTGGGCCCTGCACCCACATGGGAGACCAGGAGAAGCACCTGGCTCCTGCCATCGATCAGTTTGGTGCGCTGGCCACAGTGCACCGGCCGTGGTGACCATTGGAGGGTGAACCAACAGCAAAGGAAGACCTTTCTCTCTGTCTCTCTCTCTCACTGTCCACTCTGCCTGTCAAAGAAAAAAAAAAAGAAATTTACAGATGACAAATTTTAAATGAACAAAGAAGAAGAACTGAATTGTATTCCAATTAAAATATAAAACTTGCAAATGAATAGAAATATTAGATAGATGTTGTCACAGATTTCAAGCCATTATTGGTTTTAACTTCTGTCTTTCAAATTTCCACTTTCTTTGCTTTAAGCTGCATACTCTGCTATTTAGGTAACTAGATGTCAAAATTTCCCTACAGCCTCATCAGCTCACCAGCTTCATGTTATGAAAGTGCACATAACATCAAGTATTGGATAGTCCTACTGGATGAATGGCTATAGGATCCACAGAGTTTGTCTTCATATCTTATTCCTTCTGGTTCATTCCTTGTGTCCCAAAGGAAGCTGCTTGCATTAGGAGTGATGAGTCCATTATTCTTGGCTGCTCTAAGGCTCAACCAGGATGCATGTGCGCTAAAGGGAGCAATCCTTCCCTGCTCACTTAACCCATTTGGAGCACAACTCTTCCCTTGAGCATTTTCTGGACACTCATTCTTATGTGACTTCCGTGAAGGAAAAAATAAAAAAAAACATAGGACGTAAAGGCTAATAGGTACATGATTTGGATCTAAATTCTTGGATAAAGCTTACTTCACTAAATGTTCACCATTATTTTGTATAACAACTATACGCAAACAATTGGAAGTCACTATTATAAAAAGATACTTCATGAAAACTATAGAAAATTATTTGTACTTCAGTAGTTCACAGAGCACCCTTATGATCTATTGGTTATGGTATATCTTATAACCAAAATGTATAGATAACCTTGTAGTCTGGAAATTCTGCCTTATTTAGTAGAAATGTACTTGACTTTACTTTCCACCTTGTGGAAAACCCATCTCGCTTTCATGCATATACTTATTTTAGTAGTCTTAATCTATAAGTGCATCTACTGTTTTGTTTTGTCTCTCAAAACAATAATATAATATCTATGGGCCCTTCAGTAAATGATTGAAATAAAATTGCTAGCATATATTCATTTTTGGTATATTTTTAGAATAATATTCTGCCTATTTCTGAAGATTATCTTTTAAGTAAACCAAAGGGCTCTTCCATTACTGTCTTTTAACCCATATAAAGAGTATGTATTAAATGAGATAATGCATTTGCAACCCTGAAACCATTTGCAAACATAACAGTAATTACCACAGCCAATTTAATAGATTTAAGAAATACCTTTTCAGAGAAACATCTAATACTAGAAAGGAAACAGAAAGTTTTACTTTTGTGTCAGTGAATTTAGGTATGCTGAAAATAATAGGAAATGCTTATCAGAGTTGAGAAAACAGATCATTCAGTAAGTGATGAATTGTTTAAAAGAAGTCAGCCTGGATCACAGGAAGACAAGCGCATCTGACAAACCTGATAGTATTTTGCTTGATAAAATAATAGAGTTGTCAGAGAAAATTGGGAACATAATTTTCCTACAGTGTACCTCATTCCCTAAATGACCAGATAGAAAACTAATCTACAAGGTCAACCGTTATGGAGGAACGTGGAAGACAGCTACTTGGATAGGGAACTGTCTTGAAGAATGAAGACAAATGAATAACAAGAGCAGAAAACCTCAGTATGGATAAAGGTGACATGTGTGATACATCAACAGTCCATATTCGTTCCAATTGTAGAAAGTTAGACATCATTGATGTGCAATGCAGAATATTCAACACGAGAAAACTTTTGAGTCCAAAGTCAACACTGAATTCATCCCAGCACAAAGGTCAATACTTTTCAAAGATTTGGTAGAACTATCCAAGACGATGTTATCAACAGGCTAGTAACTTAAATGTTATCCATTGTACTAACACTAGGGTAACTAAGACACTTACAAGGAAAGGAAGGTAAAAATTAAATTCTCCAAGCCAATAAATATTAAAAAACATGTTATCTATGTAATGTGTGTGCATAAATATAATAGAATAATCTGTCTTTTCTAGTGCACTTTAGTTTTTTACCAAAACCAGAAGAACTGAAAGCATGTCATCAATTGAAATCTCAAGAAAAACCTTCCTGTCCATTTTTGTAAATTAGGCATTATTAATCAAAAAGAGTCCTGCAATTTTCATAAATGTGAAAATGAGCAGCTAGATTGAAATCATTGTGCAACCACAGGGCATTAGGTGTGGCAAAACAAATTTCTAGATACAAAGGTGCCTTCAGTTAATTGATTATAATGCTACTTCAAATATTATGATAGCCAAGAATAAATTAGCTATAGACCAAGTATAAAAGTAATAAATGTCTAATAGGTAAGGGGAAGTGGCAGGTAAGGAAATTAACTGTAGGAAATACACTCTGTAATACTTTAAATTTGGATTATATTATTTTATTTTTCTAATATTAAATTATGGATAGATGAAAATATAAGTCATATAGAAGAAAAAAATGGCTATTGATACATAACTTCTCATGGACATAATGGTGGTTTCATTAGGTTTTTATATTCGTTTTAAAATTAAATTGTGGGCAGGTGTTGTGTCATAATAGGTTAAATTGGCACTTAGAAATTCTGCACACTTTTTCTGAGGGCCTGGGATTGAGTACCATCTCTACATCTGATCCACCTTCTTTGCTAATGAGTCTGGAAGACAGCAAATGATGGCCCATGTACTTGAGCCCCTGCCATTTGCACAGGAAATCCAGATGAAGTTCCTGTCTCCTGGCTTCAGCATCGCCCAACCCTGGATACTACGAACATGTGAGCACATGTTTGTTCCAAACAGCAGATGGAAGATTCTCCATATCTCTCTCTCTCCCTCTCTCTCTCTCTCTCTTTTCCCTTTTCAAATCAATAAAATTAAATCTAATAAACTAAGAGATGAAAGTTTTTATAACACCTTTGTACTAATCACTGCAATAGACATTTCATTTATTATTTTATTTTTTTAAAGTTTTATTTACTTATTTGAACAGTAGTGACTGTGTCAGGGGAAAAGATCTTCTATCTACTGTTTCACCCCTCAAATGACCACAGTGGCTAGGCCTGATCCAAACAGAAGTTTACAGTCAGGAAATCCATCCAGGTCTCCTACATGGATGGCAGGGGACCAAATAAGCCCTTGGACCATCTTCTACTACATTCCCAGATATATTATCAGGGAGTTGAATCAATAGTGGAGCAGCTGGGACTCAAACTGATGCTCCAATCTAGGATGCCTACATTGCAAGTGATGGTTTAACCCACAGCCAAATGCCAACCCCCAGGCACTTTTTTTCAAATAAAACACAAGCCATCTCAGCATAAGCAGAATTTATTGGAAACCCAGATTACCATATTGGTAACCCAGATTACCATAATGCATACTTTGTTTCACCCACACAGAAATGGTTGGAGCTTCTGATCTTTATACATCATAATGTGAATATGTTCCAATTTTTTTTCTTCTGTTCACCTGACACAGTGTATTATATTAATAAATGAGTGAAAATTTAGGTGATTATGACTTTATGTACACTTGTCTGATTTTGGAATTAAAGTAATGCTGGGCTAATGGAATGTATTAGAATATGTTCCCTTCTTTGGAAGTTTGTAGAATGATTTGAGAAAAAATTGATGTTAATTTTTCCTTAATATTTTGTTGAATTAACAATAAAGTCATCTGACACTGTACTTTTCTTTGTTGGAAGCACATTTGACTCTTTATTACTAAATCTAACTCATCCTTACAAACTTTCCATGTCTTCATAATTCAATTTGGATAAGTTATATGTTTCCAGAAATCTATTCATTTCTTCCAGGTTTTCTGATTTGTTGGTGTATAAATAGTTGTTTATAGGAGTTCTTAATGAGAGCATTTTTGTGGTATCAGTTTAGTTGTCAATTTTTGACCTCTGTTTTTATTAATTTAAGTTTCTCACATTTTTCTTGCTTGGGTAAATGACTCATTGGTTTTGTTTATCTTCAAAAATCAGGTTTTCATTACATTAATATTTTGTAATATTTTGGAAATTTTGATTTCTTATCTAAATTTTATTATTTTCTACTAATTTTGAATTTATTTTACTCTTGCTTTCCTAACTTTCTTGAATGCATTATCAGGTTATTTTTAATAATTTCTATTTTTTTGACTTAGCAATTTTATTTCTATAAACTTCCCCCTTAGCATGCTTTTCCTGTATCCCTCAAGTTTTGATATGTTCTTGTTTCATTTCTCACTCATCTTCTGTTGGCAAATTTAATGTCACATTAGATTTTGGCAATAAAATAAGGGATAAGGGAACGCTCATGAAATTCTTTCAAGGTGTTCAAACAACACAGAAGGGTCATGTACATATAGAATTGTAATGATAATGACAATCTATGATACTTGTGGGGATTTAGAAACAACTTTAATTATTTAAGCTCATTTTGTTAAAATACTGTCACCTTCATTACTCCAGAATCTTTATTTGAATAACATTGAATCCTGTAGTAATAACTGTGTATAGTGACTTGAGAGACAGTGAAAATACTTAGAAAAATAACATTTCAAAATAAACTCTATATATTAATGGGTAAAGCAGAAAACATGTTTTTAAAATGAGAGAAGTGTAATTTTATAGATCAGCCTGGAGACTGTATACTTTTGTATGACATGTAGATTTGCTAAAAGAAAAATTTATAACCTCTCAATATATACAAAATCACCACACACACTTTAATGTTGATCTATTAAATGATTCCAGATGGCATATTTTACTCATAATAAATTATACGAGTATTTGCAATAAAATCATTTTGTTAAATTAAATTAAACCAAATTAAATTAAATTAAATAGCTAGGGCTCAAATCTTTTGTATGGGTTCAAGGAAATTCCTAAAAACATAAAGTCATGAATATATACTATTATTTTGAGCAAATAATATGAACAATCTAATCACCAGTCTTATCATCTGTAAAACACAGAGTGGAATGTGTTGATAGTAAATTTATTTTCTTTAGGGTCTATTATCTTGTCCACTTTACTCATGTCTAAAATTTTTATTTCAAATAAAATAAATACTCCTGGTATCATTTTGGCAACTGTTTCTATTCACTTCTCTCAGTTTTTCAGTGTCTGGCTAATATTTCAGACACCTTTTAATGCCCTGTCAGGATGGAATAAAAGTAATCAAATATCTTCAATTATTCTTCTATTGCTAGTCTTACCTTTACAAAAATTAAAGAAATCATATTCCAGGAGCAATATGATCTTTAATTTGGAATTGCTGTTCTAACAAAATATGTTGCTACAAAGAGGCTTATTTTGTAAACTATTCAAATTAACTGAAAAATTTACATTCATCCCAGAATGAATCTAGAGGTCAAATCTTTGAATTTGAAAACTTAACCATAAAATAATTGTTCAGGGCCTGCGCCGTGGCTCGATAGGCTAATCCTCCACCTGCGGCACCAGCACACCAGGTTCTAGTCCCAGTCAGGGTGCTGGATTCTGTCCCAGTTGCTCCTCTTCCTGTCCAGCTCTCTGCTGTGGCCCGGGAGTGCAGTGGAGGATGGCCCAGGTGCTTGGGCCCTGCACCCGCATGGGAGACCAGGAGAGGCACCTGACTCTTGGCTTCGGATCAGTACAGTGCGCCGGCCGCAACATGCAGGCTGCAGTGGCCACTGAGGCGTGAACCAACGGAAAAAGGAAGACCTTTCTCTCTGCCTCGCTCTCTCTCAATGTCCACTCTGCCTGTCAAAAAAAAAAATTGTTCAGATATATAAAACGATCTCATTATTATACTTAGGCCATTTGTTACAATTTTTACACCATACAGTAAATAAGGGATAAACACAATGATGCAATAAATAAGGGAAAGAGAAGGTATAACAAAATTTAAGTGATTGGAATTTATGAATGTGTGGTGCTAATGAACTGAGACTGTGAAAAAAGAGACGGTGGGGGAGAGAACTCACAGAATTCACGTGAGTACTCTCCAGAGATGCTACAATTTGGTAACCTTGGCAACCCAGGGGAGACTGCAGAAGAATTTGAGCCCACACTGAGGGCAGAACAGATTCCCTGTGTGGTCCTTGGGAAAGATCTTCCAATCTCTGGCTCCTGTGGGTATATCATTCGCCTGCTAACCACCTCCAATTCCACTCAGCTGTGCAGAATTACTTCCTTTTTGAATCAAAAAAAGAAAGAAAGAAAGAGAGATTTACCATGCCTAACCTGGGAGTGTCACCTTTGGCACATCCTTAACCCTGAGTAACCAAACAGAGCTCTCAGGCCACACCCATCTCAAGCCTCTAAGACTCCATCAAAGGCAGACAGTCCACTTAATACAGTCATAGTATAACAAGAAAAAACACCACAGTGAAGGAAGAAGAATCCAAAGAATATCTCCACGATGCCAAGCAACAAATGCAGAAACTGAGAAAACAAGAACAAGGAAGACACTATGACACCCCCAAATGAACAAGACACCCCAAGCCAAGATTATGAAGATGATGAGATGGAAGAAATGCAAGATACCAATTTAAAAAATTTATGAGAATAACAATTGCAAGTTTTCAAAAACAAATGCTTGGGCTATGGAAATCCTTACTGGACAATGCACCTAATTACAGGGCACCAGTCTATTTAAAAGATTTGTTAAGGGACTTAAAGAGAGACTTAGACACCAAAACAAAAGTACTGGGGGACTTCAATACTCCACTCTCAGAAATAGACAGATCAACAAAACAGAAGATCAACAAGGAGACAGATGGATAGAACAATGGAACGGAATAGAAACACCAGAAATCAATTCAAACATCTACAGCCAACTCATATTTGATCAAGTGTCCGAAGCCAATCCCTGGAGTAAGCACAGTCTATTCAATAAATGGTGCTGGGAAAATTGGATTTCCACGTGCAGAATAATGAAGCAAGACCCCTACCTTTCACCTTACACAAAAAATTACTCATAGACTTAAATCTATGACCTGACACCATCAAATTATTAGAGAACATTGGAGAAACCCTGCAAGATATAGGTACCAGCAAAGACTTCTTGGAAAAGACCCCAGAAGCACAGGCAGTCAAAGCCAAAATTAATATTTGGGATTGCATCAAATTGAGAAGTTTCTGTACTGCAAAAGAAACAGTCAGGAGAGTGAAGAGACAACCGACAGAATGGGAAAAATTATTTGCAAACTATGCAACAGATAAAGGGTTGATAGCCAGAATCTACAAGAAATCAAGAAACGCTAAAACATCAAAACAAACAACCCACTTAAAAGATGGGCCAAGGACCTCAATAGACATTTTTCAAAAGAGGAAATCCAAATGACCAACAGACACATGAACAAATGTTCAAGATCACTAGCAATCAGGGAAATGCAAATCAAAACCACAATGAGGTTTGACCTCACCCCAGTTAGAACGGCTCACATTCAGAAATCTACCAACAATAGATGCTGGAGGGATGTGGGGAAAAAGGGACACTAACCCACTGTTGGTGGGAATGCAAACTGGTAAAGCCACTATGGAGTCAGTCTGGAGATTCCTCAGAAACCTAAAGATAACCCTACCATTCAACCCAGCCATCCCACTCCTTGGAATTTACCCAAAGGAAATGAAATTGGCAAACAAAAAAACAGTCTGCACCTCAATGTTTGTTGCAGCTCAATTCACACTAGCTAAGACCTGGAATCAACCCAAATGCCCATCAACAGTAGACTGGATAAAGAAACTATGGGATATGTGCTCTATAGAATACTATACAGCAGTCAAAAACAATGAAAGCCCGTCATTTGGGAAAAGATGGAGGAATCTGGAAAACATTATGCTGAGTGAATTAAGCCAGTCCCAAAGGGAGAAATATCATATGTTCTCCCTGATTGGCGACAACTAACTGAGCACCAAAGGGGAAACTTGTTAAAGTGAAATTGACACTATGAGAAACAGTGACTTGATCAGCTCTTGTCCTGACTGTTGATGTACAATGTAATACTTTATCAATTTTTAGTATTATTTTGTTCTAGTACTATTGGTTGAATTCTGTAATTAATACACAGTTATTCTTAAGTGTTGAAACTTAACTGAAGAGTGGTCTCTGTTAAATATGAATGGAAATAAGAGAGGAAAGAGATGTATAATTTGGGACATGCTCAAGCTGACCTGCCCCAAACGGTAGAGTTAGAAACATACCAGGGAATTCCAATACAATCCCATCAAGGTGGCATGTACCAATGCCATCGCACTAGTCCCAGTGATCAATTTCAGTTCACAATTGATCACACTGATAGGTCTCAGAGTCAAAGGGATCACACAAACAAGACTAGTGTCTGCTAATACTAACTGATAGAATAAAATAGGGAGAGAATGATCCAACATGGGACGCGAGATACACAGCAGACTCATAGAATGGCAGATGCCTAAATACCACTCTGGCCTCAGAATCAGCCCTTAAGGCATTCAGATATGGCTGAAGAGCCCATGAGAGTATTTTATCATGGAAAGCCAAGACACTCTGGGAAAAAAATAAGAAGACCTAAATGAAAGATCTGCGAGTGAGATCCCAGTGGAAAGAACATGGCCATCAAAGAAGGAGGTACCTTTCTCTGAAGGGAGGAGAGAACTTCCACTTTGACTATGACCCTGTCAGAATAAGATCGAAGTCAGCAAACCCAAAAGGCTTCCATAGCCTTGGCAACTCATGACTAGAACCTAGGGATATTACTGACGCCATAAACAAGAGTGTCAAATTGTGAAGTCAAGAACAGGAGTCTCTGTGTACTTACTTCTCATGTGGGATCTGTCCTTAATGTGTTGTCCAATGTGAAGTAATGCTATAACTAATACTGAAACAGTATTTTTACACTTTGTGTTTCTGTGTGGGTGCAAACTGTTGAAATCTTTACTTAATATATACTGAATCGATCTTCTGTATATAAAGATAATTGAAAATGAATCTTGATGTGAATGGAATGGGAGAGGGAGTGGGAGATGTGAAGGGTGCGAGTGGAAGGGAAATTATGGACGTGGAAAGCCATTGTAATCCATAAGCTGTACTTTGGAAATTTATATTTAGTAATTAAAAAAGAAAAAATACAAACACTAAAAAAGATTTATTTATTTTTTATTTGAAAGGCATTGTTACTGAGCAAGAGGAGAGATAGCATTAATGGGTTTACAAATGTCACCATATACCAAGAATATTACACAAACTAATCAAAATGAGAGCTTTCAAATAATCACAGAAAACTGATTTTAAAATTGCATCCCTATTGACACATAATTATTTTTGTATTTGTCTTATCTAAATAGTATTGTATAACAACTATGTACATAGCATTTATATATTAGATACAGGAGGTTGTGCTCAGAATTTATGAAAATACTCTGATGCTCTTTCATAGAAAGCACCTGAGAATGTATTTTGGTATTCTTTCAGGGTCCTGGAACCAATCCCCCATGGGGAACAATGCTCTTCACAAAGAAAATAAGACTTTCTTAATCTTTACTCTCAACATATCACTCACTCCAAAACAACTTGATGTATTCTAGATCTAAATGCAAACAAAAAAATGAGAGTTTATGGGGGAAAATTACATAAGAATATCTTCCCCACCCTGAGCAGCCCAAGAATGTTTAAAGGAGTCACAAAAAATACTAACTTTGAAAGAAAATGGTAATATTATCTACATTAAATTTTAATATTTCTTGGGACCAGTGCTGTGGCCCAGTGTGTTAAGCTGCTGCCTGCATTGCCTGCATCCCATTTAGACCCCAGTTCAATACAAAACCTATAAAAATAAATAATTTTTTAAATGTATACTTAACTTTAATTTACTTGAAAATCACATACACACACACAGAGAGAGAGAGAGAGAGAGAGAGAGAGAGAAAGAGAGAGAGAGAGAGGGAGAGAGATGTATTCCATCTGCTGGTTCACTTCCTAAATGCCTTCACCAGCCAAGGTTGGGCCAGACCAAAGCCAGGAGCCCAAGCCTACAATTGGATCTCTCATGTACTTTCAACATTACATGCACCTCCCAGGATTCAGTAACAGAAAGCTGGATCTGCAGCAATGATGCAGGGATTCAAGCTGGCATTGTGATATAGGATGCAGGCATTGAAAACAGAAGCTTAACCCACTGTGCCACAATGCCAACTCCTATAGAGAACTCCTGTAATTCAGTTATCAAGGAGTCTTTAAGAATGTGAATTAGTTCTAACTTTTTGAAAATTGTTGTGCACCCTCTAATGAAACTGAAAATATGTAAACCTTATGGCATTTCAGTCTTACATATGCAACCAAAACATGCTCACCAAATATATGCAAACAAATGCTATGTGTAATAAACCTGAATCAGAGACTTCCAAAATTCCCCTCAATTATCAAATGGCTAAATTTTGCTATATTTTCTAAAATGAAATACGCTATGAACTAAGGATGAGTAAATTATTGGTACATGGAAAACAAATGAATTTCCCAAATATAATATTGAGGAAATCATCTTTACATAAAAGTATATAGTATATGATTGCATTCACACTGAGTTAAAAAATTAGCAAAATTCCGCTGAAGTGTTGTTAAGGATAATTACTAGTTTATCAATGTATGTAGCAACTGGATGGGGATGAGAAGGGCTCTTGCAATGCTGAAGCTGTCATGTTGTTTGATCTGGGAGCTTGTTACCTGTTACCTGTGTGTTATTATTCTTCTCTTTCAGTGTAACAAAGTCCCACAAACTAAGCAACTTGAAACAGCAAGAGTGTGTTATCACCAATCTGTGGGTCGGGAGAGCAGTCATAGCTGAACTTGGTTACTGTTCAATATCCTCTATGGGTAATCAAGGTGTTGACTAAGCTATGTTTCTTGCTTCACCTCAAAGTCCCTTTTTGTGGTCGTATGGACATTCCTTGCAGGTGTAACACTCAGGTCCCAACTTTCATGCTGCTGGCGATTCCCACACACTATATAAGGAAAACTATTTGATTATCTTTAAAGCAATAAAAATCTCTCTCCTACTTCAAGTCTTTCCTTTCAAGGAAAGCCTGGATTCCATTTAGAGACTCACTTAGGTAATCTCATCCAGAATAATTTTCTGCCTGACTCAAAGTCTCCTGATTTGGGACCTTAATTATATCAACTTTCCTATTTAAGGTGATCTAATTATAGGGGCAAATCTCATCAGATGCACAAGTTTTAAAGATGCTCATGATAAGGGGATTATAAAAGCCATGCAGAAGTGAGAATCTTTCTTTTTTTAAATAAAGATTTAGTTATTTATTTGAAAGGCAGACATATAGAGAGGCAGGCAGAGAGAGAGGGAGAGGTCTTACATCCACTGGTTCACTCTTCAAATAGCCGCAATGGCTGGAGCTGGGCCAATTCGAATCCAGGAGCTTCTTCCGGGTCTCCCACATGGTTGCAGGGGCCCAAGGACTATGGACTTCTTCTACTGCTTTTAAAGGCCACAACAGAGAGCTGGATAGGAAGTGGAGCAGCCAGGACTGAAACCAGCGCCCATATGGGATGCCAGCACAGCAGACGGAGGCTTTACCTACTCCGTCACAGTGCTAGCCCCTATGGTTAACTTTCATTCTCCCTGCCACAATATGTTCACTTTTTGAAAATTCATCATCCTAAATGTTTATGGTATGAACATTTTTATTTATATGACTTACCTAAAAAATAAGAAAAAATGTTACAAATCAACTAGTCATTAAGTCAAAATTATAGGAAATAATGCAGTTATTATAGGTGTATTCATAAGATGAAACAAGAGATACTAAAGTTTAGAGATACTAGAATGTGGAGAAAACAAGAGAGTCAATTATTAGAAAAGAAATTCCAGAATGACAAAAACAGGAGTCACTATTTTATTACAGTCAGAGCCATAGTGTTTACTTTCTTTTAAATTGGAAAATAAATACAAAAATAGAGCTACATATCATCCAGTAATATCACTAGTAGGTATATGCCCAAGGGAAATGAAATCCACCTGTTGAAGAGACACCTGAACTCGCATGTTTATTGAAGCATTATTAACATTGCTCAAAAATGAAAATGTGAAATATATATATGTTCTCTTTATATTAATAAAAGTTAAAAAAAGAAATGAAAGCAAGCTAGGTGTCCAATCACTGTTGAATGGATTAAAAATGCAGTAAATATACAACTAAATACTACTCAGCCATCTAAAAGGATGAGATCTTGTCTTTTTCAGGAACGTGGATGGAACCAGATGTCATGATATTAAGTTAAACAAGTCAAGCACAGAAAGACAAGAATGCCATGATCTCTATTACATGTGGAGTCTGAAAAGAAACATCGATGGGTACCAGAGACTGAGGAGGGGAAGGAGGGATGGAAGGGTGGGTAAGGTTGGTTGACAGGTACCAGCTTATGGCTAAATGCGAGTAAGAATTTCTAGGATTCTATTGCACAGTGGAATGACTGTAAACAATGTTAATGTACTGACAATTTCTCTATAAAAACAAGAAAGAAGATAGGATATATTAAATTTGTGAAAAAAGATAATAAATTTTACCAGATATGAAAGCAAAAATTTTGTTTTTGTATTCTTCTTTAAAAAGTTATAAACTAATAGGTGTATGGTAACAAAATAAAACAGTCATCAGAAGAAAAACTGTAGAGAGTCCTTAAGAGTTGAGAGGAGGCCATCATTATGGCATAGCAAGTTAAGGTGCTGCCTACAAAGCCAGCTTCCCATATGGGTGCTGGTTCAAGACCCAGCTGTTTCCTATTTGACCCAACTCCCTGCTAATGCTCCTGGGAAGGCAGTGAAAGATGACCCACGTATTCGAGCCCCTGCACTCATGTGGAAGATCTGACAAAAACTCTTGACTCCCGACTTTGGCCTGGCCCAGCCCTGGCCACTATGGCTTTTTGGGGAACAAATCAGTGCATGGAAGACCTCTCTCTTCTCTCTGTATAACTGGTTTTCAAAATAAATAAGTGAATCTTTTAAAAAAAAGAGAGATGAAGGAAAAGTTAAAGAAAAGAAGTGATTAAGAGTATAGGGTTAAAGAAATAATGAGGATATTTTTGTGTTCTAGAAATGAACAAGAAGACACTGAATAGTCAAGTCCATTATAGAATCATTGAGGAGATGTCAATATAAATTTTACAAACAAGGGTAGGTGTAGAGTAGGTGAAATTCCTCCCATCTTTAAATTCAGAATGTTTCCTTGACCAATATTAGATCTTCTTTCAATAACTCAAAAAATTCAGAAAAGTTAAGGAATCATTTGGGCAAATCCTGTTTCTAGTTGACATCTTCCAATTTATACAGAGCAATTAACAAGAAGCACTTCCAATTAACCTTTATATTTTCTTATACCTTATGTACTACTTGCTTTGCAATGATTTGGTTCATTCTGCAATTTCTTGAAAGTGATCTTGTGTTTAACATTTTAATAGAAGAATAGACTATTGTCACTCTAATTTTCCACTTTGATCTTTCTTGCCAATATTAGGGTCACATTTCTATATATTCGCTATCAGTAACTGGCATGAATGATAAATTCACACTCCACAAAAGGATTTCCTGCAATGTTTCAAAGGATGCCTTAAGAATTTCTTTGAAGAATATTTAACTTTCCTTGAGCTTTATTTTATTCCTGTTCTTCTTGAAATCAAGAATTGAGAATGAATTAAATCTGAATATATAAAGGCAATCAGATGCAGAATTTGTTTTAAATTGGTAGTGATAATGTGGATTGAACAGTAAATATGGTATGAGTATTAGATAACAGTTATTAAGTATCTATCTAATCAAATGATTTATTAAAGATTGCATGATCTTATGCCTGCAGAGGGAATTGCTGTAGATTTGAATACGTAGGCATGCTTAAGTAGAAAAATGAAGAACTTCAATCAAATGCATTTAATAAAAATATGAAGTAGAATTTAAATCAAACGAAAGAATCCTATGCTATCTTAAACTTCAATTTGCTTTTCTTAATTTGCTAAAAATAATAATGAATTTTACTGGGACAATTCTTTATACAGAAAAAAACAGTTCAAAGAGGAAAGTAGATTTTTTTACCTTTCATTTTTTTCATTTTAAGAGTTTATTTTCATCTACTTAAAAAGGAGAGAGAAATAGAGAGAGCTCTTGCATTCACTAATTCAATGCCGAAATGCCTACAACAGGTTGGATGAGGACAAAGCTGGAAGCAGGTACCCAAGAAATTCAGCTATCTTCATCTGTCTTCCAAGATGCACTAGCAGGAATCTGGATAGGAAGTGGAGTAACTGGGCTGTGAGCACAGTCACTCCAATGTGGATTGCAAGGCTAAAGGCAGCAGCTTAACCAGCTGAGCCACAATGCTTGCCCATATCCATCATCTTGTAGCTAAAATAAACTCAGAATTTGCCTTAGTTATTGTTCAAACAAAATAGTGACACTCTTTCTTCAAAGCAGAGTCCTCTGATTGATTAAAATGTGTAAAAATTACAAAACATTTCATTTTTAGGTCACTAGTACAAACACTATCAAGGTTAGTCATGACTAAAATTTGCTGTAATTCAATGAATAGAAAATAACCCATAAGAATTTGAGTGATCTGATTTCATGTTCTGCAAGGTAAACTGCCATATCCAAAACTCACACTTGTGACAGTAATTAATTTAAGATATTAGCCTCTAATAAATAGCCCCTTGGAGTAAACTGTCTGCTTCCAATAAGGTAAGCTCCACAAGAAAACTTAGAAATTCATACACTTGTGCATCTTATTGCATGATTAAATACATCATCCTATTTTTATTGATATGAACAGCATTTAAATAATAATTTATTATTTAAATTATTTTTTAATAAATTTAAATAATTTTTATTATTACAGACTAATAAAATAAAATGAAAATCTACTTTCTTCTTTGAACTGTTTCTTTCTGTGTAAAGAAGGCACTATAAAAACGATAGACAGATACTGCCATTAAAATTTTTCCCACAGGCTAAGAAAATAAGATAGCCTGATGGGAATTTTGTCACCATTTATTCTTCAGTTAGGAGTATCAGGGCGAGCTAAGTATCTTGACATATTTAACCACTGCTTTGTATCTTAAAGCTGAACATTTATCAATCTCCATAGCCTTTGAATTGCCTAGATTGAACATCTGTATTCAAACGTATGCTGTGGATAACTACGAAGATATTTTAGCCAGTTTGGATTAGCAGCTGTTCTGTAGAAGCGAGATGAGTAATTTAATAAGCAACTTTCCTTGATTCTGATACTCTGTCCTTGCCCCCATGTATGCCAACCTCAGCCAGAAATGCAGCCTAAAAAGGTTCACAGCTTGTGAGACACAAAGACAGGATAATGATTTATGCAGAGGACCATCTTCCAGGTGCTGAAAGGCGCTCACTGTCCCACACAAGTCATCTCTGCTGCTCTGAAGAGAACAGATGGCTTTGCACACACCACTAACAAAGAAGGAATTCTGCACAGATAGTATGAAACTTCACTACTTCTCTGAGCACATCTTGTCATAACCAAGCAATAAAAAGAACTTGCCAAAGTGAAACTTGCCAAAGTACAACAAACTTGAGCCTTGATTTTACCCCTAGAAAAGCATAACTTGGGGTAAAATAAATATTTTAGGAAAGGAATAAGAACAGACTACCAAATTTGTTACCTTTTATATTTTAGAAAACATTTATTCTCATAACATGAAACCAAAGCATACAGTGATGTGTCTGAAAGGTTCTGACTGTTATCAATGCAAGAAACAATTCCGATTTAAGGAATATGGTGTCCAATATTTCCTCATTTTAATGTAGTTGAAATGCTTCATACTTTAATTAAAAGGTATACCTATCTGTGTACTTTAGAAATCACAAAGATAAAACAATAGACAAAAGTCCTGGGTAACAATAATAATTGATATTTCAAGTAATGATTTTGGGTTCAAAATTGTTCAGGGAGTACACTCTTAAGTAGTGATCCAATAAATTGTACTGCTATTATGACACATCAATAAATGCCCATATTGATAGTACCTTGTAGTGTATTCAGTAGGTTGAAACTTAATTATATTTCCAAACTTACAGCTGAATACATAACTATTATTCAGATGACATATTTGTAAAAATTAGATCCTAGAAAAATTATTGCATATAACACAACCAGTTTTGGACCATTTAATAAAGTAACAAAAATTTCCTTTGGAACCAATAAACAAAAGATAACATTTGCTATTGTAAAATTATTAAAAGGAGATTGGGTATTATACCTGTGATTCAACTGTTGTTCTTTGCTGAGCTTGTAGCTATTACAGCCATAACTTCTGTTTCATGCCTACCCAACATGTGGTACAGGTATAGGCATCACCCAGGGACTTTTTAGAAAAGCGTACATTCATGATTCAACTGACAACTTACTAAGTCAGAATCTGCATTTTAGCAAAATACACAGTTCATTTGCATGCATATTAAAACTTTGGAAGTAATGCTCTAGTCCACTGATTCTCAACATTGACGACAAGCTTTTAGAAAGTAACTGCGCCTTAAAACAACCCCTAGAAGATTCATCAGTGTGAAAAAAGCATGAACACTGGAGTTAAGGTCCTTGCTCCTTTTGAGAATAAAAGCTACTGTTTCCATTTTTAGGTGCATGTGAGCCCAGATGCAGGGTATAAATAAAACGTGGTAATCACTGGATATGGTCAATAAATATATTTAATTCAAAAGCTAAACAACTTGTTTGAAAATATGTGACATGGTTTTATTAGGATCATGATCTGTTTTACTGAACAAAGTCTCTGAAAAGCTCTCATTCTCTGCCTGCTTCACAATGATTTCAGATTCCTGAACCACAAATCAATCTGTATGGTATTGATTCTCTGATTTATGCCCTTATTAATATATGAGAGCATCCTTTGATTAAACTTGAAAATATCTATTTTTTTCATTGTTCAGCTATAGTTCAACAGAGTAAACACACAGATGGCTTCTTTATAAAACTGGGTAAGTAATCCACTCAGGGGAAAAAAAACAGAAAACAAAATATAAATTTTATGAACCTGAAATGCATTGTAATGGGTCCCTGAAGCATACTTGAAGAGATCTGAGGGAAGGGGAGTGTTGTGGTGCAGCGGCTTAAGCATCAGCCTAGGGTATCCACATACAATGACTGAGAGCTTGGAATTAGTGCCTCTGCCTTCAATCCAGCATTCTGTTAATGTCCATAGGAGGCAGCAGACGACCGGCCAGGCATTTGGTTTCCTGTTATTCATGTGGGAGACCAGATGGAGTTTCTACCTCTTGGCTTTGGGATGGCCAAGACTCACCTGTGGCAGACATTTTAGGAGTTAGCTAGGGAAAGGAAACACACACTCTCTCTCTACCTCGCTCTCTCCCTCTCCCTCTCTCTCCCTCTCCCACTGTCACTGTGCATTTCAAATAATTAGAAACTTTAAAGAACATGAAATAACTGCTGATTTTAAGTAAATACACTATTTTAAAATTAATACCAGTCTGGACTGTGATGCTTAGAAAAATTAAAAATGCCATGTTATGTAAAATCAAAGCCATACTCTTTGAAATTCAACAATACTTATTCATGTAGAATTACTTAAATTATAAAATAAGGACTGGAATTCAGGGTTATTCATGCAAATAACTTCATATTTTAAATATATGAATTAATAGACTCAGATGGATATATGTATGCATGTTTATCTTAAAACAAAAAGTTTTGGCAACATTTTATTGGAAAACTGGATCACAAATATATAATTTAAGCAACTGTCTATGCATTAGCCATTAATTGTTGTACACAAAACGATTGTTAATTCTTTTCTCATTTCAGTCACTGGTATACAAAACCTCAAATTCACCTTAGGCAGATACTTCTGCTAGTTGGAATTCTTTCCATGAAGAGAAGAAACTAGTTTTTAAGATGCTCTGTGCAGCTGAAATCTGGAGTTGAGGTTATTTTCAGTCCGGACACTACAAGAGTCCTGCCGTCTTCAATATAATAATAGAGCGTCTTGTCACCTGAGGCCTTTGCTGACCTGCTCTTCATTTCTTCCCGATAACACTATTCCATGCATGAAATTCCTGCATTTATTAGGCTATGGAATATCTGGTGGTTTAATTTCTGGTTGTAAATATAGCCTTATCTGGTGTGATTGCTCCCTGCTTGTAACTAAGCTGAGGAAGTGCAGTCACATCTGAGTGGGTGAGGTCAGACAGATTGCTGATGAGGCTCTCATAGTCTCTGTTGCAATCCAAGTCATGCAGGAGCTGACAAAGCTTTCCAACCCCAGAATTTATTTATTCCCTTGTCAGGAGGTGTTGATTTAGCACAGGGCCAAACTTTCTCGTGTATCATTAAAGAGGTTTGAGTCAAAAGATGGAAAGATGATGGATACTAAACTCCCAATGCCAGGTTTTGGGTGATATATTGGTGACAGAAAAGGCCCTTAGTGTTTAGAATTAAGTAACTCTTAAGTGGTAGACAAATACATGGTGATCAAGTTTAAAGGGCTAGAAATGAAATGTGATTTACTGCCTCTTACACAACACAAAATAGAAGACCATTTGAGTTATGATTATTCTGAAACCTGACATTGTAAAAGAAAGTAACAATGAATGAATGTCATGTGCAGAACTGTCACCTCATCAGAATGTGGTAATTGTGGCATTTGTCATTTCAATTAAACTTCTTTCATTAGAGAAAATTTGTGGTGAAACTAAAAAATCCTCAATGCCATTTTTGTTTTACTATAGAATATACTGCATCCTGATGCTAGCATTGTGTCTGAAGCAGAAGAGGTATTCCTTTTTTTTAAGTTAGCAGTTCTTAGGTGTTAATTATTGTCATGAATTCTAAATATGTTGCAGATCCATTCTGCAAATAAAATCGTTGCATTTATCATCTCCAGAATTTAAAGAGAATCCATAGAATTTCTCTTTTGATTATGTAAGACCTTCAGAGTTCAAGTGTACAAAGAGTTGCAATATCATCCTTGACCTCATCATAAGTAATGCTGATCCACAGTTTATCAGTCACAGGAGAACATGGTGCTTTGAGTTCACAAACACCAGTTAATCAACCATCATGAGGCGGGATCCCCTTGATGACTAGGATTCTAGTATTCAATATTCTCCTCAGCAAATGTGAAACTCATTCTAGGGGTAAGTGAGATTCTTATTCATTTATTTATTTATTTATTCATTTATTTTTGTATTAAGCTGGCTAAGCCACAAGGAGCAAATGTTTTGTTAAAAAGTATTTATGGATGTATCTGTGAGAGTGTTCCTATACGTCATGGCACATCAGGTTGGACCACTACTTGGGATGTCCCTGTCTCATGTTAGAACGCCTTTTTCCAGGCTTTGCTACTTCACACTTCTAATCTAATTTGTGAGGTTAGAATATGTCTGTTTGGCCCTTCCCATACTTTCAAGCTAAGAATAGGACTGAATCTATGCCATCAGTTATCATGGGCCTGAGCTTTTCAACCTCCATAATCACATGAGCCAATTCCTTATTATAAATTTATCTATAGCTATGTTTCTATCTATACATTTATCTATTGATCAATCTATAGATAGTACACACATGTGGATGCACGCAAACACACTGACATCCTATTAGATTAGTGATCCTGGTCCTCTGGAGAATCTAGATTAATACAGTAAGCATGCACAAATTCTACAACTTTCACAAAGGATCAATTTACAGAAGAAAGAAAAGACAAGCTGGAAATAAATTGCGGAAACTACAATGAAGAGAAGATACTTGTAAGGTAATTGAACAAAAGAAGATATGATATTTAGAAACCTTTTTTAGTCATTTACTCCACTTTGAAGCTGTAATCAGGTAAAAAGCATAGTGCAAAAAATAACATTATTTTAACTATATTCTTATTGTAACTTTTACAGTACTGCTATTCTGAATATATGTTGTTACAAAATATAGCTCTTGGCAGAAATAACTAAAATCTGACAATTTTTTTCAATCACAGATATATTCCATGATTTTTGTAAACAAGCATATCAATAGTCCAAGAGAAGCACATACATTTGACTTGAAAGTTCATTTTACAGTTTTTGAAGATGCAGTAATTCTAGAATCCTGGGTGAAATCTAAGTCCTTGCAGAATTCTGAAGAGAGCAATAAATAGGATGTTACAATTGGATTTATCTTTGCCAATTCAAGTTTCCGCGTTTAATATTATGATTAACAGAATACAAAATACAAAATGTTCTAACTTCCATGTCAATAGCTTTTAAAAATCAGGATGTCTCAATTTTAAGTGTCATTTGTCACGTGAATGCATGTGCTGATATGTGTGTAAAATAAACACTTTGGAATTGTACTTTGATGTATGTCAGTGGAACTCTATCCTCTCCCTAGTGAGCCAGTTAATGAAGTGTGCACCAAGCTAAAATGTTAAGAGTCCCTCTGCTACACTAATTGTTAGTTGGCCCTCTTTGAAGAATGTCTGCTATGTGTTGCTGGTTTAGAGAGGCACCCATCACACACACACACCAGAATTAGCGGCATGCTTTCATTTCATTTTCTGCTAAGAGGTTTTATTGACTCTTACATGAAATCCTTGCTGAAGTGTTTGTATCAAAATGTCAAAAGGATATGTTTAAGTCTGTTACAATGCCCCCTTTAAAAATCATTTCTCAGATTTACAAAACATAAGTTTGATAATGGGTTTTCTATAAAGGTCATTTTCACTAGGAATAACAAGGTGCTTTGACAATTGGTTAATTCAGTGCAAAAGCTGTGGAAAACAGTAGCTTAACAACCTCACCAATTATTCTTCAAAGAGTCACACATACATAGCTTTAACTTCTTTGAAGTTAATTCTATATTATTTCATGCCACAGCATGACATTATTTTATAGGGTTTTTTGTTAGCTCAAACGTTTATGTGAGGTTGCATATATTTTTAAGTGTATACATTTTTACCTCCTACAGTCCATTCATTTTAAGAATTTTTTGCACTTCATCATTGTTAGATTCTAGCAACTACAATTGTGTGTACTTCTCAAGGTGAGGATCTCTATTGTCTATTTGGCATCTTTCACACACCCACTTTATCTTTTTTCCTGGAAATACAGATAAATCTCTCTTAGTGGTATTCCAGATTCTAGGTTAGACTCTACTGACGAGGGGCGTTGAAAACCATATTCTTTAGTATGCTATACAGGTAGTCTCATGGAAATCTGTAGACATTAGATGCCTGTTTTTTTCTTTTTTGTTTGTTTGTTTTTTGACAGGCAGAGTGGACAGTGAGAGAGAGAGAGAGAGAGAGAAAGGTCTTCCTTTTGCCGTTGGTTCACCCTCCAATGGCCGCTGCGGCCAGCGCGCTGCGGCCGGCGCACTGCACTGATCCGAAGGCAGGAGCCAGGTGCTTCTCCTGGTCTCCCATGGGGTGCAGGGCCCAAGCACTTGGGCCATCCTCCACTGCACTCCTGGGCCACAGCAGAGAGCTGGCCTGGAAGGGGGCAACCGGGACAGAATCCGGCGCCCTGACCGGGATTAGAACCCGGTGTGCCGGCGCTGCAAGGCGGAGGATTAGCCTAGTGAGCCGCGGCGCCGGCCATAGATGCCTGTTTTTGTCATTTGTTTCCATTTGAGAAATTATTAATTTTGATTATGCAGGTATTTGGGATTGAGTGTTTTCAGATACCAGAAACCCTAACTCTTCCAAATACTTTGTAAGCTTCCAATTCCCTATACTATGTACTCTTCTGTTAAATATAACCAGTATTGTTTTTAAAACTGAGTTTTACATAGTTTGTTTTAATCTTTATAGATGGGATTAAGATCTAACATTGAACTATCCTTCTTATTAACATGACAGAGACATTAAATATTCTTTAAGTAGCTTTCCTATCAGATTTTGTGATTTATGACCAGGTCTATGGTAGACTATGATAGCTCAACAAATGGTAAAATTGAGGAGGAATTTGGTTCAGCAGTTAAGATGCCACTTAAGATCCCACATCAGAATGTTTGGGTTGAAGTCCTAAGTCTGCTTCCCTGCTATTGTGTGCCCTTGGTGGCAGTAGGTGATATTTCAAGTAATTGATTTTCCACCACACATTGGGAGACCTGATTCAATTCCGTGCTCCTGACTTCCGACTAGTCCAGCCCTGAATGTTGCAGGCATGTGGGACTGGACAGGCAGATAGAAGATTCTTCCTTGTTCTTTAAAGAAACGTAAGTAAGCAATTTTAAAATATGATAAACTCATCACATTCTTTTGATATGATGTATATATTCTGTCCTTGTTGTCTGAGATTTAAGTGAGAGGCCACTATCCATTATAAGGATCTGGAATGAGTAAATAAACAGGCATCAAGTAGTATAGCAAAATTCTAAATTTGTTTCTTGATTCCTGAGCATTCCTCTCATGCAGATGACATTTTAGAAATCATTTGGTGTAAATGTTTTGAGAAGAGTGTTTTGAAAAATGAAATGCTGTTCATTCTATTTCATTTCCTATCAACATTTCCTACTGTTTTCTTCTTCAGTAAAAGGATTTTTCTAGAACTTTAGTTTCTCTACTTACACTAGGAGTCACTCTGCTTTGTGGGCTTCTGTAAGGCAGAACCAAGAGAGTGGCCTGATCTTCAGAGTGTCAGGCAAATGATATTTTCCTCGTAGTCAAATACTCATCATATAGAGGTGAACAGGGAGAGGCAATTGTTTTGTGTCCCATTCATAACATTGCTAGATGGACAGGGAACTATCAGCCTAAATAAACTTACATGTGACACATGCCTACTGCTAAGGAAAGTTGCAAGTAACTTACCTTTATTATAGATGCAGAGATGTTTCTACTTAAAGTGTGGTAACTTTAAGAGAGAGAAGCCTAAATAAACTTTTGTATTCATAAATTAAGAATTTAATCTGTTATATATAAGGACAATTACTCCCTTACAGCACCTTAAGCGATTTCTTTCACTGTCATCCCACTTAAATGAGCTCTCAGAGCTGTGGTCTAAGGATGAAACCATATTTTTTTTTGACAGGCAGAGTGGACAGTGAGAGAGAGAGAGAGAGAAAGGTCTTCCTTTTGCCGTTGGTTCACCCTCCAATGGCCGCTGCAGCCAGCGCGCTGTGGCCGGCGCACTGCACTGATCCGAAGGCAGGAGCTAGGTGCTTCTCCTGGTCTCCCATGGGGTGCAGGGCCCAAGCACTTGGGCCATCCTCCACTGCACTCCCTGGCCACAACAGAGAGCTGGCCTGGAAGAGGGGCAATCGGTTCAGAATCTGGCGCCCCGACCATGACTAGAGCCCGGTGTGCTGGCGCCGCAAGGCAGAGGATTAGCCTATTGAGCCACGGCGCTGGCCGAAACCATATTTTTATTTAGTGAAAAATAAACAAGTGGCTTTGGAATCACAAGCAATAATTAAATACAATTATTAAATTACAGCTTAATTTCCCTAAACTTAAACTAAAATGAGCAGGAGAGATGAGTGGTTATATGTTGGGGGGAATGAGAGAGGAAGAACAGGGAGGGAAGTGGGGAGAGAGAAAGAGAGAGAGAGAGAGAGAGAGAGAGAATATCTATTCAGAGAATGTTATTAAGAGAGCCACATTTGTAAAATTATCAAAATCAAAACAGAATATAAGCTCTTTGTTTTTATCATTCCTGCACATAGAAACAAACCAACAATGCAGACTTTCTTCCCATATGAGATAAACAGATAATCTCTGGCACAGTTTGAATTTAAGTAGGGACTAGAACCCTACCCGTCCCTAATGCACAGAAAACAAGACACTATAAGTAACTTAATGTTGAACCCACAATGATAAGAGAGTTATAGTCCTTTCATATATTGTACATTTAAAGATTATAATCTAATGCTAATATTATGTTAAATGGAAGTTAAACATAAATTAATCCTTTCATTGTGTCACAGGAAATTTAATTCTCAATCTGTAAGACACAATTCCTCACGTTAGTCATAATAAGATAGCTATTAGATTTAATATTCGTACCAATTTTTAGGTGTCTTCTAGTTCCTAAATGTATGTCCTTCCTTTTTTTTTTTTCCTTCTCTCCTAAAAACAGAGCTAGGAAAATAACACTTTCTACCACTTTTCTCCCTAAGTCTCAGCAAAATAACTCACCAAATGTCAGATGTTTCACAATTTTGCTGCTTTTTAAAAAATAACCTTTAGTCATAGACTTCTGATCCCTTTCTTAAAACATTAATGGGCAGAAAAACCCTGCTTAGCATTTATCTGAATGACTTACTCCATCTTAGAAAGCTATTGATTATCTCAGACAATGAAGTGTGCTTTTAATCTTCCAGCTTCCACTGAATTCACCATTTTTCCTAGCCAGGCTGAAGCAGCATTTTGAGCTTTGGTGGGTGTCAACATTGATTTTGAAACTGACAGCTTACGCGTGCTTTTAATTTTTCTTACTTTGGTCTCTTTTATTAGTAGAACACAGGGCGTACAGTATAAATCCATGGGTTGATTAGAGAGTTTAAAGAGTTAAAATATGTCTTCTAAAGCATGAAATTCAGGTTACTTTATAATTCATCTTTTCTTGTTAGAGAGAACACAAAACAAGTTTGTAACAGTGAATTTTGTTTCCAGTTACCTCAGGTTAGGAGGAGAAGGAGAAAATTTATTCAGTCACTATATATCATAAGAGAAAAGTAGAGCGAGTCCCAGGACAGGTGTGCAACGTCCACACCATGGGAATTCAGAAGGAGAAATCAGTGATCCTGGCATATAGAATGGGCTTGGGACATTTGGCACATTAGAGGAAACTGCTTATTTCGCTCTTCACTGACTTAGCACTTGGGAGACCATCGTCCAGGTATCTATTATTTAATTAACATTGTATGAAAGACTGAGGCAGCCCTGATGAATAATGTAAAGATGCTCTCAGTAGGGCAGTCTTAGGATAATACTCTGTTTACTAACCTGTAAAATTGAATCAGTAGAATTCTGTTTCTAGGATAGTTGTGAAGATCTGTGCAAAATGTCCTCTGAATTGTGAAGTACTCTCTAAATACTAAGTGTATATTCTGTTAGTGTGGTAAAAGTCAAAAGTTTTTTTTTTTTTTTTAAAGATTTTATTTATTTATTTAAGAGGTAGAGTTACAGACAGTGAGAGAGAGAAACAGAGAGAAAGGTCTTCCTTCTGTTGGTTCACCCCCCAAATGGCCGCTATGGCTGGAACTATGCCTATCCAAAGCCAGGAGCCAGGTGCTTCTTCTGGTCTCCCATGCAGGTGCAGGAGCCCAAGCACTTGGGCCATCCTCCACTGCCCTCCCGGGCCACAGTGGAGAGTTGGACTGGAAGAGGAGCCGCTGGGACTAGAACCCGGCGCCCATATAGGATGCTGGCGCCTCAGGCAGAGGATTAGCCAAGTGAGCCACGGCACCGCCCCTGAAAGTCAAAAGTCTTTACATTGTTCTTTGAAGGAGAAATATATGAGGAAATTGTCTACTGGTACACACTACTTAAGTTTTATATACATTATGTGAGCATTAACATCTAAAGATAATATTTAACATTTGAAAACATTTTCATAATTTGGCTCTAAGATAAAGCCTAAATACAAAAGTTAAGCATCTTGTACTCTTCAACGCCATTTTCATGAACATTTATGTTCACAGTTTAAGTGGTGCTATAAACACAGATGGCTGAAAGTCATAGCTTAATCTGTGTTGATTCACTTCCGTTTACAGAATAAATTGCTATCAAAATTTTGTGCTTATGATGTATGTCATTGTTACACAATAAACTGCAAAACTGGTTAATTACACAACTAGACCCACTTTTGTACACACATATCATACTGTATGATTCAAGTATGGATGTTCTACTCTAACAGACAGTGGATTAACATCATTAAATTCTTTTCTAATTCATGTTAAATCCAATGTAAATGTTTGTGATAAAAAAATTGAAGACTCTCCAGGGCCTTTCTCCTTCAAGGGGGTCAGTTAAGCAAGGAAATACCTTCCATTTTTTGACTTGGTGGTGGCTACTTTGGCTATTGACATCCTTCACTCAGCTCTCTGTCTCCATCACTAAAAGCATGGCTAAAGTGTAAATTGTGTACGACATTTTTCAGCCAGGAATAGAAGTACATTGCACCACTACTGCCCATATTTCATTGCCCACAACTCTCCACATGACTCCATGTAATTGATAGGCATCGTCACATAAAATTGAGGTACTGGAGTCTTTCTTGGACTCAGGAGATAAATGAAATACTGTCAAATTTTAGTCTTTCCTGTGTATGAAGTCCACAACTACAGCTGTCTTTAATTTTTAGGTAAATACATTCTATTTGTCATTACCAATAACTGGTATAGTCTCTAAATAAACACCATGTATTTGTTGATTATATATTTATAAAAAGTAATGCAAAGGAAAACTAAGTTTTGGGATTTTGAGACTTCTTTGCCATATGTTAACTTTAGAATATAACAGGAATTCGGCAACTCAGATTACTTAAAATAAATAGATACATAACTCTTCATTAAGAATTTTTGACAGACTGCACAAGATAACAGAGTTTTCTAAGTAAATCCTCACTAACGTTTAAGCTCAAAAAAAGATTTGAATACCAGAACTCAGGTGTTTTCATATATTACTGTAATCTTATTTTATTTTACTGAAATTGAAATAAACACAACTGCAAAGAAAAATGTCTTTCCTTTTGTGCTCAACCATAACAAATTTGAGTGAACATAATATTCAAATTGTATAATGTTGATTTTTTTTCCTAAGATTGTGAGCAAAATAGTTATTGTGAACTTATTGAAATTTCAGGAGGTAAACCTTATTTTATAGTAAATGTAGACTTAAATTTTTGTTCAGTATAGTTAAATTGTTGTCTCTATACCAGAAATATTCCATGAAAATGCAGTATGGAAAATTACTTGTAATTTCATAACTATTTTAAAGTTGGTAACTGAAGAATGTCTGTAGATGAGAGCAAGAATTTAGACATCTAACAGGGACCTCCAAAGAGTTTATGGATAATATATATTATAAAAAAATGCATGGATTCAAAAAGTATTTTTGTATCAATTTTATTTTAATTATTTTAATTGTATTATTCTCATGCCATTTCCCATGAATTTTTTGAAGTAACTTCTTATTTGTGATAAGAGATAATTTTGTTTGTGTTAGATAACCGTCTTGTCTCAAGATCAGAATTAGAAAAATGACACTATGAAACATAATGTCTTATTTAAAGACTACTTTAATTTGGTACAGTAAAATCTCATATGATTTTTTAAAAAAAGTTCTCAAGAGAGACATTTGGCTGATGAAGCTTGCATCTTTAATAATTTTAAAGGAAAATAATCAACTATGTTTCATGTGTAACAGACATTGAATTTCATAGCATTGTGATGCAGATGAGTAGTTCATAACAATTCTTTGGTAAAAATGAATTTATTCCATTTTCCGTTGAGTTGTCATTTTTGTGTTTAATCACAAAAAAGTTCTAATTGTTCTCAATTAGTATGTCTGTTAATCTAGTCAAGAAATTGGAACACTTACTTTGTGTTAGAACAGAAATATGCATAACAAAAGATTTAAAGATAAATAACTCTCATTCCCTAATCTTTATCATAATTGCATTTAACATTATGTTCTGTAAAATGAGGTCAGTTTAAATAATAGTAGTTGTTTTATTTTTATTTTTTTAACTTTTATTTAATGAATATAAATTTCTAAAGTACAGCTTATGGAGTATAATGGCTTCCCCCCCATACCTTCCCTCCCACCCTAGTAGTTGTTTTATTATGTATAGTTTTTCTGTTCATGATGTAACTTCATACTCAATAAAAAATTGCAGGATTATAACATGGTTATCTTATAAAATTCTTTGTCAAGGCACACCATTCATATACTAATGCTCTTTAACAAACGTCTAATTCCCCATCATCCTGTGTATTCATCACCCTGTCACATTTGACTTTCTCATTCTGAAATAATTCCTCAGTTCTTCTTTGATGTTCATGACCTTACATTTTTGAGGAATCTAAGCAAGTTATTTAATAAGCAACATGACTGACACAATGATCAAAATTCTTCCATTAAGGAAAAGTCTAGGACCTGATGGCTTTACTATGGAATTCTACAAAACATTCAGAGGCAGTAACTCCAATACTGAAACTATTCAAAAATATTGAACAGAATGGAACTCTGCCAAACTCTCCTTATGAGGCCACCATTACTTTGATACCAAAATCAAACAAAGACAGGACATGAAAAGAAAACTACAGACCAATATACTTAATGAATATAGGTGTGCCAATTCTCAATAATACTAGCAAAACAAATATAAAACCATACTAAAAATATCACACATCTCAGTCAAGTGGGATTTATCCCAGAAATGCAAGGGTTGTTCATCATTTGCAAATCAATAAACATTGTAAATCACATCAATAGAATGAAGAACAAAAACCTTATAAGAGATGCAGAGACAGCATTTGCTAAGATACAACCCCCTCCCCAAATTAGGCATAGAAGAAATATTCCTCAAAACTATAAAAGCTATTTATGACAAACCAATAGTTAATATTATACTGAATGGAGAAAAGCTGAAAGCATTTCCCCTCAGATCTGGAACAAAACAAGGATATTCACTTTCATCACTCCCATTCAATATAGTTCTGGAAGATTTAGTGAGAGTAATTAGGGAGGAGAAAGAAATGAAGAGCATCAAAATTGGAAAAGAGGAAGTCAAATTATGCATGTTTGCAAGATGACATGGTGTTTTATGTGGAAAAATCTAAACACTCCACCAAAAAGCTGTTAAGATTGACAAACCAGTTCATTAAAGATGCAGGTTACAAAACAAATGTATACAAAGTAACTTTTTTTGTAAGATAATGATGAACTCACAGAAAGACAAATCAAGAAAAAAAAATACAATTCACAATATACCAAAAAACCCTACAAATATTTAGGAATATATTCAAACAAAGAAGTCAAAGATCTCTACAATGAAAATTATGAAACATGCATGAAAGAAATCATCAAAGACATATAAAAATGGAAGGATATTGCTTGCTTATGAATCAGCAGAATCAATATCTTTATTTTATTTTATTTTATTTTGGACGGGCAGAGTTAGACAGTGACAGAAAGACAGACAGAGAGAAAGGTCTTCCTTTTTCTGTTGATTCACCCCCTAAGTGACCGCCAATCCGAAGCCAGGAGCCAGGTGCTTCCTCCTGGTCTCCCATGCGGTTGCAGGGCCCAAGGACCTGGGCCATCCTCCACTGCACTCCCAGGACACAGTAGAGAGAGAGCTGGACTGGAAGAGAAGCAACTGGGACAGAATCCAGCATCCCAACCGGGACTAGAATCTGGGGTGCCGGCGCCGCAGGCAGAGGATTAGCCTAGTGAGCATCTGCGCTGGCCATCAATATCTTTAAATGTCTATACCACCTAAAGCAATCTACAGATTGAATGCAATCCTTGTCTAAATACCAATGATATTCTTTACAGAACTAGAGAAGGCAATCCTAAAATCCATATGACCTAGGATCCTGAAGGGATCCTGAACAAGAAAAATCAAGCTGGAAACAATACAATACCTGAGTTCAAAGCATACTACAGAGCTATAGCTATTAAAACAACATGACATTGGGAAAGAAATGGCACATAGATCAATGCAACAGAATAGAGAGCCAAGAAATTACTCCACATATGTATAGCCAATTGAATTTTGACAAAAGTTCTGAGACCATACGGTGGAGTAAGGATAGTCTCTTTAACAAATGGTGCTGGCAAAACTGAATGTGTATCTGTAGAAGAATGAAATTAGATTCATATTTCTCACCATATACAAAAATCAGATGGATCAAAGACCTAAATTTAATCAGAGACCATGAAGCTGTTGAAAGAAAATATAGGGTAAACACTCCAAAACATTGGTGTAGGGAATGACTTTCTTGAACCAGATCACCAAAACACAGGCAACAACAACAACAACAACAAAAACTAAGCAAAGGGACTATATCAAACTCAGAAGCTTTTGCATAGCAAAGGAAATGATCAATAGAGTGAAGACATACAACTTAATAGAAAAATATTTGCAAACCACCTATCTGACAAAGGATTACCATCCTAAATATATAGACAACTTAAAAATTAACAAGAAACCCAACAATTTCAATTGAGAAATGGGCAAAGGACTTCAACAGACAGTTCTCAAAAGAAGAAATACAAATGGCCAATAAATATATGAAATAAATGCTCAATATCACTAGCCATCAGAGCAATTAGAATCAAAACTACAATGAGATATCTCTTCACCCCTGTCAGAAGGGATGAAATCCAAAACACAGAGTAACAAATGCTGGTAAGGATGTGGAGAAAGGAGATCATTGTGCATTGTTGGTAGGAATGGAAATTAGTGCAGCCACTGTGGAAAACTATGTGGAGATTTCTTAAAAATATATAAATAGGCTTGCCATATAATCCAGTAATCCCACTACTGAACATATACCCAAAAGACTTGAACACAGTGTACCCAAGATATGTCTGCACCACGATGTTCATAGCAGCACTGTTTACAAAAACCAATACTTAGAATCAACCAATGTGTCCATCCTCAGACGAATGGATGAGGAAAATATGGTATATACACATATATTATTCAGCTATTAAGAAAGAATGAACTTCTAGCGCTTGCAGCAAAATGAATGCAACTGGAGAACATTATTTTGAGTGAAATAAGTTCAGCACACAAAGCCAAATTCTGCATGTTCTTCCTTATATCTGGGAGCTATAATTAAAAAAAAAAAAAAGCAAAGAAGAACAAAGACAAAAGAAACAAAAGTCTGTCTATTAGTATTGCTACAAATATAGTTTGGTAAAACCAATGATTAAGAATGTTATGCTACTATAGATTTAATGATCTGTGATTACTTTAAAATTTACTGTACATACGTGAAATGGTCATTTTTCCATACAGTTATCGCTTATAGCTATTGTCTATATTTCTACTAAAGTATGGTCTTTTTGCTTTTTACATATTAAATTTATTTGGTGAAGTATTAAGCCTTTTTTACGGTAATACAAACTTAAAATATGTTATCGCAAACACTAAAAACAAGGGAGAAGAAGGAAGGAAGGTGGGAGGGAGAGAGGGGGAGAAAAGGAGGGAGTGAAGAAGCGGTTATCATTATTTTCTTAGAATTGTATCCACAGACCACACCGAATCTGTTAAAAATAAAAAATTAAAAAAATGCAAAATAAAACAATTCAGTTTGAGTTTGTCTGATGTTTTCTCATGGTAATATTTATGTTAAGAATTTTGTGCAGAAATATCACAGAAGCAATGCTGCATTCTTCTCATCACATGTCAATCTATCACATTATTAAGAGGTGGCGTGTTATCTGTTCCTACTCGTCCTGCATTGTTACTCTTTCCTGCTTTAAAATTGATAAGTTTCTTCAAGAAATTGATAAGTTATTCAAGTGCTTTGAATATGTTCTATTACCCAATGCTATTCAAATTGTATACACTAGTTTTAGGGTCTATTGTTATTTAAATATTGATATGATAATTGTCAAATAAAGATTTGCTATTTGTATCATTACTTCTATTATTGTAATTTGAAGATGTATTTCTTATTTACTTATAATTATTTGGTATATTTCTGTTTGTGTAGAGTCATTAATTTTATTTTTGTTCAAAATGATATAAATTTTTAATATCATAATTAACAATACTACTTAAATTATCCCCAAATAATACTCTTTGGAGGTAAGTCAGAAGGGGAGATGACTGCAAGCATAAATTCTGGAGACAGTTCATTATAGATTATAATGAAGTTTTGAAAGACAATCTCTTCCTAAATAATACCTGAAAAATTATTTTGAGAAGTTTTGATAGTATTCTAGTTTCTATAACATAATGCTTAATATTTTGTTGATAAACTAAGGATTATTTTATTCTAATCACAATAAGATTCAAGAATGAGGCCGCAAAGATCAGAATTTGTGGATATCATAAGAAGAAATGGCTATACACTTCCACATAAGATATTTCAGTAAAATTTGTTAATATACACCAGATAAATTTATCCTGGCTAATATTCAAGAGCTAGTCCCCATGACCAAAATAGTAAGCCCTGGGGCTGGCATTTGGCATATCAGGTAAAGGCACCATATGAGTGCCAGTATCCCATATGGACATCAGTTCAAGTCCCAGTTGCTCCATTTCCAATCCAGCTCTCTGCTAATGCACCTGGGAAAGCAGTAAAGGACAGCTGAACAGCTTAGGCCCCAGAACCCATGTGGGAGAACTGGATGAAACCACTGGCTCTTGGCTTTAGCCTGGCCCAGCCCTGGCTGTTGCAGCCATTTGGGGAGTTAACCAGCGGATTGAGAATCTCTCTCCCTCTCTATCTCTATCTCTATTTATCTCCATCTCCATTTCCCTCTCTATTATCTCTCCTTCTCCTTTTCTCTCTCTCTGTAACTCTGCCTTTCAAAAAAATAATATATATATATATCTTAAAAAAGATAGTAAACCCTTCTATACTTTACCCATTTCACTTCATATTTAGTAGAATTTTATAAATCAGTGTGATCATTTTCAAAAAAGTTGGCTATGTAACATAATTTTCATAAACACATGAGGCCACTATTATTGATAACCAAAGAACAAAAACGATTCTCTCTTTCTTAACCAAATTCTACATAAATTGAGCACTCTGTAGACCCAACTTGAGTTTCCATTTTGATAAAATGAGAGATAATTAGCAATATAAGACTACACTAAAATAAATTGCTGAGTATCCACAAAATGAAGTTTAAAATACAGCTTTTGCAGAACAAGCAAAGAACAAGCATCTAAGCTCTTTATTTTACAGCCTTCTTCATTTTAACAATTGAAATTACTAAATCTAACTTACTAAATCTCTTTAAAGGGATTTTCATAAAAATTTTTAAATGCTCTCAAACTAAAATATAATTTTCAGTGTTTTTGAATCACAGAGATTTTACAGGATAATCAAACTGTTAAAAATGAACTATTAAGAAAACTTGTTTTACTAAAGTTTATTTCTCACTTTATAATTTGGCACTTCTCAAGTAGGTACAAAGTGATTATATGATTCAATATTCTATGGTCAAAACTGGAGTGTTAGATGTTTATTCTACTATGATCTATTTTATTATAATAATTAAATAAATTTTATAATTTGTATATTAAATACTTTATAATTTATATATATTTATATATTTATATATGTGTGCTAAAGAAATATGTTTATTTTTCATTAGAGTTTTCAAAGGAGAAAGAAAACCTGCTATCAATGTAAATGTGGTTATGGTAGAGATTCTATAAATTGCTAACCATGAAGAGTATCTCATAAAAAAATAATGAGCATTTCGGCAAAGTAAAGGCAGCTTGGGAAAGGCTACAGCATTTGAATGAGAAATAAACTAACTGTGATGACCCTTATAACAGATTAAATTTACTATTAGAGAAATTTTAGTCTTATTTACCAAGTGTCAAATCTGAAAATAACTCAATGATATTAATGTGTGAAATTTATGTTGGTATTTGTCCCTTTGGGCTTGATAGGTGACAACTAACTGAGCACCGAAAAGGAAACCTGTTAAAGTGAAATGAACACTATGAGAAATGGTGACTTGATCAGCTCTCACCCTGACTGTTGATGAGCAGCTTAATATGTTATCCCTCTTAGTATTTTTTTTTGTTTGTTCTACTTAATACTTTTGGTAGAATACTGTAATCAATACACAATTCTTCTTAAGTGCTGAAACTTAACTGAAAAGTGATCATTGTTAAATATAAGAGTGGGAATAAGAGAGGGAAGAGATGTGCAATTCGGGACATGCTCAAGCTGACTTGCCTCAAATGGTGGAGTTAGAAACATACCAGGGGATTCGAATTCAATCCCATCGAGGTGGCATGTACCAATGCCATCTCACTAGTCCCAGTGATCAATTTCTGTTCACAATTGATCATAATGATAGGACTAAGAACCAAAGGGATCACATAAACAAGACTAGTGTCTGCAAATACTAGCTGATAGAATCAAAAAGGGAGAGAATGGTCCAACATGGGAAGTGAGATACACAGCAGACCCATAGAATAGCAAATGTCCTAACAACATTCTAGCCTCATAATCAGCCCTTAAGGCATGCGGATCTGGCTGAAATGCCCATGAGAGTATTTCAGGCATGGAAAGCCAAAACACTATGGCAAAAAAAAAAAAAAAAAAAAAAAGCCTAAATGAAAGATCTCCACAAGTGAGATCCCAGTGGAAAGAACGGGTCATCAAAGAAGGAGGTACCTTTCTCTGAAGGGAGGAGAGAACTTCCACTTTGACCATGGCCTGGTCTAAATATGATCAGAGTCAGTGAACTCAGGGGGCTTCCATAGCCTTGGCAGCTCATGACAAGAGCCTAGGCTGATTACTGAGGCCATAAACAAGAGTGTCAATTTGTTAAGTCAACAACAGGAGTCACTGTGCACTTACTCCTCATGTAAGACCTTTGTCCTTAGTGTGCTGTACATTGAGATTTAATGCTATAACTAGTACTCAAACAGTATTTTTCACTTTATGTTTCTGTGTGGGAGCAAACTGTTGAAATCTTTACTTAATGTATGCTAAACTGATCTTCTGTATATAAAGAGAATCGAAAATGAATCTTGATGTGAATGGAAGGGGAGAGGGAGTGGGAAAGGGGAGGGTTGCGGGTTTGAGGGACGTTATGGGGGGCAAGCCATTGTAATCCATATTCTGTACTTTGGAAATTTATAGTCATTAAATAAAAGTTAAAAAAAAGAAAAAAATAAATTTATGTTGGTAAATGCACACTTATATTAATATTCAGACATGTGAACTGGGCTGTTTTTATAGATACATGCTTCGCATGTACATGTACAATGTGTCAGTATTTTATTCATCTATATATTTTATTATAAGAAATGGTCTAACATATTCAGTATGTAAATTTGCTTTATTTTGTATGTCTTTTCACTCCACTTCTAGAGTTACCCAAAGAAAATGAAATCAGCATCTGAAAGAGTTATCTGTACCACAACGTTTATAGCAGCTCAATTCATAATAGTCACGATAAGGAATCAACTCAGATATCTATCAACTGATGACTAGACACTAGGTTGATTACTGATGCCATAAACAAGAGTGTCAATTTGTTAAGTCAACAACAGGACTCAATGTGCACTTACTCCTCATGTAGGATCTTTGTCCTTAGTGTGCTGTACATTGAGATTTAATGCTATAACTAGTACTCAAACAGTATTTTTCACTTTATGTTTCTGTGTGGGAGCAAACTGTTGAAATCTTTACTTAACGTATGCTAAACTGATCTTCTGTATATAAAGAGAATCGAAAATGAATCTTGATGTGAATGGAAGGGGAGAGGGAGTGGGAAAAGGGAGGGTTGCGGGTGGGAGGGACGTTATGGGGGGGAAGCCATTGTAATCCATAAGCTGTACTTTGGAAATTTATATTCATTAAATAAAAGTTAAAAAAAAAAAGAAATACTACACAGTGATAAAGAATTGAAACCCTTTCATTTGCAAGAAAATGGATGCAACTGTAAGCCATTATACTTAGTGAAGTAAGCCAATCACGAAAAGACAAGCACCATATGTTCTCTCTGCTCTGTGATCACTATAGAGTACCTAAAATGCAATCTACAGGAGCGAAGCTGACACTTTAAATGTGCAGATTCTGAGCAGCCTTTGCCTAGACTATTGAGGAACAATTTATTTTTTTTCTTCATATAAATAGGTGAAATCTCTACTTAGTGTAGTGTTAATTTTATGAGTATAAAAGTTAACTGAAAAATTGATCCCTGTAAAAAACAAGAATGAGAAAGGAAGAGGGAGGAGAAAGAAGGGCAGGAATTCCACTGGGGGCGGGGGGAGAATCCTCATGTCCAAAATCTGCATATGTTAAATTCATAAAGTGGTATTTCTTAAATAAAATAAAATAAATAAAAACATAAATATGAAATACATGGAATTTGTTCCCTTTATAGAAATAAAAAAAAGAATTATATGCATCTGTGGGCTACAATTCATGCATAAAATAGGTACGGATCAAATTAGTGTAACTAATATTTCCCCTTATTTGCCATTACTTTTGTGTTAAGAGACTTTCTTCTATTTGCACTCAAAACATGTAGGTTATTGTGAACTACAGTCACCGATTTGTTTCTTTGGTACACCTCTGATTTTGTGCCATGCTACAAACTCCCATGCTGCCAGCCTCTGATATTATTATCCTCTGCTCATGTAACATATATTTTTTTTAACTTTTATTTAATGAATATAAATTTCCAAAGTACAGCTTATGGATTACAATGGCTCCCCCCCCCCATAACTTCCCTCCCACCCACAACCCTCCCCTTTCCCACTCCCTCCCCCCTTCCATTTACATCAAGATTCGTTTTTAATTCTCTTTATATACAGAAGATCAGTTTAGCATATATTAAGTAAAGATTTCAACAGTTTGCACCCACATAGAAACACAAAGTGTAAAATACTGTTTGAGTACTAGTTATAGCATTAAATCACAATGTACAGCACATTAAGGACATGTAATATATTTTTTAAGATTTATCTATTTATTTGTAAGGCAGAGTTACAGAGAGGGAAGTAGGGAGGGGGAGAGAGTTAAAGAGAGAGAGAGAGAAAGAGAGAGAGAAAGAATCTTTCATACGCTGGTTCACTCCCCAAATGTCTGTTAATGCCAGAGCTGAGCCCATCTGAAGCCAGGAGCCAGGAACCAGGATATTCCTCTGGGTTTCTTGCATGGGTTCAGGGCTCAAGGACTTGGACCATCTTCTGCTGCTTTCCCAGGTGTGTTAGCAGGGAGCTGGATTGGAAGTGGAGCAGCCAAGACTTGAACCAGTGCCCATATGTGATGCCAACATTGTAGTTGGTGACTTACCTACTATACCACAGTGTTGGCCCCTCATTTAGTATTTTTTTAGCTTCCACATTTCAGGGAAATTATGCTGTATTTGTCTTTTATGTTTCTTTTGCTTAACATCATGCCCTGTGATTACATCCATTTTGTTGCCAAATTTTTAATTAAAAAAAATCCTATTTTATGTATATACCACATTTTTTTTTCCTTTTTTTTTTTTTTTATTTGACAGGCAGAGTTAGTGAGAGAGAGACAAGAGAGAAAGGTCTTCCTTCCATTGGTTCATGCCCCAAATCGCCACTACAGGCAGAGCGCTGCGCCAATCCGAAGCCAGGAGCCAGGTGCTTCCTCCTGGTCTCTCCTGGTCTCCCATGTGGGTGCAGTGCCCAAACGCTTGGGCCATCCTCCACTGCCTTCCAGGGCCACAGCAGAGAGCTGGACTAGAAGAGGGACAACCGCAATAGAATTCAGCGCCCCTACCTGGACTAGAACCCGGACTGCCGGCGCCGCAGGCAGAGGATTAGCCTAGTGAGCCGCAGCACTGACCAACCACATTTTCTTTATCCATTCATCTAAAGATGGATACCTTGTTTATTTCCATAATTAGCTATTGCCAATAATGCTCGCTGAACTTGGAGGAGCAGTAATCTCATTGATATTATTTCATGCCTTTTGGATAAATATTTATTAGTGTGATCACTGTATCAAATTGCTGGTGATTCTATTCCTAGTTTTCTATGGGATCCCCATAAAATTTCCACAGTGGCTGTACTCATTTACACTCCCAACAAAAATATATAAGAGTTCTGCTTTCTCCATATTTTCATCAGTATTTCTAACTGTCCTTTTGATATAACCATTCTAACACGGGTAACATGATATCTCATTGCACTTTTAATTTGCATTTGCCTGATAGCTAGTGATATTGAGCATTTTTCTCATGTATTATGGCCATTTGTATCTCTTTTTGAGAACTATTTAGTTTCTTTGGTCCTTCCCTCCCTCCCTCCCTCCCTTCCTCCCTCCCTCCCTCCCTCCTTCCTCCTTCCTTCCTTCCTTCCTTCCTTCCTTCCTTCCTTCCTTCCTTCCGTAGTGCTGCAAACAGAGAGAGGGTGAACAGAGAGAAAGGTCTTCCATCTGCTCATTCACTCCTTAAATGGCTGCAATGACCAGTGCTGGGCAGATCTGAAGCCGGGAGCCAGGAAATTCTTCCAGGCCTCCTATACAGGTACAGGGGCCCAAGCACTTGTGCCATCTTCCACTGCTTTCCCAGGCCATAGGCAGAGAGCTGCATCAGAAGAGGAGCAGCAAGAACAGGAACCGGTGCCCATATGGGATGCTAGTGCCACAGGTGGAGGCTTTGCCCACTATGCCACAGCTTTGGCACATTCTTTACCTATTTCATAACTGGATTGGTTGCTTTTGCTGTTGTTGCTGATAATTTTTGTTGTTGTTGAGGATTTTGAAGTACTTAGATGTTATGAATGTTAATCCTTTGGTGGGTAAGTAGTTTGTGAATACTTTCTCCCATTCCATCAGATATCTCTGCACTTTGTTGATTCTTCTGCTTGCTGTACAGAAGATTCTGAGTTTGATATAATTGCATTTGTCAGGTTTTACTTTTGTTGACTACATTTTTGTAGCCTTATCCAAAAAATGCTTTTGTCTACACTAACATCTTGATCTGCTACCCCTGTGATTTCTTTTAGCAACCTCACAGATTTGGTTTTACTGTCTTTGGCCCATTTTGAGTAGATTTTTGTATGTAGTGAGTGATAGGAATCTATTTTCATATTTCTACATATGTATACACAGTTTTGCCAGTATCGTTTATTGGAAATGCAATTCTTTTTCCAAAATATGACATTGGCACCTTTGTAAAAAATCAGTTGGATCCAGAGCAGGCATCGTGGCATAATGGGTTAAGCTCCCACTTCCTACACCTGCGCTTCAGATCCAGATTCCTGGGAAAGTAGTGCAAGAAGTTTTGCGTTCCTGTCTTTGACCTGGCCCACCAAAGCTGTTGTGGGCATCTGGGGAATGAGCCAATCAATAGAAGATCTGTCTCTCTCTTTCTGTAATTCTGCCTTTCAAAAATAGATACAAAAAAATTAAAAAAAAACTATTGTCCATGTACATATTTTAATTTCTGGGCTATTATGTTCAACTAATTTATTTGACAGGTTTTATGTTAATACCATGCTGTATCAATTATTATAGCTTTCCTGTGTGCTTCCAGCTTAATTAATTAATTGATTAATATTTTGCTTAGGATCTCTTTGGCTTTTCTGGGCTATTGCAATTCTATATGAATTTTTAGATTTTTTTCTAATTATGCACAAAATTCCAATTTTGATGGAGATTGAATTGAATCTGGGAAATTAAGATAATATGTACATTTTAACATTAGTAATTCAGTAATGAGGATTGAATTGAAATTGAAATGAGTCTTGGAATTTAGATAGTATTGACATTTTAACGATAGTAATTCTTTCAATCATGAACATGGATATCTTTCCATTTTTTGTATTCTCTATGCATTATTTTGTTAGTATATTAAAATTTTCTTTACAGAACTTTCACTTTGGTTGAATTCATTCCTAAATATTGTCTTTTAGTTATAGTGAATGGGCCTGCTTTCTTGATTTTCCTTTTATTAAGATCATTATTGTTTTATTAAAGATCATTTTATGTAGATGTTGTATCCTACAACTTTATTATATTATTTTATCAGTACTAACAGCTGTATTGTGAGTGATTAGTTTTTTCTATCAATCATATCATGCCACCTGTGAACATGGACATTTAACTTCTTCCTTTCCAGTTTGGATTTCCTTTGTTTCTCTTCCCGAATTGTGCTTCCTAATCTAATACTATATTGAGTCAGACAAAAGATAATGAAGAAATTATTGAAAGTTTGTCCCTTCATGAAGTTTAACCTAATTTATGTAGGATAAAATTATTTACACTTCAAATTTTGATCACATTTTATTTAGGGATTTTTTCACTTTATCAGTGGTAAATCCCAACCTCCCATTCCTGAAGTCTGGGTATGCAGTTAGCAGCTTGCTATCTTATGATTGCTAAATTTGCATGCATATTGAATCTTCTATTGTGTAAACTTCCCCAAGACTATTGAAATTTATCCATGGTTTGTCCATAAGCTCAATAATTTCAATAATATTTTAAAGAAATCTATTATTTCCTACATTGCTTCCTATCATCAGTGCTTAACCTTTCAGTCCAACCTGCATTTGTTATCTATTTCTTTAACAACCATACTTACTGCTGCAAATTTGCCATTGCTTTCCATCATCTTTTCTAAAGTGATTACAATTCATCTATTCCTTAAATCTTTACATTTTATCTTGAGTTTTGATGACTTAGAATGATTTTATTCCTTAAGAACATCGAATGTATGTAAGAACCCTAAACTAACTTTCTCTTATTTTTTATTTATTTTGTATGAAATTTAATTTACACAAAATTGACAGTGACCATATAATAATATGCCTGACACATAAGTAGCATCCAATAAATATTCATGTATCTTTTTAAAAATATTTATTTTTTAATATTTATTTGCTGGGCAGAGTTACACAGAGAGAGGAGAGGCAGAGAGAGAGAGAGGTCTTCCATCTGCTGGTTCACTCCACAGTTGGCTGCAATAGCCAGAGCTGCGCCAATCCAAAGCCAGGGGCCAGGAGCATCCTCTGGGTCTCCCATGTGGGTGCAGGGGCCCAAGTTCTTGGACCATCTTCTACTGCTTTCCCAGGCCATAACAGAGAGCTGTACTGAAAGTGGAGCAGCCGGGTCTCAAATGGGCACCCATTTGGGATGCCAGAGCTTCAGGCCAGGGCGTTATTTATTTATTTATTTATTTAAAAGATAGAGTTACAGAGAAGCAGAGGCAGAGAGAGAAAGAGAAAGAGAGAGAGAGGTCTCCCATCCACTGGCTCACTCCCCCGATGGCAACAATGGCTGGAGCTGTGCATATCTGAAGTCAGAAGCCAGGAGCTACTTTGGGGTTTCTCATGTGGATGCAGGGGCCCAAGGACCTGGGCCATCTTCCATTGCTTTCCCAGGCCATAACAAATAGCTAGATCAGAAGTGGAGCAGCCGGGACTCGAACGACGAAAATATGGGCTGCTGGCACCACAGGCGGTGGCTTTATCCACTATGTCACAGAGCCGGCCACTCCATGTATCTTTTGATATGTCTTTCCATTTTGCATGTTTTTTGGTTTTGTTTGTTGAAGTACATGACATTGACAAGAGAGAGAGAGACAGAGAGGATAGTATTATTTCCTCTTTTAATTGGATAGATGATTAAGGTTGTTGGATTGCTAGACTTTGGCTAAATTACACAGTTGGATGAATTATCTGGACTCAAAATCTATGGAGTTGCCAAAACACCAGTTTTAACATATTCATCTTCTCACATAAAAATTCCACATATGAAGAATATCAGGATAAAATAGGAATTCTTTCCGTATGCCTCAGATCTTTAATTTTCCTGAAATATCTTCATGGAAATGAAACCTTGAAGAAAAGATTTTTATACATTTTATTTAAAAGCAAAATAAGTCCATATGCTAAAACCAGACCACTTGTAAAAGAAAAAGTTGTGGCACATATGCTAAGATGCTTTGAAATCCATTTATAAAATGAATCCCAGGAGGAAATTCTATGGACATGGTGTTTCCTAACAGTTTGTTTTAACTATGCCCTCGACACAATGTATTTGTAGAAATTTTATTTATTTGTTTTTCCCTTCAACAATATCCAGTTGATTGCATTTTGGTATGGATTTTGAATTTCTCTTTATATTTACACCTAATTCAGTGATGTGAAGAGAACTCCATCACAGAAAAAAAAAATATTTTTCACAGCTGTCTGCCTTTCAGTAATTAACACGTTTTTCTTAGTGTACAAAATACTGGGCTCCCACATGCACGTGTTTATAAAATATTTCTTAGGTGAACAATAAATATAGTTTCATAACATATTACTTTCCAGATTGGCATATCTTATTATAATTCATATGGTGTAGAAGACACAGAAGCCTTCAAACACATTCCCCCAAACAACTAATTGCTTACTATATAAAAATATACTAATATCAAGACTAAAAAATGAAGGGTAAAAAATATATGCATTGAAGGACGAGGTCATGAAATGTAAGGAAGAATTCATGATCTCCCATGTAAGTATTAAAGAATGGACTTAGTATAAAAAAGTTATGATTTAAATAGGCAGAGAGTGTGGCATAATGGTCAAGATGTCATTTGGGACAACTGCTTCCCATATTGGAGTGCTTGGGATCGAGTGTGCACCCCGGCAGGACCAGGTTATGGCTCAGGTAGCTGAGTGTGTCTCTCAAGTGGAAGACCCAGCATGAGTTCCTAACTCACAGGCATTTGGGGAATGAACTAGAGAATAATACCTCTGTTGGTCCGTCTCTCTTCCTCTTAGAATAAATTAAAAAAAATAAAATGTAAGGGTGGTGGGGGCCTAGAAGGAGATGCAATTCTGAAAAGTGATGGAGTGTAATTGAAAATGTTTTCAAAGAGATATATGTGAATGTATATATATATATATATATATATATAGTACGTGTGTGTGTGTGTGTGTGTGTGTGTGTATATACACAGTTATACAGCTATGTAGCTTAATAAATGGAATCATATATTTTTACCTTGAAAAACTAAGACAAAGTTTTTTTAGAACTAATGTGTTTGCACAAAGGATGGATGGATGAATTCTTGGTCACTACAAAAATCATTCCTTAGGAATTCAGTTTTTATAACTGGCGATTCTTATCTGTCAATTGATTAAGAGTTTCATATTATTTCTTCAAATATCACTCGAATTCATTTGCTAACCCTTGTACTGCCTAATGGATACTTCTGCTTTTAGATTCGGCTCTTCTCTGCTCTTGTTTGTTTTCTATTTCACAGCTTCTACCTGCAAAAACTCACAAGTGCAGCCTGCTTTCTTGCTCACTCCTGTTGAGTTATCTCTAAAATCTGGAGCTCAACTAACTTATCTGCAGTGTTACATTTCTCAACATGATTCTTGATATTGCCTCTGATTCAATATCTCTTTCTCTCTTTCTCTACACACACACACATACACACACACATATTCAACAATATATGAGGGTGTCCCTTAAGCTTCATTCTACCAATATGTTATCTAATATGGTGCTTTTGTCTAATAGGTGGAAATCATATTAGAATCTTTTTAATTTATACATTATATGAATTTAAATTATCAGCTGTTTTTTGTGTTAGCTACTTTAGTTGCAGCCCAGGAGAAATTGCAGTTTTGATCTCTTTTTAATTTTTGTTGCTTGGTAAAGAGTTTTGGCTTGTATATTTTTAAGTTTTCACATCATGTGTGCATTTTAATTTCTAATTTGTTATGCAAGTCCAGATTTACTCCTTTGAGATAGGTGGCTGTGTATTTCTTCTGTTGGGAATTTACCAAAATTTTCTTCACAGGGAAATAAATACTCACTTTAGTTGTTTTGTATTCATGGAAAAAAATGACCTATTTTCAAGAGCTACAGTTCAATGCAGTAGTCCCCCTAATCCATGATTTTTCTGTGGAGAGGTACCTGCGGTCAACCAAGGCACTGCAATTTCAGTATAATAAGATATTTTGACAAAGACAGAAATAGGGAGAGGAAGAGAGAGAGTAAGGGAGGAGAGAGACAGAGAGAGATAGAAAACATTCACATGCTCACATAACTTTTATTACAGTTTTTTGATATAATTGTTCTATTGTATTACTAGTTTTGCTGTTCATTTCTTGCTATGACTACCTTATAAATTTAACTTTTTACCAGGTATCATGTATATGGAAAAACATAATTTGTATAGATTTTAGTACTACATGAGGTTTCAGGCATCTGTTGGAGTTCTTGGATAATCTGTGTAGATAAGGGGACACTATGGAATGTTGGAATTAGATTTGACTTCTTATTAGGTATTCTTTGAATTGATGAAAATAATCATTTAAAAATTTAATTGCTATAAAACTTATACATCATTTAGGGTTATTATTTAATATTTCTGTACTTGTATACATTAAGTAATGGCCAAATCACAATAATTGTATCTGTCTTCCCAAATATTTATCATTTCTTTATGGTGAAAAAATTCAAAACCCTTTCTTCTAGCTACTTTTTAGAAAGTCATAGAGAATGTTATCATTGTCTCTTAGCAGGAATGGCAATGTTTAGCCTGTGGGTCATACAGAACATGGTAAAATCATTTTTTCTAGTTCTACCAAGGAAACTGCAGGTGAGACTCAAAATTCAATAAAACTAAATAGCCTGATTTTTAAGTTGATAATTTTGTATGGCCTGTGATTGACATTATAAGTATCCAAATGATCCATAGCAGAGGAAAGTCCCCCCCACCCCACCTCAGGTCACCTTACTGTGCAATAGGAAAACAGAACTATTTACCCTTATATGATTACAACTTAGTATCCATTAATCAACTTTCTTCATCTTCCCGTCCTTCTATTCTCCATAGCCGCTGATAATCACCATTCTACTCCGATGTTTTATGGAGTCAACTTTTTCAGATTGCATGCATAAATGAGATCTTGTGAGATTAAATGATTTAGTCCACCCCTAAATATCTGACAATCCAAGAAATTTATCCATGTAAATACAGTTTGTTTACATTATTAATTGAAAAAAATATGAACCCTTGAAAATTTTTAATAGAAAACAAAATGATGTCATGAAAATCCAAATCAGGACCGTAAGGTGAATGCCTAATGAACTCCCAATTAAAGTCTTACTAAATAGCTCATGTTTACAGAAGGAATAAACAGGAACCTCACTTGGTTTCATCTCCTATTATAACTCTTTGAATAAATTCTCGTTCGAAATTTTGATTGAAGATCTCTTTTCTGCAGCCCACAGAACAGATAGTTTGTGACGCTTTTAATTTGTAGTCAGAGTTGTATAAAGTAAAACAATGAGAAACTATGATGCTGGCTATTGAATATACTACTAATTATTAATCCACTTCATTTAGGGCATTGACACACATAAATCTTTTCCCTCAGATTAATATGCATGGTTTTGACTGTGGTATTCATCTTCAATATTATCTCCCAAGGACAAATCAATCATCCATTTGTAAACTGCTGATTTGTTTGACAGATTGTCTTCATAAAACTTTTGTAAAGTATCAATGATTTCAGTCTTCTTCTTCTTCTTCTTCTTCTTTTTTTTTTTTTTTTTTTTTTTTTTTTTGACAGGCAGAGTGGACAGTGAGAGAGAGAGACAGAGAGAAAGGTCTTCGTTTTCCGTTGATTCACCCCCCAGTGGCCGCTGCTGCCACCACGTTGAGGCCCGTGCACTGCACTGATCCGAAGCCAGAAGCCAGGTGCTTCTCCTGGTCTCCCATTGGGTGCAGGGCCCAAGGACAGGGACCATCCTCCACTGCACTTCCGGGTCACAGCAGAGAGCTGGACTGGAAGAGGACCAACCACGAAAGAATGCCTCACTCTAGTTTTATTATGAATTTTACCTCTGCTCTTCATATTTAGCTAAATTTATATTGCTCTGATGTAGAGTTTTTTAAAATTGAGATCATATCCTTCTTAATGCCTCAAATGACATCTGATTCATAAATGACATCCCATTCATACATGTTACATCAATTTAGTATGAGTTAATTTTGTTAGAAAAAATTGTGAAATCCACACACAGTTGATTTTATAGTATATATTTTCCAAGACTCTTTTGAAGACTATATATATATATATATATATATATATGTATATCTCCTCTTAGTTATTTCTCTATAGAACACTCACTGATACAAATACCAACAAGTCTTCAATAACTTATACATACTATCATAACTTCTTCACAGTTTCTGTTTTTAATTATTTAATTTATACATTTCAGGTATTCAGCACTAATTAATTGTTCTCTACAATGGATATTATTGTTTGTTTTCTTTTCTTGAAATAAATGTCTACATCCATTTCTTTTTTAAAAAAATTTATTTATTTATTTATTTGAAAGGCAGAGTTATAGACAGGGATGACAGGGGCAGAGAGAGAGAGTTATTCCATCTGCTGGTTCACTCTCAAAATGGCCACAATCGCTGGAACTGAGCTAATCTGAAAACAGGGGCCAAGAGCTTCTTCTGGGTCTCCCATGTGGTGCAGGGGCCCAAGGACTTGGGCCATCTCCTACTGCTTCCCCAGGCCACAGCGGAGACTTGGATCAGAAACAGAGAAGCTGGGACTTGAGCATGAGTGAATATGGGATGGCTGGCACTGCAGGTGGCAGATTTACCCGTTATGCTACAGCACTGGCAACCATCCATTTCTTCCTTAAAGTAATAACAGACTTTAAGGGGGCTGGCACTGCTGCTCACTAGGTTAATCCTCCGCCTTGTGGCGCCAGCATACCGGGTTCTAGTCCCGGTCGGGGCGCCGGATTCTGTCCTGGTTGCCTCTCTCCCAGGCCAGCTCTTTGCTGTGGCCAGGGAGTGCAGTGGAGCATGGCCCAAGTGCTTGGGCCCTGCACCCCATGGGAGACCAGGAGAAGCACCTGGCTCCTGCTTTTGCATCAGCGTGGTGCGCCGGCAGCAGCGCACCGGCGGCGATGGCCATTGGAGGGTGAACCAACGGCAAAGGAAGACCTTTCTCTCTGTCTCTCTCTCTCACTGTCCACTCTGCCTGTCAAAAAAAAAAAAAAAAAAAAAAGACTTTAAGGGCGTGGATTGTCTATTTTGCATTGCTTTGGTTACACCATTAACTGCAGATCTGGTAACATTTTCACTTTTGCTATTTTAATAAATTATCAATAATTATGAATTCTTCACAATATTATAGCAATATTATTGGCTTTTGTGCTATGCCAACCAATTCCTGTTTAAAATTATAAACACAGGCTAGTACCACGGCTCACTTGGCTAATCCTCCTCTTGTGGCGCCAGCACCCCGGGTTCTAGTCCCAGTTGGGGTGCCGGATTCTGTCCCGGTTGCTCCTTTTCCAGTCCTGCTCTCTGCTGTAGCCCGGGAAGGCAGTGGTGGATGGCCAAGTGCTTGGGCCTTGCACCCACATGGGAGACCAGGAGGAAGCACCTGGCTCCTGGCTTCGGATCGGTGTAGCACGCCAGCCATAGCGGCCATTTCGGGGGTGAACCAATGGAAGGAAGACCTTTCTCTCTGTCTCTCTCTCTCTCACTGTCTAACTCTGCCTGTCCAAAAAAATTATAATCATGGATGTAGTCAAATTCCAGCTCTCAGATTCCTGAAAGCTGGTTCAAGTATTTGGCAATTCAGATGCTGCCTGGGGTGCCCTCACTCCATATTAGAAGGCCTGATTCATATCAGACTCTTCTGCTTTTGATCCACCTTTCTGCTAATGTAGTTCTTGGGATCCAGCAGGTGATGGCTCAAGAACTGAGGTCCATGCCATCCATGTGGGAGCCATGAATGGAATTCCAGGCTTCTGACTTCATCATGGTCCACCCTTGATTGTTATAATCAGTTTGGGAATTGGGAGTAGAAGACTTCTCTTTCTTTGTATCTTCACCCATCTCACTCTGTGTTTTTCAATAACATGAAAATTAAAAAAAAAAGATTCTTAAAATTTTTATTTGTTATACTTTAGGCTAGAAAACCAACTAAATCTTGAATTACTCAGAACTGATTTAAACACAACATTTAAAACACTTATAAGATGACATATTAGAGACCCAACATGGCAGAATAGGGAAAAGACATAATGATTTTGACCAAGGGATAGCAGATAACAAGAAAAAATGTTGAGAAAGGGCATTCCCAGGAAATAGTTGGAGAGAAGTTTGCAGTGGAAATTCTACAGAAAGAAGAGACGTTGTGGTACAGCATGGACAGTGCAGAAATGCAGCAGAGAGTGGGAACACCACACATGACTCCCTTAGCTGGGGCCTGGAGGAGACAGCAGTTCTGGGAGTGAGGTGTGAGCAGACTGTGGCAGCCCTTGCCACTGGTGTTACTGCCTGAGGGACAACCTTGTGGACCACATTGATTTTGAGTCCAGCATGGAGTCTTAGCAAGGGCAAGGGTACCCACTTAATCCAGTGAAGGACAAACATTTCTTTCTTTCCATCCCCAACAAGGGCTACTGGTGACCAGCAGAGAGAAAGCACTATCTTAATGAGAGTAGAAGCCATGGTGGCTCTTTGGCACATGCAACAAGGGTATTTTACCTGAGGGAAAAATCCGTCCCCCTTCTGAGTTTGGCCAGGAAGGTTGGCAAGAGGCTGGGCATCCACTTAAGACTATGAGGTTCTCCTATCCCCTAAACCCCACAGGCTCTGGGGTTCAAATTTTCAAGGTGGAACACCCACAGGTGGCTTGCTCTGGGAACATATCTGCTCTCTCCATGGATGAGGCAGTTTCATGGGGCTGAGAATGGATTTTCTATACCCTGTGACTGTGGTAGCCCTGTGTGCTCTGACTACAGGAATTCTGTGACTTCATGATAGGGTGTGGCATGTAACTGGGTCTCTGGGCAATCACTGTATCTGGCTTTAGAGGCTCAAAACTCCCTGACTTACTGGTGTGGAGTGGCTCATTGTAGATCCATCTGTGCCCACACTGAGGTCTGCACAAGTCCTTTTTGTGGTTAATTTGCCTGCATGGGTGGGGGTTGTACCCACAGTGAGTGAAACCTGGGCATGGATCACCTTGGAAGAAAGGAGGTGAGGTTGTGATTATGCAGACAGCCATGATCATATCGTACTCTGCTGACAATAGACGAGATCTAAGATGTTTAACTTGGGTATCACCCTTGATTCTTACCCCATCTTTGAGCACTGATCAGAGAGTTCCCTGGTCCCACCCAGCATATGCCTTTGGATATCACTAAAAGAGCAGAAACTCCACTAAGCAAAATAAGCATACTTTCAAGATAAAAAACCCATCAAAGGAGAAAACCAATAAGTGTTTCAACAAATGCCTAAAAATACATGTAGAAATATAAGAAATAAGAACAAGGAAGACAACATGACTCCCCAAAAGGAACACAACAAAAACTAAGTATTAAGAAGGTGAACATATTGATGAAATGCTTGAAATTGATTCAAAATCATGATCATAAAATTTCTCAGAAACACAAAGTAATAAATTAACAAGATAAGGAAATCCATAAATTACATGCATTAGAAATTTTGCTAAGATATTGACAAACTGTAGAAATCTTTACTTAATATATGCTAAACTGATCTTCTGCATATAAAGAGAATTGAAAATGAATCTTGATGTGAATGGAAGGGGGGAGGGAGAGGGAAAGGGGAGGGTTGCCGGTGGGAGGGAAGTTATGGGGGGGAGAAGCCATTGTAATCCATAAGCTGTACTTTGGAAATTTATATTCATTAAATAAAAGTTAAAAAAAGTTATTGAGAAATTGAAGGAAAATAAACTTGAAAAATTACAAATGAGGAATTCAATATTTCAAATAGAAAATAGAGTGGAAAGCCTCAATAACAGACTTGTGAATAAAAGAATAAATTTCTGAGATAGAAAACAAAACTTTGGAAATATATCAGCCAGACCAATATGACCAAATATGCATACGTTATCAGAAAGAAAATGGATTAGAAGGAATATTCAGTGAAATAATAGCAGAAAATGTTCCTAATTTGAATAAAGGGCATCCAAGAATAAGAAGCACACTTAATAAACAATCAGATAAGTTCTACACCACACAGCACATTGCAGTTAAACTTTCAAAAGGAAGAAGTAAAGAATGGGTTCTAAAATTTGCATGAGAGAAATGTCAGATTGCCTTCAGAGGATCCTCAAGTAGACTAACAGCTGATTTCTCACCAGAAACCCTGCATTCTAGGAGAGAATGAAGAGACATAGTCCAAGTTCTAGAAGAAAGAAACTGTCAGCCCTGAATACAGTACCCAGCAAAGATCTCATTTATGAATTAAGGTGAAATAAAGACCTTACAAAACAAACAGAAATTGAAATAATCTTTCACTACTTTTCTAGCCTTACAAATGATTCTGAAGGATGTGATACACACAGAAACACATATTGAAATAATTATGAAAGAATGTGAAGGCAGGAAATCTAATAAAAATATAAAATAAATCCAAAACAAGCAACAGGCATATTTATGGAAAAATGATAGGACCAAATCATTACATATTGGGGCTGGTGCCGTGGCACAGTAGGTTAATCCTCTGCCTGTGGTGTCAGCATCCCATATGGGCACTGTCTAGTCCCGGTTGCTCTATTTCCAATCCAGCTCTCTGCTATGGCTTTGGAGAGCAGTAGAAAATGGCCCAAGTACTTGGGCTCCTGCACCCACGTGGGAGACCTGGAAGAAGCACCCGGCTCCTGGCTTCAGAATGGCGCAGTTCCGGCCTTTGTTGCCATTTGGAGAGTGAACCAATGGAAGGAAGACCTTTCTCTCTATCTCTCCCTCTCACTGTCTGTAACTCTACCTCACAAATAAAATAAATAAAATCTTTAAAAAAATCATTACATATTCATAATAACATTGAATGTAAATGTCCTAAATTCTCCAGTTAAAAGACTCAAACTGGCTGAATGGATTAAAAAACAAGACCCATTATTTTGTGCCTACAAGAAGCACAACTCTCAACAAAGATACATGCAGACTGAAAATGACAGGATGGAAAAGATATTCCATGCTAGTGGAAAACCAAAATGAGAATGGTTAGCCATCCTAATTTCACAGAAAATAGATTTAATATAAAAACTTTAAAGCAGACAGAAGAGGAATTATGTAATAATTAAGGGATCAACTCAACAAGAAGATGTGACTATAATAAATTTATATACACCAATGTAAGTTGACTATTTAAAAAGTTAATATATCTAAAGAGAGACATAGACTCAAATAAAATAGTTATAAGGTATTTCAACAGCACACTAACTAGAGACGAAATTAACAAAGAAACAACAGAGCTAATCTATACTATGAATCAAAGGGACCTAACCTACAGAACATTTCAACTCACAGTTGGGGAATTCACATTATTTGCATCAGTTCATGGAGCTTTCAGTAGGATAGACCATATACTAGGCAATAAAATAAGTACCAGTAATTTCAAAAAAATTGAAGCCATATCATATTTTTTTCTGACCATCATGGAATGAATATGGAAATTAAAATCTTTAGAAACTCCAGGAAACATGCAAACATATGGAGATTTATAACATGCTCCTGCATAAACAGCACATCAGACAAGAAATCAAAAAGGAAATTTAAAAAAAAAATTCCTGGGAATGAATGAAGATAACAATACAACATTATCAAGAAATTGGGGCTGGCACCGCAGCTCACTAGGCTAATCCTCTGCCTGCGGTGCCAGCACTCCAGATTCTAGTCCCGGTTGGGGCACCAGTTCTGTCCCATTGCTCCTCTTCCAGTCCAGCTGTCTGATGTGGCCCGGGAGTGCAGTGGAGGATGGCCCAAGTACTCGGGCCCTCCACCCGCATGGGAGACCAGGAGGAAGCACTTGGCTCCTGGCTTTGGATCGGCTCAGCACGCCAGCTGTGGTGGCCATTTGGGGGGTGAACCAACGGAAGGAAGACCTTTCTCTCTGTCTCTCTCTCACTGTCTAATTCGGCTTGTCAAAAAAAAAAAAAAAAGAAAGAAATTGGGAAAGCATCAAATAAATGGGCTATCAATGCCTCAGGGGCCTAGAAAATCAACAACAAACCAAACCCAGAATTAGTAGTAGGAAAGAAAATATTAAAATTATTGAAATATACAAAATGCAAACAAAAAATTACAAAAGTTCAGTGAAATGAAGAGCTGATATTTTGAAAAAAATAAACAAAATTGATACACCAGTGATATAATTAATCAAAAAAAGAAGACACAAATCCATAAAATCAGAGATGGAAACATTGAGGTAACCTCAGATACCACAGAAATCAATTTAATCATCAGGAATTACCACAAAGAGCTATATGCCAAAAAATTGGAAAGTTTAGAAGAATTGGATAGATTTCTGAACACATAATCTACCAAAGTCAAGTCATGAAGCCATAAGAAACCTAAGCATGCCAACTGCCATTATGATAATTTAATCACGAATAAAGTCATAGGAAGAAAGAAAAGCCAGATGGCTTCACTGTTTCACTGCTAAATTCTACCAGACTTTTAAAGAACTAACTCCAATTCTTCTCAAACTATTCAAAACAATTTAAAGGATGGGAAATCCTCCTTAACTCATTCTACAAGGCCAGCATCACCTTAATTCCAAAACCAGAAAAAGATAAAACAAATATAGAGAACTATAGATCAATATCCCTGATAAACATGCATGCAAAAATCCTCATCAAAATACTAGCAAACCAAGTTGAGCAACTTTAGAAAGCTCATTCACCTGGACAAAGTGGGATTTATCCCTGGTGTTCATCTTTGGTTCAAATACACAAATCAATAAATATGATATAGCACATTAACAAATTGAGAATAAAACTATATGATTATCTCACTAGATGCAGAAGAAGCAGTTGATACAATACAAAATCCTTTCATGATAAAAGTTTTTAGAAATTGCGACTAGCAGGAACATTCCTTTACACAATCTAAGCACTATTTGACAAACCCACAGCCAGCATCATATAGAATATAGAAAAGCTGGAAGCATTTCTACTAAGATCTGAAATCAGACAAGGATGCCCACTTTCACCACTGCTACTCAGTGTAGTTCTGGAAGTTTTAGCCGGAGCCATTAGGCAAGAAAAAAAAATCAAAGGGATATAAATTGGAATGGACAAGTCAAATAATCCCTGTTTGCAGATGACAGGATTCTACATACAGGAGAGCCAAAAGATTCTACTAGGAGACTATTGGAACTCATAAGACAGTTTGGTACAGTTTCAGGATTTAAAACCAACAAACAAAATCAACAGCCTTTTATATACAGACAATGTAATGGCTGGGAAAGAATATTTAAGATGAATCTATTCACAATAGCTACAAAAAAACTTAAATGCTTAGTAATAAATTTAACCCAAGAGGTGAAAGATCTCTATAATGAAAATTACAAAAACATTTAATAAAGAAAAAGAAGACACATAAAATGGAAAAAAATATTGCCATGTTCATGGATTGGAAGAAATATCATCAAACTGTCCATATTACTGAAAGTAACTTACAAATTTAATGTGATCCCAATCAAAATACTGACATTCTTCTCAGATATAAAAAATAAAGCTAAAATTCACATGAAACACAAGTTATCCTGAATAGCTAAAGCAACTTTAAACAAGAATAAAGGTAGAAGTATCACAACACTAGACTTCAAGACATACTACATGGCAGTTATAATCAAAATAGCCAGGTAATGGCACAAAAATAGATATGTAGAATAAGGGAACACAACAGAAAACCCAGAAATTAACTCACATCTACAACCAACTGATCTTTGACAAAGGAGCCAAAATCAATCTGTGGAGGAAGTCTGGTCTCTTTAACAAATGATGCCCGAAAATGTGATCCCCATGAGCAGAAGTATGAAACAAGGCCCTTATCTTATGCCATCTATAAAAATGGACTCAAAATGTGTCATGTATCTCTATCTATGATGTGATATCATCAAAATTCTAAAGGAAAATTTTAGGGAAACTCTGAAACACATTGGGATGGGCAGACTTCTTGGAAATGATTACAGATACACAGGCAATTAAAGCAAAAATAGACAAATGTGATTACATCAAGCTAAGAGGTTTCTGTACTGCAAATGAATCACTCAACAAAATGAAGAAGCAACTGATGCAATGGGAGAGAATATTTGCAAATCATGCAATTGATAAAGGATCAAACACTGAAATCTATAAAAAATTAAATAATCTCAACAAAAAACAACCCAGTCCAGAAATAGGCAAAGACATGAACAAGCGTTTTCCCAAGGATGAAATTCAAATGGACAGCTCATGAAAAATGCTCAGGATAACAAGTAACCTGGGAAATGCAAATAAAGCACAATGAGGTCTCACCTTGCCACAGTTAGAAAGACTATCATCCAAAAATCAAAGAACAATAAATGCTGGTGAGGATGTGGGGAAAAAGGTATCCTAGTACACTATTTATTTATTTATTTATTTATTTATTTATTTTGAGAGGCAGAGTGGACAGTGAGAGAGAGAGAGAGGTCTTCCTTTTGCCGTTGGTTCACCCTCCAATGGCCGCCATGGCCAGCGTGCTGTGGCCAGCGCACCGCGCTGATCCGAAGCCAGGAGCCGGGAGCTTCTCCTGGTCTCCCATGGGGTACAGGGCCCAAGCACTTGGGCCATCCTCCACTGCACTCCCTGGCCACAGCAGAGAGCTGGCCTGGAAGGGGGGCAACCGGGACAGAATCCGGCGCCCTGACCGGGACTAGAACCCAGTGTGCCAGCGCCGCAAGGTGGAGGATTAGCCTAGTGAGCCGTGGTGTCGGCCCCCTAGTACACTATTGATGGGAATGTAAACTAGTTTGAACATTATGGAAGACAGTATGAAGATTCCACAGAGTTCTGCAAGTAGATTCACCATATGACCCAGCCATCTCACCCCTGGGAATTTACTCAAAAGAGATGAAATCAGCATATGAAAGAGTTATTTGTACCCTCATGCTTATTGCAGCTCAAGTCATAATAGCTAATATATGGAATGAATCCAGATGTCTATCAACCGAGGACTGGTAAAGAAAATGTGGTACATACAGATGATGGACTATTACTCAGGGTTAAAAAGAATGAAATCCTGTTTTCCTACAAAATGAGTGCAATGGAAGACCATAATGCATAACAAAATAGGCCAGTCTCAAAAAGATAAATATCATACATATTCTCTGATGTGTGGCAGCTAATAAAGAATACAGAAATGAAATGGTCACTTTGAGTTATGATTGTCATTTTTATCTCATGTTTATACACTTGGGGAACTGCAGACTTCCTACATTTTACTTGTTAATATGATGAGTAGTTAATTAAGCCTATGGATATAGAATGGATTAAAATTATGTCTTTGCAAAACCGGATAAAGAAAGAGGAGGGAGAAGGAGGGATTGGGTACATCAGGGGAGTTGTGGAAGTACAACTCTCTTCTTGCAACTGTCCACACCAGTGGAACATGTAAAATGTGCTCTTTTATATTAATAAAAATTTTAAAAGATATTACTACTTAATTTCAAATTGTATTGCAGTATATATGCAAAGTTATATTATCATTGTCATATTTTTCATATAACTCTTTAAGCAGTACATATGTAATTTTTATAAACTGAAAACTGGAAATTTTTATAAACTGAAAACTGGAAATACTGATGTGAAGTATGTCATTTCATTTTCCACAGTAACATTGTTTGTCCCAGTGCAACTCTAAAGATTATAGGACTGGGTAGAATATGGGAAAACTTTACACTGAGTATACAAAGAAATACGATAAACATTCTTGGTACATTGTGTTCATTCAAAACAGTATGTTTTTTTTAAGTATATTCAAAAATAGAGGTATATTTTAGAAGGATTTTACATTATTGTATCATCAGTACTTTGGAACTTAACTCTTAGTTCCCTGGTTTTATTTATTTATTTATTTATTTATTTTTTATTATTTTTTGACAGGCAGAGTGGACAGTGAGAGAGAGAGACAGAGAGAAAGGTCTTCCTTTGCCGTTGGTTCACCCTCCAATGGCCGCCGCGGCTGGCGCGCTGCGGCCGGCGCACCGCGCTGATCCGATGGCAGGAGCCAGGAGCCAGGTGCTTTTCCCGGTCTCCCATGGGGTGCAGGACCCAAGCACCTGGGCCATCCTCCACTGCACTCCTGGGCCACAGCAGAGAACTGGCCTGGAAGAGGGGCAACCGGGACAGAATCCGGCGCCCCGACCGGGACTAGAACCCGGTGTGCCGGCGCCGCAAGGCGGAGGATTAACCTAGTGAGCCGCGGCGCCGGCCTAGTTCCCTGTTTTTAACCCACATCCTGCAGAAATTTTGATGAGGTATTTGAATTCTTCATATCATTTGCTAAAAACCAGAGATCTATGTAGGAAATAGCCCCAGAATCTCACTTATATATACAATCTTACCTATGTGGTAAATTTATAACACAAAGAATAAAAAATCCTACAACATATATATATATATATATACACATATACATATATATATATATATATATACTTTTCAAAGAAAAATTGATGGAGACTGTTCTTATTTCAAGAGAAGATTTTAAAAGTAATTTTATTTATTTAATCAGAATGTCCATAAAAACAACAAAATTTGCATAAAAAACACAAGTACTCATCATATATGAGATATAATAATGCAAATACTGCTTAAGAGAGAAATTTTCATTTATGTCTCAACTAACAAAAATTTATAACTTTCTCTTGGAAAAATGAACAGATGCTATTTTTCAATGTAAATATCTAACTTGCTAACTGTCAAGTATATTACATAAGAAATAGTTTTTGCTTCCATTCTTGGCAAAAAATAGATAATTAGGAATTGTAATATTAATGGATATCGAGTCTTTAGACTTATGCCTTATGAGAAAATTGGAAAGCATAAAAATGACAAATAACTTTCTTATATTGAATATTTCTTCTGCTATAAATTGAATTTAATTTCATTTTTTCTGAGTATACTGATCAAATGCTATTTCTGCTACACAGCAGTTTAATCTGAAGGGCGTGTGGGGCATTCCAAAAATGTCAGCAAATTTTTGCAGAATTTATCATATGCCTAGAAACACATCTGACATATTAAAGGGTAATTAACTGATAAATAACTAAATTCATTAATAAATGAATGGACATAATAAGATATTTAATATATTTATAATGTATATCACAATCATTTGATACAGCATCATTTCTCAGACTCCTAGAGGTGATCAAAAGACATAATAATCTTATCCCTGTCCTTTCTCTAGCAGACACTTGTGCACACAGAATCTTATACACCTCTCAGTAAGAACAAATGCTGCTATTTTATAGTACTTTAAAAACTACTGTGTTATCCAAATGCCTACTTCTGAAGGACTCAAATATGTTGGGAGTTTGAGAAAGTAGAGTAGGTGAACGAAAGAACGGGCCACTCTCATTTCCAAATATTTAAGCTTTTTCAAAATTCATTGTCCTTGTTACTTCTTTGGCATTTTGACCCTGTACTTTTTTATGTTGGCAAACATGTTTTATTTTTATTAGTCACATTTCCACTTTTTTATTTTAAGATTTATTTGAAAGTCAGATTTATACAGAGAGAGAAGGAAGGGCAGAGAGAAAGAGAGTTCTTCCATCTGCTGGTTCACTCCCCAATTGGCTGCAATGGCTGGAGCTGGGCCAACCTTAAGCCAGGAGCCAGGAGCTTTTTCTGGGTTTCCCACTCAGGTGCAGGGGCCCAAGGACTTGGGCCATCTTAACTGCTTTCCCAGGCAAAGCAGAGAGCTGGATTCGAGGTGGAACTCTTAACCGGCACCCAGTGGGATGCCAGCACTGCAGGCTGCAGCTTTACCCACTATGCCACAGCACTGGCCCCACATTTCAACTTTAAAAGAAAAACTAAACCCAATTGCTAGGGATGAAGTGCCATCTTACACGTAAGTAGGTGCATAATTTCAATTGCTTAGAGGACTTAGAAAAATTTGAACCAAAAGCAAATTCCCTGAAAAGCAAAAGTAAGACCTAGCCAGTTCAAATGTAATAGGATAATTAAATTTTCATACCATCTCCTATAGTTATTTTTGTTCCCTCTACTGACTTGTGGATACCACTTACCATTCTTTAATAACTCTCTTGTCTAGTGTAGAAAACATGCTTAGGAGTAGTTAGTACACTGCAGCAATATCTTCACAGAGTGAATGCATGCATTCTCATAGTAAATGGTTATTTCATTTATGACATAAAAACTGAATTACATTACTCACTTTACAAAGTCAAAGAGGTAATTTCTGATGCCATTATAGAAGCAAGATAAATTTTGCCACTATTCTTTCTTTTAAATCATACAAAATAATTTGTAGAGACAGAAAACAAAAATCTTGTGACCTGTATTTTAGATAGAAGTAGAAGACAGGCAACACTCATAGTCACAGTAATTGTAAGCCATGACACATTGGCTCAGAGTAGCAAAACCCTGTGAGAAGACACTCAGAAGTTGTGACCAAAGCAGCGAGGGGCAATGAGGAGCAAAAAAAAAAAAAAAGGGCCATGATGCCTTAGCTGTCGCAGAGTTCAGAAAAAGCCTGTAACCATAGGTCCTTGAAGGAAAGTGCTTCACTCGATGTGGAAACTGCTGTGAATAGGACTGAAAACAACCAGACAGATTAGAAAAGTTGAGCACAGTAGCAGAAGACAGCTCACAGACTGTGCAGATAGCCTAGCATGGAGAATTCAAGAGCACAGTAGCAATTCTATACATCTAAAGAATAGGCATAGTGTTTGCCTTAGAGTCAGCAGACTGTAAAATCGCTGGGTGAATCAGAGCTGGATATAGAAGCATTTCTTAACCACTAGGATAAAGACTGCAAGGTGAAGTGAGATTAAATAAAGACATGATGATTTATTGAAACATTCTATCAGAGTAGAAAAAGAGAGACACTAATTTGAAAATAATGAAAATACTGAGATATGACTCCTTCCAATATCAATGCTTCCAAACATGTTGAAAATAGCAAGAAAATTTAAATATGATTTTTTTGGAAAATCATATCATCCAAATAAATATACCATAAAAATTTGGGGGCCAAGATTGGTCAAAATTTCCCTCAAGTCAAATAAGAATAAGAAAACCAAGGGAGAAAAAGAAAGATTTGGATGCAGGTTGTGGTGAGTTTGAAAGTGTTAAAGTAGAAAATGGGAGAGTTGTAAAATTATCACTTAAAGAGTAAGAATATGAATGGACTAAAATAAATAAAATAGACCTGCTGGGCAATGAGAATGATTTATTTGACTTTATTTATGACTACAAATAGAAAGTGAGATTAGTTAGCCTGGCCTGGCTGAAAACACAGTATTTTCCCAAGTACAGTGCATTCAAACTACTGAATATTATTTGCTGTATACATTCCAGTTAAAGAATCAAGTTTTCATGTGATAGCAAAGTTAAAAAAATAGAGAATTTGATAAATATCACTTGCAGCTAGATCCAAATATTAAGCTAAATGAAACTAAATTTAGAATTGTTAAGATTTAATTTCATTGTCCAGGCTTCAAGACATGCTAAAATATCAACCTTCTGAAAAATAATATGACAGTAACAGGAACAGTTTATATTTTTATTAGAAATTGTAGTATGATGAACAAAAACCAGATAAAGTAAGTTTAATTATAGTACACCTAAAATGAATTTTATTACTGTGATGAAGATACAAAGGGAGTTGTATTTGCAGAAAAATCATCCTAAGACTTTCATAAATATTTTTTCCTTGCTACTAATATAAAATATTAAAATACTTTTCTAACAAAGCAATGTTTTAATATTTTCTCATACTAGCTAAAGTTTCTCTTTACTGACAAGCCAACAGAATTGTTTGGATGAAAATAACTTTTTTCATGCTTTAAATTGTTGAGCCAGAGCAAATATGCAAGTAAAGCTATAGTCATACCTAGTATCATGTTTTTGAAAATATTTTCATTGCTGTCAGTGCTCTCACATTATGCAGGTAAATATGTGCTTTACCAAATATTATTTTTTATTCACAGGCTATTTTGTAAATCAATAACATTTTACTGCAGCATATATTTGGCCTTCTACTGACAATAATAGCTAGCTCTAGAGATTAAGATTTAAAGGAAAAACAATAATACATATATAAAGGTAGCTCAATAAGATGACACAGGGGTGTGTGTTTATGCACCCATAGGCCACCCATAGGCCACCCATAGGCCACCTCAGAGTACCTGGATTTGATTCTCAGCTCTGACTCCTGACTCCAGTTTCTTGCCAATGCAGATGCCAGGAGGTAGCAGTGATAACTCAAGGAATTGTTTTCCTGCTTCCCACAGTAAGAGACCTAGATTGTGTTCCTGGTACTCAACTTCAGCCCCAGCCCCTCCCTGGCCACTGTATTCTATCAGGGAATGATTCAGCAGGAATGTTCTCTTCACTCTCAAGTAAATAAACAAACAAACAAATAATACTTTAGTTTGTGGAAAATATAATTAAAAGATAAAGTTATTTTGGAACAAATAATTTTCAAATCAATATATATTTTTTCATTATATTATTTTTCACAGAAATTTTTAAGTAACTTTGTATTTATTATTGGGTAAGTATATTATTAGTGTTCTCCGAACAAATAGAATCAAGAGGAGATAGATAGATAGATATACAGATGGATGATAGATAGATTGATGATATGATTATAAAGACTGAGAAGTCCACCTCATAGCTGAACACCCAGGAAAATCCAAATGCATAATTATAATACAAGTCCAAAGGCCTGAAAACCAGGGAATCCAATGGTCCATGGCAAAAGATGACGCCCTATCTCAAGCAGGAGGCAAAAATTGGTCCTTTTCTCCTTCCTCTGCTTTTTGCTTGGGACTTCAGTAAGTTGCATTATGCTTCCTCACACTGGGAAGAGAGATCTACAGAGTCCACCAGTTAAAATTCTCATCTCATCTGGAAATACTTTCATAAACACATCAAGAAGTAATGTTTTATCTTGATACTTCATAGCACAGGCAGGATGAGACATAAAGTTAACCATCACAGTATGATACACAAGGCATTATAGATATATATTCATTAGTGGGTTTGCTATATCACCCAGTAGATCTATTATTACTGCTTTGAGGAACCTCTACTTCATTTTCCACAATGGCACCAAAAATTGTTGAGAGTTCCCTATTCTCCATATCAAATCAGGGAAATGAAGTCAGTATGTGAAATGCACATTTGCACTCCAATGGTTAATGTAGCACTATGCACAATAGCCGTGAAATGAAAATAACTTAAATGCCCATGTACTGATGAATGAATAAAGAAAATGTAGCCTGTACATATATTGGTATTCCACTCATACATAAAAGGAGGCAAAATTATGTCATTTGCAACAATATAGATGAATCTGGAGGTCACTATGTTAAGTGAAACAAGCCAGGAGCAGAAAATATTACATGTCACTCATATATGGATTCTGGGAAAAAAAAAAAAAAAAAGAAAAGGTCACCTGGTAGAACTTAAAGTTTAATGGTGGTTACCATAGGCTATGGTAAAGTTTTAAAAACTTTAGAAGATATAAATAGTGTGTTTCATCACAAAATGTTAAAATGTTAAATTCTGAAGAGATAGATAAATTACTCTATATTACATCATGTATACATATCCTAAAACATTATGTAGCATAACTAAATATGTATAAATTTTATGTCTGTTAATTTTTTGGAAAACACTATATCAAAAATTTCTACCAGCATTTTAGTTCATCTTAGATAGTTCATTCAAAGCAGATTAGCAGAGAAAATATGTTACACTTAGAAGTGAACCAAGGAGTTATATGAAATCTGAGTGCATCTTAACAGAAATTCCACCATATTTGAATGGCTTCAAGAAGCAAATATCAAGAGTTAGAAGATTGTATCCTTTTATTTTAATATGCTTTATTTTTGCATGTTAATATAATATTAGTACAAAGAGTACTAATTCCAGCCAACTCATAGATACAATTCTACAAATGTAGATATTCATTTCTGCCTTCCTTCCTTCCTTCCTTCCTACCTTCCTTCCTTCCTTCTTTCCTTCCTTCCTTCATCCTTCCCTTTCTCCCTCCCATTCTCCCTTTTGAGATAACATTTAAAAATATTAATATAAACAGACCAGATATAATATATTTTGTAGATATAATTCTAAGAATATAATCATACAACTTTTCCAGCCTCCCTTCCTCCCCAATCTCATTCCTTCCTTCTTTTCTTTTTTTTTCTCTTTAAATTTTTGAAATAAGTTAATTTCAACTACCTTTATAATCACAGCTTAATTCTCCACTAATCATAATGTTCAAAAGTAAGATGTAGAAGTACCATTGTTCTACAGGAGTATAGACAAGAATTGAAAACACAAATTAAATTATAATATATCAGTTTCAATTTTATACAGTTTTTGTATTCTATATTAACTATCACATGATATTTTTCTCTTGGACTGTTTTATTTCACTAAGCATAGTGATCTCCACTTTTAACCATTTTGCCACAAAAGAAAGAATTTAAATTTTTTATGGCTGAGTAATATTCTGTTGTGTATACATACCATGTTTTCTTCATCAAGTCATCAGATGATCTACATCTGGTTTGACTTCACATCTTAGCTATTCTGACTTGAGCTGCAATAAATATGGGGTCCAAGTAATTCTTTCACATGCTGACTCCATCTCTTCTGGGTAAAATCCCAGAAGTGGGATGGCTGGGCCGTATGGTAGAAAAATTTTCATATTTCTGAGGAATCTCTACACTGTCTTCCATAATGGTTGTGTTAGTTTACCTTTCCACCAACAGTATTAAAGAGTACCTTTTCCTCTACATCCTCACCAGTTTTATTTATTTATTTATTTATTTATTTATTTATTTATTTTTGAATGATAACCATTCTAACTGTGGTGAGGTGAAACCTCATTGTGGTTTTTATTTGTGTTTCCCTAATGGTTAGTGATCCTGAGCATTTTTTCATGTGCCTCTTGGCCATTTGTATTTCATACTTTGAAAAATGCCTGTTCATGTCTTCTGCCCATTTCTTTTTTTTTAAGATTTATTTATTTGAAAGGCAGAGTTACAAAGAGATAGAGAAGGGGAGAGAGACTGCCTAGGCGAGGCCAAGTCAAAGTTAAGAGCTTCTTCTAGTCTCATAAGTCAGTGACAGGGACATAAGGACTTGGATCATCTTTCACTATTTTTCCAGTCACATTAGTAGGGAACTGGATTAGCAGCACATCACTAGGAACTCAAACTGGTACCCATATGGGATGCTAGTGCTGTTAGCATCAGGTTATCCTACTGTACCACAATGCCAGACCTTGCCTATTTTTTAACTAGATTCTTTTTTGTTGTTGTTGTTATTGAGTTTATTGAGCTCTTTATAGTTCCTGGATATTAAATGCTTTTCAGCTGCGTAGTTTGTAAATATTCTGGCATTCTCTGGGTTGTCTTATCATTTTGTTGAATGTTTCCTTTCCCTGTGAAGCTTCTTATTTGGATGTAATCCCATTTACCTATTTTTTGCTTTTACTCTCTGTTCATCTGGAGTCTTTTCCAAAAAAATCTTTGCTTATGCCAATATCTTGCAGAGTTTCTCCCATGTTTTACTTTAGTAATTTCGTGATATCAGGTTATAGATTTAGACCCTTAAAGTTTATAGCAATTAGTACCTACATGAAGAAATTAAAAAGAGATAATGTATTTTTAATTGACATTGCAGCCAAGAGCTTAATACTTCACTTTATAAAGAATTCAAGAAATAAAAAGTAAAAAAACCCTAGTTCACTGGTAATTTAGGCAAGGACTATAAACTATAATCAAATGGAAAAATAGCCATTTCACCCATATATGGTAAATTTTAAAATAACCACATATCATTGAAACTAAGTAGTTTAACAAGTTGAAGTCTAAAATAGATGCACATACGGAATGTGTGACCCAAAGAGCAAGTACTATATTGCTCCTTTCAAGCATTTTTTAAAAGGAGGTACATATTTATTTGAAAGGCAAAGTTACAGAGAAAGAGGCAGAGAGAAAGAGTTCTTACATCCACTGGTTCACTCCCCAAATGGCCTCAACAGCCATCGCTAGGCTGATCTGAATCCAGGAGACTGGAACTTCTTCCAGGTCTCCCATATGGCTCTAGGGGCCCAAAGACTTGGGCCATCTTCCACTGCTTTCCTAGGCTATAATAGAGAGCTGGATAAGAAGTAGAGCAGACAGGACATGAATTCGCACTCATATAGAATATCAGCACCGCAGTTGGTGGCTTTACTCAATAAACCAAAACACTGGTTCCCCTTTATTCATTTTACATTTGGCACTCTGTCTCTGCCCTGTATCAAACATTTTTGGTTGTACATAGCTCATATGTAATGTGACAAATTTTCTCCATTGGCCACCATAGTATTGGTTAAACTTGGATTTCCAGCTATAATTAGTAATAACATCCCTTTAAACTCTCATAATTGATTTGATTTTGATATAACTAGGAAAGGTGACCTATGTCCAGATGGATTGGAGCATCTGCTGTTTATCTATATTTCTTTCTGCTCTGGAGGTAGGAAAATAAATAGAAGAATCACAAGGTATCAGTCCAAGGTAGTAGTTTGCAATCAGTAGCAATTTGTTTCCAAAGTGTTACTTGTTAAGGTCTTGAGAAAAAATTTTGGTTGTAATTAATTGAGGGTAGGGAAGCTAAGAGGCTGTTGCTGCCTGTACAAGCCAAAAAAGGTCAGGAATATTTTTAATGATTCTGCAAAATTTAGGTGTTATGATTTGGATATGTTTATTTCATGTGTTGGTAGTTTTGTCTTCCATATGGAAATGTTAAGAAGTGGTGGGAGCCTTAAGAGGCAGATTTCTTAAAATTAATTAATTAAGCCACTGGAGGTAGGCTCATAGAAGGGATGAAAGTACTTGTGTGGGCCTGAGTCATGTTCTGGCTTCTTGCTTCATCATGTGATCTCTCTGATCTCTCTCTTTCTGTCTCTTTCTTTCTCTCTCTCTGCCTCTCCCTCTCTCTCTCACACACACACAAACGCACACACACACTTTATAATTCAATACTTGCCCTTACAGTGCTTTGGTCTTACTTTGGGATATGTACTCGTTTCTACTTCCCTATTTCTTTTTTTGAATAAGAATGTTTATCCTTATCCTCGCCCTGCTATTTTGTCTTAGAAATATGTGACTCCCTGATTTTCAAATGACTAAGATAGTTTGCCTTAAGACTTAGAAGATAATCAGATTTTGGACTCTGAGTGAGGTTGGATTGAGTCAGCCTTTGGGACTATTGACCCAAAATGAATGAATTTTCATTGTGAAAAAATTGATTTTTTAGATTATTTATTTGAAATGCAGAGTTACAGAGAGGCAAAGGCAGAGGCAGAGAGAAAGAGACGGGGGAGGGGCAGGGTGTCTTCCATGTCCCGGTTCATTCCCCAGATGGCCACAACGGCTGGAGCTGACCCAAAACCAGGAGCCAGCAGCTTCTTCCAGGTCTCCCACGCAGGTGCAGAGGCTCAAAGACCTGGGCCAACTTCCAATGCTTTCCCAGGCCATGGCAGAGAGCTGAATCGGAAATAGAGCAGCTAGGACTCAAACTGATGCCATGGTGGCTTTACCTGTTACTCCACAGCGCTGGCCTCAAATTGAATTCTAGAATTCTTACAAAATTTAAATGTGTTCCACAAAAGTGATGTGTAGAAAGATTGATCATCAGTGTGACACTGGTGGGGTCTAGTGGAAAATTGTTAGGCCACTGACACTGTGCTTTCAGAGCAGACTAACCTAGTTAGTGTGAGATCCCTGTAGCATGCCTGCTTCCTGTCTGGCTATCTGACAACAAGTGCTCTGTTACTGTGATGTCACCTACCACAAGGAAATCATGAAAGCTGAGCCAATCAAGCACCAGGTTACCAAACATCTAGAATTATGAGCTGAATAAAACTCTTTTCTTTACTAAGTACCTTCCTCAGGAATTTTATTATTGTAATGGGAAACAGATTAATAGATCAGGAAAGTCCCTTCAATACGGTAGCTATATTAGTGATATAGCTGAGATTGCCGATCCTTTTTTAACTTGATGAATGTGACACTAGCAGTGATGGAGCTTCTCTGCCAGGCCCAGGGTCAGCTTCTCTACCAGCACCTGTCAGAACAAACGAAGCTCCTCATGCACACCTTTCCCTAACATGCCCTCTAAGAGAGAGGCTCTTTACTCAGGGACAGGAAGATGACAAAAATACGGGACTCCTTGTCCAAAATCAGAAATATTTTCAAGATATCAACAGCATCACATTGATCCAAGTGCAGAATCTCTTGTCAAGAATTAAGTCTTGATACTTCGTTAGTGATAGAACGTCAATTTACAATGAATCAATTTTATGAACACCTAATCAAAAGGTTGAATGAGCCATTCAGTTGTTCTTTTCTTAGCACAGACCAAAGAGATTTAATAGAGATACAGTTTGACTTCGAGATTACATAAACATCTAGGCACAATGGACACAGTTTTCAAGGGAAGAGGTTTTCCTATTTCACATAGTGACTCCCTTTTCTGAAAGGGTGGGCAGTATGTACATTCAGATTCTTTTAAACAGAGCTTCCTAATCTCTGCATTATTAACTTTGTATGCTGAAGCATTCCCTGTTCATTGTAGGATGTTGATCTGCATCCTAGGCCACTAACGACCAGATGACAGTAACACTTTTCCACTTGGAAAACCAGAGAGATATTAATTTTTGGATTAAAATCACTACTTTAAAGCAAATGTACATCAAATGAAGTACAGATTCTGTTTCATTGATTTAGTAATAATTTTTCCAATACTGTGGATGTGTTTATTTATATAAAATTTAAAGAGTTATTTTGAAAATGGTATTGCTTGTAGTTTTACCATGGCATGTTAAGTTCTTTTTTATTTATTTATTTTATTTATGTATTTTTAAAGATTTATTTATTTGAGCGGTAGAGCTACAGACAGAGAGGGTGAGATAGAGTGAAAGGTCTTCCATCTATTGATTCACTCCCCAAATCAATGGGCCAGTTTGAAGCCAGGACTTTCCTTTGGGTCCCCCATGCCAGTGCAGGGGCCCAGACAGTTTGAGCCAACCTCTACTGCTTTCCCAGGTCATTAGCAGTGAGCTGCAATGGAAGATGAGCATCCAAGACATGAACTGGCACCCATATGGAATGCTGCAGCCGTGGGTGGAGGCTTAGCCTACTATGCCATAGTGCCAGCCTCGTGTTAAGTTCTAATATTTCTATTATCACTGTCATATCACAATTTGTACTAAGGTCAAAATATGCACTTATTATGTGCTAAAACGGGCAAAGTAAGGCAGCAGCGTATTTAGGGCTGCATATTTACTCATTTTTTGCACATATTCATATAATTATGTTATTTCAAGATGTATCTACTTAGCAATATATGTAAACAAAGAAAAAACACCAAACAACTTTGTACAAGATAAAGAATAACTGTATTCACGGGGACAGTTTCTTACTGCCCACTTGCACAAATTAGGGGATAGGGATAGGTTTATGATTGCCTTTTCTTTGATGGATGAAGTAATCATTTCTTATTCCTGAGTAGTGGACACAAGATGAATTAACTTGGTCATTTATACAGACTCAATTCACTTGGCTGACCTGTAAAATGTACTTAGATAAATTTTCAATGAAGGTTGAATTACATGTACCTTTTTAAAAGTTCTATTATCTATCTTTTCAGAATTTTTTTTTTTTAACAGGCAGAGTGGACAGTGAGAGAGAGAGACAGAGAGAAAGGTCTTCCTTTGCCGTTGGTTCACCCTCCAATGGCCGCTGTGGCTCGTGCGCTGCGGCCAGCACATCACACTGATCTGAAGCCAGGAGCCAGGTGCTTCTCCTGGTCTCCCATGGGGTGCAGGGCCCAAGCACTTGGGCCATCTTCCGCTGCACTCCCTGGCCATAGCAGAGAGCTGGCCTGGAAGAGGGGCAACCGGGACAGAATCCGGCGCCCCGACCGGGACTAGAACCCGGTATGCTGGTGCCGCTAGGTGGAGGATTAGCCTATTGAGCCGCGGCGCCGGCCCTCAGAATCTTCTTATATGAAGTCTATATTTAACACCTGACTATTTTCTGTAACTCAACATACATTCATTTTGAAATCAAATTTCAAAAAGTAAAAAGCAAATATATTCACACTAGAAAATGCAAGCTAGAGCAGGACAGATGATTATAGATTTAACACTGTTTCACATATTGTGTATCAATGTAACCTAGGAAAATGAGCAAGAAACTGTAGTTGCTTCAGCCCCAAATAAATTTATCTTAGTCAATGAGTAATATTATATTATGAAAAATATAAATTTCACTTTCAAGGTCTCAATTGTTGCGCAAGTTATTTTACTTATTTTTATATTAGTTGCTTTGTTGTTTTAGCATCCCCTCTAAATAAAGCATTAAAAGTAAATTTTGCATAAAATATAAATGAAGAAATTATTTTTTAATTTTTTTATAAAGATTTTATTTATTTATTTGAGAGGGTGAGTTACAGACAGTAAGAGGGAGAGACAGAAAGAGAGGTCTTCCCTCCGCTGGTTGACTCCAGCTGCAACAGCCGGAGATGCACCAAAGAAATTATTTTGTTATGTTGTCATTTGTTGTATTAACATTTACTTGCATTGTAATGTAACTCTAATTTGGAGGATGTAACAATTAATAAGTATTATTAAAACTTTGCTTTTAAATGATGTGTATATTCTAGCTTGTGTCTGGATTGATTAAAAAATCATTGCTTTTCTAGTGTTACTGATGTTAAGATCATGGAGCTCTGTCAAAAAGCGAGCGTCTTTAACCTCTTATAATTATATAGCATCTAGAAATGACTGCTTTGAAATCTGAAATGAAAAAGTATCAGAGTATGCAAATATGATAAGCCTTTAGCATATAGATTTCTGAGTCACTCTTGGTATTATAGTTCTCCCACTTAAAAGTGAATTATTTCAGAAAAAATATTGCAATCAAGACATAAAATATAATAGACAATCAATATGCAGAATACCAGCAAAACATCATATAAACTATGCATTTTTCCTTGTTAAAGTCTTATATGATCCATGAATTATGCAAAACAACCAAGATATTCTATTAAAATGGTGATACATCTTCAGGATCCTAAGACATGAAAGACCATTTGAGCTTTCCTCTCAAGGTTATTACAGAGTTACCTGAATTCTTCAGAGTCTGAAAGTTTTAAATGGAAGTAGGACACTAAAGATATATTACAAATTATATGCTTGCAGAAGAGAACTGCTTCAGAAAAAAATTGACCAAGCAATCAAAATTATTTACTTTTTGGACACTCATTTTTTTAAAAGTACAATTTATAAAGTGATGATCTAGCTGAAGCAGTGATGACATTAGTTAGGGCACATACTCTGAAAAATTTTCCATTGATATGCACAACATATCACACAGTAAGAATAGTTACTTAATGATCTGGCCGAATTTAGTGTATGTTATAGATGTCTCATTAATAGTTTAAAATATAAATGTCAAATTATTGGAATTTTGTAATAACACTGTCACTCATTCATGAGTTAGAAGATCTCGATTAATTATGAGACATCATGGAAGAGTGGATTCAAGATGACATTTTTTTATAAATTTTTTTAATTTATTTGACAGGCAGCATTACAGAATGTGAGAGAGAGAGAGACAGAGAGAAAGGTCTTCCTTTCGTTGGTTCACCCCCAAAATGGGTGCTATGGCCGGAACTATGCCAATCTGAAGCCAGGAGCCAGGTGCTTCCTCCTGGTCTCCCAGGTGGGTGCTGGGACCCAAGCACTTGGACCATCCTCCACAGCCCTCCCGGGTCACAGCAGAGAGCTGGACTGGAAGAGGAGCAACCGGGACTAGAACCCGGTGCCCATATGGGATGCTGGCGCCGCAGGTGGCAGATTAACCACATGAGCCACGGCTCCGGCCCCAAGATGACACATTTAACAATTAAAATCATGGCTCTGTTTGTAAGCCACACAAACTGCTTCTTCAGATGTAAAAGAAAAATGTAATAACCTAGTTCTGTTTTACATAATTATTACTAATTTATTAGTTTCCTGCCTAATTCCCAGATATTTTGGTAAAAATAAAACTGTTGAATTTCAGTCAGATGTGTCTACAGATGTGAAAAAAAGTGATAATCTATTAATCTAGTTAGCCAATGAAAGGAATTACACAATTTCCTTAGAAACAATTTAAGCAACATAATTTCTACTCCGCAGGACATCTGATGTCAGTAATCTTTCCAATTGCTGTAAAGTTCTCATAAACATAGTTTCAATGTAAACAAATGCATATTTCATTTCATAGCAATTAAAAATAAAAGATTAGAAGCAAGGCATGGCATTAAATGTGATATAGATATTTTTAAAGCAGTTGTTGGTAATTTACTTAGTTGAATTAGTTCAAAAACACATCCTGGAATGAACACATACACATAGATATATACAAACCACATACACAGAACCTTGATGCTCTATATTTTACTCACTTTCTGATGTAACCATGTTATAGTTCAAGTTTAATTTTAACTGAAAATGATTTTAAAAAGGTAGCAAAGGAATTCTATTGTCCCAGCGATGTTTATCAACTCTAGACCTCATTAACCGTGAAAGTCAGTAGAGCTGTTGACTCACGCAGGATGTTTAGAGTCACAAACTAGCTCTAATCTTACATGAGTAGGTTGATCTATCTGAGTCTCAAACCTATTTCTTTAAAATAAAGCAAGAGGGGCAGTTGTGTGGCACTGCGGTTAATTCATTACTTGTGATGCACACATACGATATGCAAGTGCCTGGGTTGGAGTCCCGTCTCCATGCCACAACGTCCACTTCAATTCCAGCTTCCCTGCTAATGCATACTCTGGGAGACAGCAGTCATGGCTCAAGTAGTTTTGCCCCTGCAATCCACACGGGAGACCTGAGCTGAGTTCCTTGTTTCTGCCTTTGGCATGGCATAGTCCTAGTTCCTGCTATCATCTGACACCCTACATGGGAATTCTCTCTGTCTCTCTCTGTCTCTCCCTCTCTCTCCCTCTCTCTCTTGAACAGAAAAAATGAAAATTTCAAATAAAGCAGGGATAAGAATGTAGTATAATAGATTATGGTATGTTGTTTCTGTATAACTATCACTGGGGATCTAATCCTGTAAACCACACTTACCAGTGTCCAGGTCAACTGAAATATTTTCCAATTGGGCCATGGCAAAGGACTGTTGGACTGGAAAAAAAGGAGAACCCAAGGTTTATCTCTTGCTTCTATAATAAACTTCTAAGGCTAACATAGCAAAATACCACAGACCAGATGGCTTAAACAGGATGTTTCTTTACTCACAGTAATGGAGGCTAAAAATCCTAGATGAAGGTTTAAATGTCTTATCTGAGAAGTCTCTTTTCATCTTGCAGATAGCTTTCCCTTGGTGTATGTATTGTTTTTGCTCTTATCTCCCCTTCTTATAGACTCTTATCATACTGGGTTAGGAGTTGGCATATAATCTTATTTTACTGTCAACTCCTCTGTAAATATTGTATCTCCAGGTAAACTCATATTCTGTGCTTTCTGTTAGGACATCGACACACATGCTTTGGGAAAACACAATTATGTCCTTCTAGGTTGCACATCCTCCTGGTCAGAGACTGCAGCTACACAGGGAAACTGGTTCTATGAACTGCCCTCCATTGTTCGAGCTTCTTCTGGGTGACACAGAGTCTGAATTCTGCCAGTTCTCTTCCTCTGCTTTTGGTCTGCTCTCAAAAACTAGTGCAGCTTTCTACTGTTGCTAATTGCGATACCTTACTCACCCTCATTTAGTTTCCCTACATTTCTAATCAATTCCCTTGATTACATTTTCTTTGCTTGAAATAGAATCAAATCTTATTTTCTGTAAAAGAAATGGTAAACAGATACAGATATATAAAGAATAAACAAATTAATGCTTGAAATTGAGAACATAGCCCAGTCAGAACCATGTGAATGTTTAAATAAGTAAAAATTTCTGTATTCTCTGAATATTCTCAGAACTCTTTGCTTTGAAGAAAATTACAAACAGCTCCAGAGTTTCTCTACTCAAGCTCATTGTCATTCCTCTCATTCAATCATTCTTTCTGAAAAGTTAAATTTTGGAATAAAATTTGGGAATTATGGCAGATATATAAAATTTTATTTTATTGTTTTCAAAATTTAAGAAAAAGAAATTTTCTGAGTCCAGCAATGGCCTTAGTTCTGTCATTCCCACAGAAATTTTCTCTTACAGTGAAAAATGGTTTGATATGAGAAAGTGTCAATTTTAATTTATTTTCTTAAAATCTATATTCTTTTTTAAAAGGTTATTTATTTGAAAGGCAGAGTTACAGAAAGAGAGACAGAGAGAGAAAGAGAGAGAGAGAAAGAGAGAGAGAGAAAGAGAGAGAGAAAGAGAGAGAGAGAAAGAGAGAGAGAAAGAGAGAGAGAGAAAGAGAGAGAGAGAGAGAGAGAGAGAGTTCCTCCATCTGCTGGTTCACTCCCTAAATGGCTACAATGGCTGGAGCTGTGGCAATCTGAAGCCAGGAGCCAGGAGTTTCTTCCAGGTCTCCCATGCAGGTGCAGGGGCCCAAACACTTGGGCCAACTTCCACTGATTTCCCAGGACATAGCAGAGAGCTGAATTGGAAATGGAGCAGCCAGGACTTGAACTGGTGCCCATATGAGATCCTGACACCTCAAGTGGTGGCTTCACGTGCTACACCACAGCACTGGACCCAAAACCTGTATTCTAAACCAGGCTTGTCATTTAATAACATTGTGAGTCACCATTCTCTCACCTGTGCTTATTGTGGGCCATATCTAACTGATATTTGGTGAGAAAGAGGGTAGATACTTCAATCTCACTCCCTTTCTATATTTTTCCTATCATCATATTACTCTAACTTGTAGAAGACTGTTCCCGACCCTGGAATAATCTTGTTATGTCATGCTTCTAAAAAAGCTTAAAACTATACTCATAATACTTGAAAATCTGACAAAAGTAATATTATTTCACAATTCAATTAATTTCCATTTTATTAATATTTCTTTTCAATATTCAGAATTTCTGCTGTATATTCTAAGCTTCCTTTCCCTTCACATAAACAATTCTTGAAACTTCAACATTTACTTATTCAACCTCCCTTCTCAATTTACTCGCTTGTTTTTGTCAGTCTACTTTTTAATGAAAATTCACCTTTTGTCTGTCTCCTCCTTCCAGTTTTTGTTCTTTCTTCTCAATACATCATCAACCCAAATGTGTATCCAGAAACAAAGCAGTATCAATCTAAAAAGAGAAAATTCTGTCTATATATACTTCAATATTTTGTCCTTATTTTATAAGCATTCTTCCCCATCAAAATAAAACAAACAAGAAAATAAACATAAAAATATGCACAAACAAACCAGCCAGATAGCCTTTATATGCTTCTTTCTGATTCTGAGATTTTAACTTATCACCACTGAATATATCTATTGTTTCACTGCCAAACATTTTGGGAAAGTGGTTCTTGCATGTTATTTATTTTCCTTTGTCAATTATTCCACTCTCAACTCGAGGAATTCAGGTTTGTTATTTCTCATTTTATTCTAACTATTCCTGCTAGTGTCTCCAATGACAGCGATTTTTTTTTTATTATCCTCCTAACTCTGGAGCTCTTATTTATGTGCATGTTTTTAAGATTTGTTTATTTATTTGAAAGGCAGATTTACAGAGAGGCCGAGGCAGAGGCAGAGATAGAGAGAGAGAGCGAGCAAGCGAGAGTGAGAGCGAGAGAGAGAATATTTTCCATCTGCTGGTTCACTCCCCAAATGGCCATAACAGCCAGAGCTGGGCCAATCCGAATCCAGGAGCCTGGAGCTTCTTCTGGGTCTCCCACATGGTTGCAGGGGTCCAAGGACTTGGGCTGTTTACTACTGCTTTCCCACCATAGAAGAGAGCTGGATCAGAAGTGGAGCAGCCAGAACTGGAACCAGTGCCCATATAGGATGCAGGTGCTGCAGGTAGCAGCTTTGCTTCCTATGCCACAGCGCTGAACTCCTATGTGTGTGTTTTTAATCATTCATTTTATATGCAACCACTGAGAAGCCTTTTGATTATTCAATCTATGTAAATTTGAAGAATAAAAGAAAATCGAAGAAGCTGTTTGCCTGAGTGGTTTAGACACTTGGCATCCCATATTAGAGTTCGTGAGTTTGCGTCCCAGCTCCAGTTTCCTACTGATGCAGTTGCTGAGAGGCAGCAGATAATAAATCAGGTAGGTGAGTCTCTACTACCCAAGTAGCAGACCCATATTGAGCTCCCACTCCCTGTGCATTTGAAGGGTAAAACAGCAGATGTGAGCATTTTCTCTCTCTCTCTCTCTTTTTCTCCATCTCTATCTCTATCTCTCTATATATCTCTCTCTATCTCTATCTCTCTCTGTCTCTATCTCTATGTCTATCTCAATCTCTATCTCTATCTCCATTTCTACTTTTTTATTCTTATGAACAAATATATAGATACAAAAATAAAACAATTTAGAAAAAAGAATGGAAGGGTACTATCTCCAACAGCTAATCGGAATATACAAACCCTGTACTGTAGCAATCTTTTCTCCATCTCTGTGCTACAATCAGATACAATTCCTCAAAATCTGAATTTGGACCCTAATTTACAATGGAGAGAAGCCCAACACCTTCTGCTGCATGAGTAATCCATTAATGATCCAATAGAAAGAATGTGATGCTCTAACCAAATATTGGATTGATTCTTTCCTGATGCATGGACAGGAGAGATAATGGTGTATTTCTGGGGATAGCAGTTTCTTCAGTGCATGATTGGTTTTCCTGCTCCTTGAATGTGGCACAGAGTGACTTACGCTACAATTTTTTTAAGAAGTCACCACAAGATCTGAAAACACTGCTCTGGGTTTACTCATGAACCTATAAGCACTGTTCCTTAGCTGCTTAAAATAACTGAGTATGTTGAAAAGAATCCTGTAAGGTAAATCGCATTATCTGCCTCCCTTTCATAATTAAGGAAAATGAAAGTTAGTCTTTCAAGTTTACAAAAAGAAGCAGTTAACTCCAGAAATTAACTCGAGTAGTCTGTCTCAATTTCTATTTATTCTCTCCTATATTGTCAAATTTGTCATAGTCTTCAGTCTTGCAGGCATATTAATTAATTTATTTTTTAAATGCTTATTTATTTATTTTCACCTACACAAAGGGCAGAGCAAAAGTGGTACAGAGAGTCAGAGAGCTGGAGATAATAGATATTTGATAGAGAGAGAGAAAGAGAGAGAGAGAGAAATCTTCCATCTGCCTTTTCGCTCTCCAAATACTGGCAGCAGCCAATATGGACCAGGCCAAAGTCAAGAGCCCAGAACTCCATCTGAGTCTCCAACATGAGTTTTAGGGGCTTAGCACTTGATCCATCACCTGGATCATTTTTCCCAGGGGTGTACATCATTCTGAAATGCACGAGAAGTGGAGCAGCTGGGACTCAAAGCAGACACATCATAGAAAGCGGCATTTTAAGTGATAGCTTAATTTGCACAGCATCCACCCTGGAATTGATTTCTTTACATCATTTTGTTCATGTCCATTTCTAATAGTAGATTTATACTAAATGAGTTCACATTAGAACAGCATGTATAAACACATTCAGAGCTGTAATGCTCATGAAGATAGGAATACTTGTTTGGCCTAACCAGCAACTGTTTTGTTGTGTAACAGATCTTCATGGGAAACCACATTATAATTAGCGTTTGATTGGTTGGCATGGACTGGACCAACAACAAAAACAACTGAAAAAACAAAATGTGTAATGGTTTTCATTTTTATAAATGATGTAGTCTTGAATGTGGGAGTAGATTCTTGAAAGTTTTTTGGTTTTAAACACCTTGCACAACTCTTATGATATAATTAACCTTTGCCATAGAACTAGAATAGTTAAAAATAATTTAGCTGTGATTCCCACTGACATATATAACTCTGTGGTTGAAATGGTCTATATTTGCTTCTATGATCTCTCTTTTTTGTTGCCTGATTTCTTGTCTTAGAATAGGCCTTTTCTGCTTTGAATATGATATCTACATTCACTAAACTGTTGCTTATTTATTCAGGCTTTGAAACAGGTGTGTCTGTGTTAATTCTTTTATTGTTCAAAAGGCAGTGTTTGCCTTGCCTCAAATTCTTAGGGAAATCTTCAGTATAAATTCTCTTATCTCCATTTAAACATTTACTGCTGTTACTTCTAATCATCTATTACATGCCTTAGCCCACTGGAGGTAAATCTATTATAGCAGAAATGAAGTCACATTTGTCTGTGCAGCCTCAGTTCTTTACAAAGATATAGAAAGACCCCAAAATAACAAAATATTGTTCTGAAGAAATACTAATGTATTTTATGCATTTTTGCAATTGCAAAAGATATACTGATATAAAATATTAATATAATGAGGTTTGTTCTTCACAATATACTCTGAAGATTTAAAGACAATTTAAACTTTGCTTGCCAAAGAACAAATTACTACAAAAAGTTTTATGTTCTTTATTTTGTATTTATTTCCATACTTCTTGTTCCTAAGAATTCAATACAATAAATTATCATTTTGTGCTCTAAAATAAGAGGAAAAAAGATAAATGTGTATTATTTCAGCACTTTACACTTCAAAATTGCATTCAGAAAAATGCATTCAGAAAAACTGGAATACTCAATTGCCTTATTTGGCACATCTAAAAAGAAGAAACTAAAGAAAATACAAGATTAATTTGAAATATCTCTATAGTGATAGTATCTTATTTTCACTATCGCATCATAAATATGCTATGGCTATCTTATTAACTGAGTCAATCTAATTAGTGTCAAAGGCAAGGTGCATGTCTTCAGTGAATGATTGTATTCAACAACAACCATTAAGACCAAGATACACAAAATGAAGTACATTTTTCAAAGAAATCTTTTCATAGTTAGGACACCGAAAATATTTTATTGGATGAGAGCTTAGTTTACTCTAACAAATATTACCTGAGGAACAATCACCTACACATTGTGTAAAAAGTTCTAGGCAGGCACAAATAAATTAACAGCAAACCCATCAGTAAGTTTACATAGAAAAATTACATATTGAAAGAAATTCCAGGTACATGTGTCAAGTGCAAAAAATAAAATTAAAAGGGACCCGGGGTAAGAATAATAAAAGTGTTTAACCCTGCCTTAAGGATTGGGGTTAAAGTAGTTACAAGAGATTTCCTGGTTGTGATGATAGTTGTGCTACAGTCTAAAGAATGAGAAATCAGAATCCAAGAGATTGGGAAGGGTTCTTTTTATTTCTTTGCTTTCTTGTTTGTTTCAAAATACAGAAAGATAGACACAGAGAAAAATCTTCTACCCACTGGTTCACTCCTTGAAATCATGTAACAGCCAAACCTGAGTCTGGTCTAAGCCAGGATCCAGAACTCAATCTGGGTCTCCATTGTGGTTGGCATGGATTGAACCATTGGAACCATTCACACTAGCCACCCAAAGTGTGAATTAGCATGAAGCTAAGATTTGAATCCAGGTCCTTTGATATGGGATGTGGGCATTCAAAGTGGTATCTTGCCCAATGTGAAAACCACCTGCCAAGGATGAGAGGGGCATATTCTTTTTTCAAGCCAAAACACACACACAGACACACACACACACACAATTTAGGAGACAAAAAATACCTGGTGAATCTAGGCACCAAAAATAGTTTACCAAATATGGAATATACACTGTGGAGATGGGAATAGTGGAAGACCATACCCATTTTTAGTTATGCAAGTATTCAGTTCATAGAAAATCATTTCTGCAAGGATTGAAACAGTGGATATTACTCAAAATATCTCCACACATACTGCATTTCACACAAACAGAATGGTCTATGCATGTCATTGCCTTATAAATCAGCCAAGCTGTGCAGAGGCATATAGTTATTTTATATCTAACCTGCTTTTTAATAGTTACCTAACATAAATTCCCTTCAACATTTATGTAACATTGAATTTAGTAAAGTATCATAGATCATACTTGAAACAGAAATTTGTAGAATCAGTGGAAGTTTCTTCATCAGCTATTAGGCAGGCTTTCCCTTGAAAGCAACATGTGTGAACTATTATTTTGAACCTTGCCAAAAATAGTAGCTGGTCTAGCACCCAGCCTACACAACAATCAATGATTGAAAGAATGAATAACATCAAAATGTACATGCTAGTCAAAGAAATTTATAGATTCAATGTAATTTGAATCAAAATACAAGGACATTCTTCTGTGATTTAGAAAAAAAAAAAACTTAAATTCTTATTGAAACACAAGAGACTCTGAATAGCAAAAAAATGTGGTTTTTCAAAAATGTTTATTTATTTATTTGAAAGGCATTACTACAGAGAGGCAGAGGCAGAAATAGCGAGAGTGAAAGCGAGAGAGAGAAGACTGAGATCTTCCGTCCCCTGGGTAACTCCCCAAATGGCTGGAATGGCCAGAGCTGGGCCAATCCAAAGCCAGGTGCCAGGAACTTCTTCTGTGTCTCCCAATTAGGTGCAGGTTATGAAAACAATATTCTGGTGATATCCCAGGCACATTAGCAGGGAGTTGGATTGGAAATGGAGAAGCTTGGAATTAAACAGGTGCCCATATGTGATGCTGGCACTGGAGGCTGGAGCTTTAACTGATATACCACAACAATCTTAAACAACAAGAAAAGCTGGGGGTATCACCATACCAGATTTCAAGCACACTACACAGCAATTATAATCAAAGCACCCTGGTACTGGCACAAATATAGGCATGAGGACTGATGGAATAAATTAAAATTCCCAGAAATTAAACCCACCTATCTTAACCAAGTAAATAAGGTAAAATCACTCTGTGGAAAAAGAGTATCTCTCTTCATATGGTGTTGGGTACATTGGATCTCCATATGCAGAAGTGTTAAACCAGATCCCCACCTTATATCCTATACAAAAATCAACTCACAGTTGATCATGTTGACCAACTATGTAAACTTAAGAGCTGCAACCATCAAATTGCTGGGGGAAATCACAGGGGAAACATTGCAAGACATGGGCAGAGAAAAGCAGTCCTTTGATAAGATCCCAGATGCACCAGGATGACTTAAAACATGACAAGTAGAATTATATTAAGCTAAGAGGCCTCTGCACGTCAGAGAAACACTCATCAAAGTAAAGAGGAAAACAGCAGAATGGGATAAAATATTTGCAAACTGTAAATTTAATATGGGATTAATTTCCAAAACATATAGGCATCTCAACAAATTCAACTATAAAAATCAAATTAAAAACCAGGCAAAGGACATGAATATGAATTGTTCAAAAGATGAAATACAAATGGCCAAGGTACTTGAAAAAAATACTCAGGATGTTTAGCCATCAGGGAAATGTGAATAAAAACTACTATGAAGTTTCACTTAACCCCAGTTAGAATGACTATCATCCAAATACCAAAAAATAAAAATGCACAAAGGAAATTCAAAGTAAACAATAGGAATACTTATGGAAAAACTGCAGGGTCAAGTTGTTACATATCAATAATCACTTTGAAGGTAAATGGCCTAAACTCTCCAGTTAAAAGATACAGCCTGGCTGAATGCATTAAAAACAAGATCCATCTACTTGTTTCCTACAAGAATCACATTTCACCAATAAAGATACATGCAGACTGAAAGTGAAATGATGGAAAAAGGTACACCATGCTAACAGGAAATAAAGGCTAATATCAGACAAAATAGACTTCATAATAAATATAATATATGTAAAATATTAGACAAAATAGACTTTACCACAAAAACTTTTAAAACAGACAAAGAAAAGCACTTTGTAATCATTAAGGGATCATTTCAATGGGAATACATGACTACAAGTAATGTACATGCACCCAATTACAGGGCACCTGGCTATTTAAAAAATATTAATGTATATAAAGGGCAGCATAGATTTTCATACAATAGTAAGAGGGGACATAAATACCCCACTTTCATCAATGGAAAAGTAAACTAGACAGAAAATCAACAAAGAAACAACAGAGCTTTGTGGACTAAATGGACCCAACTATCTACAGAACTTTTCAACTCATGATTGCAGAATACACATTCTTCTCATCAGTGAATGGAACTTGCTTTAGGATAGACCATATACTAGGCCATAAATTATGTCACAGAAAAATAAACAGCGTAGAAATCATACCGTGCATCTCCTCTGAACACAGTGGAATGAAACTGGACAGCACCAACTCAAGAATCTCTAGAATATGCAAACAAATAAACAATGAACATCATGCTCCTGACTGAGCAGAGATCCATAGAAGAAATCAAAAAAAAAAAACTCTGGAAACAAATGAAGATGATAGTACTTAATATCAAAACTTATGGGATACAGCAAAAGCAGAGTTAAGAAGGAAGTTGATGGCAATTGGTGCCCACATGAAGAAATTTGAACAGAACCAAATAAATGAGCTATCAGTACTTCTCAAGGACCTAGAAAAACAACAAACCAAACCCCAAATTAGTAGGAGTAAAGAAATACTTAAAATTAGAGAAGAAATAAACAAAACCAAAACAAAAAATCCCACAAAAGTCCAGTAAAATGAATAGCTGGATTTTTGGAAAAAAAATGACATATCAATGCCCCAAATAAACAAAAAAAAATGGGGAGAAGACCAAATGAATATAATCAGAACTGAAAAAGGAAATGTAACAACAGATAACACAGGGGAAAAAAAGAGTCATCATGAATTACTACAAAAAGTTGTATGCCAAAATTTTGTAACCTAGAAGAAATGAACCAATTCCTGTCTATCAAATTTTGGGTCATTCAGTCTACTAAATTTGTATCATGAGGACATAAAAAAAACCTAAACAGACCAATAACCAAGATGGAGATTTAGTTAGTAATAAAGGCTCTTCCAACAAAGAAAAGCCCAGAACTGGATGGCTTTGCTGCTGAATTCTGCTATATATTTAAAGAAGAACTAATTTCCATTCTTTTCAAGCTATTAAAAGCAATTGAAAGGGAGGAAATCCTCCTAAACTCCTTCTATGAAGCCAGTATCACCTTAATTCCTAAATATGGAAAAGATAAAACAAAATAAAGAACTATATACCAAAATCCCTGATGAACATAGATGCAAATCTCCTAAACAAAATATTAGCTAATTTACTTCAATACACATCAGAAATATAATTCACCCAGTCCAAGTGGAATTTATCCCTGGTATGCAGGGATGGTTCAACATTTGCAATTCAGTAATTGTGATACATCACATTAACAAACTGAAAAACAAAAATCAAGATTTTCTCCGCAGATAAAGCATTTAATACAATATCCTTTCATGATGAAATCTTTAAGGATATTGGATATAGAAGGAACTTTCCTCAACACAGTCAAGGCTATTTATGACCAACCAATGGCCAGCATCTTATTGAACGTGGAAAAGTTGAAAATATTCCGCCTAAGATCCAGAACCAGGCAAGGATGCTCATTATTACCATTGCTATTCAACATAGTCCTGAAGTTTTAGCCAGAGCCATGAGTCAAGAAAAATAAATCTAAGGGATGCAAATTGGAAAGGAGAAAGTCAAACTATCTTTATTTTCAGATGACATGATTTTATATATAGAAGATCCAAAATACTCCACTGAGAGTCTACTGGAACTCATAAAATAGTTTGGTAAAGTGACTTAAATTAACACAAAAATAAATAGCCTTTCTATACAGAAAAAAATATCATGGTTGAGAGAGAACTTTTAAGATCAATCCAACTTGGCCGGCGTCGCGGCTCACTAGGCTAATCCTTCACCTAGCGGCACCAGCACACTGGGTTCTAGTCCCGGTCAGGGCGCCGGATTCTGTCCCAGTTGCCCCTCTTCCAGGCCAACTCTCTGCTATGGCCCGGGAGTGCAGTGGAGGATGGCCCAAGTGCTTGGGCCCTGCACCCCACAGGAGACCAGGATAAGTACCTGGCTCCTGCCTTTGGATCAGCGCAGTGCGCCGGCCGCAGCGCATTGGCTGCAGTGGCCATTGGAGGGTGAACCAACGGCAAAGGAAGACCTTTCTCTCTGTCTCTCTCTCTCTCTCACTGTGCACTCTGCCTGTCAAAAAAAATCAATCCAACTCACAAAAACTACAAAAAATCCTTGTAATAAGTTTAACCAAGGATGTCGGAGATCTCTATGATGAGAACTATAAAACATTAAAGAAAGAAATAAAAGATGACGTAAAATGTGAAAATCTTCCATGTTCATGAATTGGAAGAATCAATATCATCAAAATGTCCATACTACCAAAAGCATTTCAAAGATTCATTGTGAACCCAATCAAAATACTAATGACCCGCTTCTCAGATCTAGAAAAAATGATGCTAAAATTCATATAGAAACACAAGATACCCTGAATACCTAAAGCAATCTTATGCAATAAAAACAAAGCCCTCTGGTATCACAATACAAGATTTCTAGATATATTACATGGCAGTCATAATCCAAAAACAGACAGACTTGCAGACCAAAGGCATTGGATAGAAGCTCGAGAAACCACTCCATGTATCTACAACCAACTTGTTTCTGGCAAAGGAGCTAAAATCATTTTCTGGGGCAATCACGGTCTCTTCAATAAATGGTGCTGGGAAAACTGGATCTCTGTGTGCAGAAGTATGAAACTGGATCCTTATCTGATACCTTACACAAAAATCACTCAACTTGTATCAAATACCTAAATCTGTGACTTAATACTATTAAATTACCAGATAATACTGGGGAAACTCTGCAAGATATTTGCATTGGCAAAGACTTCTTGGAAAAGACACCTCAAGCACAGATAATCAAAGTCAAAATTTACAAATGGGTTTACATCAGGCTAAAAAGCTTCTGCACTACAAAGAATCACTCAGCAAAGTGAAGAGGCAAATGACATAATCTGAGAAAATATTTTCAAACTATGCAACTGATAAATGGTTAATATCCAGAATCTATAAAGAGCTCAAGAAATTCAACAACAATACAAACAATCCAGTTAAGAAATGGGCAAAAGACATGCACAGTCATTTTTTAAGCAAGTAAATTCAAACGGCCAACAGATACTTTGAAAAAAATGCTCAGGATCCTTAGCCACATGATAAATGCAAATCAAAACCACAATGAGGGTTCATTTAACCACAGTTAGACTGGTTCTCATACACAAATCAGCAAGTAACAATTTATGGAGAGGATGTGGGGAAAAAGATACCTTTATCCACTGTTGATGAGATTATAACTGGTCCAGCCACTATGAAAGACAGTAGGGAGATACCTCAGAAATCTGAATACAGATCTACCATCTGATCCAGTTGTCCCACTCCTGGGAATTTACCCAAACAATATAAATCAGCATATGAAATAATTATTTATACCCCTTGTTCATAGTAGCTCTGTTCACAACAGCTAACATATGGAATCAACCCAGATTTCCATCACCTGATGACTGAATAAGGAAATTATTACATACACATTATGGAGTACTACTCCCCTGTAAAAAATGAAATCATATATTTTACAACAAAATGGATTCAACTGAAAAACACTATTCTTATTGAAATAAACTAATCCCCAAAAGACAGATATCATATGATTTCTCTCATCTGCGGTAACCTATAGGGTACCTACAATTTAATATATTGGAGTTCAATAAACATTTTGAGATTCAATTGTTTTTTTATAATCCTGTCTCTTCTGTTGAGGAACAGTGACTTTTTTCTTCATAGTATTTGTTGAACTCTTTACTTAGTGTAGGGTTAATCTTACAAGTATGAATTAAACTGAAAATAGATCTTTGTAAAAATTAAGATTGGGAGTAGGAAAGGGAAGAGGAAGAAAAATTGGATCATGGCAGGAGGCAGGGTGGGGTAGGAACTATAACTATATTCCTAAAGCTGCATTATCAAATACTTGAAACTGGCATAACTTTAAAAATTTTCTAAAAAATAACAAATGCTTGTGAATTTGTGGAGAAAAATACACCCTTAATACACTGTTGGTGGGAATGCAAACTAGTACAACTAGTATATAGAGTCCTCAGAAATCTGAAAATAGATCTACCACAAGATCTAGCAATCCTACACCTGAGAATTTACCCAAAGGCAATGTAATCAGCTTTTGAAAGGGTTATCTACACCCCCATATATCTCAGCTCAATTCATAATATCTGAGACATGGAATCAACCCAGATGTCCATCAAAGGATGACTGAATAAAGACATGTGGCGTATGTACATGATGGAATATTATTCAGACACTAAAAAATGAAATCCCATCTTTTGTAACAAAATGGATGCAAATGGAAACCGTTATGCTGAGGGAAATAAACAAAACCCCCAAAGACAAATGTATATTTTCTCTGATTTGTGGTAGCTAATATATAGAGTACAAAAATAGTATATGAGTGGAATAGGCATCTTGATATTTGATTATTGTTTATAGCCCTAGTTTATACTCCTGCTGTATAGTGATCTTTCTACTTATTTAATTATTTATTTAATGTATAATGAAGTCTGCCATTATAAAGCACTTTTAATTAAAAGTTAAAAAATGAAATTAAGGATAAGGGACAGAGGGAATGATGGAAAGAGGATAGAAATTATCATTATGTGCTTAAATTGTGTCTGTGAAATACACGAAATTTGTTCTCATTAGATAACTGAAAAAGAATCATTTGCAGTACTATTGATTTAAACTTTATTTCATCATCTCTCATCTATCTAATCTCTGCTCCTGATGTGGTTAAAATAGAAGAGAGGGAAATTGGTGATTGAAGACTGCATGAACAACAACACTACTCTCAGGAAGCTGGCAATCAGTTATAGCTTGACTTTAGCAGGGGAAAAATAAGAAATTTTATATTTGAATGATTTTTGTAGTGGTGATATAACATAATTAGGAGTGTTTTATTCATAAATTAAAACTTTGCATTAATTATGAATTTGATTTTAGACTTTCCACTTTTTAGCAGTGTTAACAAATGCCACTCCGCCATTCCAACTTTGCAAGGAGTACCAATGTTGAGAAGTTTTTTTTTTTTTTTTTAATTTATTTATCTGAATGCAAGAGTTACACAGAGGGAGAGGCAGACTGAAAGAGAAACAGACAGACAGAAAGATTTTCCATCCTCTGGTTCACTTCCCAAATGGCTACAATGGCTACAATGGCCAGGGCCAAGCAAGGCCAAAGCCAGGAGGCAGGAGCCTCATCCAGTTTTCTTACATGGGGGCAGTGGTTCAAGCACCTTGGCCATCCTCGATGGCCCTCCCAGGCACATGAGCAGGGAGCTGAATCAGAAGTGCAGCAGTCAGAGCTTGAGGTGGCATCTAAACGGAATGCTAGTGTTGCTGGGCAGCGACCCTACAGGCTATACCACAGTGATGGCCCCAAAAGGTTTAAAGAATGGAAAGCAAAAATCAAGTTAATGTTTTTGATCACACCTCATAAATAATACAAATTCAATGCATAGCACCTAAAGCAGATTTGTTGAATTAGAAGGCTGCATTTTTACCTTGCATTTTAATTATAAGCTGTGTGACCTTGGAAAGTGTCTAACAAAATTGACCTAATTTGTCAGAAATTCTTTGAATCATATGGTCTATTGGTCTATTTCCAAAGTTGAATGCCTGCTATTCTTTGCTGATCTTGTTTACTTGGAAATCACCTTCAAAAAGGTGTACAATGGTTTAATACCTTCAAATAATTTCACAACTTTTATATTAAAGATACAAGATGAACAGATATTATATATATATATATATATATCTCAGAACTGGAATACATTTCATAAATTCAATGGCAGAACACAAAATGTAAGGGCATCTATTACATGAGATATATTTAACCCCTAAAATTTAGTCTTTTCTCTTTGTATGAATAATCTTCAAGCCAGAATAATGCTCAGGATATTTAAAACTTGGAGGAAAATCCAATTTTGAAAACAAACTTATTATTTAAAATATTATTATTAAAACTATTACTTAAAACTGAGAAAGTTGTTTTTTAAAGTAAACTTTCATGGCTGGCACAGTGGCGTAACAGGTAAAGCCACCACCTGCAGTGCCAGCATCCCATATGGGCACCAGTTTGAGTCCTGGCTGCTTTACTTCTGATCCGGCTCTCTGCTATGGCCTGGGAAAGCAATAGAAGATGGCCCAAGTCCTTAGGTCCCTGCATCCATGAGGGAGACCTGGAGGAAGCTCCTGACTGCTGACTTCAGATCACTGCAGCTCTGTCTGGGGACTGAGTCGATGGATGGAAGTCTCTCTCTCTCTCTTTCTTTTTCTTTCTCTTTCTCTCTCTATCACTGCCTCTCTGCAACTCTGCCTTTCAATTCAAATTTTTTTAAAGATTTTATTTATTTATTTGACAGGTAGAGTTATAGACAATGAGAGAAAGAGACAGAGAGAAAAGTCTTTCTTCCATTGGTTCACTCCCCAAATGGCCACAATGGCTGGAGCTGTGCGGATCTGAAGCCAGGAGCCAAGTGCTTCTTCTGGGTCTTCCACACGGGTGAAGGGGCCCAAGGACTTGGACCATCTTCTACTGCTTTCCCAGGCCATAGCAGAGAGCTGGACTGGAAGAGGAGCAGCTGGGACTAGAACCAGCACCCATATGGGATGCTGGCACCGCAGGCGGAGGATTAACCTAATGTGCCACTGTACCAGCCCCTGAAAAAATAAATCTATTTAAAAAAGTTAACTTTCCATATCATTAAATTCTTTGTTGGTTTCATGTTTGAATGGACCTTGATGACTTAACAATATGCTATTTCATAAATGCTTGACCTGGTATTCAATTTAATCTCTAAAACCTAGATTTAAACTGGAAAAAAAATTCATGGTATGAAATGCTTCATTAGTTGTATATGGCAGCACTTTTTCAATACACAAAGTATCAGATAAAGTTAATTCTAGATATTTGCTCCAGAGGAGATGGAAACATTTGTTCTCTTTCTTATTGATTCCAGTTATATAATTTGAAAGTTTTATTTTGGAGACATTCTTATCACATTTTAATTAGTCACTTATGACACTTATGAAATACATATCATACAATGTTAACTATGAGAACAGAGGTAAATTAAATAGTTTTATATCACAAATAAATTTTATTAGAAAGATCTGTGAGAAAAAAAAGCAAGCTTAAACTTTGAAAATTGAAATATAGTTGCTATTTGCCAAAAATATTATAAGAACAGATTTTAAGTGGGAGGAAAAAACCTGGAATATTATAATGCCAGAAGATACCTAATAGTCACAGACACTGAGAGATTTTAGACATAATATGAAAGTTTAAAAATTAGCCTTAACCATTCATGTGTTAGATTTCATCTTTACATTCATGTTTAAGCATGTGGAGGTTTTAAGTTCAGTACAAAATCTTGTATGGAGCTAAGCAATGCCAGTCACAATCTCTTTTTTATATAAAATTATCAATTAACATAGGTGATTGATCTCCTATGTGGGTATGCATTCAAACTGAGAAAAATTATACAAAATTCAGATTATCTAATTTATTTTAACATAGTTTAAAATATTTTCATTGGTAACACAATGACTGCACCTTTAATAGATTATTAAAGACATTCCAGTAGCTTGAAAATATTCATACTTCAGAATATTTATTACTAAGTACCCTAATATATAAGTAAGAATAGCTTTACAAATGAATATGTATCATCTTAGGCTTGAGATAGGATATAATTCAAAAATTTTTATGAACTCTATAGAGAAACTGTCATTAAAAATTCAGAGTGCTATTAATGAATGAAGGTTTCATGGACACAAAAGGAAATGTTTAAGGGGATTTTATAACAGATCAGTTAATGTAAGACAAAAGAGGGAATCCAGAGCTGGAGCTCATTGAGAAAACTAGAGCCCAGGAAGCACAATAAATAAAATAGATTAAAATGGAAGGTAGATAGAGCGAGATGGAAGGTTAACATAAACAATTACCTATCTATCCAAATACTCTCTCTTCAGAGACTTTCCACATATTGAGAAGATAAATTTCTTTATAACATATTGTAAATTATAAAATGCATTTTAAGTTTCTCTTTATCATGTTTTATGAGACTCTTTCATTTTTTGACATTGATCAAAATGTACATACAAGATAATGCAACCTAAGAAATGATTTTATAGTAAGGTTTAAATAGAGTCCATGTTTCCTTTAATGAAAATACCAGGGATTTATATTAGTTGGCAAATAACATGAGCATGTAATGTATGTGAGGAAGTTTGGAGATTTAAGTTTTGTTACATTACCTGCCAAAAGGCAAAAACTATGGCAGGAATATGTCACTGATTCAGTGTCTATATTGATTAAATCTAAAAGGTATTAGAGAGTTCTGTGGATGAAAGATGTTCCTGATAATGAAAATAATAATAAACATAATTAAGTAATATTATATTAGATTTTTCATGCTTATCACATATTTGACTGTCATAACAGTACTTTCAAATAAGTGTGAAAGCAAAATAGTATTAAGGAAAATAAGATACTTATGTAATATCAGAAAACTCTGTATTCTATTTTTGTTAATTTGTCTATTTAGTCATTTTCTTTATTGATTAATAAAAATGTATTTATAGAACTCTTTTTTAAGGTTTTATTTATTTGTTTGACAGGTAGAGTTACAGACAGAGGGAGAGACACAGAGAGAGTTCTTCCATCAACTGGTTCACTCCCCAAATGGCAGCAAAGGCCAGAGCTGAGCAAATCTGAAGCCAGGAGCCAGGAGCTTCTTCTGGGTCTCCCACATTGGTGCAGGGGCCTAAGGACTTGGGCCATCTTCTACTGCTTTCCCAGGCCACAGCAGAGAGCTGGATTGGAAGAGGAGCAGCTGGGGCATGAAATGGCTCCTACATGTGATGCTGGCACCACAGGTGGAGGCTTAACCTAATAGGCCACAGTGTTGGCTGCCACATAACTCTTAAAATGTATACTTTTCTTACTACTTATAGTAAGACACACACTGATTCTGTAGCCAGCTCTGGGCCTTTACTGCCATTTCAACTCTTTCTGGTGGTCAGGCTCTGGTTAAGCCCCTTCTGCATGAAATCAAGTTAAATGGTGTAGTCAACAGCATGGAGTTTTCAAATTAAGTCATAAAAGAGCTTTTGAACTTGCATTGTTCATTCAACCACTATTTTCTAGTAGCCATTTCTGGTATTTATCTGATCAGGAAAAACCTATCCTCCAATCACAGTCAAGCCATTAAATGAATGCAACCTTATTCCTGCTGCCAACATAAATTTCATGAGAGCTTTAGAGCTAGAACTCAGCTCAGTTACTGCAATACTCCTCACCTACAATCTCACTGTGAGATAACAACATTTACTCTGTTAGTTCACTAAGACTTTGTAATAATGTATTATGAAGGGGGGGTAGCAAGTATAACTGCTAGTTCTATTGGCAGTTTAGTCCTAGTAAATTTTACAAACTGCACATATGGTTATATTTTAGTTTATAGTAACATTTCTATTGGTTTTTCAGATATTTAAGAAACAAGTTCAACTTGTAGTAGTGCTTATATACAATGAATGATTTTCTCAAAAGTAAAATAGTGAAAACCAATGTTTTTTTTCAAATTCCTGATATTCATTCACTAAGAATTATTTTTGAGAGTCTACCATGTGTAGACAGAGGAGATAAGATATATAATTGCTTCCCTCATATAGTATACATCCCGATGTGGGACATATTCAATAAATAATAAAGTAAATTAGACTACAATAGATCTTATGGGGAATAATAATTCATTTTGCTGGGAGGGAGAAAGCTAGGCAATAAAGTGCACTGATTTAGGCTTTCGTAGAACCTCTAGGACTAATAAGTGGGAGATGGATTTTCAAGCATTATGGTTATAAACTCAGTATGACACTTAGCTTTTCAAATAAAGATTTCCATTTGGAAGAATAGGGCAATTGTGGCCAGTTATTGAATTCCAAGGCATATGACAATCCCCTAGCTACAAAGAATTGTCTGAAACTGTGACGGGTAAGTAACATTATCCCATTTACAAACTAAAATTTTCCTCTCACAGAAGACCAAGGAAATTCCTGCCATGCTAAATACAACCTATTGAATATTGTGACAGAAGCTACTGTGTATAGTACATGCAAGGATACCTTATAAAGTTTATGAAAATGTGTAACTAGAAGATAAATGTATACTGATGCACAGATTTTGAAATGCATGTATACAGGAGGTATTCAAAGGTTCATGAAAATTTTTGCATAAATTTTAAAATGTATTTATTTGAGAATAAGCTTATCTTTCAATTTGCTTCCCATGAAATTTTGGGAATATACTAATATAAGTATACTTTTAGGAGGCTGGTATTATACATATATTCTCTTACAGAACGTATGTTGGCTCACTATACATCATTCAGGTCAGCACAATTATAGCCACATGTTAGTTACACATGCATTGGGCTATACCACAGGAAAGAAATCTCAAAATTAGGAAACTCTAATATTAGGTGGGACTGTTTATTATTACCCATTTTCCACTCCAACGTGAGAAAACTAGGGGTAGTATCCTTACTATGTAATATAGGGAGTGATCTCTGGTGGATGAGAGAAGTGCCTTCAGGCTTACTAACAAGATATGTAATCAAATCTCCTCCAAGAAAGGAAAAATATGTACTGTGATGTATCCATATATAAAAACTATCCATACATGATTTTGTCAGAGTAGCCTAGAGGGAATGCAAGAAATCCACAGGGAAGTATATTCCAAAACAAGGAACAAAAAGTTAATATGAAGCTTTTTCAGATTTGATAGTTAGTTTCAGGTTCTTCAACAAGTAGAAAATTCTGCAAACATAGAAGTCACATCAGATGCTGAGTGGACAAGCTGAATGCAAAATGACTGCTAAAATCTATCTCTATGGCTGGCCGATTCATCAGCATCACAGAATGAACAAATATTTTTCAAGACTCCATTCTTCCATTTGTATTTGATTTCAATTTCAAGTTTTAAAATGACAGAAAAAGCAGATGCATGACCATCTAAAAATAAACATAAATTATAGCAGCAATAATAATAGTAATTTTAAAATAGAAGACACTCAAAGTTATCCCATGGCTCTATTTTTTCGTATGAGAATACTTCACTTAGAATCTTTACAACAGAATTAGCTACTGACTCTATTGACTAGATATGAAAAACTTGATTTTTTTCTGAAACTACCACTGATATTAGAAATACAAAGTTACTAGAATTGATTTAAATCGGTCAACTAAGGTGAACATGGAAATGACCACCAGAGGGAGCAATGGGAATGGGAAGTGACCCAGATTTGGAGGATCAAAAACAGATCATGAAATAAATCAAACTGGCAGGTTAAGTAGGAAATAAACAGTTGAAGTGGGCATAAAAGACAGCAAAATAGAAAACAAAGCATTGGGAAAAAGTGCACAGGTATTCAGATTTCCAAAAACAGAGGAAGTTTAATCTAATTGGACCATGGATTTTGAGAGTCTGTTAACAGAATAAGAGCAACATGGTAAATGATATTTAATTACCAAGTGCCAAGAACAAGAATATTTAAACATTTCCAAATGGTGTATATATATATATATATATATATTACTATGTAAAAATCACAGTGTAATTGATTCTATGACTCCATACAACATGTGTCCTGTGATGGTGTAATCTTCAAGTATTTTCAAAATTTGAAACTTCTTTCAAAAATGTATTAATGTTTATATCCTGGAATTTAGTTTTATCTTTTATTATTTGAGGAATTTTAAAAAAGTTTATTTATCTGTTTGAAAGGCAGGGTTACAGAGTGAGAAGAGGGAGACAGAAAGAGAGAGAGATCTTCCAACCGCTGATTCACTCCCCCAGTGCTTGGGGCTGTGCCAGGAAAAAGACAGGAGCCAGGAGCTTCTTCCAGGTCTCCCATGTGAAGATACAGGGGCCCAAGCACTTGGGACATCTTCTGCTGCTTTCTCAGGCATGTTAGCAGGAAGCTGGATTGGAAATGGAGCAGCCAGGACTCAAACTGGTACCCATATGGGATGCCAACACTGCAGGTGGAGGTTTTACCTACCAGACTACAGCACCAGATATATATATCTATTGAGGACTTTTTAAATTGTTGCATTCTATCTCACAAAAGACCAAAATTCAAGAAGACTTTATTTTTATATGAAATGAGGATATGGAGTACATGGGGAATATTGAAAACATTTGTGGAAAATATATTTTATGAAAAATTATTGGCGTATTTCATTTCTTTGTATCAAAATTAACTCATTCTAACTAATTGTAACAATCTTAAAGGGTTTAATGTGAAGCATTAAGAAGATATCAATTTGAAAATAATCTATCAGATCAACACTAAATCTACTAAAATTGAATCAAAAACAAATGTCAAATTTATGGTTAAAGCTTGGATGGAAGAATGTTGGTATAACTGACACTTTATGAAAAGTTTACATAACAATTCCCTAAGGAATTCAGTAATTTGCAAATATATAACTTGTTTTTAAAAAGATAAAGGCAATGTTGAAGATGAAGCCACATCAGTTTTCAAGGAAAAAATTAATTTTGTCATACCTTAATTGAAGAAGAGCAACAATTAACAGCGGAAGCAAGAAATACGATAGACATCTCAACTCTTTCACCTTACCCAGTTCTGACCAATAATTAATATGGATTGAACTTTCTACTCCATGGATGCCAAAAATGTGTTTCCAGACCAGCTAGAGACAAGAGAAGAGCTTTCAATGACAATTTTCAAAGAGTGAAAGGAAGATAATGAGGCAGTTCTTCAAAGAATTCTAACAGGAGATGAAACATGACCTTGCCAGTTGCATCTTGAGGACAAAGCATAGTCAAAGCATTGGCTCACAAAATGTGGAAATTACTCAGTGAAATCAAAAGTGGAGCGGTCAGGGGCCATGATTGTGGTGTAGTGAGTTAAGCTGCTGCCTGTGACACTAACATCCCATATCAGCACTTCTCTGAGTCCTGACTCCTCCACTTCCCATTCAGCACCCTGCTAATGTGCCCAGGAAAGCAGCAAAGGATGGCCCAAGTACCTGGGCTTCTGCACCCATGTAGGAGATCTGGATGAAGTTCCTGGTACTGGCTTTGGCCTGGCCCAGTCCTTACCAATGGAGAGTGAACCAGCAGATGGACAATGTCTCTCTCTGCTTCTCCTTCTCTCTGTAACTACCTTTCAAACAAATAAATACATCTATTTTTTAAAAGGTGGAGTGGTCTAAAGCAATTACATGGCAGGAGGATTTTTGGATGATATATAAGGTGTTTTGTTTGTGGCTTTCTGAGGGGCCCAAGAATAATGACATCTTTTAGATATATACTCAGTAGTACGATTGTTGGACCCTATGGCAGTTCTAGTTCTAGCTTTTAAAGAAATCTCCAAATCATTTTCCAAACTGGAGGTGCAAATTTACATTTTTACCACACTGTATAACAGTTCCCCAATCTCTGCATCTGCAGCAGCAATTGTTACTTTGTGTTGTTTTGATAGCAGCCATCCTGACAAGGGTGAAGTGATATTTTATTGTGGTTTTGATTTGCGTTTCCCTGATGGCTAATGATATTGTGCATTTTTCATACGTTTTTAGCCATTTATATTTCTTCCTTGAAAATTGTCTGTCTTGTGCATCTCTCTTAACAGTGTTGGTTGATTGTTATTGTTGCTGTTTGAGGATTTTGACTTCTTATGTAGACTGTATATTAATCCTTTGTCAGATAAATAGTTTGCAAATATTTTCTCTCATTCTCTCAGATATCATTCTGAACACAGGATGTTGATTACTAAAGGTGGGGAGTGGTGGGAGAGATAAAGAAAATTTGAATTTTAAAAATGGGAAAGTTCATTAATCATGACAAGTACATGTTAATGATATGAGATGCTAACACTTAGGAAATCATGTAGGTAGGATATACAGAAACTTTTTGTACTTCATCACAGCATCTGTTTTATTTTTTATTTACTTATTTATTTTTTAACATAGTAACAGAGTAAGAGTTACACTGTAGTTTCCCAACAAACTTTTTTTTTAATTTATTTGACAGGTAGAGTTATAGACAGTGAGAGAGAGAGAGAGACAGAAAGAAAGGTCTTCCCTCTGTTGGTGCACTCCCCAAATTGCCACTATGACCAGCACTGTGCGGAACCGAAGCCAGGAGCCAGGTGCTTCTTCCTGGTCCTCCATGCAGGTATAGGGGCCCAAGTACTTGGGCCATTCTCCACTGCCCTCCTAGGCCACAGCAGAGAACTGGACTGGAAGAGGAGCAACTGGGACTAGAACCCGGATGTCTTGTATGTTGACCCATTTAGTCAGAAACTGTGTTGAGGAATAGTTTATATCCTGATCTTGCATTCCATTTTCTGTAAACTTTTTAAAGTCCCTTTATACAAATCATCACAAATAGAAATTTTGGGGGCTCTTGCATTTGCATGGGAGGTTTAGCCTCCACTTGTGATGCCAGCATCCCAGATAGGCCCTGGTTCTAGTCACAGCTGCTCCACTTCTGATCCAGATCCCTGCCAATGTACCTGGGAAAGCAGAGAATCATCCAAGTCCTTGGGGTCCTGCACCCACACTGGAGATCCAGATGGAGTTCCAGGTCTAGCCATCTCAATCATTTAGGAAGTGAAACGGAAAATGCAAGATCTCTCTCTCTCTCTCTCTCTCTCTCTCTCTCTCTTTTTCTCTGTCTCTCTCCCTCTCTGTTTCTCTAACCGACTTTCAAATAAATAAATAAATAAATAAATAAATATTTAATATTTTCTAAAGAAAGAAATTCTTGAAGAGATGGTTATAGTACCCTTATTCACTTTCCTATTCTGTCTGGAGAAGATGGCATGAAACTGTAGACTTTGGACTTCTGGAGAGGAGGAATGAAATTAGTTGTAAGCATTGAGAAGAAAATTCCGTCTTGTAAATATTTGCTTAGAAGGTACCTTATTATGAAGTAACCACATCAAAAGAAGAGCCATATTTTGAATTTAATTGTTTTTAACTAAGTAACTTGAATGCATCCTTTTGATTTTTTTACCCAAGGTTGATCTCTCTTTCTTGGTAGAGTATTATGAAATTCAAGAATTTAAGAGAGATATAAGTAAGATAAAATTATCTTTAAAACTGAATAATTGTAGGAAAATTAGAAGGAAAGTAAACAGCATACACAAAATTTATAAATAAATAGCAATCCCGATGCCACCACAACAACTTCCTGTTTCATTTTACATGCATGACAAGTGTTATTGACTTCTGTGGGGAGAGAGAAGAGACAATCTCCAGGAAACTCTTTTAAATGTTGGAATAAAATCAAGCTTCTATTACACAATATTGAGACTGTCTCACTGCCATTTCACCAGAATTTTTGCTACTTAAAATCTATGCATTTCATATATATATATATATATTTGTTTTTCTTATTTTGTGGTTTGTTTATTCCTTTGATGATTCCATGATACTATAACCACTTCCATCATCGTCCCTTTTATTATGTTTTTGTCTTGAAATGAAAATTCTGATGTCATGTGTGGCAGATGAGTGAGAAAGAACAGCTGGATTTGAATGCTTGTAATGCGTTCATGCCTGGTAAGAGAAATAATCAGTTTTTTCTTTCTTGACCAATGCTAAATCTCCTTTCAAATTTACATAAAATACTGAGAATAATATTTGTAGTTAAGTGTTAATAGCATAAAAATTCCAAATCATCTTGCCCTAAGAGAAAATATAAACAAAATTGGCCTAACAAGGTCCAACTTGTTTCGATATATGCAAAGTGGAATAATTCATAATGCATAAAAGAAACATTGGAGAAAAAAAAAGATGTCATGCACTTTTTGTAAGCCTTGTGTGTTTTATTATCTCCAATTTCCCTGTCTTGAGAAGTTCTATTCAATTACCCATTCCTTTATTCTTAGCACATATGTTCTCAATTTTCACTGTATCAATTTGCATTTATTTGTGAATTGTTCTTGGTAAAACATTTCTTTACTGCTGTGAGCATGTGCATTTATTTTTCCATCTCAACAACAGGATAGAAAAATGTGTGCAGGACAAGCCCTTAATTGACTACCTGTGACCGTAAGCTAGGACAAGTGCTGAATAAAACTTTATTGAAAATGAAAACTCTTGCTTCAAGGACTGTATTTACCACCAAATATATAGAAACCATAAAGGAAATGAGAGGTTATTGGACCATACAAACATTTTAAATTTGTGCATTGTATAATGATAAATGACCAAACTTGAAAAGTAAATAAAATTGAGAAAAATAGACAATACTTATGACACACAAATATTTAATCATGAATAATTTAGTTCATTTAAATCAATAGTAAAATAATAAATATTCCAATACACAAGTAAACAGATGATCATTTACTTTGATTACATAGATACATATATAGATGATAAATACATAGATGATGATAGACATATAAAATGTGTTGAAGAAATTATTAAATAAATAAAATATGATTTAAATAAGAGTAAAATGTGTTTACCTGTCAAATTAGCATCAAGTCTAAAAATGATATTCTTTAATATCAGTATGTTTGATTCAACTTCTAAGAATTCTACTAGGAAGGCATTAACTGTATATAAAATATCAAATGTTTATAAAACTAAACATTAAAATTATCATCTGAAAAGGCTTAGTTTTCAGAAAACCATGAAGAGATAAGTATTCCTTATTCATGAATAGGCTGCCAATTTTCATACTACAGAAATGCATTGCATCTGGCAGATACAGAGCTCATTTTAAAAGTGAATATGTTTAGTGAATATTGTTTTTTACTATATTTATTAATGTATAATACTACTTTTATCACTAACTTTGTCAATGCCAAACTTCGTCATTAGGCCTTGCATTTTAACAAATGATTAATCCAAAGTCAATTGAATTAACAAAGATAAAACTAAACCCCTAATAAGATTATACTGTACAGGGTTGTTCATATTATTTGTGACTACATTTCTTATTTGAGTCTACATTTATCTCAATGAAATATAATTGATATTCTTTAAACTTAATCAATTTCAGAAATATATAAATAACATATGCAGTATTTTTTTCCTAGAAAATATTTGTATATAAAATTTAGGGTAATTGAGTTCCAAATTATTTATTATTTCACATTAGCTGGAAACATTACAGAAAGTCAGACAAAACACATCCTTTTGGGACTTCAACAAGAAGAGATGAGTAGCTCTTCTTGAATTTAAGTTATCAATCAGCCATTGGCATAGGAATATGAAGTAGAATATAATTCCTTTCATAGATAATTGTCTTTAATAGATTAGTGAAAATGATGCTATCTACACATTGTATTTATTTTTCTTTCCTTGGTCTTGAATAATTTCAAAATATTTTTGTTTTGTTTGCTAGTAGCTATAATGCTAAAATATTAGACGGAGGTGTTGGCCATATACTTCCAAATGTGTAGATAAAGTAATAGAAATAGCAATCGTATTTACATAGTAAAACATAAAATCCTTTATAAAATTAAAATGCTTCAAAGGTGGTACAATGATGTTGGCAATTTCAGTTGGGTAGCTGCTGGGTATATCGGAGACACCTTCAGAAAGCATCAGGAAGATAATTTAGGTATAAATTTAACCTACACATTTAAGAAAATGATAAACTTCAAAGCACTGCTGAAAGCAAATCTTAAAAATTCTATAGCCATTGAAGTGGCTTTCTCTACTCCCTAACTCTAGGATTTTTTAAAAAAAATTATTTATGTAAAAGCAGAGTTATAAACAGAGGGAGACACACACACATACACACACACACACACAAACACGCACACATACGATAGAGAAAGAGAGAGAAATCTTCTGGTTCACTCCCTAAGTGGTTCCAATGGCTGGGCTGAGCCAAGCCAAAACCAGTAGGCTGGAACTCTGTACACTTTTTTTTTTTTTTTTTTTTTTTTTTTTTTTTTTTTTTTTTTTTTTTTTTTTTGACAGGTAAAGTTATAGACAGTGAGAGAGAGAGAGACAGAGAGAAAGGTCTTTCTTTTGTTGGTTCACCCCCTAAATGGCCGCTATGGCCAGCGCTATGCCGACACCAAGCCAGGAGCCAGGTGCTTCCTCCTGATCTCCCATGTGGGTGCAGGGCCCAAGGACCTGGGCAATCCTCCACTGCACTCCTGGGCCACAGCAGAGAACTGGACTGGAAGAGGAGCAACCGGGATTAGAACCTGGAGCCCATATGAGATGCCGGCACTGCAGGTGGAGGATTGACCAAGTGAGCCACCAGTGCCAGCCCCATCCGTCCAGTTTTCCCACATTGGTGATAGGGTCCCAAGCACTCAGGCTGTCTTCCACTGCTTCTCAGGCACATTTGTGGGGAAATGTATCAGAAGCAAAGCCACCAAGTTGCTGGTGTTGCAGGTTGCAGCTTAACCTGCTGTGGTACAATAGTAGCCCTGTACTCCCTAACTTATATTGTGAAATTTTTTTTCTACATATAATTTTGAGTAGATTAGTGGCTAATTTTGTACATACACACTGAGAACCTAAGAGGGCAGCAGATATTTGCAAGTACATTGAAGACCTCTACTCACATGAAATATGCTGGTTTGGTTGACCGGTCTCCAGTTAAAGCCTAAACTCAGTGGGTTCAGATAATAAACTCATCTTTAATGGAAGGAGGAAGAAATGAATATTTGCTGAACAAAATGACTTCTAGAGTTGTTAGATGATTAAATGTATAAAATGTTTAATACTTTAACCTAACAAATACTGTTTAAGAGTTTGCTAACAAAAATGAGTAAATGAATTAAATGATCACATATGAAATTTGATTCTCCAGTAATATAAATTCAAGTTATTAAAACAAATAGTGAATAACCTGCTATACCTATTTCTTCAAACATTCAGAAAAAAACAATTATATAACAATTTAATAGAACTAGAGAGGAAAGACCTCTAGCAATTTTATACTGTGGTAGGAAGATATCCTGAAGGGAAGAAATTGTGGTAGGACAAATGCTGGCAGATTAAATTTATTCACTTTCTTTCTTTTAAATGTGTATTTTTATTTATTTGAAATGCTGAGAAAGAGAATGAAAGAGGGAGAGAGACAGAGAGAGAGAGAGAGAGAGAGAGAGAATGAAAGACAGAGAGAGAATGAAAGAGAGAGAAGAGAGATAGAAAAGATTTTCTATCTGCTGGATCACTCCCCAAATTACTGCAATAGCTGGAGCTAGGCCAGGTTCTAGCCAAGGGCCAGAAACTGTATCTGGGTCTCCCAAGTAGGTGGCAGGACTCAAGTACTTGGACCATCACCTGCTACTCCCAGGTGAAATATGGAGAAGCTGAGTCACAGGTCACTTCCACATGGGGTATGGGCAACCTAAGCAGCAATTCAATTGCCTCACCACAACACCCATGCTCAAATTTCTTTTCTTTAAATGCAAATTCTTAAGTCTAAAATAACACATCAAGTACATTTCAGCCTCCCTAAAAGAAATCTAATTTTATTATACATAGATATCAATAGGGCAAAGTGAATGCAATGAGGTGAGTAACTCTGTTACAATTTCAAAATGCTGTTGTTTATGTAAGTGTGTTGGGAACAAATCTAAATGGGGGGTAGAAGTGTTACAGCCATTGTTTACATCTATAAATTCTATCTCATCTGTACCATTTATGTTTCTGATATTTGTACTTGATTTATGGAATTCAAAATTATGTCAAAATAATAAGAAAGAGACTGAAGTTCTGTTTCTCCAAATCTTGTAATAGCCACCTTAGTAATGTATACTAATATACATCACTATCCTTCAATACTAACGTATATAGTAGAATTTTTTCTTTTAAATACTTTTTTACAAAACTGACTTCTTTTGTGTACAGCTGCGTTTCATATCCATGAAGCAGCTTCTTGCAACAACAATCATACATGGATTTATCAGACATGTACAAACTGATTACTGTGTGTGATACAATGAACCTGTAGAAGAAACAAATTAAAATCATACTGCTAAGGAAATTTACTTCCAATCATTTGTAATTATTTCTTCCCATATAATCCAGTCTTCTAATTAACCACTATTCTCTGGGATGACGTTTAGAACATACAAAACAGCAGACATCCAAACAACACAGGGAAGTTAATGGTGGACATTGCAGCCAGTCATGGCTGCTGACAAACCGCTGTGAATGGGAACCAGCTTCCTGAAGCCTGTGTCCCAGAATAACACCTTGATTTTAGTGGACTTTGAGCTAAGTAAACATGTCTGGAATAGAAACCAATTCTAGCAAGAATGATTCCCACTAGCACATTTTATCCTATGTCAACAAATCCCATGGTAACATGAATACTACTTAAACATGTCCTATGGATTTGTTAAAGAAATGTATCACTCTAGTTAAAAGAATTTGAAGGTGATGCTCCATTATGCTAATTGTCCCCTGTGTTCTATTGGTAAGTGGCACAGAAAGCTCTTAATCAATTACACCATTTTTCTTCTAAATTTTAATCTGTGGAAGTATTCAAATTGATGACTTCTATTTCTATCAAGCTATAATTAGAAAAGTAGGAACCTATTTCAACTGGAAAATATCTGATTTTGGTAACATTCACATGTGAATTGGTTTTTATCATCTATTAGTCATTCAAATATAATTTATGTTTTCACTTGGACAATATTTAATTCTATAAAAATATCACCAGTTACATCACTTCAGTCCTGTAGTGTTTTGATAATAGTAAAGTACTTTTCTTTTGTTCCACTTAAAAATCTACTAAAGACTAAAAGAAAGATGCATTAGGATTTATGATGTTATCATTGTATATAAAGTTAAATCATATAGACTGACTTCAAAAGTAAGTAGATTAAGTAAGGCACTGTAGATTGAATAACTAGCTGCAATTACCACTGATGACTTTCGTCAAAGCAGAAATTAAGTCATTATATATGTACATAACACATGTGTTATATTGTATATAAGTATATATTAGGAAATATGCATAAATGACATTGCATATAATATTTTTAGAAGTATAATATATTTTAGTTTTCATAGAAATAAAAAAATTCAACCGCTTTTGGTTATGGGTGGAACAATGCCCTTTGTCACCACTCCCAAAGAATGTAACCTCATTTGGAAAAATGGTCATCAGGTTAAATTGAGATTATTAAGGGGGACTCTAATCTAATATGAACTGATGTCTTTATAAAAAGATAAAATTATGACACAGAATCAAGCACATAAAGAAGGAAGAAAATGGAATTCTATACAGAGAATAGATGGCCATGGAATTGAACCTATGTATCAATGAGCTAAATAAAGGAAAAAATTACAGGTAAACACTTGACAGTGTGAGTAGCAAACTAGATTAAATATGGTAGGGAAAAATATCTTTTTTTAAAACTAGTCATTTCCAAACTGTAAGAGGAAAAATTCCGGTGTTTTAAAGCAACCAGTCTTAATATTTTTTTGCAGTGACCCCAAGGAACTAATATAGCATCATACACTTCTAAAAACCATACTTGCCCTGGAAAATTGAAATGCTTACTTAGATCAAATTTAATCCTTAAGATTTCTTCAGCATTCTTTTTTTTTAACTTTTATTTAATGAATATAAATTTCCAAAGTACAGCTTATGGATTACAATGGCTTCCCCCCCCCCATACCGTCCCTCCCACCCGCAACCCTCCCCTTTCCCACTCCCTCTCCCCTTCCATTCACATCAAGATTCATTTTCGTTTCTCTTTATATACAGAAGATCAGTTTAGCATACATTAAGTAAAGATTTCAACAGTTTGCTCCCACACAGAAACATAAAGTGAAAAATACTGTTGGAGTACTAGTTATAGCATTAAATCAAAATGTACAGCACACTAAGGACAAAGATCCTACATGAGGAGTGAGTGCACAGTGACTCCTGTTGTTGATTTAACAAATTGACACTCTTGTTTATGGCATCAGTAATCACCCTAGGCTCTTGTCATGAGCTGCCAAGGCTATGGAAGCCTCCTGAGTTCACTGACTCTGATTATTTTTAGACAAGGCAATGGTCAAAGTGGAAGTTCTCTCCTCCCTTCAGAGAAAGGTACCTCCTTCTTTGATGACCCGTTCTTTCCACTGGGATTCACTCACAGAGATCTTCCATTTAGTTTTTTTTTTTTTCCCCCAGAGTGTCTTGGCTTTCCATGCCTGAAATAGTCTCATGGGCTTTTCAGCCGGATCCGCATGCCTTATTTGCTGATTCTGAGGCCAGAGTGCTGTTTAGGACATCTGCCATTCTATGGGTCTGCTGTGTATCTCACTTCCCATGTTGGATCCTTCTCTCCCTTTTTTATTCTCTCAGCTAGTATTTGCAGACACTATTCTTGTTTGTGTGATCCCTTTGGTTCTTAGTCCTATCATTATGATCAATTGTGAACAGAAATTGATCACTGGGACTAGTGAGATGGCATTGGTACATGCCACCTTGATGGGATTGTTCTGGAATCCCCTGGTATGTTTCTAACTCTACCGTTTGAGGTAAGTCAGTTTGAGCATGTCCCGAATTGCACATCTCTTCCCTCTCTTATTCCCACTCTTATATTTAACAGTGATCACTTTTCAGTTAAGTTTCAGCACTAAAGAAGAATTGTGTATTGATTACAGTATTCAACCAAAAGTATTAAATAGAACAAACAAAAAAAATACTAAGTGGGATAACATATTAAGCTGCTCATCAACAGTCAGGGTGAGGGCTGATCAAGTCACCGTTTCTCATAGTGTTCATTTCACTTTAACAGGTTTCCTTTGTGGTGCTCAGTTAGTTGTCACCTATCAAGGAGAACAAGTGGTATTTGTCCCTTTGGGATTGGCTTATTTCACTCAGCATAATGTTTTCCAAATTCCTAACAGGGATCACTTTTCAGTTAAAATTTAAACACCTAAGAATAATTGTGTGTTAATTAGAGAGTTCAACCAATGGTACTAGAACAAAAAAATACTAAACTGGATAAAGTATTACATTTTACATCAACAGTCAGGACAAGAGTTGATCAAGTCACTGTTTCTCATAGTGTCCATTTCACTTCAACAAGTTTCCCCTTTGGTGCTCAGTTAGTTGTCGCCGATCAGGGAGAACATATGATATTTGTCCCTTTGGGACTGGCTTAATTCACTCAGCATGATGTTTTCCAAATTCCTCCATCTTGTTGCAAATGACCGGGTTTTGTTTTTTTTTTTTTTTTTTTTTACTGCTTTATAGTATTCTATAGAGTACATGTCCCATAATTTCTTTATCTACTGTTGATGGGCATTTGGGTTGGTTCCAGGTCTTAGCTATTGTGAATTGAGCTGCAATAAACATTAATGTGCAGACAGCTTGTTTGTTTGCCAATTTCATTTCCTTTGGGTAAATTCCAAGGAGTGGGATGGCTGGGTTGAATGGTAGGGTTATATTCAGGTTTCTGAGGAATCTCCAGACTGACTTTCATAGTGGCTTAACCAATTTGCATTCCCACCAACAGTCCCTTTTTCCCCATATCCACTCCAGCATCTATTGTTGGTAGATTTCTGAATGTGAGCCATTCTAACTGGGGTGAGGTCAAACCTCATTGTGGTTTTTATTTGAATTTCCCTGATTGCTAGTGATCTTGAACATTTTTTCATGTGTCTGTTGGCCATTTGGATTTCCTCTTTTGAAAAATGTCTATTGAGGTCCTAGGCCCATCTCTTAAGTGGGTTGTTTGTTTTGATGTTTTGGAGTTTCTTGATTTCTTTGTAGATTCTGGTTATCAACCCTTTATCAGTTGCCTAGTTTGCAAATATATTTTCCCATTCTGTTGGTTGCCTCTTCACTTTCCTGACTGTTTCTTTTGAAGTACAGAAACTTCTCAATTTGATGCAATCCCAAATGTTAATTTTGGCTTTGACTGCCTGTGCTTCTGGGTTGTCTTCCAATAAGTCATTCCCGGTACCTATATCTTGCAGGGTTTTTCCAATGCTCTCTGATGGTGTCAGGTTGTAGATTTAAGTCTTTAATCCATGTTGAGTGAATTTTTGTGTATGGTGAAAGGTAGGGGTCTTGCTTCATGGTTCTGCACGTGGAAATCCAATTTTCCCAGCACCATTTATTGAATAGACTGTTCTTATTCCAGGAATTGGTTTTGGATCCTTGATCAAATATGAGTTGGCTGTAGATGTTTGGATTGATTTCTGGCATTTCTATTCTGTTCCATTGGTCTATCCATCTCTTTCTGTACGAGTACCATGCTGTTTTGATTACAACTGCCCTGTAGTATGTCCTGAAGTCTGGTATTGTGATGCCTCCAGCTTTGTTTTTGTTGTACAAGATTGCCTTAGCTATTCGAGGTCTCCTGTGTCTCCATATGAATTTCAGCATCATTTTTTCTAGATCTGAGAAGAAGGTCTTCAGTATCATGATTGGTATTGCATTGAATCTATAAATTGCTTTTTGGAGAATGGACATTTTGATGATATTGATTCTTCCAATCCATGAGCATGGAAGATTTTTCCATTTCTTGGTATCTTCTTCTATTTCTTTCTTTAAGGTTTTGTAATTTTCATTGTAGAGATCTTGAAAATCCTTGGTTAAGTTTATTCCAAGGTATTTGATTGTTTTTGTAGCTATTGTGAATGGGATTGATCTTAGCAGTTATTTCTCAGCCATGGCATTGCCTGTGTATATAAAGGCTGTTGATTTTTGTGCATTGATTTTATACCCTGCTACTTTGCCAAACTCTTCTATGAGTTCCAATAGTCTCTTAGTAGAGTTCTTTTGGTCCCCTCAATAAAGAATCATATCATCTGCAAAGAGGGATAGTTTGAGTTCTTCCTTCCCAATTTGTATCCCTTTAATTTCTTTTTCTTGCCTAATAGCTATGGCTAGAACTTCCAGAACTATATTGAATAGCAATGGTGAGAGTGCGCATCCCTGTCTGGTGCCAGATCTCAGTGGAAATGCTTCCAACTTTTCCCCATTCGATAAGATGTTGGCTGTGGGTTTTTCATAGATTGCTTTGATTGTATTGAGGAATGTTCATCCAAACCCAGTTTGCTTAGAGTTTTCATCATGAAAGGGTGTTGTATTTTATCAAATGCTTTCTAGGCGTATATTGAGATAATCATATGGTTTTTCTTCTGCAGTCCGTTAATGTGGTGTGTCACATTGATTGTGTTGTGCACATTAAACCATCCCTGCATACCAGGGATAAATCCCACTTGGTCTGGGTGGATGATCTTTCTGATGTGCTGTTGCATTCTATTGGCCAGAATTTTATTGAGGATTTTTGCATCTATGTTCATCAGGGATATTGGTCTGTAATTCTCTTTCAATGCTGCATCTTTTTCCGGCTTAGGAATTAAGGTGATGCTGGCTTCATAGAAAGAATTTGGGAGGACTCCCTCTTTTTCGATTGTTCTGAATAGTTTGAGAAAAATTGGAGTTATTTCTTTTTATATGTCTGGTAGAATTCAGCAGTGAATCCATCTGGTCCTGAGCACCGGTTTATTTAAAAGATTTGTTAAGGGACTTAAAGGGAGACTTAGACCCCAATACAATAATACTGGGGAACTTCAATACTCCACTCTCAGAAATAGACACATCAACTGGACAGAAGATCAACAAGGATACAGTAGATTTAAACGACACTATAGCCCAAATGGATCTAACAGATATATACAGAACTTTCAATCCTACAGCTAAAGATTTTACATTCTTCTCAGCAGTACATGGAACCTTCTCTAGGATTGACCACATACTAGGCCATAAAGCAAGTCTCAGCAAATTCAAAAGAATTAGAATCATACCATGCAGCTTCTCAGACCATAAAGGAATGAAGTTGGAAATTAGCAACTCAGGAATCCCTAGAGCATATGGAAGCACATGGAGATTGAACAACATGCTCCTGAATGAACAATGGGTCATAGAAGAAAGTAAAAGAGAAATCAAAAATTTCCTGTAAGTAAATGAGGATAACAGCACAACATACCAAAACTTATGGGACGCAGCAAAAGCAGTGTTAAGAGGAAAGTTTATATCAATAGGTTCCTACATCAAGAAATTGGAAAGGCACCAAATAGATGAGCTTTCAATTCACCTCAAGGATCTAGAAAACCTACAGCAAACCAGACCCAAATCTAGTAGGAGAAGAGAAATAATTAAAATCAGAGAAGAAATCAACAGGATTGAATCCAAAAAACATTACAAAAAATCAGCCAAACGAGGAGCTGGTTTTTTGAAAAAAATAAATAAAATTGACACCCCATTGGCCCAACCAACTAAAAAAAGAATAGAAAATACCCAAATCAATAAAATCAAAGATGAAAAAGGAAACACAACAACAGACACCACAGAAATAAAAAGAATCATCAGAAACTACTACAAGGACTTGTATTCCAGCCAACAGGGAAACCTATCAGAAATGGATAGACTCCTGGACAAATGCAACCTACCTAAATTGAACCAGGAAGACATAGAAAACCTAAACAGACCCATAACTGAGACAGAAATTGAAACAGTAATAAAGGCCCTCCCAAGAAAGCAATCGAAAAAGAGGGAGTCCTCCCAAATTCTTTTTTTTTTTTTTTTTGACAGGCAGAGTGGACAGTGAGAGAGAGAGAGACAGAGAGAAAGGTCTTCCTTTGCCGTTGGTTCACCCTCCATTGGCCGCCGCAGCCAGCGTGCTGCGGCTGGCACACCGCGCTGATCCGATGGCAGGAGCCAGGTACTTCTCCTGGTCTCCCATGGGGTGCAGGGCCCAAGCATTTGGGCCATCCTCCACTGCACTCCCTGGCCACAGCAGAGAGCTGGCCTAGAAGAGGGGCAACCGGGACAGAATCCGGCGCCCCGACCGGGACTAGAACCCGGTGTGCCGGCGCCGCAAGGCGGAGGATTAGCCTAGTTATCCGTGGCGCAGGCCTTCTTCAGCATTCTAAAACATAGAGAATTTTCTCATTTCTGTCATCCATTTTCCTTCTTCTTTTGAAAGATATCTCTTTAGATCCTTTGCCCATTATTCAATTTGTTATCGTTGAATTTTTGTGCTTCTTAATATATTTTGATTTTAATCTTTTATCATGTGCATAGTTTGGAAATATTTTCTCTCAAATCTTGATTTTTCTCTCTACTATCTCTTGTTTATTTGGCTGTGCAGAACTTCTTGGTTTTATATAATCCCATTTTTTATTTTTGCTTTTATTGCCTACTTCAGCAGTTTTATTCAAAATTCATTTCCTATGTGAATGTCTTTGTGTGTTTTTCTAATGCTTTAGTCTGTTGTTCCAAGTTTTACATTCATATAATTGACTATTTTGTGTTGGTTTTTGTACAGGGAGTAGGATAGGGGTCTTGTCTCAAATTTCTGCAGGTGGAAATCCCATTTTTTCCAAATGTGTTTATCCTCCAGGCAATAGTGTTAGAACCTTTGTCAAAGATAAGTTTAATGTAGATGTGTGGATTTATTTCTGGGATTTTTTTTCTGTCCCATTTGTGGGAGGGTCCATTTTTCTGCCAGTGCTATGCTGTTTCGGCTGCAATGTCAGTGTAGTATGTCTTGAGATCTGGCATTTGTGATGCTTCTGGATATGTTTTCATTGTTCAAGATTGCCTTCATTATACAGGGCCTTTGTATTTCATATAAATTTAATGACTTTTATTCTAATTTTGTTAGGAATGTCATTGGTGTTTTGACAGATTTGCAGTGAATCTATAATTCATATTGGATAGCATGGACATTTTGAAAATATTGAATCTTTCAGACCATGGACATGGAAGGTGTTTCCATTTTTTGTATGTTCTTCAGTTTCTTTCATTAGCACGTTATAACTTTCATTGTAGAGGTCTCTAACATTTTTTAAAACTTTATTCCAGAGATATTAAATTATTTGAATTTTTATGAATTAGATTTTTGTTATAAGCTCTTCTCAGCAAGATAAATGGTGGTGTATACTGATTTTTGCATATCTTGTGAATTTTTTGATATTTTTCATTTTTCATCCTGTAAATTTGTTGAATTCACTTATCAATATAATAGTATCTTGATGGAATTTTGGTTCCCCTAAATACAGAATAATTCCATCTGCACATGGGGATGATAATCTGACTTTCTACCCCTTATTTGTTTGCCTTTTATTTCTGTGTCTTGCCTAGTGAGTACGGATGAAACTTCTAGAAATACATAGTGTGACAGCGAGAGCACATTAGTTCTATTTTTCAAGTAACATTTGGATGTATGAAAAAGAAAAAAAAGTGATAATTTAAAAAATTCATAGAGTTTTAATTATAGTCACATTACTTAACATGTTTAGAATGTGCTGCTAACTTATTTGGTCAGTGGACCAACATCGTGGGATTCACTTACACAAACTTATAAAGGTATGGCATCACTAAGCAATGTTTTCTCTTATGGGACCACCATCATAAAGTCAGTTGAAAGTTTAGTTAAACACAGAAACAAAGTACACAGTACTAAAAGAATGAACATTATATATGTACTCACTAAATTTTTGAGATCTAGGTGAAGCATAGCTGAAAATAGATCTTTATAAAAAATAGGAATAGGAATAGGAGAGAGAGGAGGAAGAACGGTGTGAGTTTGGGCAGGATGGAGGTAGGGTGGGAAGAATCATAGCCCAAATTTGTATATATGAAATGCGTGGTTGGTATACATTAAATAAAAAGGGAATACATGAAAAAAAGAAAATATATGACTGATTTGTGGATAACAGCTTGAAAAGAGAACATTGATATAAAAATTTCAGTATAATTCAAATTCTTAAATAGATATTTTGTAAAATGGGTCTTATGTTCTATGTTTCATTGAAATACAGATAGTACTAGTAGGTGGAAAATAATAGTCACATTTTTTGGCTTCAAACCAAGAACTCTCTGAATTTAAAAAAATGAAATATATATATATATATACACACACACATTATATATACTTTCATCATAAGTAAGGGACCTTCTAATATTTTGTTTGATTATAACAACATAAGCAATATTGGATTTATAAATTTGAATAATATACTAATAATATACAAACCACTCTGGAAAAACTCAGAGATTCAGTACCAAAACAAGAGATTTCTGTTTCACAGTTTACAACCTAAGAACACAATTTATCCAAATGCTAGGGGTGTTGAGTTTTCAATGTGCTTCTCAAGCAACTGTTTCACTTTTTTGGTTAAATTTGTGTCATTGGATAATTAAGAAAAATTAGGAAGTGAATTGGAGAAGTGAAGCGGCAATTTCACTTTGAGTGAAGACATTAATTATACCATTGCCTCCAATATTTATCATTTTCTAAAATATCCTCCTTTGTCTATTTTGAAAATATAATGTGTTATTATTACCTATAGTCACCATTCTATGCAAGAGAAAAAGCACATTTTAATCTAATTTGATCATTTGGGAATGTATACATATATAAAAAAACATCAAATTATACCACATAAATACATATATGTGCAATTATTTAAATAATTTTCAATAGAATACAACTTTATAAGACCTTATGAGCACAGTATTTGGGGAATAAAGGTACCTGGAGGATGGTCTAGTGAAATATCAAGATTCTGTTAGTATTATGTTGAAAATAGGCTCCTTTTCTCCTGTTTAGTAGCTGCTTCAAGGTAGTAATGCATTCTCCCTCCAGAAACCTCAGTGATTTCAATAGTGAGAGTATGGAGAAAAAGTACAAGTAATAGTATATCTATTACATCCTTCTTTATCTGAAATATGGATTCATAAAAAGTTCAAAGACCAGTTTTGCATGCTTGATTCAACATACTAAAATCATTTTATCCCCCTCTAAACCTGAAACTGTTTTGAGGTAGTACATCTTATTTTCTAACCACTACTGCTGAATTTTATTCTTGGTTTTCTCTGTCTGCCAAGGAAGCCATTTCTTATTTTCTCATCAGCTCAGCAGCCCATTTATAAATGGTTATATTATTTAAATAGACTCAAAAGGCTATGTTAAAATAGATTCATTTTTCCATAGTACACTAAGATTTTTGCCTGCTGCCTCATTTAAAAACCAAAAAAAAAAAGCAGTCTAAGAATATCTTAATGTGATCATGGTATTATTAAAATTTAAGCCCCAGTTCTGTTACAGTAATTTTTCAAAACTAAGTAATAAACTGAATTGAGACCAGACATTTGAAATCAAGGTCTTCGCTTACTCTTTGATAGCTGAGACCAGAAAGAGGCAAGTGATTGCTTACAAACAGTATTGTATAATTGGACTAAGAAACAATATGTTCTTCCTCGTTTCCCACAGATAAACTTTCTCACATACATCTTCGTACTGAAGAGTGTGAGCCACAGAAAGAAGAAAATTGAGCAGATTACTAGCTTAAAATACTTTATAATCTGGTAGGAAAGCAATGAAATGTGAAGGGTGTTGACTAGTTCATGGAAAACTTTATGGTACAGATTTACATGAACTAAACTCAATGATGTAAAGCTCCATTTACAAATATAATTATACCTCACAATGAAAGTCTGTGATTGGAGACTGACAGTAGCTTTGAGTATGCTACAAGGATTAGGATTTAGCTCTACATTTTTAGATATTGTCCTGGAATATATGCTTACATAAATGAGGTATATTCTACATTTTTCTAATTGCATTTGGAAAAAACAGGGGAAAATTTCACAGAAATTAGTCAACTGTTACTACATTTAAAAATATATATTAATTACAAAAAGGAATATGCCATTGCTTTACTATTAATCCAAAGTAGTGAGATGATGCAGAGTTAACAAAGTAAACATGATTGCAAATGAAGTTACACAGGCCAATTTTATTGTTATTTAAATAAGCTTGAATTAATTCAAATATAGTGTTAGGTTTGATATAGACTGTTAGTATGATTTAATGATAAAAATGACAAATAACCATAAATAAATGGTAAAATCATCATCTTTTAGTGCACGATTTAAAAATATATTTTTGGTGAGATTGATATGTGACTTTATATGTATGTATTAATGTTTAACTACAAATTATAAGCATTGTTGTTCTTTCATTCCTAGAGATCCCTCAATAAGAAGGCATACAAATGCAATAAATTGAATCCAGAAACATGTAGAGAGGAAAAATGTTGCTTTGTTTAAAACTGGGGAAGGAGGGCATTTGACCCAACAGTTAAAGTGCTGCATCCCATAAAGGAGAACCTGGATTTGGTTTCCTGCTACAGCTCATGACTCCATCTTAGTGTCAACAGAGACCCTGGGAGGAAAAAGTAATGACTTTTAAGTAACTGTGCATCTCTCACCTTTATAGGAGACCTGGATTGTGTTCCTGGCTCTTGGATTTGACCATGCAAGCTTTTTAGTGAAATAATTACTGAAAACTTCCTCAATTTGGAGAAAGAAAGGAATGTCCAAGTACTGGAAGCACATGGAACTACTAACGGACAGGAAGAGAAAAGATCTTCACCATGACACATTTTAGCCACACGTTCCCCAGTAAAACATAAAGAAAAGATTCTAAACTGTGCACGATTACTTTCAATGAGAAAAGCTACGAGAGAATGGCAAGGCATAGTGTAAGTCTTAAGCAAAAAAATAAAAAAAAATAAAAAAATAAAAAAAAAAACCTGTCAACCCAGAATACTTTACCCTGAAAATCTCTCATTTATGAATGAAGGTGAAGTAAGTTCCATCCCAAACAGAAATTGAAAGAATTTTACATCACTTATTCAACCTTACAAAAGATGCTTAAGGATATTGTCTGCACAGAAACAAATAAAGATAGTCATCATTATGAAAGATTGTGACAGCAAAAAGTCTCCTAGTAAAAGTACAAAGGAAACCAAAAGGAAACAATAACAATATTTATGGAAAAGTGGCAAGGCCAATTGTTACTTATGCATAGTAACCATACTCCAGGTAAAAGATACAGACTAGCTGAATGGATTAAAAAACAAGACCTATTTATTTACTGCCTACAATAAACACGTCTTACCAACAAAGAACACAACAAAGAACACCACCAACAAAAACACATCTCACAGACTGAATGTGAAAGGATTGAAAAAGATATTCCATGCTTTCTGAAAGAAAAAGAACAGGTGTAGTCATCCTAATATCACACAAACTAGATTTTAACACAAAAAATGCTGAAAGAGATAAAGAAGGTCACTGTGTAATGATTAAGGAATTGATTTAACAGGAAGATATGACTATAATAAAGGTATATGTACCAAATTACAGGTTGTCTATTTAAAATAAATGTTAATGGATCTAAAGGGAGATATAGACTCCACTACTTAGTAATGGGAGATAGCAATACTCCACTTTCAAAAATGGACATATCATCCAGACAGAAAATCAACAAAGAAATAACAGAGTTAATCAACCAAATGGACCTAACTGATAACTACAGAATTTTCTTCTCCACATACGCAGAATACACATTCTTATCAATGCATGGAACTTTCTCTAGGATAGACCATATACTAGTCCACAAAGGAAGTCTCAGCAAATACAAAAAAAAAATGGTTTTCATACCATGCATCTTTTATGACCACAATGGAACAAAGCTGGAAATCAACAAAACAGTACTCTGACCTCAGAATCTGACCTTAAGGCATTTTGATCTGGCAGAATAGCCGATGAAAGCATTTCAGCCATGGAAAGCCAAGACACTGTGGCAAAAAATGTTCTACATAAAGGATCTCTGTGAGTGAGACCCCAATGGAAAGAAGGGGCCATCAAAGAAGGATATACTTTTCTCTGAAGGGAGGAGAGGACTCCCACTTTGCTTATTGTCCTGTCTAAACACTAATGGAGCTTTTTTTTACTCAAAAGGTTTCCATTGCCTTGGCAGCTCATGTCAAGAGCCTTGGGTGATCAGTGACAGCATAAATAAGAATGCCAATTATTATATCAACAACAGGTGTCATTGTGCACTTACTCCCCATATTGGACCTCTGTCCTTAATGAGTTCTGCTATGAGAATTAACTGCGAAACTTGTTCTCAAACAGTACGTTATACATTGTGTGTGGGGGGTGCAAACTGTCAAAATATTTACTTAGTATAGAGTTGGTCTTCTGTATATAAAGTTATTTGAAAATGAATCTTAATGAAAAATGGGTTGAGAGAGGGAGAAGGAGGTGGGATGGGAGTGGGGGTAGGAGGCCGAGTAAGGGGGGAAGAAACACTATATTCCTAAAGCTGTACCTATGAAATTTGTATTTATTAAATAAAAACTTTCTTAAAAAAGAATCTCTAGAACATATCCAAATACATAGAGACTGAACAATGTGCTCTTGAATGAATACTGAGTCATACCAGAAACCACAAGAGAAATAAAAAATATTTGGGAATATGAATGGAGATAATACAACATATCAAAATTTGGGGGAATACAGTAAAAGCAGTGTTAAGAGGGAAATTTATAGCAATTAGTGCCTACATGAAGAAATTGGAAAGGTACCAAATAAATGAGCTATCAATGTAACTCTAGGGCCTAGAAAAACAACAAACAACCAAATCCAGAATTAGTGGGAAAAAATAAATAATTAAAATTAGAGAATAAATAAATGAAAGTGAAACAAACACATAGTGAAACAAAGAAATATTTTTTTGAAAAAAATAAACAAGAGATCCACCATTGGCCTAGCTAACAAAAAATAAAAAGAAGGAGAAGATCCAAAGCAATAAAATCAGAGATGAAAAAGGTGACACCATGCAAGACAATGGTATAGTCAAAGGTTTCTTGGAAAAGACCCAAGAAGCACAGGCAATGGAAGTCAAAATTGACAAGTGGGATTACAGCAAATTGAGATGCTTCTGCACTGCAAAAGAAGCACTCAGCAAAGTGAAGGGGCACCTGGTAATGGGAAAATATGCTGACAAACTATGCAGCTGATAAAGTGTTAATATCCAGGATCTATAAAGAGCTCAAGAAACTCAATAAGAACAAAACAAACAAAGTTAAGAAATGAATAAATGATTTGAACAGGTTTTTTCAAAAGAGGAAATTCAAATGGCCAACAGACACATGAAAAAATGCTCAGGATCACTAGCCATGAGGGAAATAAATTTTAAGGCTCATTAAAATTAAGAGACATCAAGGTCTCATTTTAAGTTTAATAGGAACTGCAAAAAAATCAGTGGAGTGATGCCCCACTACTGGTACATTATACAACCCAGATGGCCTGCCCCAACCCCAAAACAACTCCAACATGTTATTAGGTATTTCAAAAGGAAAACTGAAATAAATAGATTATAGACTACTTTTGCGTTGATGCCATGAGTGTTTTAACTTTGAACATAATGTAGAATTCTTTATTTGAAGGCACCAGTATTATTTTTGAGGAAATCATTTTAGAAACTCTCATTGGAACATTAATTTTTACAGAGTTCTGTGTTATTACATTTGTTAGCAGGAAATTCAGCCCAGCGTAGCTTAGAAACAGTGATTACTTACTGCCTGGAAATAAGGATGGTTTTATTCAAAAATGATTTCTTCCCAAAATAATTCTTTCTCCTAGCAACCCCATTAAAGACTATGAATGCTGTTGTCTAGTTTTCTTTAATGAATTTAGACATGATTTTTAATGCTTTTGAAATTTTTGTTAATATAAAGAGAACTGATTTCATGTATTTCGTAGGTACTTGTCGATGAAGGTATCCAAACTTCCCTCTCATGCTTTCCCTCCCTCAATCCCCACTTCCTTTCTTTCTTTAATTTTTGTACGAACTTGTTTTCAATCCACTCTATAATCACAGATTTAATTCACCACTAATCATAATATTCAACAAGTAAAAAGTAGGAAGACCATAGTTCCACAGGAACATATATAAGGGCTAAAATATCACAAGGTGTCCTTTTCATTCTTATGCATTTTTTGTATTCTACATATGCATACTTTTTACTTTGATATTGAATCTGACTGAATTATCATTTCCTTTTTAGATTAATGCAGTTCTATTTATTAATTCTATTCGACATAATATTTTTTGAAATTTGTGTACAAATTCACTTTCACTTTGTGCTTTAGACAACCCAAAGTGAAACTACTACTTAGGAGGAGGCTAGTAAACTATTGAATTTGAGGGCCAGTGTTGTGCACAGTGGGTTAAGCTGCTGCTTACCATGCTGGCATCCCATATTGAAGGGCTGATTCATATCTTGGCTACTCTGTTTTCAGTGCAACTTCCTGCTGATGTGTCTGGGAAAGCAGTGGTTGTTGGTGCAAGTGCCACCCACATGGGAGAGAATGTTGGAGTTCCTGCCTCATGGCCTTGTTCTATTCCAGACTTGATTGTTACGATTGTTGACTTAATTGTTTATATGACACTATCACTCAGCCTTATAAATAAATAAATAAATACTTAAAAATATTTGAATTTATGTAAAAGGAGAAATCCTGAGATAGTAGATATCTTTTTTTGATTTCCAGCTACCTGCCTATTTAAATGGTAAGCTTTTAAACATCTGAGGGCTCTGAAATTATTTTACTGTCACTTGTTTTCTCTTGCAGGTTGCACAATGGCTTCTATTTTGATGAGCTTACAACAATAGTATCTTTATTTAAATGATTGAATATGCTCAGTCAGCAGGATTCCTCCGTGAGCATTAAAGATGACATGTAATAGATGCTCACACAATAATATATGACTTATGGTAGAGTCTTCTATTAATAACAATAATATACATTATATATTGTAAAGATCTGATTATTAGTCCTATATATGTAAAAGGTTAAAGTCAATCCACAGAGAAAACACCTGATAATTTTAAAGATATTATGACATAAAACTGTTAATTAAAGTAGATAATTGTTATCATTTTTCCTTAGGATAATTTCTTTTAATTTTAATTTTAATTGATTTTTAAGAGATTCAATATGATTTGTAGATAAAAGTCCAACAACATAATTATATGATAAGAATTTTAAACAGTATATATGTAGCATTTTCCAAGGAGTGGTGTTTATTAGTGAAAGATTCTCAGCATATTCATTTTGCATTACTATGCATATTAAAGTGTAACCATGTAGAACAATAATCGATAGTATGGTGGCATTCATATTTTTAATTCATGTCAGGCTGCTTGGAAATGTCACATATTTAACATTGTAAAGAAGTTAATAATAGATGATCTGCATAAATATGCTCATCTGGGACTTATATTTAGCTGGTACTTGAATTTCAACATAATAAGGGATCTCAACAATGCAAAACACATGATTTTTCTAAGAATGTTACATAGAAAAATCTCTTGGATTTCAAACATCCCTCTTTTAAGGGCTGACATACGATATAAAAAAAGTCAATGAAGACAATGCTCACCATGTACTTCCTTTTCTTTATTTATCCATATCAATTTCTTCACTAAAGTTTGTATTTCAATACACTTGGCATTTCTTGCTTTCTTTTTTAATTAGTAAAATAAAAAATTAGCAATAAAACATGAAAATAAAGATGAAATTTTGGATATAAATCCTCTACCAAATTATATATAACATGGGTTATGGAAGAGTATGTTTAATATCTATTAAATAATCAGTCCTGAAGGATGATTAACACATTATTTAATGGGTAAAATATTGAAATCCACTTAAATTTAATGTTGAAACTCAAAATGCCCTTGAGAGTTAGTGGAGAAAGTGAAGGACTAGGAAATTAAAAATGGAAAATTTGGGGCTGGTGCTGTGGCATTTTGAGTAAAGCTGTCCCCCGCAGTGCCAGCACCCCATTTGGGCGCGGGTTCCTGTCCTGGCTGCTTCACTTCTGATCCAGCTCTCTGCTGTGGCCTGCGAAAGCAGTAGTAAATGGCCCAAGTCCTTGGGCCTCTGTACCCACGTGGGAGACTTGGTATAAGCTCCTAACTCCTGGTTTGGATTGCCATAGCTCTGGCCATTGTAGCCAATTGGGGATTGAACCAGAGGATGGAAGACCTGTTATCTCTCTCTTTGTCTCTCCGTCTCTCACTGTGTAACTCTTTCACATAAATAAATTTAAAAAAAAAGTAAATTTGATAAAAGAATGACTTTTAGCTATATACCATCAATTTCTGTAAATAAATGCAATGTTTAACAATAGGATGTCACAAAAAAAGACTTTGTGAAAAATAAAAAAAATATAATTAGTAACTCATGGACAAATGGTTCACAAGTGATTTACAGACTAAAGTTTACACATCAAGTTAACTTTTGAAAAGCTTATATAAGATGAAACTATTTTTCTTTAATTTTATAGTATATATGTTTAATATGCATGTTTATACATATATCTATATGTAACAAATACACACACACACATAAAAGACAGAGAGGGAGAGTGAGAGACTTAGCTAGTGTGTCCACTTTTTACCTGAGGTATCCATTTAGAGTCAAAGTTCTTATCCTTAGCTGTATGTAAATCTTAGCTTTGTGACAAATTGTATGGCTGAGTATAAAAGTATGAGTTTTATAATAGGGAACTTGACAAAATTATAATTATCCTGGTTTTATTTGAGTGCTGTTGTGTTAATTCTCTCATTTACTGATAACAAATCCAACAATGACTTGTAACTGAACATGTTTTCATTTGCTCCATGTAAGGTTGTGATATTTCATTACAGTTTTTGACACCTTATTTTGCCTGATTCTCTTTCAGTACTCAATCTTGAGTTACCTCAATACATTGAGAAAGACATTTTCTTTTCAATTTATATTTCTTCTTCATCCACTCTTCCCTTTTAAGAGCTTTGAATTTTCAAGTAGCTTAATGCATTGTGCATGCTTAATGAATGATGTCAAACTCAATCCATTTGGTTGAGTTTATGTTACAGGACGGCAAATTGAAAGACTAGGAGATAATCATGTATCTGAAGATGTTTTCCATTAATACTGCCATATCTAAGAATCTTCAGTGGTGAATCTTTAAATTCATTGAAGAGTTAACTAAATATTGAACTTTGATCAACACTCTATTAAAAACCTATTTCAAATTAATTCCAAACTTATGTATTTCAGGATTCACACACTTTGTTTGTACCACAGTCTGAACCATGGATTGTAACTTACCTTGATGAGGATGGGACCATGCTATATCTTTATGCTTATGAACATACTGTACAAATTTGATTTTGTTTTTATAAAGGTAAGTGAAAGTTCATGTGGATATATGAAATGGTTTTACTGGGCAGGATTTGAGAGGAACCGCAAATAGTTAATTCTGCTTCAGTTAAGGAAGTAACACATTTTTGGGGCATTTCAATTAATTATTATCTTTTTTTCTATGCAATTATTGTTATCTCATTTTCCAAATGCAACTCTGACCACGTCCTATTACCAGTCAGTCATTTTTCTATAAATTCTGGGATAATATCTCAAATTCCAAGCATGAATTTTATGCTTAGAATCCATGAACTGGCCCTGATTTCCTCTCTCATCCTGTTTCCAGTTCTCCCAGTGAAACTCATCCAATGGTCATGTTTGAGATGTCTTGCTTTTTTGCCCTTGGTAACCATGATTAATGTACTTGGTGAGGAAAAGCCCAGAGAAAACACTCACTTATTAACAGAGGAAAACTCTGTGCTACCTCCTCCAGGACAGATTTCTCACCCCACTAAATCATAGGTTTTCTCCTGTTTTGCTGTTTCCTTGATGAGACATAATGAAATTGCCAAGAAGGGATCTGAATCTTTCTTTTATCACATATGAGCTATGGAACCCTGAGAACTTTATTATCTCTGTCTCATCCCCCACCCCTGCCCCATAATTCAGGGTTGTGGTATATGGAAGGTCTATAATCACTTAACAATTTGTTTCTTTTTTAGATTTTTTTATTTGAAAGACAGAGTTACAGGGAGAGAAGGGGGGAGAGAGAGAGAGAGAGGGAGAGAGAGAGGGAAAGAGAGGGAGAGGGAAAGAGAGAGAGAGAGAAAAGGAATGATCTTCTATCTGCTGGTTCACTTCCCAAATGATCGCAATGGTCAGAGACGGGCTAGACTGAAATCAGGAGCCAGAAGATTCACCTGGCTCTCCTACATGGATGCAGGGCTCCAAACCTTCGTGTCATCCTCTGCTGCTTTTCCATGAGCACCAGCAAAGATCTGGATCAAAAGTGGAGCAGCTGGGACTTGAACCAGTTCCCATATGAGATGCTGCCACTTCAGGCAGTGGCTTAACACACCAAGCCATAGTGCAAGCCCGAACTCTTTACACTTTGAGAACCAAAGATCTCTTCCAAACTAAGCCCTATGTGGTAACTCAAAGGGCTAAAAATTCTGCACAATTCAATTCTTCCAGAAGGAAAAGTTGACTTGAATTGATCTTCTGTTCTTTATCATACTTGATATTAATATTCATCTTTTTCTGTGAGAACACTCACATATTTAGTTGCAAGCTTTGCTCACCAATCCTCCAAGACATGTTAGATAATATTGCATCAACTGTGATATAAAAATAAATGTTTGGGACCAATGCACTGCAGCCATAATTGCAATGAGGTGGTAATGTTTTAACCTCATTGGGTATAGGCCATGTAAACTTCTACCTAATCTTGCCCTGCATTTTTGAGAACTTATATGATCTTATTCCATATTAAAATCTTCCTTTATTTCTCATATAGGACGATGAATTTATATCACACCTAGTCATGTTATCACAAATCAATCAATCCATAAATGCGACTTAGGGAAAGTTTAAAATAGTTTATAATTATCCAAGAATATAGACATAATATATGACATTTAGGAAGTCTTGAGGCTATATGGCATTTAGCTTCTTCATCTGAAGAATTAAAGGTTAAATGCCATAATTAAATTCCAGAGAATCCTAAATTCAGAGGTAAATGACAATAGTCACTATAAGTGACTAAAGTTGTGTTTATGAAAATCATGAAGTTTTTTATTCCTTAAATAAAAAAGTTTCTGGAGGAAAATATGATTTAAGCCAGCATTTAGTATTAGGTATCAAAATAAATGAGATTTATAAATAAAAAACGAAGTTAGCACTCAAAAAATTAAGAAAATGGAAAAGTCCATGTACCCTTAAATACAATTGAAAACACCCTGTGTCATTGCTAAACTGCTGAATATTTTATTAGAATAAATAATGAGGTATGCTAGTCTGCAATAAAAATATCAGAGATTGAGTGGCTTAAACAAGACATTTATTTTCACAGAGCCTGAAGGCCAGAAGTGCAAGATCAAAGTACTTGCAAAAGAGATTGCTCCTGAGACCTGGGTTGAAATGGCTACCTTCTCACTATATACTCATTCTATGATCTCTGCTCCATCCTCTCTGTGCATTCAGGGAAAGAATAAGAGCTCTGATGTGTCTTCCTTTTATTTTATGGACTCAAATCCTATCAGACTAAGATCCTACATTCAAGACCTCTCTCAACCTTTGTGACCTCTCTATAGTCCCCATTTTCAAATATAATCACATGGCATGTTAAGTCCAAAATATCAGGAAAAGATTCATTGCAGGACATTGATAATTTCTTACAGTATCCATTTTTCTTTTTCATAATCTTGTTTCATTAAGATATATTGTCTCGGGGCTGGTGCTGTGGTACAGCGGGTTAATGCCCTGGCCTAAAGAGCCAGCATCCCACATGGGCGTTGGATTGAGACCTGGCTGCTCCACTTCCAATCCAACTCTCTGGTATGGCCTGTGAAATCAGTAGTAAATGGCCCAAGTCCTTGGGCCCTTGCACCCGTGTGGGAGACCCAGAAGAAGCTCCTGGATCCTCGCTTTGGATCAGTGCAGCTCTAGCCGTTGTGGATATTTGGGGCATGAACCAGCAGATGGAAGACCTCCCCCCACCCCATTCTGCCTCTCCTCTCTCTGTGTAACTCTGACTTTCAAATAAATAAATACATCTAAAAAAAGATATACTGTCTCCGTTATCTTTCACAAATGCCCAACAAAGCTAGTCTCATTTCAAATTACAGGGTTTTATTAGATTGAGTTTATGAAGAACAGAAATATGTAATTCATTATCAAAACTTGGATTTTTGAGAGTGAAACTTGAACTATTTAATTGTAACAAAATAACAGAAAACAGAAGTTTGGGAGGGCTACCAGGAATTTTTGTCATGTTTTGTTCAAATGTTTTGTTCAAATGTTTTGTTTAAAATGATTCTTTTGAATTCTTTTTCAGACATTTCATCAGTCTTCTCTTCTTCACATTCCAATATTAATGTATTATTGTATTTCTATTGAGGAGTCACATGACCCTCCTTATTCATGCTTCTTGAACATGGGGGAGATCAAAGATGGCTGGATAATGAGAAACCACACTGTTCTCAGTCACAGAAAGATATCACAAAAACAAAGGAAGGTACACATTCCCAAGTTACTGATTAGAAGAATCTTTTTAAAGATTTATTTTATTTATTTGACAGGCACAGTTACAGACAGAAAGAGATGGAGCAATAGACAGTTCTTCCATATGTTGGTTCACTGCCCAAATGGCTACAATTGCTAAGACTGGGCTGAACCAAATCCAGGAGCCAGGAGCTTCATCCAGGTCACCAACGTAGGTGAAAAACCTGTGGTCTTGGGCAATCTTCTGCTGCCTTCCCAGGCCATCCAGCTTCTGGGTTGGAAATGGAGCATTCAGGACTCAAATTGGTGCCCATATGGGATATCACCATTGAAAGGGATGGTTTTACCCACTACATCACAGCACCAACACCTAAAAGTAATTTTCACTGGAGAACTCATAGGAAAGAACAGGGGCTCTGGGAGGCAGCAAGGCAAGAGGACAATCACACTTCTGCTTGCCTTGCTGCCAGTCACTCATGCATACACACAACTGGCTCCCAACTGGGAAAAGGCATCTTGCCAAGACAAAGTAGGAGGAAGATATTACAGTGCTCTGCTACTGGCAGATGTAACTAGGGGAGAATTCCAGAATCCCCTCTTGCTTCAGGTTCAGCCTGGACTGCTGATACCAGGCGGAACAATTACTTTGCTCCTAAAGAATAAGCCACATTCCTCTCTCCTCTTTTTAAGCAAAATACCAAATTCTATTTACTGTGGTAGAGTTGCTACTGTACTCTGTTCTGCATGAGTGAACTCTGTGTAGTCTTGCTCCTGCTGGAGACCACAGGAGCCAGAGACATGGCAATTTGTTGAGTGATGAGCATGTACTTTGTTTCCTATGAACATGGGAGTTCTGGGTGAAAGTCCCTGAGCTAAGAAAATCAGGGATATTTTTGGGTTCTTGTGCACCCACCCACTGGCTATGGAAACTTAAAGGTCCTTGCACATGGTGGATGGATATCATGGTGGTAACAGAGAACACACTGCAGCAATAATTGGTATGCTGGATGGTACAACCACCTGAGTAGTTGAAGTGTGTGGGCACCATAAGATAACTGTTGGCTGTGGATCCACTGGTTCACCCTGGCAGTGAGACAAGCTGGGCCTGCAACCGAGCAAGTCAGCTCCATTTACTTCTCCCCCTTCCTGTAGGCAGAGGTGCTCTACCACACCGATCTTGCATCTCACTCAAGACTCTGGCTTTACAACAAATGGTGACTGGAGACCTTGTTCCCACAGAGCACAGATCCCTGAGATTCTGTATAAGCCTTGGGTGTTCCACTGAGCCCCAGAGTCACATTTTTAGGAGTAAGACTTGCAATAAAAAATAGAAAATAACACCCAGCCATTCCCCAGATACGGGGATAGGGACAAGAGATCACGAGGATGTGCAAAAATCTGTTTATATTTTAATACTTCGGTGAGCCATACATATGTCAAAATGCAGTTTTTCTGAAGACATTAGTACTAAAAATTAAGTTCAAAGAAACACACACACACACACCTGTGGAAAAATAACCCAACAAGTATACCTTAATTATTTTTGCTCATATAAGAACATTCTATTTCACTATGCCTAAGGATAATTTTCTCCTCAGAGCTCACCAACAAAGCGACTTCAGTTCCTACAATCATGAGTAATAGCATTGCAAGCCTTTTACCATAATATTTTAGATCTATTTGATATAATTTTTCCCAGGATAGACTCTTTGCAGTCCAAATTGTAAAGAAGTCATGGGAATCATTGAACCTTCATGTAGCATCTGCAAAGAAGTATTCATAAAAAGCAACAACTTGGCATCCTCCATAGGTACCATATCAGCATTCATATTTTTTCCTTCCATTTTCATATTCACAATAAATCCCTGATGATAGTGCAGGTAACAATATATTCTGCAATTATTGACAGAAAACAGTAATGTATGCATGCTGAAACTTGATCAAGTTGCACTTAATAAAAACATGAATCTCAATATCTGTGTTGAGTTAAAAATGCATTAGATTGTAAGGATAGATATTTTTATGTTTCATTAATTTTGTAGTGAATGGCAATTTCCCACAGATATCATTCTACTGAATAAAATTGCTTATTATCACAAAAATAATAATTCATATAATCCTCATCTAAATAAATACATATTTTTATGTGTAGTCATGGTGAATTTTTAGAATTTATTTAACATTTTAAAAATAAATTTCAACCACATCTTTGATTTTTTCCTGTTAAATAGGGTCCAAAGATCAAGCATATGTTAGGTACTGTGATTTAACAAAAATGTTTGATTACTCATTTGATAAGAAAGCCAAACACATATTATTTATATAGACACAAATACATTTCTATGTAAAAATATGCACGTGTGTATAGCTACACATGTGTAAATGTAGGTATACTAATACATACATAAATGTATATGCATTGTCAGGGTGTTTCCTAACAAACAAACAGTTTTCCAAACTTATAGTGTGCTAAGTCAATAGACATCTTTTTGTATGTTATTAATTGGATAGGCAAGGCAGCAACATTGAAAGGAAAACCAAAATCATCATTAATTCTAAAATACTAAGTATCATAAAATGTTAACTACTATGATGGATTGCTAGTATTTCTTTCTTTTTAAAGATTTATTCATTTATTTGAAAGAGTTACACAGAGAGAGGAGAGGCAGAGAGAGAGGGAGAAAGAGAGAGAGAGAGGTCTTCCATCTGATGGTTCACTCCCCAAATGGCTGCAACGGCTGGAGCTGTGCTGAGCCAAAGACAGAAGCCAGGAGCTTCTTCCGGGTCTCCCACATTGCTGCTCCTCCGCACGCGGAGGAGCCGCACCGGACCGGGCGCTTGTTGTTCCCTTTTTTTACAAGTCCTTTCTATAGTAAAGTAAGAATAAGTAAACAGCAAACTCCCAAAGCAAGAATGAGTAGAGAGGAATGAGAAAGAACGAAGTAACGAACTTCCCCACGAACTTCCCCCACGAACTCTCCAACGCACTCTCCAACCAACCCACACCACTATGCCGTCTCTCTCCTCCTATATAGTCCTCCTCCGCCAATCCCAACTCGGCTGCCCACACGCCGAGCACGCCGCTCTCCTCCAATCAGGAGCAGCTCCTGCAGCTTGTCAAGTTGGTGAGAGGCAGCTGGGTAGAAGCTGTTTACTTCTCTCCCAGCGCCATATTGTGGGAGAGCAGATGCATAGAATAAATCTTAATTCCAGTAACAGTATAGTCCAAATTGCTCCCCACAGATCCCCCTTTCTTTTTATTTTTTGGCGTTGATACGCGCCTGTGTAAAGTTCAGTGTGATCTTTATGCTATTGACTCTTGTTTGTCGTGCTACTTCAGAGTTTGTTGAAAAATGTCCCGTATTCCAAAGATCCCAGGGATTGGTTATTCATTGTTTTCTTCCTCAAATGGAGTTTTCTTCTTCTAGATCTTCTGCTGGCAGGTTTATCAACCGAATTCTTCTCTCAGGGGTCCATATTGGTTGTGCCGCACCCTGTGGAAAAAAACAAACGGCGCCTCGTACTCTTCTGAGTAAGGGGAACGGGCCTTTCCATTGGTTGTCCTGTAAATCCTTCCACATTACCCACTGTATTGATTCCTTATCAGCTGATTGAGTATGCATTTCTGCAGGTGTTTTACCGTTCTTTTTCTTGTTCAAAAAATTAATTGTATAAAGAGCTAGGGCCAAGACATCCTTGTTGGATGTGGCCATTTCCCCTATTCCCCCTTTTTGTTTAATTATTAAATTTTTTAAATATAAGTGAGCGCGTTCTACCACAGCTTGCCCTTGTGGATTGTATGGAATACCGGTAATATGGGAGATTCCGAATTCTTTCAAAAATGCAGCAAAACGCTTTGATGTATACGCTGGGCCGTTATCCGTTTTGATCACATGAGGAACTCCCCAGGCTGCAAAAGCCTGCAAGCAGTGTTGGATTACTTGTTGTACTCCTTCTTTATTCATGGCTGTGGCCATAATTACACCTGAGTATGTATCTACAGTGACGTGAACACAGCTTTGTCGCCCAAAAGAGGGGATATGTGTAACGTCCATCTGCCAGATATGTCCTGGTTTAAGGCCACGGGGATTGGCTCCCGCAGGAATCTTTGGAACTATGGTAACAACGCACTTTTCACAGGATCTAATAATATCTTCCGCTTGCTTGCGGGGAATATTAAATTTAAAACTTAAAGTGTGGGTGTTAACATGCCATTTAGAGTGATACTCTTTAGCTTGTTCCAAAGCGGTGCATGCAAGCAAGAATCTTGAATAGTGATCTGCCATCATGTTTCCTCGAGTAAGTGGGCCAGGTAAATTAGAATGAGCTCTTATGTGGCCTATGTAAATAGCATGCTCTCTTTGATTTAATAACCCCTGAATTTCACTTAGATAAGAATAGACTGAGGAGGATTTAAGAATAAGGCACTGTGTAGCGAGCATCTGAACTGCATTCACCACATATGCACTATCAGACAAAATATTCATGGGTGCACTCTCTCTGCGTAATACTGTTGCGATAATAGCTAATTCTGCATGTTGTGGAGAAGGGGATGCTGTTAAAACAAAATATCGTTGATTGTTAAATATAGCTGCTCCTGTTCCGCCTTTAGCTCCATCCGTAAATACGGTAACTGCCCCTTGAATTGGATCCCTTCGCACCTTCTGCACCCGTTTTATTGAAACCTGTGTGCAGAAGTTAACAAATGGATGGCGAGGGTAGTGATTGTCAATCTCTATTTGTAGAATGAGAACTATGTATGCCCATTGCCAGCATTCCCTTGTAAAGGCTTCTACTGCCTCTTGAGCAAAGGGAACTACACATCGCTTTGGAGTCTTCCCCGCCATTTCTGTCGCCTTTTTTATTGCTGTTAATATTAAATCGGCCACCGCAATGCCTTGGGTGTATAGTACACGCAGTGCATGTGAATGTGGGTATACAAACAACAAGGGTCCTCCTTGCCAAATGACTGCGAAGGGATACAGCTGTTCCATAAAAATTAATATTTCTAGGGCTTGTTGTGGATCACATCTTTCCATCTGCATTGCTTTAATTTGTTTTTCAATTTTCTGTAACGCCAAGCGGGCTTCTATTGTCAATCTACGAGGGGAATCAAGCTGGGCATCTCCTTCTAAAATATTGAATAATGGCATCATATCTTCGGTAGTCAATTTACAATAGGGCCTCAACCAATTTAAATTGCCACATAATTTTTGGAAGTCATTAAGGGTCTGTAACCCATCTATTGCAATTTCAAATTCTAATGGGGTTACCTTTTCAGAAGTTACTTTAAGTCCTAAGTACTGTACTACTTCCCCTTTTTGTATCTTCTCTGGCGCTACTTGTAACCCAACTTTTTCCAAATATAATAGCAGCTGCTTATATGCTTCCATCAGGTGACTTTCACTTTCAGCCGTTATTAACAAGTCATCCATGTAGTGTAAAATTTGTACTTTTGGGCGCTGTTGTCGAACCGGCTCTACTGCCTGGTCAACATATAGCTGGCATATGGCAGGACTGTTAGTCATTCCTTGGGGAAGCACCTTCCATTCATATCTTTTGTCGGGACCTTGATTAATGGAAGGTACGGTGAAAGCAAACCTCTGAGTGTCTTGTTCATGTAGAGGTATGCTAAAAAAGCAGTCCTTCAGATCGAGTACTATTAGTGGCCAATGCTTTGGGATCATAGTAGGAACCGGGAGTCCGGGTTGCAATGCCCCCATGGGTTGCATCTGCTGATTAACAGCCCGTAAATCATGCAACAACCGGTATTTCCCTGATTTTTTCTTTATCACGAATATTGGCGTATTCCATGGGGAGGTTGATGGTTGCAAATGGCCTGCCTCTAATTGTTGTGACACTATATCATTTACCGCAGCCAGCTTTTCCTGGGTAAGGGGCCACTGTGGTATCCACTTTGGCTTGTTGTCCAGCCATGACAATGGCAGCGGCTGCATCTCAGTGGCCCCCACGAAAAACCCGTGTCCTGTCTTTTAAAATCGCCTTTGGGCTGGGCTAGGTCCCTTCTGCCTTCTCTGGAGCCTAATCCTCTCTCCTGATATCCCTTTTTATACATAATACGCCGTCCTGTAGAACTCTCCAATTGATCCTCATTTGTTAACGTCAGTCCCAATTGTTCTAAAATGTCTCTTCCCCATAATGTGATGGGGAGTGCACTAACATAAGGTTGCACATTTCCCTTGTTCCCTTCTTGATCCTGCCAATGAAGCACCTGAGCACTCCTTGATGGTGTCATGGCCGCACCTAGGCCTACTAAAGTATTATCTCCTGGCTGAAGGGGCCATGACTTCGGCCAATCATTTTCCGAAATTATACTTACATCCGCACCTGTGTCTAGCAGGCCCTGAATTGACTTTCCTCTAATGGTTAAGGTCCACAGAGGTCGATCTGCTAGAGATAGGGACAAGGCTGCAAATTTCTCCCCTTGGGGTCCATTAACATCCTGCGCTCCAATCATGATTAGTATTTGAGCCACAGGTTCTTCTGGTTTGATTTGAATAATACCCTTTGTAGATTGTATTAGCACTTTTAACTTATCAAAAGGTAATTGAATGACTCCGGTGATGACCATTAGGCCTCTCAAAGCATTTGTTTCTTTTCCTACGATTATTCCAAGTCCGTTATGCTCCGCTGAAATTGTTTCTGCCCTCACCTCTATGGCTTGTGGCCCCATTTGAGGTGTTAGTACCGAATATTCGGTGGCTCGTAACTCTGCGCGGTAAATATTTGGTTTTGGGACCGTGGCACCCACCGATTGTTTTGGCCCCGGGGTGCAGGGGCCCACATTCCGTTTTTTTGCTGTTGACCATATACACCTGATCTTCTTATGGGGCCCGGCTCATTTGGCATCCTCAGGGGATTGCCTGTGCTATACATTTTAGAGTAACATTCACTGACCCAATGATTCCCTCTTCTACAGCGTGGGCAAAGGCCTGGTCTTCTCGAGTTCTCTATGCCCTGCCGATCTCGGGCTGGAAATCTGGCCCTACATTCCCTCATTAGATGCCCTTCTCGACCACATCTAAAGCATATTCGTCCCCTCATGTTCTGTCTAAATTGTCGGGTCACTGCTACTGCAGCATGTGATCCAGAAACTACATCATCCATGACATCCCTACAGATTTTCAAAAAGGTAGGGATGTCTTTATGCTGCCATGGTCTAAGAGCTTCCCGACATGTTTTATTGGCCTGTTCATACGCCAATCTTTTGACTAAGGGCATTGCTTCTTCCACGGTTTCGAAAATGTTTCCTGCTGCTTCCATTAATCTGTTCACGAAATCAGCGTAAGGTTCGGTAGGGCCCTGTACTATCTTAGTTAGGCTGTGTCTTACTTCTCCTTTTCTGGGTATCACCTTCCAGGCTCTTCTTGCTATCTCTCTCACTTGTAAGAGGACAGCTGTTGGTAATCGGGCCTGCTCATCGGGACTGGCAAATCGCCCTTCTCCATTTAACATTTCCTCATCCCATGCTTGATTCCCTGTTTGATAGTTCTGCTTTGAATATTCTCGCGCAAATTCTTTATAAGCAGCTAACCACAAGAGGAAGTCACCCCCGCCTAACACCGCCTTTACTAAGTTTCTCCAATCCTCAGGTATTAGGCCTTGCTGCCCAATGTTATCAAGGATTGCCTGAGTGTAACTTGCATGGGGCCCATACAATTGTACTGATTGCTGCAACTCTTTAAGTAATTTATGGTCAAGAGGCGTCCATCCCCTGTTTCCCTGTGGATCCTGAATTACAGGAAACACCTGGCCTGGTTCCTGGTACTGCTCCCAAGCAGGTTTTCTATAAACAGCTCCCCTTTGCTTGTTTTCGGTTCTTGGCCTTTCTAGCTCCTCCTGCATACCTACTTCCTCCATCACTCCTTCTTCCTCCCACTCTTCTTCAATCTCATGGGGAAAAAAGGGGCTTTTCTTTACAGGAGGAAACTTTGGTAGTACCAATGGGCGATACCGGGGTGGTGATTCATCCTTTATGGTTGAATTTGCCAGCCTTGTATGGCCAGGCATCTCTCTCGGGGGCGAGGTTCCCTCCTCAGCTTCCTTCTCCCCCCCATAAGCTTCCTGGCTCTCTAAATCCTTCTTTGATTTTCTTCTCACTTGTTCGTTATAATAGTTGCTCGCCTGGCTGCCCTGCCATAATTCTTCCTGCAATTCACTCCTCTCATTAAGCAACAACTCGATCCCTTCCGTGGGGTCCTGAAGCACCTGATCAACGAGTTGCCACAGCTTCAGCACTTCTATCGATTCCCCAGCCTCGCGCATTTTCCGTCCCACCTGCCTCCACTGCTGTAGAAACCAGGGGGACGTCTCTACGATTGCTCTTACGAATGCATGAATTTTCCTCCCCCCTCGTTTCCCTTGCTTAGAGGAAAAGCTGCGAGGAGGTGGGGAGTAGGAAGAGAGAGAGAGAGAAACCACATTCAGCCCATAATGGATGATCTTTAGGGAGAAACAGAGGATGGTGCCCAGCAGGAGGAAGAGGTAGCCAGTGGGCAAAGAGTAGCCAAAGAACTCCATTGTCCGTACCATCTGTGACATGTTGGAGCAGTGGGCGTAATGGAAGACTGAGTCTCCCAGACGTTCCCAGTTAATACCTCTTTCCTAGCTTCTAATTTTCTTCCCCCGCGGCTTTTTTCCTAGGTTCTAACTAGCTTTTCACTGGCACTCTTTCCGTCCGGCCTTCCCCTAGGCTCTTTGCTAGTCTCTCTCTCCAGTAATTTCCCACTTCTTCCCGGTCTTTCCCTCCTAGGTTTCCTATCCGAGTCACGTTTCTTCCCTCCTAAGTTTTCTATCCGAGTCACGGCACCACTTGCTGCTCCTCCGCACGCGGAGGAGCCGCACCGGATCGGGCGCTTGTTGTTCCCTTTTTTTACAAGTCCTTTCTATAGTAAAGTAAGAATAAGTAAACAGCAAACTCCCAAAGCAAGAATGAGTAGAGAGGAATGAGAAAGAACGAAGTAACGAACTTCCCCCACGAACTCTCCAACGCACTCTCCAACCAACCCACACCACTATGCCGTCTCTCTCCTCCTATATAGTCCTCCTCCGCCAATCCCAACTCGGCTGCCCACACGCCGAGCACGCCGCTCTCCTCCAATCAGGAGCAGCTCCTGCAGCTTGTCAAGTTGGTGAGAGGCAGCTGGGTAGAAGCTGTTTACTTCTCTCCCAGCGCCATATTGTGGGAGAGCAGATGCATAGAATAAATCTTAATTCCAGTAACAGTATAGTCCGAATTGCTCCCCACACCACATGGGTACAGGGGCCCAAGGACTTGGGCCATCTTCTACTGCTTTCCCAGGCCATAGCAGAGAGCTGGACAAAAAGTGGAACAGCTGGATCTCAAACCAGCACCCATATGGGTTGCCAGTGCTTCGGGCCAGGGTGTTAACCTACTGTACCACAGCGTCGGCCCCAATTGCTACTATTTCTGATATAAAATGAATAATCCTCATCTTCAAGGAGTTTTATATTTAAAGGGATTTTGATTTTAATTCAGAAAAGTAAAGATTACTGTTTATGATATAGTTTGATAACTGTTATCATGTAGGTAAATGTTATGGAATTGCCAGTAAAGGATTCTTATGAAGTCTGAGGTGGAAGATAGTGGGAAAGTAATATTTCTTAAGTGGATAACGTTATGCTTATCTTGGATTGCAAACAAAAGTTAGGGAAACACACAGACCAAACATTTTGACATTTGAATAAGATGTCTGTCTGAACACAGAGCACTCAGGGTACTGTGTGTAGGTTAATGTGGCTGCAAAGTACCGTGCAAATAAGATAATGCCCCTTTATGTAACTGGAAATTCCTGTTCCACCTGCCAGTGACTCTCAGCTTCCATCCTTTCAACATGTTTTCGTGATACATCAATCACCTTAACAGAGAGAATGATATCCTACATGTTGAATGCATCAATAATAAGTGTATAAAAAGAAAAATTGCATACTGGAGAATGTTTATTAATAAAATTATGCATTCAAGAATTTATGGTGATTTTTATTACAGTTTCTTCTCCATATTCTGGTGTTTAAAACGTAAAGCCATGACTTCTGTGTATGTTTGTACTAAGAGCATTTGAAATCCACTGATGTCCACATTAAAAACTATAAATACAATTTTCACTTTAAATTTCAACGTATTTTTTAATGAATAGTACTTCTACGTTTTTTCTTTCATTCATTTTCTTTCGAGGTTAGCTCTGAGGTGCAGTGCGTTAAACCTCTGCTTAGCACCAGCATCTCATATGGGAACCACTTCAAGTTCCTGCTGCTCCCCTTCTGATCCAGCACCCTGCCAATGCGCCTGGGAAAGAAGCAAAAGATTGCCTGAAATGTCCCCTGTCACACATTTGGGAGACCCAGAAGAAGCTCCTGACCCCTATTTCCTGACACAGACCTGGCCGTTGAGGTCATTTAGGGAGTGAGCTGGCAATTGGAAAATTTCTCTCTCTCTGCCTCTGCGTCTCCCTCTCTATAACTCTGCTTTTCAAATAAATAAATAAATCTTTAATTTTTCTCTTTCAAGTTTCATTCTAGGGAATTGTCCATTCACACAAAATAATTTGTTGCCTTTTAAACATAACATAAATTTTATATTTATAGATTGAAAGTCATGTAGTAGAGTGCTATAACTGAAACGGCAGTTTTCAGTTTAATTGTTCATATTTATAAATGTTATGTGTCTTGCCATTCTACCCACATGTAGCAAATTACCTTTTAATGGTCTACCTTACAAACCCAGGTAACGTTTGCAGAGTTACAAAGACTCTTTTAATAGCTTTTGCCTGTGGCATCTTTTTTGCAGTAGATGAATTAGAGCTACTGCACACTTTTTAAAACATATATTGTATGTACCCAGATTTTCAGTAAGCCCAAAAGTATTAAAAAATAAGAGTCACAACAATAATTTATTATTTTTCCCACTAAAGCAAGAACAAGTTATGCTTGTGTAAAAATAAAATGATTTAGTATCAAATGTCAAAATAAATTCATATGTACAGAGAAATCCTTTGGGAAGTTAAGTAACCGGGTTACTTAGAGACATGTTTGCACATTCTACCACTTTTCTATTGTGCTGATTCAATACCACTGTGTCAAAAACAATACTTGGTTCTAAGTTTATTATTTTGGCCATCAAGGAGGAACAATCACATACATGTCCAAACAAGTTAATGAATCTTTATGACTACAAAAATATAGACACTGCATCCTTAAAAATTTGTAAGGAAATATTTAATTTGAGAACATTTAATTAGTTTTATAAATTATATAACCAGATGATGAGGAATCTTTAAAATTTCATGGAAAATGTTTACTATGGAATAAACTATGCATGGATTTTAGAAGCTTTTTTTAGAAGCTTTTTTTTTTAAGATTTATTGTATTTACTTGACAGAGTTACAGAGAGAGGTAGAGATAGAGAGAGGTCCTCCATCCGCTGGTTCACTCCCCAAATGACCATAATGGCCAGCACCCAGCCCAAGCGAAGCCAGGATCAAGGAGCTTCTTCAGGGTCTCTACATGCGTGCAGTGGCCCAAGGACCTGAGTCATCTTCTTCTGCTTTCCCAGGTGCATTAGCAGGGAGCTGGATTAGAAGTGGAGCAGCCAGGACTCCAACCGGTACCCACATGGGATTTCTGTGCTGCAGGCCAGGGCTTTAACCCACTGTGCCATAGCATTGGCCCCTAAAACTTTTTGCAGCAAAATAAACTTTCCTTTACTTACAATTTCCATGGCTTTTTGGAAATTCTGTCATATGATTATCATTATTATTGCTTGGTCCCTCAGATTGAATATAAGGCCACTGACTAAAATATGTAAGTTAAAAAAATCTCAAAACCCATAACTATCTGTTTTCATGTTTGACAACTTATAGATCTAGGTTTTAATCTTAAATCTGGTAACATTTGTAGGAATTCAATGAAGAAATTAATTACCTTATATGAAAAATTGAACCAATGACACTGCCTTACAAGGATACTATGAGAATTAATGAAAAAAAAATCAAAATAAAATAAAACCTAAAACTTGTTAGATGCGACTTCACTGGAAACACTATAATTATTTCTATTATTTATTATTTATTTATTTGATTATAATTTATTTAAACACATTAGATATCTAATCCCAACTTTGGATAATAGTAACATGCAAGTGGAACCCAGAATTAAGGGTAAGTTGATAAAACAACACAATTAGTACATTATTTCTAATAATAGTCTATACTAAGATGTTTAAGCACAGTTTACCTTTTTAAAAATATTTCTTTTCACTTTTATTGGGTAAAAAAATAGAGAGAAACAGAGGCAGAGAGACACAGAGATTTTTGATCCACTGGTTCACTTTCCAAATGCCTTCCAATAGACAGAACTGTGCCAAACTGAGCCAGGAGCTCGGAGTCCATTCCAGTTCTCCTATGTGTGTGGCAGAGCCTCAAGGTCTGGACCTATCACCTTCTGCCTCAGAGGGCGTGTATTAGCAGGAGCTTGATTGGAAGTAGGGGAGTGGTGCCTCTAACCCGACACTGCAATATAGGGTGAAAACATTCCAAGCGGTGTCTTAACTGCTGTACCAAATGCTTGCCCCTGGCTCTTCTTTTGATACACAAAATAGAACTGAGACAATAAATTTAATTTCTAAATGTATCCCTGAACCATAATTGAATACAGCACATAGAGGTGAATAAGATCTTTATGTTAGGCAAAATAATATTCCATTCTTCAATGTAACATTTCATCATCCACTGCCATCTATCTTCAGTTAACTCAACAATAGCATATGGGTAATCCAATATCCACCCCAATCCATTTATATAACCCAGACTTTTGCAATAAGAAGAAATGGATTCAGCATACTCGACATTCTATATGAAGTGCAAGGACTTTTACAAGCTTTCCACAGATTTCCAAAGTGTGAATTAATTCCTATTTTCTGTTCTGAAGAAACCTGTATCTGTTTCCACCAGAATAGTAACACCCACGAAGTGTGGGATTCTTCTTCTCTGTGTTCGTGTTTCTCACATCTAGAACATCATAAATCAGGATAGAATGTGTGTTGGATGATTTACTTAATGGATGTATTAGCTCATTCTTTAATTTCTCTGCTGTTCAAAATAAATATTAATTATTACTTAGGTTCTCACTTTTTAGATATATGAAATCACTGACAAAGGATATATAATCAAAGTCTTCTGTCATTTTTCTACCAGAGCCAGCAGAGATTTCTTTTTTGACTGTTTATATTAATATCTTCCCATTTCTAGGAAGTCAAGAGCATGTGTAAACCTCTTCAGAATAATAAGAAATATATTGTTTTCCTCGTAGGTTTGTCATGGAAAAAAAGAGAAGAATGTTTATAAATATCTAAACATGGTAGAGGTACGGGTTAACTATTTAAAAAGATTTCTGTGGGAAGCCGGTTGGTGCTGATTGGGACACCTGTATTCTATATTTGAGTGCCTGGTCCAAATCTTGGCTTCACCAATTTGATCCATTTTCCTGCCAGAAGATTGTGGCTCACATCCTTGGGTACCCCTGTGGGAGATTCAGTTTGATTTCCCAGGCCCTTGGCTAAAGCTTGACCTGGCCCTGACCACTGTGGCCCTTTGTGGAGTGATCCAGGAAATGAGAAACCTCTCTCCTCTCTTTCTTTACCACTCCCAACTTCGCTTTTCAAATAAAACTCAAATAAATCAATACAAAAAATAAATACAAATATTTCCACCAAAAAAGTTTGTGTAACCTACAAATATCAGAGTCCATGTTGTTTAGGGATACAAGAATCTATGTGATACTTAAGTTCATGAAATTGGCATTCATTTAATAGATGAGGGAATTGGAATTGAATAGATTAATTTATTGATAGGGATAAATCCATGACTTAAAATGTATATTAGATATTCTGTAATTGACTATTGACTGTAAAAGTTTGTAAATGTCATATTCTGTCATTTAACACATTGGAGAATTCTCACCAATCTTATGATGGTAATGAAGCACAATTATAGAAGCAGAGACTACTGAACCATTTCCTTTATGGGTGACAAGAGTATATACTTTTAACTTTTTATGAAATTGTGCTTAAATCTTTCCCATTTATTTTCTGCTTTTCTTTTCCTTTTTTTTTCTTTCCTTGACATTTTTTTTCTTCATCTTGAGGTCAAAAGTAAATGCAGTTGTTAATTCAAAGTATCACACTTGCATGGAGAAGAATGGATTTTGTTCAAACAATGAAGTTTTTCATAATCATTCTACATTAATTTAGAAGATTGTTTTTGGACAGGTAACTATTTGTTTTCAGGGCTGTTCAGAACATTTAAGATGTTTAGTAAGATCCTTAGTCTCTACCCAATAGTTGTCTGCAGCATTTCTTTATTTAGGATAGTAAGATTTATCCCCAAAAGACACTACAAAGAGGCAGGCATTGCAGCAGAGTGAGTTAAGTCTCTGCTTGGGATTCCAAACAATCCACATCTGAGTGGCTACGATAACGTCATACATCATTTCCAACCCAGATTCCTGCTAATCCACAGCATGAGAGGCAGCAGATGATGCCTAAAGAACTGTGGTTCCTGACACCCACATGAGAAACCTTGATTGCATTTTTGTCTCCTGGCTTCTGCCTGGCCCAGTTCTGGGTTGTTGTGAGAATCTGGGCAATGAGTCAGTGGATCTCCCCTTCTTTCTCTTTCTTTGTTATTTTTCCTTTAAACTAAATACAAATAAACATGTACTCCTTTTTTTTTAAGTAAAAAACAACTGTTTCTCAAGAACTTACAGGGTTATAAACAGTAATCAAGTCTCAATATGTCAATTTCACTCATGAAAATGCATTTTTTTGTGTTCTGTTTATTAGTTACTACAAATCATGGAAAACAGATGTTATTTGTCTTTTAGGGAGTGGATTATTTTACTAAGCATAATGGTCTCCTATTCATCCATTTTGTTGCTCTGGGGACAAAAATTATAAACTGCTTTATATTGTGGATCAAGACATAATCTTCAAATGACTTTCAAATTTTGAGGTGTCTCAGAATAATCAGGAAAATTTGCTGAAACCTGGACCTCACATTGGGAGTTTCCCTTGAGTGGTAAGGTTTGCTGTAGGTTCAAGCAATCACTTTTATGCCAAATCCCCTAAATGCTTTAGACACACAATAGACTAACAAATGTCACCAGTGAGAACGGGAAATCTGCAACTCTGCCATTAGAGGCACACAAAAACAGGCTCTAAATAGTACAGACATCACAGGAACTCCAGCTTGGTTTTTCCACAGTATCAAGAGCACCTGAGCCTGCAAAATATTTGTGTCACATAAGGAATTTGGGGAAGATTGGCATATGCAAGTGTACTTCAATAAGCTCACAGATAATTGAAATCTATTCATAGAGCAGTTTTCAAAATGTTCATGCAAATGCATAATGTGAAATACTGTATAGGGATTTAAAATATTTTTCAACAAAATAAACTTCTTTTAATTCTATTTTTCGAAAAACTTATTCAAATACTACTGGACTTTATTGACACATAGACTAAGGAGGCTCAAAGGAAAACCAGCCAGGATATTCACTCTTAATGAACCCATTTCAGGATGGACACAATATTATGACATGAAATTCTTAGTATAAGACTTGGGCTTACAACAGATCAGCTAAGAGCTTACATTTATGGTTTGTATTCACTCTCATTAGCCTAAAGGCAGATTGACTTAGTGGCCAAGAGCAAGGGAGTCACTTTATTTGATTACAGACTACTGCTGCCTAGCTATATAATTTAGATAAGTTTCTTGATCTCTTTCTGAACCCCAATTTTCGCATTTATAAAAGGATGAAATAACAGTTGTCTGTGGTTGACAGAGTAACAGCCACCCCTATCTCCCACATGCGGATGTCAAATCCCTGCAGTCTATAAAAATGTTACATTACATAGCAAAAGTGGTTTTGTGATGTGATTAAGTCACAATCTGGAAATGGGGGTTATTCATCCCTGGATTATTTAGGTGGGCTCACTGCAATGACAAATATCCTTATAAGAGGAAGGTTGAAAGAGAACAGCCTACACAAGAGGAGAAGGTGATGCGATGACACAAGAGATTAGTGTGATGTATCCAAAATCCAAGTCACACTGACAGACTCTGGAAATTGGAAATGGAAGGGAACAGATTCTCTCCTGTAGCCTCTGGAAAGGAAATAGCTTCGCTAACACATTTTAGACTCATAATCATTGCAGACTTGGAGACGATATTAAATTTATATCATTTAAAAACATTAATATTATGATAATTTTGACAGCAGCAACAGTAGATAACATCTTATAAGGTTGTTGTATTACTGAGTTAATGTATGTAAAATATTTAGAATAGCTGTCACACAGAAATCATCAATACTTCTTAGATTTTAGTAACAATAATGTTCTGTATGCCTCTCAATCACAAGACAGTTTTTAAAAATTTAGCTTTATTAGCATACTCCATAATGATTTATCAATAGCTATATCAATAATTTGCATGGTAGACAGATAAATCTGCACAATACCATCCTCCGTTATCCACTGCTCTCAAAGTTTCTAAGACTATGACATACTTGATAAAACTTAAGCCTGCTTTTCATCGGAATGGTAACACTGTCCCTGTAAGGAAGTAGGGTACCATTATAGAGCTTAGAGTTGTAGAGCCACACCTAATCTACAGCCTACATTTATTGATTAAATCTATCACTTATAATGTTAAGATCTTTACTCCATCCTGTCAGAAATTTCACTTCCTATTCAACAGTACAGAAAGGTATACACGTCAGGTCTTCTGAGTCTTTTTTTAAAGTATTTATTTACTTAATTATGTTGAAAGAATTACAGAGAGGAGAGACAGAGAAAGGCAGATCTTCCATCCATTGGTTCACTCCTTAAATGGCCTCAATGACCAGGGCTGAGCCAGGCCCAAGTCAGGAGCTGGGAGCTTCTTCCTGGTCTCTCTCCCATGTGGGAACAGGGGGCCAAGCCCATGAACCATCTTTTACTGCTTTCCAAGTGCAACAGCTGGGAGTTGAATTGGAAATGCAGCAGTCAAGACTTGAACCATCACACCATTGAGATGCCAGCACTACAGACAGGCTTAATCTGCTGTGCCACAGGCTGGCCCCAGATCTTTGGACTCTTAATTCATCATTTTAAATATTTTTTGTATAGTTGATCTATTTTGTCAGGCCAACAGGGAGAGACACATTGGATTTATTTGTATGAATTAGCACAAGAAAATAGCAGAGGATACATGGCTTCTGCAGCCCAAAGAATCCAGCATCAAACTGGACCACAAAGGCCTCACAAAACACAGGGAAGATGCTCAGCACTGAGCATGATAAAAGCATGAGCATACCCTCTTGCCTTTTCTATGTTCCTTACAGGGAGAATTTATGATGACATTTATTGAGTGTTGTTTATTAAGAACTCTGTATTCTCCCAGCAACAACCCGAGTGAACTATGACATGATGGTGCTCAGGGCATAGTTTGTCTACTCAGGTTTGTTTCAGGGACCCAGGAATTGGCTCTGGCAATAAATGGCCTCTTAATCAAGATTGCAGTTCTATGACTAATAGAACCCTAAGGAGGACCACTAGATGGGAATGCAAACTGTATGGGTCCACATTGCTTATATGTAGCAAACACTAAGGATGAAAACACACTTCATCTTGATCAAATAGCGACTGAGTTATGCCATGTTGCTGGTTCATTTATGCATGCATAAGCAGTTTAATTTTCACATAAGGGCAAATGAAAGTGATTGTATCCATTTGTATAATCTATGTTGTCATTTTAAAAATTAATAAGTGGTATACTTTTAAAAGGATTTTGTTTCAATAGGCTGAAAACAGCCTTCAGATTATACAAGGATATTTGATTTAATAACTAGTTTTTTAATAACTATGTCAGGTCTACTACTGGTAATTATCAAGGAAGTGAAAACCTCATTTAACCTTCTTTGCTCAATATTGGAAACAAACTGACATCTATGCCAGAAGATCTATTATTTGCCAGCTCACAATCTCTCATTTTTATGGACCTTTTCTTTTTGTACTTACTTATTTGTTTAATCATGACAATGTACATTAGAAGGAGTGTGTGTTTTCTTAAGATTTTCTTTATTTATTTGAGAGGTAAAATCACAGACAGACAGAGGGAGAGAAGAGAGAAAGGAAAGGTCTTCTATCTGCTGGTTCACTCCCCAAATGTTGCAAAGGCTGGATCTGGACTGATCCAAAGCCAGGAGCCAGGAGCTTCTTCTCCTACAAGGTGCAAGGCCATTTTGTACTGCTTTTCCAAGCCATAGCAGAGAGCTGTATCAGAAGAGAAGCAGCCAGCACATGAACTGGCGCCCATAACGGTTACAGCTGCCACAGGTGGAGGCTTAGCCTACTACGCCACAACACCAGTCAGGAGTTTGTATTTTTAGGAGAAACATTAACTATTCATTGACAGAATTTTGTTCATTTTTTTTTTTCAATTTACCATCATGGCAATTTCAGATAATTAAAACACATTGCTTTAAGTAACTGAACATGATCACCCCTATATGTGTGAACAATTCATAATTTGCTCCCCTTTATTTTATCATTTCCAGTTTTTTTCTCTATCCTTAATTCTGTTCTGAAAACATAACTCAGAAACTTAAGTCTCAAGGTTAATTCTGCTTTGAGAAATTCTCCTGTAAGTTCTTCTTTTCTTCACTTATATTTTTAACTTTTTATTTTATTGTCATATCATTAAAAATTGAAGGGGAAGAAATCACCCTGTCTGGCTCTTTCATAAGGGACACATTTCTAGTACCATTTGTAGAATTAAAAATACAGTTTTCAGCTATGGTGACAATCACAGACTAGACCATGTGAGTAACATTGATCTTCACCTTATTCTTATGTTTCACTTGACATTTGGTTCACTTAATTCTATTGTAAAGAGGAAAGAGAAAATACAGTATTTCACTATAAAGTAAAGTATCTTCGACCTGATGTGCACTTGGTTTTTTATAAAATCACAAAGGAGTGAATGCTTGTTGCAGTGGTTAAGACGTTGGATAGAATGCCTCATATTATCAGGGTGCCTGAGCTTCAGTCTGATTCAGTATCTGATTCCAGCTTCCCTCAAATGAGCACCCTGGGAGGCAGCATGATGGTTCAAGTGACTGAGTCCCTGCCACCCACATTGGAGACCTGGATTTAGTTCCTGGCTCCTGTCTTTTGTTCAGCCTAGATCAAGCAGTTGTGGGCATTTGGAGAATAAACAAACACATGGGAGGTCTCCATGCCTCTTTGTCTCTCTTTACTTTTCATATAAATAAATGCATTCAAAACCACAAATTGTCAAACTGTAATATGAGGTATAGTTATTTATATTTAAAAAATTGAACTCCTATTCTTTTTTGATTTATTCGAAAGCCAGAGATATGGAGAGAGAAGGGGGGAGAGAGAGAGAGAGAGAGAGAGAGAGAGATATCTTCCATCTGTTGGTTCACTTTCCCAAATGGCTACAATGGCCAGAGCTTGGCTAAACCAAAGCTAGGAACCAGGAGCTTCTTCTGGGTCTCCCCCATTGGTCCAGGGGGCCAAATACTCAGGAAATTTTCCATTGCTTTCCCAGGCACATTAACAAGGAGCTGGATCAGAAGTAAAAACAGTAAGGACTCGAACTGGTGCCGATATGGGATGCCGACACTGCAAGCGAAGGCTTAACCTTCTACACCATACACTGTCATTCTTGGATATTCATAGGCGGTATCGCGGTTCAGTGAGAAACAGTGGGCAAATGGTGGAGATGCCTGCAGTCTTTCTTTAGTTTGATGAGGCACTAACTGCACGACCTTGAACAAATTACATAAGATCTTGGAGATAATATTCATGTTTCAGAGACAATGTTCACAGTTGAGTTGAGCAAAGGTAACACTTTAAAACAGAAGCACAAATGTAACTCTAATTAAATAAATATTAGTTTAGGTAAGGTTGGCTTAAAAGGAAACTTCAACTTACGAAGTTTGGGTATTAAATACAGAGTGTGAGTTCCTGTGATACTTCTCAATGTTTTAGAGTCTAAACTCACACAAAATATTTTATATTATGGAAGTCATAAATAATGTTATCAGGAAATTACAGTTATTTGCCCCTTCAATACAGGTCTATACAATTAGCATTTGACACTCCTTTTATGTGAAGCATATCTTTATATCAAGATAGTTTTCAGGGAAATATTTTTATAGGTAGCTACCTGCTTAAATTATTGCACTATAATTTTTTCAATGAAACGTGATTCCCAAAACAGTCAATGGTTTCTTTTTATCTCAAACATCTAAAATGTAAATAATACCAATGTTCTTTAGATTGTATGGTATTAGATATTATTACAGAAAATAATAGCATCTTATAGTATAAGTATAGTATAAGTATAAGTATAGTATAAGATGTCTCTTCTCATTACTAATGAATTCTTAGTGGGCTTCTTTCCCCAGGAAGTCTGAGGAAGAATCGCATACATTACTCTGAGAATTTGCTGTACTGCAAACTCTTTTTGTGTTATACTTATTTTTTTTTTTTATTTTATAATTGTTTGTAAGAGAGAGAGGGACAGATACAGATAGAAGGAGAGCTCCTACCAACTGGTTCACTACTTGTGTTAGTCCTACTGTTACTTTAGTTAGAGTACCTGGGAGGAATTTCTTGGGAAGGGAAAGATCTTTTTGCAGCATACAATTCAGAAGACGCAGGTCAGTGTTGATGGGCCCCATAGTCTGCAATCTTGCAGAGGCTGGCCATGGCAAGTATGGAAGAAGGGTCATATGGTGAACCAGGAAGCAGACTTAATAGCCGGACAGAGCTTGAGCTCAAATAAGTCATCCTATAGTGAGAACTATAGGGTGTATCTCAGTGACGTAAAAACATCTCACCACACTCATGGCTCAGATGCCATAATTAGATTAAGTCTTCACACATAATTTGGTAGCAAATATTATTAAGACATCAGAGTTTAAACATCAGTATGAGTTTTGGGAAAACAAGTGTTACTTAACTCATCACACTAACCAAATGCTGGGAACAGCCCCTGGTCGCAGTTGAAACAGGCAGACTGGGACTCAGGCTAGGGCACACTTGTGACTGATAGGAACATTGTTGCGTAAGGCATCACCAGCTACCTCTCATTGTCTTCATTAACTGAAGTCTGAAGTCAGAAACTGAAGGTGAGTATCAAATCTAAGAACTCTTGATAAATTATATAGGTGTCTAAATTAGTATCTTAACCACTAGGCCATATACCCACAAATTAGTTTTTATTTTTAACTCAAATATATTTATTTAAGAAATAAGAGTTAACAGTTTTCATCATTCCTAATGATGGCTCAATATTAACACAAATTTTACTCATTTCTTGGAATATTAGATTGTTTTGAGTTGGAATAAATTTTGCAAATTGTCAGATCTTTTCCTTAGGTCTATGAATAGATACTAAAATTTAGAGAAATCAGCAGAATTTCCAAAATTTACATCCTCTTCTAGACTCAACAGTAATATTTGGATGCAGCCTCATTTTTTTTTGATGTTACTTACCAGTTTTGCTCCAATATTTCCCACGTGTTCTCCCAACCATTTTCTCTAGAAAATAAAAGCTAGATTCTTTTGTTCAGATACATTGCAATGGATAACTATCCATTTTAAAATGATTTAAGAAATATCCGTTCTCATCACTTAATGAATGCAGTCTTCTGAGTCACTTTTACACTTGCAGTCTAAACTGAAAACCAGATTTACTGTTCCTTAGAAAGAAGGGGGTGAGAACTCTAAAATTTAAAGTGCTGCTCATGTCAATTTTAAAAATGCTATCAATGCTGCCACGAAGTTTTAGATTCAGATTATTTAACTTTGAGAATGGCTGAGGATCAATAAGAAGTTTAAGGGAGTAAAGAATGGGTGATATAGGGAAAAAAACTGAAAGAAATGTTATAGAAAAGCAAAAAAAAAAGGCAGTTTAGAAAAAAGATGAATTTTAGACAGTAAAAAAGAGAGACTTTCTATACCAAAGGATGCGAGTCTTACTTTGGATTAAAAAACAAAAAGCAAAGCAATGAAACAAAACAAATACAAAGGATACAACTCACATATTTCCTCACGAAAAGAAAAGCCAGCTGAGGCATTCTCAGGCAGATGGTCAAGTGAACACATATTCTGTAAGATGACATAAGCATATTGAACACGTTGGCACTCCTGACTGTGGAGCTAGGAAATAAGTAGAGTGGCCTCCGTGTATGGAAGGTGGTCGCCCATGCTCCCTTACTGGATCTTTTTCTTCCACACTTCTAGCTCCTTTCTCAGAAGGGTCATTTCATGTTTAGCTATGTTTTAAAATTTTATGTATATATGTATGTATGTATGTATGAACAGGAGAGAAAAAGACTTGCTTAGTCAGATAGGGAGAGATTCCCATCTCCTGTTTCACTTCCTAAATGTCCACAAAGGCCACAGTTGGGACAGGCCAAAGCCGAGATCCAGTAACTCCGTGGAGGTTTCCTACCCAGGAAGCTGAAACCTGATCACTAACCATCTTCTGTTGCCTCCCAGAGTTCACACCAGCAGGGAAATTAGAATCAGGAGCAGAGCCAGGACTCGAAACCAGGCACTCCAATATGGCATAGAGGAGTTCCAACCAGCATCTTAACCACTGTTCAGATGTCTGCACCAGTAGCCGTATTTCAAAAAGTTCTAATGATATTCAGAATTCAATGACAATAATCATGCCCATAATCTAGAATTCAGATAGGATGAACCTCAAATACAGTTATTTAGATTTTTGAACTATTACATTTCTAACACAGTATTAATTGGATAAATTCAAAATTCATTTTAATTTAAATTAAAGCATGAATTAAAAATCTGGAGATACAGAACATATTATATAATATAATTATATTATAATATATGTTTGGAATGCAGCCCTGTATATATATTCACCTAGTTCAGATTTTGTAATCACCCTGAACTTAAACTTTGTCTATAGATGACACATGAAAATATTTTTAAGTGTTGTTATTTTTAAATCCATAATGATCATGGAATAAGATGGAACTTTGTAGTTATTGTAATTCAGTCTCCTTTCAGATATGAGAACTCTTCCTTTAAGATTCCTGACAAATATTTATTCAAGCTCTACTGGCATAAATCCAATGAAAAGAACAAGAATATTTAAGGAAGCTTAAATTGCTAATAAACTCAAACTGCTAAAATCATTCTTGTTTTATTAATCTAAAATCTTGCAGACAGAAATTGGATAGGACACAAGGAGCCATGCATGAGGCTTAAAGTTTAGATCAGAAAAATATATTAAAAGAAAAATGAAAACAGCCCTCCTCTTAGTGTTCTGAAGATATCTTTCTTGAAATTTGTCTCACAGGTTAAATATGACATGATAAAATAAAATCGGGAAAATTGTCCTTTTGTTTTTGTATGTGGGCAAGGGAAAAAATAGCTATTTATGTCACTTAAAAACTGTCAGAGTTTTATTTTAGTCTGTGACTAAAGTTAATTTGAAACAACATGTTGATTGTAGTTTTGTTGTTTTCAAAAGGAAAGAGAACCAGAAAACCTAAAGTTTCAAGCATTTTTTAAATAAGTTTACCATCACATGTCTGTAATGTTTAAGGTGACATTTAACATTCTGTCTCTGTCTCCATGAAAATAAAAAAATAAGTAGATATTTTAAAAACTACTAATCAAAAAGCTTGATAAATCTAAAATCTAAATCTAATGCATGGATAAAAGGGTTTAGAAACAATTTGTATAGAAATCCAGATTAGTAGTTTCATCAAATTAATAAATGGTGTACAGGTATACCTATATGCTTATTAATATTTCAGACAAATATTATGTACTGAATTATATAACAGAAAAGTTCCTTTAAGTCCAAGATAATTCAGGTAAAGAAATAAAATATTCATTAAAAAGAATATCTCTGAGGACAATATGTACTTTATCTGAAATCAGATTTAACTAATAATAAAAGAACGGAGATGTTTGCTATAGAAAGTGAAACTCTATTGAAGAGAAATATGTTCTACGGAAGAATAAGTAGAGGTATTTTTATATCATTATAGGCAGCGTTTTTCAGGAACCTAATATTCTAACTAAATGATGACCAAACTATATTTGAATTTGAGAGAAAATGTGTTTCAGTAAATAGCAGAAACATTCCTACCCTATATGGTATACGTTTTCTCTCATTACCTTATATGACATTTCAAGCTAGTTTTTTTTAACATAATCAATGTTTTTTTTTCTCCAACCTCTGTTGCATAATTTATGAAACAAAGCAAGTGAAACAAACTAAGAGGTGGCTAGAATGTTTTTCAAATTTAATCATTAAAAAGATACATTTTTAAAAGATTTATTTTTATTTATTTGAAAGACAGAGTTACAGAGAGAGGTAGAGACAGAGAGAGGTCTTCCATCTGCTGGTTCACTCCCCAGATGGCGGCAAAGGCTGGAGCTGTGCCGATACTAAGCCAGGAGCCAGGAGCTTCCTTCAAGTCTCCCACACAGGTGCAGGAACCCAAGGACTTGGGACCATCTTCTACTGTTTTCCCAGGCCATAGCAGAGAGCTGGATCAGAAGAGGAGCAGCCGGAACTAGAACCAGTGCCCATAAGGGATGCCAGTGCTTCAGGCCAGGGATTTAATAGTGCTGGCCCCCACTGTTATGTTTTTTAAAGTGTTTTTGGTGTATTGCACATGAATCACAGTGGCCTCTGTTCACATATTCTTTCCAACTCTTTTCCATTTCCTTCCCTAGTGGCGCAATATTGAATTTACCACTTTACTCGTAAATTTTGTGATTGTGATGGTATATTTCAATTTTTTTATTTTGAACATTATTGATTTCCAAACATAGAAGAATTTATTCTGTTTTGATTTTCATTATTTGAAAACCCTCATCAATTTCATAGTAATTTCAGTAAGATCAATGTTGACACAATGAAGACTGAAAATACTATCCATAACTAGCTATGTAGCAAATTACTATTACTTTTCTTTTTCTTCAGATGTTTCTATTTTTTTTTTAAATTCTTAGCTGCCTCTTTTATTGTTTTTGGTAGTGAATCACTTAGTTTTTTACTTCATACTGCCCTTGACCACGCTTAAATCTCTCTCTTTTTTTTTTTTTGTTTTTTAAACATTTAGACCTGGAACGTGTGTTTGGTACAGAGATTAAATTGCCTCTTGTGACTTCTTGCTGACTTGCCAGATTCCTGGTCTGAGCCTTGTCGCCCTGACTTCCCATCCACCTTCCTGCTGCTGTGCATCCTTGGAGACAGCAGATGACGGCTTAAGTACTTAGTTCCCTGCTGCCCGTATGGGATCCCCAGATTAAAATCTAGGCTCCTGGCTTCAGTCTGGCACAGTCCCAGCTGTTGCAGGCATTTGGAGAAAGAACCAGCAAATGGAAAATCTCTCCATTTCTTTTTTTTCTTTTTTTTTTTTTTTTTTTTGACAGATAGAGTTAGACAGTGAGAGAGACAGAGAGAAAGGTCTTCCTTCCATTGGTTCACCCCTCAAATGTCCGCTACAGCAGGAACTACGCCAGTCTGAAGCCGGGAGCCAGGTGCTTCCTCCTGGTCTCCCATACGGGTGCAGGAACCCAAGCACTTGGGCCATCCTCTACTGCCCTCCTGGGCCACAGCAGAGAGCTGGACTGGAAGAGGAACAACTGGGACAGAATCTGGCGCCCATATGGGATGGCAGCGTCACAGACAGAGGATTAATCGCCAGCCCCAGATCTCTCTATTTCTACCTCTGTATTTGAAATAGAATGGAAATAAAACAAAATAACATAACAAAAATTTGGAACCATCAATCCTCTATCAATTCCAGCTTTCCAAAGATGCCTCCTAGAAAATTTACAGATGATAGATTTTGGACTGGCTACCTGCTGTATCAGTTTCACATTTTTCATCTTAGGATAGCTATAACATTTATTCAGGAGATTTGAGTTTATCTGTAGTTTGCGTAGCACAAGGCCTCCTCTTCCTTTGTCTTCATGAAACACATCCACAAGGATCATTTTTTTTAAAGGACACATGGAAGAAAAACTTTTGAAAATTTTGAAAAAATTGCATTCATTCTTTCCCCACACTTGGCTGAATGTTTAGTTTTTGAGTAACAGTCCAAGGTGAAACCCATTTGATTCATTTTGAAGGTATTGTCGCATTGTTTCCAGTTTCACTGTTGAATCTGAAGCCATTGTGTTTTCTTGTGATTTGTACATGATTATGTTTTTCAAAGTTTAACAAAATTTTTGTTTACAATGTTGTGAAATTCCATGGACTTTGGATTGGTTCTATTTTCAAACACTTTGCTGGACATGTCAAATTATGTTGTTTTATTATGGGGAAACTTTATTTTAATTATCTGTATTATAACATTTTCTCTTCCACAGTCTGTTTCTGAAAGGAACATAGAATGCGGGTTACATTGTCTGGAGCAGATTTCTGATTATTATATTTTCTCTCCTGTTTTTCTAATGTTTGTCACTTTGCTCACTTTTAAGAGGATTTCTTCAACTTTATGATTCAATATGTCTATTGAATCTATAAATCCTCTTATTTTCAGTTTAATTCTCTATAGTTTAATTATTAAAATATCCATTTATCTTTCACCTGGTATCTTTTTTCTCCTGCTTAAAATATAATATTTTCTTTAAAAAATATTATAAAAGATTTGAGGCCAGCATTGTAGCATAGCAGGTAAAGCCTCCACCTGCAGTGCCTGCATCCCATATGAGCACGGGTTTGAGTTCTGGCTGCTCCCCTTCTGATCCAGCTCTCTGCTATGGCCCCGGGAAAGCAGTACAAGATGGTCCAAACTCTTGGACCCCTGCAACCACATGGGAGACCTGGAAGAAGCTCCTGGCTGCTGGCTTAAGATCAGCCCAGCTTTGACCATTGCTGCCATTTGGGGAGTGAACAAGTGCAAAGAAAGACAGAGTGACAGAAGCAGAAGCAGAGAGAGAAAGAGAGGGTAGCAACCAAGGCCTAAACAGAAAGAGGGAAAATACACCTGCCATGAACACGACCTTTAGAGCTAATGTGGGGGAGCTCACTAGGAACTAATTCAAGGGTGAAGTACTGAAACTTTCTAGGAAGTTGCCCGTGGTGATGCAGCTAAAGTTCATGTTGAGGTTAACATCACTGAGCTCCCATCTCATGAGCATTTGACAGCTGTGTGATAAGAGAGGGAAAAGAGAAAGAAAGAAGTAAGAAAAAATCAGATAACATATATCAAGAGCAAGGAAAGAAGTCCTTAGTGCTGGCATGTAGCCTCTAGCACCCTGTGCTGATAACGTCTAATATGGTGCCTACTGGGAAGGAGAAATGTATATACCCTTCAAGTCCATTATCAGAGAATAGAAGTTGTAGATTTTGAATGGAAGGCAATAAATTGATAACTGATGCACCCAGTCACATAGAATGATACCTCTGCTTCTACCTACTGCCTTGCTAAGGACCCTCTATTTTTATGCTCAAAATAATAAAAATAAATAAACAAATGCAACTACTGACATTTTCCACATTTGGAAGGGATTTTTGCGTCAGTGGCTCTTTGCATCAAACAGAAGAGAAAAACAGGGTTCTGGGTGCTTTTTGACAGTCTTCTCATGTATTTTCATTATTTTATGCTATCCAAACACCAACCTTTTATCTATGTTTAACCAGTTGAAGACATGCAACATAAATTTATGTATTTCGTATCTTCCCTTACTTTTGTTTATGATCTAATTTCTTTAGATTTCTTGAATCTTTGCTAAGGTTCAGTTCATCATTTTTCAGGCCACAGTTTGAAACTAAAATATGATGGCTTTTGTCAAAATTCATTAAAAGTTTCAATACAGCAACAGCAATTCTTTGAATCCAATACAGGGCACCCGTCTCTCTGGGGTCTGTGCGACAGGATTGGTTGTAAACCCACAGAGCATCAACCTCCTCTGTGAGTTTCTAGTGGCCAAGATTTTCTTAATAATTTTTTCACTTATTTTTTTTTTAAGAAGCAGTAATTCATTTGAATGGCATAGTGACAGAGAAATGGAGAGACAGAGAGAGAAAGAGGTCTTCCATCATTGGTTCACTCCCTAAATGGCCATAATACTGGCATTGCAGGAGGGGCTTTATGTACTGTGCCACAACACCATATCCCAATTTTTTCCTTTCAAATGTTGTTTGTCCTTCTACTTTTATACTTTTATAAGAAGTATATACATATCCTCTCTTGTTTCTTGGGATCTGAAAGGACATGAGGTTATATATATTTGTTGATTGAATCTTTATTGAAATCTTGGTATTTATTTACATAATGTAGTCAAATTTTTTATTTTCTCAATTAAATCACTAGAGTTCTCATATATATATAGTAGCATCAAAATTTAAAATTTTTAAATTTTATATCAAATTAGGACCAGCGCCTTGTCATAGCAGGTAAAGCTGCTGTTGCCAACACTCCATGTGAGCACAGGTTCAAGGCCTGGCTGCTCCACTTTCAATCCAGTTTCCTGCTAATGGCCCAGGAAGGTGGAAAGGGATAGCCCAGGTGCTTGGGCCCCTGTACCTATGTGGGAGAGAGTCAAAGAAGCTCCTGGCCCATGACTTCAGATCAGCCCTACTCCAGTTGTTGGCACCATTTGGAGAATGAACCAGCAGGTGAAAGATCCTGTCTCTCTTTCTCTGTAACTCTGCCTTGCAAATACACAAATAAATCATTTTTAAAAATGTTATTAAAATTTATAAAGACAGCAAATGTTTACAAGTTATTTGAAAACACAGATTTATATTATCTTCCTGTACAGATGCATTGTAATTAAATATATCATTATATTATATTAATATAAAATTAATATATATCATATATAATTATAATCAAAAGAATCAAAGAAAACTATGAGACTATTTTTCTATGATTTTCCTACTTTCCCTCCAATTCCTTTTTCCTTTCTTCCTTCCTTCCTTCCTTCCTTCCTTTCTTCCTTCCTTCCTTCCTTCCTTCCTTCCATTTATTCTCTTTTAATTAATTATTAACTAGAGGGGGAGACATTCATTAGCAAGGAAATAAATCACTCAAGAAAATGGATTACATTAAATCCATGTCCTTAAACTCATATTATGGTAAATAACACTATAAATTATTTTTCTAGTCCAACTCAATTTCTATTTTGAAAGTCAGCTTCCAATGTATGAACCTGGGAGGGAACATATTCAGTCTATAGGAATGCAAACAGGAGAAGATAATTTGTAAAATTGGTAGGTTTATACTACAACAACTAGAATTGTGAGAAATAAATTCCTATTATTCACATAATGCAGCCTAAAGTATTTTGCTACAGTAGCTCAAACAGTGTAAAACAATAATTTTCAAATTTCTCTTCATGAGTATTTTAATTAAGGGTAAACTAGCTGTGTAACCTACAGATCGCTAAATCCTAGAGGCCTTAGGGTTAGAAGCTCTTGCTTATTGAAAGTTCTGACTGAAGGCTCTTGACTGGCAGACGGTTGACCCGAAGCAGTGATTCAGAGTTTATGTTCCTTCCATCATTTTTGCTTCACTATTGTTTAAGTTTGACTTCCAAAGTCACAAAATGGGAGAGGTGAGTGAATGATACTTTTAGAAAGTTCATTAGTGTGTATCTTGCAATATTTCCTTCCATTGCCTAGAAATTAATCACATTGCTCCTCTTACCTACAAGAACTGATTGAAAATATAGTCAGTGTGTCCAGAGTGAAGAGCAAATCAATTGCAGAGTTAGTTAGCAATCTTTGCAGCGTGAGATTTCTGTCAAATTTATTGGATTCTGTGCAATATCATACTAACCTTCTACAACTCCCATTTCCAATTATTTAAGTAATATTTTTGATTCAACATAATTATATAGAAATAAGAAAATATGCTCAAAATTTCAAATATAATAAAACAAATTACATCAATTTTAGTTGCTTCTGAGGGCACATTCAATATTATAATAAAATCAATGTTATTTTAAACACTGTCTCTGAATCCTGTGACAAGTAATCTAAGGCAAATCATTAAGTTGGCTGGGCAAAACAAGCTGCATATCTTTGTCCATGGCCTTTCATAGTCACTTTGTTACCAAACCTACTACTTTTTCATAAAGAAAAAATTGATGATGATTATCCGGTTGCTGCAGTTCTGATGAATTGATGTGTTTCCTTGAGCATTCAAAAGTCATCTGGTATAAAGTTTCAAGTGGCTAATGCCAGTTGCAAGCCAAAGAGAGTGAGTGTGGCATTGGTTACAGGAACAGATGTACCAGTGTCTAGAAACTCATCAAATAAAAATTGGAATTAATGAGACAGCAAACCAAGATGCATGGAAATCACTTCTCCATGATATTGTATTAAAGCAAGAGGAAATAGAGGTTACAGTTCCTTCAGTATAGGAAAGGAGATGTTTATTCATTTGATTTGGTCCAGTATGGTTGCATTTCTTTCTTCAGAGGAAGAGCAAAGAAATTTCATTAATGTTACACTTGAGTAAATATTTAATTCTTTAATGAGAAAGTTGTTACTAAAATTATCTTAGAATCCTATTTCAGATTAAATATTACAGTGGCAAAATTACAATGGATAATGATACTTCTCAAAATCAACTTTATAAAATTTCACAAGATGTGTTTTTCATCTGCAAAAATATACCAACATCAGGTAATAAATCTAAGTTTGTATATTAATTTTATTAGTTTTGTATAGTTTCAGTGAGTTAGGGGATAATCAAATACTGAAAAACTATATATTTAATACTTCAACATTCTGTGGTTGCATGCCTAGAATAATCCTTAAGTTATTTGACCAGAAAATATAAACCTAATAACTATGCAATAATATCAGGATATGGCTTCTCTGATGTCTCTAGGTCTTATTTCTCAGAAGGAATCTGGATTACTGTTTCATATGCATATTACAGGTCTTCTTGAATTTATAAACTGTTTAAGTGTTTATTTTTGCCTTATATAGTGAAGATTTTATTTTGTCTCTCTATTTCCTATTGAACTCTTTTCAATACAAATTACAAACATTCCTGCTAATTTGTGGAAACATTTAATCAATTTTCTCCTGTCTGATTCCAGAATCTCCAATGACTGCCACATTTCCCAAACATTAATATAATCAAGACCTTCAGAATTCATTATCATTCATCAGTGTATGTAACAGATGTTCACCTGACTTTGTGAAGCTCAACATACTTATTGGTGTAGTATGCTCACACAATTCTTAGAAATAAGAATGCTATATTTACTTTCCTTAAATGAGTTAAATCTTCAGCTCCCAAACCTTGGTTGAATTCTTACAGGTTTTCATGTTTTTCTGTGGGATTGTCAGGCACATCCCTTCCTACATCCTCTCTTCAGTTAGGTTGAGTTGTTCTTCAATGATAATTATGCTTCATCACTGTTGTTATGTATTTTAGTATGACATTAACACGTTGTTAAATTGCCAAATATTCTTAATACTAAAAGTTAGGGTGTAGAAAACATCTTAGTGTGATACAAAATTAATGCAAGGTACTTCAATTAATAAAAATTGATAGGAATTTCTATACTATCCATTTGTCTGGCTCTCTTCTAAGCATAATAATATCCAGGAGCTAAGTAACTTTTGAAAATCCATGCTATTTTTCTGCATAGTATCAAATACCTAAAACTAAAACACTCAAATTTGTTTGCTAATTGTAATTTACTTGTATAGAATCATTTTGCTTTTCAATGTATAATAAGCTTGTAAAAATTACAAAGAGATCTGACAATTAGCTTTCTAATTGCCTACTTTTATATGTAAATAGTTCACAAAAAAGGAAATAAAATGGTTCAATTTTAAGAAAAAAATGCTTGATCTTACCATTAATGAAATTATTAAAATTAAATCTAAAGTAACATACTATGTGTTCAAGCTATTGGATTACCAAATTTGAAGAATATTGAGATTGTGTGGTTGAAAAAATGTTTGTGAAAGAATTACTCACTATTGGTGTAATAATAGAGGGTCATTTGCAGAGCTGTAAATCATATGTCCTAATATTTGTACAATAAAAACATAGCAATAAAACAATACCAATGTTGTAAAAGAAAGTTTCAATATCCTATTCATATTTTCTTCACTTCGTTACAAAAAGAAGACAAACATGTCTGAGGATTTCTTTTTCTGGCTATAAGAACAAGCTCAGAATGTGCACAGAGAAATCTAAAACTATGGGAAAGATAAGTGCCCTGCAGGCAACTTTTAATCAATGATGAACCAGAGGTAATGTTGTTGCATAAATGCCTTAGCTTCCTGGCCCCTGAGTTGCCGTAACTTGAAGGCATGTTCTACACTGTCTGTCAGAGAACCCACAAACACTGAGCTCCACTTTTCCACAGTGTTAGGGTCTTAAAAATGCACTCTCTGTTAGACTCTCTCTTTGCCTTGTTTCTTATCCACAATCTCTTTCATGCTTTTCTGAAATCACTACCAAATAAATTATTTATGCCATAGTCCTTTTATCAGGTTGTGCTTCAGGTAGGATCTAAACTGAATTAGATAACAATTGAAGTCTTGCCTGTAAAAGGAAAGGATTTGGGGAAAATATCAAAATGTTTACCTGAAAAGATTGGACATATTAAAGTTAATCCTTTCAGTATAATACTAGGTTTCCCTTAAATTGAATGAACAAAATAACTTTCTTTATACTACTAATAAGTTTTATCTAAACTAGGTTAAAAAACAGATAAAATAAGAACATACTTAGATATTTGTATATTTTATAAATCATACAAAATAGAAACTGGTAATGAAAGGTGTCTCTGATATTAGAACCTGCAGACTGGGTTTTAGAAGAAGGGGATAGAGCACATTGCTCTAGACACTAGTGCATTTGATTTTTATTCCACGTGCATCTGCAACTGTTCAAATATTGAATAATGGAGCATCAAAAATAGGATAGATAACTTATTGTCAATGCAACTGAGGTTTCAAACTGTCTTTCTAACCAGAGTGAACTCATGTTCTGAATATATATGAAAACCTTGAAGACTTTTAAGTCATGTTTTCTGAGTATAGGGCATAATTGGTCATGAACATGAAGAATAAGCAGTAAGAAATAAAGAAGGTTAGAATAGCTTGTATTCGATATGTAAAAAACAACCCTGTGTGAAAGGATATTGAAATTTACCTGTAAAATGGGAGTGTATATTTTCAGATATTTTTCAACATGTTATGTTCAAAATTTTCAACCAGGAAAATAAATAAAACAATAAAGTTACCTAATTGTATCTTGTGTACAGCAAATATACATTTTAGTAAGGTATGAGCCTGTCATTTACTGCTTCCCATTGAAACATCACACTAGACATTTCATGTGGAGTTCTTGATTTGTTCTTTCATCTTCTTCCATTTTTGACTTAAATTTCTAAGTATTGTCACTTTGTTTAATAATTTTTTTTTTGCAAAAGCTACACAAATGTTTAACATTTTGGCCATTCTGATGCTTGTCATTGACATCAAGTAAGGAGAGACTTGACAACAAAAATAGCAGTGGAATATATTTGAAAATGAAATTTAATTACAGTCAGCATTTCAAAGACAGCTGCTAATTGCTCTCTGGTGTGGTGAACCTGACATGTAGTAACATATTTTATAATACAGAAATCTCTGTGTATGTTCTTCTTTTGTATAAAGGAAAAATGATACTATTTATTGGGTGGGGAGAGATAGAGGACAAGAATTATTTTAAAGTGAACATTTCAAAGTAAAACACAGACAAAATTGTATAGATTACCTTTAGGCTCAATCATATGCTGATGTCAGTTTACTATGTACATATACTTTAAAACAAGATGTTTAGTTTAGGTTTTGTTGAAATATGTTTGCTCAAAAATCTTCTAGATATGTGCGCTTAATCATGTTTGTTTGATGTAACCTAAAAGAGGAGAAAATAAATATGCTTTTAATTCTGTTGCATTAGAGTAAAATAAATAGAAAATAACACAGTCAGACATTCAGTTAATTTTTTTTTAGGATTTTCAGATCTGCACCTCTAAAAGGAAAACTATTAACTCCATATCCAACAGTTCTGACTGAAGTTATGTTGCTTTGCTCTTTCAAACTGTGCTGGTTCAAAAGAAATCTTCAATTCTGAGAGGTCAGCTCTTATATAGTGCATCAAAGTCTGTGCCTTTAGAATACCTGTAACATCCAAAAAAAGTGATTTAATAAATAATTTCAAAGGAGAAGCTATAACTTCTCTTTAAGATATAAAAGCATTTCTTGGCACTATGGAACATGCCATTCAAAATGCAGCTGTTGTGGATGTCTTCTAATTGAAGGAAGACAGCTACCATAAGCTGGCCTGAAAGTATTTCGCCTAGAACAATATTGACAAGGAAAAAAAAATCTATACTAAATTCTCATGGTAACTCCTTTAGCAAATTACATAATGTAGCAACATCTACAAATAGAGAATTAAAATGTGTAGGATCAAGTTAAAAACTTGTATACTGAAGATATTATCATTGAATACAATATTATTATATTTTTGATGTCAATTCAAAAACCACTAGGGGGGCCAGCGCTGCGGCTCACTAGGCTAATCCTTCACCCATGGCTCTGGCACCTCGGGTTCTAGTCCCGATCGGGGCGCCGGATTCTGTCCTGGTTGTTCCTCTTCCAGTCCAGCTCTCTGCTGTGGCCCAGGAGTGCAGTGGAGGATGGCCCAAGTCTTTGGGCCCTGCACGAGCATGGGAGACCAGGAGAAACACCTGGCTCCTGGCTTTGGATCAGCACGGTGTGCTGGCCGCAGCGTGCTGGCCGCAGTGGCCATTGGGGGTGAACCAACGGAATAAGGAAGACCTTTCTCTCTGTCTCTCTCTCTCTCACTATCCACTCTGCTTGTCAAAAAAATAAAAAAAAAAAAACAGTAGGGAAACAGTACATGACCCCAATGTCATAAACACAAAACATGTTGATTTCTGAGACTATCTTAGTATTTATTAAATTTACTTAGTTTTTACTTTTTTGAAGTCAGAACATATACCATTGTTAGGTTCTGAGTATTAAAATTGATTTAAAATAATGTTAAAAATAAAGGCATAACTCATTCCTTCAATGAAGAACTATATGAATTCAAATTGTGTTTGTCTGTGTTGTGATATGTGCACTGTGTGAGTGTGTGTATTTGTTTATGTGGGAAGACTGTTTTTTTTCTTTCTTTAAATTTACTTTTTTTCCCTCCAAAGAAACTTTTTATTTAAGGAATACAGACTTCATGCATTTCATAAGTACAACTTTAGAAATAGTGATTCTTTCCATAATACCTGCCCTCCCCCTGCCACTGTCCCATCCCACCCCCTCCCTCTCCCATTCCCAGTCCCATTCTCCACTAAGATTCATTCTCACTTAACTTTATCCACAAAAGACCAACTCTATAATAAGAGTTCAACAATTTATATGGGAGAAAATCCCAAAACCAAAAAACGAAACAAAACAAAACAAAAAACCTGTTCCTCATCAGTCAAGACAAGGCTGTTCAAAGTCACTGCATATTGAAGTTAATTTTACTTTTTGTTAGCAACTTAATTAATTTTAAAGAAGCACCCGATAGTAATACATCTTTTTGAGAACTTAGACATAATTATAAGAGTTGTATTAACTCTTTGAGGACACAGGTCCTGCATGGGAAGTTAGTACCCAGTAACTCTTGCTAATTTAACAATTAACACTCTTACGTATGATGTCAGTGGTTATCCAAAGCTCTTGACATGAGCTGTCTAGGCTATGGAAACCTTTTGAGTCCACAAAATAATTGTCAGTATTTTGACAAGGCCGTAAGCAAAATGGAAGTTGCCGCCTTCCTTCAGAGAAAACATCTCCTTCTTTGATGACCACTGGGTTCTCACCCACCAAGGTCTTTCATGTAGAGCATTTTTTGTCACAGTGTCTTGGTTTTCCATGCCTGAAATGCTCTCGTGGACTTTTCAGCTAGACTAGAGTACCTTAAGGGCTGATTCTGAGGTCAGAGTGCTATTTAAAGCGATTGTCACTCTATGAATCTGTTGTATGGACTGCTTCTCACATTCCTCCTTTTTAATTTTATCTAGTATTATATCTAGACCCTTAATCCTATCCATATGATCACTTTAACACTTAAGATGGTATTTTTTACCACCCAGGTTAAGGGATTTGAAGTCCCATGGCAAGTTTTCAAACTGTATCCTTAGAAGTAAGTACATAGGAATGTAGGCAAAACTATACAGCTTTACAGTTACAAACTTCATACACTTCATAATTACAACTTTAGGAACATGGTGATTCTTCCTACCATACCCACCCTCCCACCCATATTTCCAACCCCTCTTCTTCCTCCCTCTCTTGGTGGAAGGACTTTTAAGAGGAAATTCAGGTCCTTTTATTTTGATCATAGCTATTTTCCACAGCATTCAATGTTTCTGAATTCTTGTTTTTCCTCATTATCAATAATACTTTAAAAAATTTGATATGAGTGTTTTCCATCAAAATCTGAACTTCTTTGGAAAAAAAGAAAGTGCCATAGAAAATTTTCTCTAGCTGAGATAAAAATTATATAATAAAAAACAAGCAAACATGCAAACAGAAAATCAACATAGGCAGGTGCTTGGCCTATCAGTTAAGATACTGGTTACAAAATGGCTATACTCATTTACATTTTCACCACCTATGTATAAGTTCCCCTTTCTTCGCATCCTCACTAGAACTTGATATTCTCTGTGTTTTTGAAAATAACAATTCAGAGAGAGGTAAGGTAATATTGTGGTTTTGATTTGCATTTCCCTCATAGCTAGTGATATTTAGCATTTTTTTATACATTTCTTGGCCATTTATATTTTTTCCTTTGAGAATGATTTGGATCCTTTGCCTTAGCAATCAAACTGCCAGTATACATCCAAAATATGAGAACTCAGTATATCAAAGAAATGTCTGTTCCATCATACTTCTAACAGCACTGTTGGGCTAGCCAAAATACAGAATCAACCAAGTTTTTCATTATCATATGAACAGATAAAAATGTGTTAAATGTGTACACTGGAATAGTATTCAGCTCTACAAAGAATGTAATCCTGCCCTTGATAGCAAAATCAATAGTACCAGAGGACATCACAGTAAGTGAAATAAGCCAGACACAGACAAATATTACATGTTCTCCCTTATATAGGGGAGCTAAAATAACAAATTAAAAAGAACCTAAATCTAAACACAGAATATTGATTACTGGAGGTAGAAAGGGGTTGGATAGGTAGAAGGATTTGAATTAAAAAAAATATGGGTTGGGTCCTGGCATTGTGGCACAGCAGGTCAAGTTTCCACCTACAATGTAGGCAACCCATTTGGGCGCTGGTTGGAGTTCTGGCTACTCCACTTCCACTCCATTTCCCTGTTAATGTGCCTGGGAAAGCAGCAGAGCATGCTCCACTTATGTGGCTCCGTGTACCCATGTGTTTGACCAGAAGAAGCAACTGGCTCCTGGCTTTGGAGAGGCCCACCTCTGACCTTTGCACCGATTTTGGGAGGTGAACCAGCGGATAGAAGAGCTCTCTCTTTCTGTCTCTCTCTCCCTTTCTTTGTAACTCTGCCTTAAAAATAAATAAATCTTAAAACATAAGGGGAAGCTGAGTGTGGTTCATTAATTGTGACAAATGGACTAATGTGAGATGTTACAAAGGGAAATGAGCTGAGAGATGTGGAATGTGGTATGACTACCTGGCAAGTTTGTTATGTAAATTTAAAGTGAACAATAAAAATAAATAAAAAGACACATATAGACAAATGCATTCCACATTGGAGTACTTAGTTTCAAGTCCTGTCTCTGGCTCCACATTCCAGCTTCCTGCTGATGTAGTCTCTGGGAGGCAGTAGTGATGACTCAAATAATTGGATTCCTGTAATTCATTGAGTTCCCAGCTCCTGGCTTTTTAGTCTGGAATAGCCAGATATGTCTCTCTGTTTCTCTCTCTCTCTCTCTCTCTCTCTCTCTCTCTCTCCCTTTCTGTCTTTTGCGCATGCTGTCTCTCTCTTTTACTCTCCTCTTACATCAAAATATGCAAAATCTGTTAAATTCCTTTAGCACTTAATACAAATATGACTTGAGCAAATTAATGTTCTCCATTTTTTGTCTGTAAATTTCATATAGCTTTTAGTATAGATGAAATGTGCTAAGCTACTCACAAACTGTTAGTCTTCATATTATCATTGCTGTTAATTTGCTATAATACTTGCTAAGGTGTGAATGGGCCCTAATTCTCTACCTCCATGTTTTGTAATGGGCACTATTTTCATCTCCAACTGATCTGTGAGCTTTTTGAAGGAAAGGCCATTTTCTTATTGATGTCTTGTAAACAATATAGTTAAGAGCAAGCAATGGAGACAGACTTTCTAGTCTGATATTTGATTATATTTTGTTTATGGAAGATTTTAGTGTGTACTTCCCTTGAAATTTGCTCATTAATATTTTATTCCAATTCTTTGCTGAGTTTCCATGAAAGGATATTTGACATTTACTTTGGAAATAATCATCACGTGAAGATTTCTTAAGGGAATAGCATTTTGTTGCAATAAGCTCAAATTCATGTGGTCCATTGTAACAATAAGATAAATGAATTTAATTATGCTAGAAAAATGGTTTTATTCATCCAAGAACATAGTGTAGTCAATAGAAAAATATTTTATAATACTATACGTGAATTATAATTTAATGTTCTTATTAATCCAGGAGTTTGAGATACCATTGTAAATAGAACACACGTACACGTACAAATACAAATGTAGGCATACATAATAGAAATTCTTTCTCTTACATTGAGCATTTCTATCATATTGGCATAGAAAATCAAGCCCAAACTTTTATTAATATTAATACCATATTAGAACATATCCCTGAAGTAGGCAGGCATAAAGACTAAAATTGATTAGATTTGTGAACTGGAAGACCATGCCTTCGCCACACTCTTGTATGACCCCATGCCCCTACCTGATGCCTTTGCCACGCCCCTGTGTGGCCTCATTCCCCTTCCTGGCCACACCTGGGTGCCCACCAGCCTAATTAACCACTTCCCTTTGGAATTGGGTTAAAAGCCAGGACATGGTGTGGCCCGTCAGGTTCTTCTTCCCGGCCTCTTGTCAGGAGGGGGCTTGCTGTAGCCCCGTGCCTCCAGGGTGCATGGTCTTTGGGCCATGTGCTACAGGCTTCCTGGCCCAGGTACAGGCCTAGATGCTCTTCCACGTGGCTGGTTCCTGGTGCTCGGTATGAACCCCTATTTACCTCTCTCTCTTAAATAAGCTCTCACTCTCTTATGCATCTTTCTCACTAAATAAAAGGTTAAAACGTACCATGCTGCCTTGTATCTGTGTCAGTATTTAGAATTCTTCTCTAAATACTAGGCAAGGATCCTCTTGGGCTTACTAATATTGGGGGTTTATTATTAAGCACATGGAGAAATCGTATGGCACCCCAAATTCCAGTAGCATATGTGGCACCCCAGATAGCACTTCTGGGGAACTTTAAGGGGCCACATTTTAGTGTAAATTTTAGGGGTCTTTTCCAATTTCACCCCTGTGTTAAAAAGATGAAAAGGAATCTTAGAGGCAAATCTATTTTGTAAATGCTATAGAGGGTAGGCCTGGCAAGACAGTTTCATAAATGTATGCTGGTTTGACAAAATACACATTGCACGAGTGTCTAACTTCAAAAACATTTAGTATACTGCTGCCTTAGTTTGAACAATACAGCGCAGGTCAAGGTTGATACTACATATTAATTTACATTAACCAAAAAGATTAATTAATAAGAAATAAAACCAGGTCATTCTATCTGGATATGTTCATTGTTATAGCTTCAATTTCATTAAGTCCAAATGTCCCATGGGAACTTAATGCAGATTATTTCTATTAATTTTTATATTGCATAGTTTCTGAACCTTCTCCAATATATATTTTACTGTATTTTCAGTATTTTTAATTTTAATTTAATTTTTAATAGCAGCAATAATAAAACTTTAGATTTTTCTGTTGGAATGAGTTCACATTCTACCAATGAGGTTTTCATTGCTCCTGTTTACTGAAATGATCACAGACAAAATGTTACTCAAATTCTCACATTGTACATTCTAATTCAAACATTGTATAAAACATGTACATTAACATCAACACCTTTGTTCAAAACTAAGAAACCTGTATTAATGTTAAGTAGTAAAAAATGAGTTTACTCAAGACTATTTCCATAAAAGAGAGGGGCCATGACTAAGTCTGAAATAAACGCTGCTGTCACAAAAGATGGTACTGATTTTTGGGGGGAGGAGGGATGAGCTAGTGGAAAAGTACTGAGAGATGTTAGCTTTATCTTTTATATAGGGCGTGTAAATGCACTGAGCTATACATTTAGTTTGCGATTGCTGTTAGTTGCATGTAATGTCTTGTTCTGTATCAGGTTACATGTACTTTGTATGAAAACTATGTTAGAAAGAAGTCAAGAACCTCTGTATTTAGAACATCTATTTAAGGGTGAATGGAAGGTAAAATACTTAGAGAAATGAAGAAATATATTTAAAATTTAATCAAGATGAGGGGAATCTTAAAGCTGTTCCTGCAAATTCCATGCATCCTAATTTGCCCTGTGAGAGGAGAACCAAAATTTTTCTAGAATAAAGTAATAGCACAATTGGGACTTCCTGGAAAGTACTTTTATAGTAGCTGTGCTTCAGCAACCTTAAAAAAATCATAATTTTCCACTTTGGGCAAAATATTCTAAAAGACTCTAGCAGTTGCAGCTGTTAGAAATAAGTGTCAATTCTCTTTTTGTGTCTTTTTTGGATCTGCAAATACGAGTATGGTTGGATTCCCTAAGGTAAGATGGGATTCCTGGCCAACTAACATTTTAATAGCTTATATTTATTGTGGTAGATAAACTTTACTAAATTATATTCACATCAATCTCATTATATCCAGTTGAAACAAATAATTTTAGTAAAGTGAAAAAATGTCAAAAGGAACAATAACTGGAATCTTGGAAACTCAAGGAATAGTAAAGGAAGATGCACGTTGACAGAACCATGGGAGTCAATGTTCTGGCACTTTGATGTTTGCTCACACCAACAGTATGTGCTTATTATTTTGGTTCCTTTGAATTAAGGATAGAAAAAAGTAAGGAGAGGATGATGGGATCAATCATTCTTGGGGTATTCACATGGGATAAACGTCCCTTTCTTTCCCAAGTTGATGCAGCAAAAGAGATAATAAACTAGCAAATAGGCCAATAGAGATTTCCAATAATGTATAATATTTTAGAAGTTGAAGTATTTTATGCTTTTAGAAGTGATACTTGCTGGTATTAATTATGAACAAAATATATAATTGCCTCAGAAAGTTTGCAGTGAAGTGTTATGATATGGCATTTTAACAATTTTAATTTTAGGACAAGCTTACATCAATCTGAAATATTAGGGACTTTAAAAAGATCATAGAGAATGCATATTTTGAGAAACACTGTATTGATTTAAAAATATTTTCAAGTAAATAAACTTGCTTTTTATTCTATTTTCCATACAAATTCCATTTGCACAAAATTATTATTCTTAGACTGATTTTATCACTGAGAACACAAGCTGGAAACAAATAAAGCAGCTTTATTGTAATGTGAGATCTATATAGATGAAGAGCCAGGTCTTGGTACTTTCAAAAAAATTGAGACATTGCTTTAAGGCTATACAAGATCTTGAAAATACTTACTTAAATTTGATAGTGATGAAATTTCAAAGAAGAAATCCAAAAGGGTGTTCAGCAGTGAAATTGCTTTTTATTGCTTGTTTTCTTTTTGTTTTTCCCCACTGTCTTTCATTCTCTTAACTGGAATCTGCAGGAGTTAAATCACTCCTGAAGAGAGCGGAGTTCCTGAATATCAAAGAGAAGCTGTCCTTTACCACTGTCAATAGCTTCCTTTGCAGATGTCCTCCACTCCCCAGAACATGAAAAATATTGATATTAATTTTAAATGCATAAATAATTAACATGTGTTTTCAACTGTAAGTATCATTTCAAAGTTGGAAACAATTTGGGCTTGCCTGTGTCTCTGTACCAAGTTTTAGTATAAAGATTTCTGAAATTAATTATTTTGATTTCTTTCTTAATTGCATATTTGAATTGATTAAAAGATTATCCTTCTGGAGTTTACAATGCAAAAAGACTTACTACAAAATAATCACCTAGCTGATGAATAACAGGGGAGTTGCAGCTGAGAGAAAGCAGATTGATTGTAACAGTGCTGAAAACAATGCCATTAGGTAACCAGTGGTGGTCTTCATTGTTAGTTTTCATAAATTTTGTGTACATTTATATCCATATAATATAACAAGTGTTTGCCTTGGGGTTCTTGAGAGATTGTTCTTCTATTTTTTTTCCTGGTGTTTTGTTTTTATCTAATTTAACTGCTAAAACAAAAATTGTGTAGAGAAGTTTGAGTACTTCACTCCCTTCATGGTATCTCATAAGCAAGCCTGTGTTAATTTGTATGACCCATTCTCCTCAGTATCTTTCTGTTTGTGGTTCCGATGTACAGAAAAACAGCATTAATTGTAAGAGTAGAAGTAATTTAATATGTCAGTTCAAAATTTCAAGCCTGAAAGAACTCATCTTTCAATAATTAAGTCAATAAAACTAACAATTTCAACAGAGGTGCTGTTTTTTAAGACTTATAGAGTCACTTCAATTAGTAATTCATAATTAGCATTTTATTGATGTCCATACACCATGCTTCCGAGCATTATCAAGAAACTGTGATGATTGGTGGTAATTTGATAAACATTCAGAACCATTGCATTAATTATATGCCTTCTAATTACATCTGAAGTCAATGAATCTATGTGCATATTGTGCAGATGAATTTAAAGGACAATTCAAACTTCATAATAAGAGTTTTTTACTAATATTTTAGTTTAAAATTGTGAGGTCCCTATAAAACAGTGAATATTGTTCATACAATAATCTGTTTTCTGATATATAGTGATTAATTCAACAGTATTCAGTATAATTACTGCAGGATATAATCAGTACAAAAAGCTACAAGGAAACTTTTAGACTGCACTAAGAACAGAAAATACATACTGACTAGAAAACATTCTTTTAAAGTTAATTTTGTTTGAGAGGCAGAGAGAGAGAAATTGGTAGAGAGGGAGTTCCTATTTGCTTTTTAACTACCCCAGTGCCTGCCATGGCCAAGTCAGGAACTCAATCTGAGTTTCCCATGCATAAGACTTGAGGGTCTTAACCACAGTCTTAACTATAAATCAAATGCCTGCTCCACAAAATCTTCAAAATTAATGTAAATAATTTCATTAACTTTGCCTCTATTTTTTCATATAAAGCCTTTATAATAGCTATTTCAAATTTGATTTATTTAGTGATGATAGATTCAAAGAGTTACCACAAGAAGAATGTAGTCTGATAGATGAAATCAGATAAAAGTCTCACATAAGTCAAAACATAAATATTTGGATTTTCCTTCACTGATAAGCCTGAAATAAGAGAGCAAAATCACACATGTTTGGATTCATTTAAATTCAATTAGTAGGAGCTGCAATGCAGTGCAGCAGGTTAAGCTACTGCCTGTGACTTTGATATGCCACGTGAGCACTGGTTTGAGTCCTGACTACATTTTCTATCCAGCTCCCTGCTAATGCAACCCAGAAAGCAGTGGAAAATGGCCCAAGTGCCTGCGCTCCCTATCATCCACAGGGGAGCCCCAGATGGAGTTCCAAGCTCCAGGTATCAGCCTGGCCCAGCCCTAGCTGTTGTCATTTTAGAGAGTAAACCAGCTGGCGCCGTGGCTCAATAGGCTAATCCTCCGCCTTGCGGCACCAGCACACCGGGTTCTAGTCCTGGTTGGTGTGGGGAGCAACTCGGACTAGACTAAGTTACTGGAATTAAGACTTATTCTATGCATCTGCTCTCCCACAATATGGCGTTGGGAGAGGAGGAAACAGCTTCTACGCAGCTGCCTCCAGTTCGACCAATAAACTGAAGGAGCTGCTCCTGATTGGAGGAGAGCAGCGTGCTCGGCGTGTGGGTAGCAGAGTTGGGATTGGTGGAAGAGGACTATAAAGGAGGAGAGAGACAACATGCACCAGGAACATCCGGATAACATCTGAGCAGCCCCCGAGAGAGCCGGCCGGCGGTGTGCCGTTCCCCGCGGAAGTGGGGAAAGTGGCAGGGGAACCACCCCTCCACGGAAGTGGAGGGGTTGCCAGCCAACCCAGAAAGGACCAGAAGCAAACCCGGGAAGGGCCAAGCAGACAAAAGAACAGCACAGGGTCTGGTGTCGTTCCTCCACGAAGAGGGGGAGCGACAGTCGGGGTGTCGGATTCTGTCCCAGTTGCCCCTCTTCCAGGCCAGCTCTCTGCTGTGGCCCGGGAGTGCAGTGGAGGATGGCCCAAGTGCTTGGGCCATGCACCCCATGGGAGACCAGGAGAAGCACCTGGCTCCTGCCATCGGATCAGCGCTATGCGCTGGCCGCAGCGCTCCAGCCACGGCGGCCATTGGAGAGTGAACCAAAGGCAAAAGGAAGACCTTTCTCTCTGTCTCTCTCTCTCTCTCTCTCACTGTCCACTCTGCCTGTCAAAAAAAAAAAAAAAAAAAAAAAAGAGAGAGAGAGAGTAAACCAGGGGCTGGAACATTTAAAATTAATATAGACACATTTTTCAATTTATGAAAGAAAGAAAATCTGTGTCAATATCTGTAGAATTCCAGTGTTGTAGATCCTTAGAGCAGCTTTAATCAGGTTTCATAAATATGCACTGGTTGCTGTTAATGTATGTCTTTGCTCAGTGTTATTTCCTTATTTTACCCAAATCTCAATGATTGAGGGACCCCTGACCAGAGAAACTACTGAATCAGTGTTAACAGTCTTAAAACTGTGGGAGACAGTGATCCAGAGAGTCAATAAGAAAGCTCAGTGAGAGAGAGAGAGAAGTTGAGGAAGAAAGAAAAAGGATAAGGTACAAAACACTGAAATTTAAAATTTTTGAAGAATCATTTTTCTGAAACTAATTTTTCCACTGGTATATGAATAGTAACATAGTTATCACTTAATTAATGAACTTTAATAAATTTTCAGGTAATTTTTTAAAATGGTATTTTTATGGGACTGGGAATTGAAGGATTTCATTCATAACCAGGTACTGTAATTATCTAGAGTTGTTATTTTAAATAGCTAACTGAAGTTTCTCCAAAATTAGCAGTTTGGAATAGATAAGCTAAGAAATATCTGAACAACTTCAAGACACAATTATTCTTAACTGCTGAAACTTAACTGAAAATGATCACTGTTAAACATAAGAGTGGGAATAAGAGAGGGAAGAGATGTGCAATTCAGGACATGCTCAAGCTGACTTACCTCAAACGGTAGAGTTAGAAACATACCAGGGGATTCCAATTCAATCCCATAGAGGTGGCATGTACCAATGCCATCTCACTAGTCCCAGTGATCAATTTCTGTTCACAATTGATCGTAATGATAGGACTAAGAACCAAAGGGATCACATAAACAAGACTAGTGTCTGCAAATACTAGCTGATAGAATCAAAAAGGGAGACAAGGATCCAACAATGGGAAGTG